>NC_056725.1:619571584-620171584 GCF_019279795.1 Protopterus annectens
ATTCCTTTTCAGAAATCCTACTGCTGATCCAGAGGTCATCTCCCAAGGACCTAAAAGAATTAAAGCAACCTCAACTAAGAATCCCACCCCCTCAGACAGGGATTCCCGAGCTTTAGAAATAAGGGGTAAAAAAAGTATACACCTCTGCAACCCTTGCTATTAGAGCACTAAATTGTCAATTCCACATGCTGAAATAGCAGCAGCATACCATGGAACTACTCAAACAAAAATATCTTCCTTTCTTGCTTGTGCAGAAAGTAAATAATTACAAGAGCTTATGCATTCTTCAAGCCAAGTTAATAAACACACCTTGCAATGTGGTTTTGATGCCCTAGAAGCATCTTGCAGGGCAGCAGTCACTGTTTCTGTCCTTAGAAGGCATGCTTGGCTTAAGGAACATACCTTGCCAAGCCATGTCAAATCAAAATTATTGGGCGCTCAGGGAGGAGGCGACAGCAACCGATGCCGGACCAAGACTTTGGAACTCAGGCCGACTGGGGAACCGCTTGACGGCAGGATAACCCAAGTGTAATAACTGCAGGAGTGTATACACTTGAACATCTACATTTATGGTAGGTACAAAACTGTACTTTTTGTACACTTACCATAAATGTAGATGTTCGAGTGTATTCACTGTTGCAGTCCTGGTTTCCTACCCTCCATTCCCCTTGTCTCACTCTCTCTCTCTTCTACTGTCCTTACAGTGAATTTTTGGTATTTGCTTTCTACTGGTGGGTGGTGTTCCACCATAACCTAGCTCCCTATTTGGGGGCTCCTGACAGTGGAGGCAGGAAAAACTGATGTAATGGCGTCAGTTTCCTGATTTTATACCACTGACACCTGATGTCAGTCTTGGAGTGACCACAACCGACGCAGAAATACTAAGCCTCGGGTATTCGGGCTGACTGAGGGCTACCCCTGGCAAGATAACTCAAGTGTGATGACTGCAACAGTGAATACACTCTAACATCTACATTTATAGTAAGTGTACACAACTGTACCTTCTCCCTACATCATTGTGTTGCTTTGTGGCTACTCTCATAAGTTATCCATGCATTTAGTCTTTACTGTTGCATTCGTGGCCTGGGCTATGACTGGAAATTGCATTAGTCCACTTACTCGGCTTGGCAAATAAATAAAAATAAACTTTCATAAATAGCAGGAATTGTTGAGGTGTATGAGCAGTGCCATTTCTAAGACGTGAAATGACAATGGCGATGAAAATGATTGTTTTTATTGAGCGTTCTGAGAAAGTTCAGCAGATTTTGTGTTTTTTATGGAGACACACTGAAACATCGTATTAAAATTAGCTTAGAAAGGGATTCCAGCAATTCAGAGCAGGTGCGGGAGATGATTGGATTCCCATGAAGGCAGAAAAAGTAGTAGTATGAGATGAGAATGTATACTTTTTATTTATTTTTTTTATTTTACATTTGTTGACTGGGATAGTTTAACTGAATATATATGTCCATTTTCAGCAGAGGCCCGGGGAGAAAAGCACCAATGGTTGTAACATATGCATTCATCACAATGTACAGATAAAACAAGAGTCATAATAACATCGTACAAATAAAACACACTTTACATTCACAGTTAAATTTATACAGTTTAACACACTTCTAATCTGGCTTAACAAATAAAAAGATATTTGGGTTCCATTTACAAGCACGGTATGGGTACACTTGTGTGAATTAAGATTTAGTCAGGCTTGGATCTGGGACATATCCAGTGAGACTTGAAATACTCCTTTGAGAGCTTTTTTGAAATGAGATAGGGTGGTATCTAGGGTAATGTTAGCAGGAAGTGAGTTCCAAATTTTGCCAGGTGTATATTTGTGTTCTTTTTGGCTCCACCAGTCTCCCCATAACCATCAAGTCCATCTCTACTGACCATACCTTTCATCTTCCAAGTGCAAATAATCAACAACAAAGTCAAAAATAATGGGGGAGCAAAGCCCCAAAATCAAGAACAAATTTTAAATATTGCTCTTGTAATCTTAGTAAGTTGCTAGAATAGTGGGTTTTGCATTAGTGTGAGTGGTCTGAAGGACATGAAGTCTGAAAGTCAGATGTATGTTGTCATTTAGTGACTTCAGTCCTCAGTGATTTGCCAGCAAACCAAATATAAAGAAGAGACGAAAATTGAGACAAAAATCTGGACAGTTGAGAGGTATGCTGCTGCCTCTTTTGACCTGCACTTTCTGGCCTCCATAGACATCGGGCATAAGAAGTGAGAGTTGGAGATTGTGATTAGTCAGATGATGATAACAGGTTTCATGTTTCAAATGAGTCTGATTCAGAGTAGCATGGTCTGCTTAGTGCTGTCTGGTGCATCTCCCAAAGATGAGGAGGTTTGTAGAATACTTAACGTAACAAAGTAAGTCGATAGTTTATCTTTTAACATGTTTTTGACAAAGTATAAACTTTTAGATACAGTTTTGTGTTTTAATATACGTTAATAACATATATTCTGATGAGGGGTCAGCTTGGGGACCCACCAAAATTCTACAAATTGTGCCAATCAGTTGTCATGGCTGTCCCTGTCCTTGTTGAAAGCATCGCATGGAGCAACACTGGATATATAAAGGAGTCTCAACCTAACTAAACATCTGTCCAGCCCGAGACTCATATTTGTACCCCATGAAGATGATTGCAGTGTCTTGAACTTCTGAATAGGTGAAGGCACACATAAGGTACATAAAAATTTAAATCCATTGTACTGTTACTGAACTCTTTTTTAATGGCTTACTGTTATGATTAATAAGCTCACACACAGTTATACTTTGTTCTGTATACAGAACTTGCTTTATTTAAATCTGTATCCCTCAGACACAAGTTCCTAGGTAAGTACTAGGCCAGCTGTCCTTGCGAGACATTTTTAAACCTAGCCAATTTCCCTTTTTGTGCTAAAAATCACTTGTTTCGTTTGGTTATAGATTGGCTTTATCCATCACATGGTCAATAATTGTATGTTACCCAAAATGAGAATAATTGGGATCCTAACAGATAATTTGAGGGGACCCATGCATGGGATAAAGCACTTAGGAGCTGCATCTGTCCATTCTAGTATGGGGGCCATTTGTAGTACAGGGTGCAACCTGGGTTCAATTTTCTATTTCCCATCCATAGATCTACAGTGGATATAAAAAGTTTACACACCCCTGTTAAAATGCCAGGTTTTTGTGTTATAAAGAAAATGAGAACATAATAAATCATTTCAAAACTTTTCCCACCTTTAATGTGACATATAACCTGTAAAATTCAGTTGCAAAACAAATCTGTTAGGGGAAAAAATATAAAAAATGTACAATACGCTGGTTGCATAAGTGTGCACACCCTTAAACTAATAGTTTGTTGTGTGTGCACACCCTTAGACTAATACTTTGTTGAAGCACTTTTTGTTTATAGTTGTTTCATTTTTTTTATATCAGAAAAACCTGGCTTTTTAACAGGGGTGCATAAACATTTTATATCCACTGCACTTGAAAGGGACAGGGATGAACTTTATTTTATGAGAATGGGGAGTATTTTCCATAGCAGCAAAATATTCTGCGAAATATACATGTACTTCCAAACTGTTTTGGTGATGCAGAAGAGGATTAGATCCCTAGACTCAGTATTTCTGGTTCTATTTCACTTGCTGATGTATAGTAAATCCATTTGCCTCTTATCTGATTACTTCTGATACCTCTAACATTCTGTGTCCTACTAGTGAATCATGTAACCCACCAAACTCAGACATTATGATTTGAGTCTTTCATTTAATAATGTACACATCAATACTTTTCATAAGATGTTGCGCTATTGTAGAAAACAAGTGTTTTTGAGTTACAGTAACTCGCAGATGTCTGTCTTGGCACAGCAGTATTTTTCTCCCTCTTTTTCAGAAGTCAGACATATTACTAACTGAGGCCTGCCCCTAAGTGTAGAGAGATGAAGCCCTATCTTAACCACAGATGACCTCTTCTTGATTAACTAGACTAAGTGAGTGGGGGAGGGTGTGAGTGATCAGCCAGTGCCAGATTGGCCATCTGAGGGAGGGAAAGGGGGATGTTTTAGCTCTCAGCATTGTTGACCCCACAGTTTTGCAGGTGTATTACCTGCAAAAATGTGTTTGCAATACCCTGTCACAGTGTGCTGCTTGCTAGGGGGTTGGCATGTGTGATAGGCATGCATCTTTTGTGAGCAGCAGTTGTAGAGCTCTCAAGCAGCGATAGGGTGAGGTAAATTGGTGGAAACCCAAACCCTGATGTGAAGATTGAATGCTTCTGATCTTTTTTTCATGTGGGTGCCACTTTGGAGGAATGAGGGGGATGTGTAGGGTACTTGCCTTCAAGGAATGAATGGGTTTGTTGAGCCTTCAGGCTGGGAGTGGATTGAGAAAGAAAAATGTTTATATGTAAAAACATTGTAGTGCTTCTTCTACTGCAGTGTAAAGAAACTGTACCTTTTCAGATATGCAGCTGTTAGTCTGAATAAATTTAATATCTAGATTTGCTATCCATGTTTGTCTAATTCTCTGCCAAGTTATGCTGCAAGAAGGGACATCTTGAAAGTTGTAGCTTTTCCATACTTATAAAATGAAATGACTGGAAATTGTGGGCAGTTACTTTTGGTTGTATATAATTAAAGACTGGAAACTGTGGGAGATGCTTTACTTTTGGTTGTTGTATACAATTGAAGCACCATGCAGCATTCATCCCCCTCGCCTGCTTTGTGGTCTCATAAAACTCATTTCACAAGGTGTTCCACTTATTTCTACATTTATTAGATACATCACAGGTAAAGTAACACTTAATCAAGTCACATGCAGGTCTGTGTGTACACGTGAGCGCAGTATACTTGCGAGTGCATGTGAGAGTTTAGTGATGGTTGCAAAATGTCCCATTAAAGGTTGTCTACTTTGCACCCTCAGTTGCCAAGATAGGCTTTGCATACCTTTTTGCTCGGAATAGGATAACACACATCTATCAAAGATTAATTTAACATTAATTCAGGTTTTGTATTGAATTATGTACAATAAAACAGTGTAAGAAACTTCTCTGTGTGGAAGATTTTCTGTCCATATATTTCTAGTTAATCACTGTATATTAATCAGATCAGACAATAGTAGTAGAAGTAGTGAACGTAAACTCGTCGCAAGTCAAAACAAAACAAAAAGTAATAATAGAAAATATATAATTGTACAGCATTACTAAGTATTTGAAAGTAATCCGAGCAAGGCAGGCAGTCTGTTTCCAGTCGAAAATCCTTTATTAATACACAAACAAGCGATCCAAGTAAAACAAAAATAGAGTAATAATTTCCTCACGAGCTTTCTAAATATATATATACTTTTTATCAGGCATGGGAGTAGTTTATTGTGCTGTAAAACAGTGTTATTGGTACACATGTTAAATGCACATCCCTTCCCCCATCAGTGTGACATTCGAGCTGGTCCTGCCCTACCTAGTAGCTGTCAGAATAATATATAACCCTTATGTACTTTAAATAAAATTTATAATGATGTGGTACCTCTTATTTAACCAAATTATTAAGTAGATTGTTAAGTCTGTGATTTTATCCAA
The DNA here is from genome assembly GCF_019279795.1 of Protopterus annectens. Taxonomy (NCBI): domain Eukaryota; kingdom Metazoa; phylum Chordata; order Ceratodontiformes; family Protopteridae; genus Protopterus; species Protopterus annectens. The sequence goes on from NC_056725.1 coordinate 619,577,151, forward strand.
ACAATATACTACATGGCTGGAAATATATCAACCTTAGTTCATTTGGCAATCAAAAAATATATGTAAATATATACGTATGCATTTTGCATGTAAAAATCAATTTCTGTTTTCATAACCTATTTAGGGTTGCCACCTTTCTACTGTGCCATTTCCTGACAAACAAGCCCCGCCCCATGCACAATAAAGCCACACCCATTCCCTTTAATAGCCACACCCCTTTACTCTAGCACCCTTCAGCATAAGTCTTTAATATCACATACAGTTACCAATAAGTAGAAAAATGTGCGAGTCAAAAGTAAATTAAAAAAAACTTTATTTAGCAATACTTCAAACGTTCACTACATACAACTGTACATCATACACAAGCATGGGAAAACTAAGCCCAAGTCTCATATCACAGGTAGTACTGAAATGGAAATACAATTAGATATTAAAAACACCAGTTCATTCAAAGCAGTACATTAAGGGTTCACCACACACAATAGTAAAAGAAAAGCAACTGTTTAAAGTATCTTCAGTTTTGCTAGAAATCATTGCTTATACTTGAAGCTATATTTGGCATTTGATCTAGCAGCCTCAAGTAATGGCTGGTTATTTCTCACAAATGAATAAAATTGCGAACAACTCATGTTAAAGTTTAGCTTGACCTGCAACTCTGCCTTCACAAGTGACACAAGCGTTCTAGTTCTTACATCAGTCCACACATTCCCCATAAGTGAAAAAACCCTTTCCGCAAAGCTATTGCTGGGGGGGATTGAAAGAGCAAACTGCACCAGTCTGTAAAGTGGCTTGCAGTCTGGAGCTTTACTAAAAAAAGTCACCCAGCGATCACTTACAGATGCCTCTGTCATCTGTAACAGGGCTGGCAATGCAGCAGTTAAAGTACAGTAGTCTGAGTAAAGTGCTTCAATGTCCACATCCAATTTGAAGAGGTCTGCAACTGTACGCAGTTCTGGCCAAGTTACAGGATGTTGGAGCCTGAGGACCTGCATAGCTTTAAAGGGTCTATTATCATAGTCAAACCACTTCTGTAGGTAACAAAGTGCTTTACTGTAAAAATGAAGGTCCTACAGACCTGCTGTGCGACAGCTAGAGTAAAGTGCTGTAAGGCAGATGAAACTTTAGTACCAAAGAACTGGTCATAAAGCCTTCTCTGCAACTCATCTTTTAGACTTTTCAACACGGTGTACAACTCTGGAACAGAGAGAGTGTTACTTTCAAGTTTTGCTATAGACTTGTGGAATACCTGCAGGATGTAGTGCATGAAATGTATGTAGCACTCTGCCTCAGACACATCCCCACTGATGCCATCCTCATCGGCCTCCACAAATTTCCAGATAAGGGGGTGACAGTCCTCAGGCCCTTGACTAATAAAATAACTTTTAATAGCAGGCCAACATTCTACCAGCCTTGCCACAGCTGGGAACAAAGACAGCCACCTTGTTACAACATGTTGCATTATTTCCTTAAAGTCCTGGTCTAGGAAAGAATAGAAGCCTTTCAACAGTGCCATTTTTAGCAGATGCTGAAAACTCACTATGTACTTTCAAAACCAGAGTCTCCACATCAAACTTTGCAAGGGCCTTGCTTGCATGCTTGGCACAGTTATGTATTACATGGCATAAACAGTTTGTTGCAATGATGTGAGGCACCTCAGATTTCAAACTTTTAAAAACAGACCTATGCTTTCCATAATTGACTGAGGCATTGTCTGCAGCATAGCTAGCAATGTTTTGTACTTTGAGTCCTTTATGCACAAGGATGTCCTTTATTCTAGTAAAGATACATTCAGAACTTTTGTTATGATCCTCATAGAAATCAAGGAGTTTCTGTTGTGTGCCATGGGTGTGAGTAAAGTACTGAATAACTAAAGGGAACATTTTTCTGTTCCCTTTATTGGATGCATCTGATCCCACTGAGAAATAGGAATTGCCAAGTTCCTGCAGAAGGAGCTCCTCTGAATGAGGTGCAAGTACATTCATGACAATACTCTCAGATTTTGTCTTCCCACAGGTGAATTTCAAGCCAAAGTAGAATCAGGGAAGACTGTCGGTGCCAGCTTACCTCCACAATCTATGGATACATATGAGTGACCATGTTTCACTCCATGATAGACTGCTGTCACTTCAGCTGCAGTGACTTTGGAAGCTTCACTGGTTACACTACGTGGCTGAATAAACTTGGTCATTATGAGGTTCTGCCTCTGGAGCTGAAGGCTTTGATGATGTTTGTCTGACTTCTGATGGCTTTTCAATGCCTTTTCCCCATCCCATTTTACAGTGAAAGTTGTTCCACAGGATGTGCACTTTGCCATGGCATCTCCATTTGGAACAGGTCGCACCCATGAGTAGCTTTGCTCCCACACCTTATTATAATTGCAGAAAAACCTCTTAGGAGACGCGCTTTCAGCCTCTTCTTGATGATCCATTGACCTTTACCTGAACATGATTCATGTAGGATCCTTGCTCAACACTACAATAAACCAAAACAGCTATTAATAGAAAATCAAAACACTTGTGACCAACACCAGTGCCTGGTGGGGCCTGTGTCAGTCAGTAGCCACTAGCCAGAGTTCACATTCACATGTGAATCTCCAGACTTTCACACCCTAGTAATACCAAGTTGGTATAGTGAAAAAAAATGAGACTCCTCATGAATAATTACAGTGAAGGTAAAGCAATGAAAGGCAGAAGCAACTCCTGTCGGAGGGACTTTCTGCAGCTGTTACACATGAACCTGGTGTGACAGCAGAATATGCACAGAAAGGCATTCAACTGTGTGTAAAACACATGGGTCAGACACTACAGCAATGCACCAAATTAAGACCCTCTACTTTTATGTAGAACCCAGTGCAAAAGTTATCCAGCTGAGTCTGAACACAGCAAGAAAGTTCAGGCATACTGTGGACTGACAAGATAAAGATGAAATACATGGCAGCTCAGCAATCATACCCTCTGGCTATAATTGTAATAACTTGCATAAAGACAAACAGGACATAGTGTGGGCCAACACAATGATAAACATGAAATATGTAACTCAGCAATCATAATACCCTCTGGCTGCAACAATAATAACTTGCATAATGATAAGAGACCGTATGGGCAGACATAAAGACGAATTCTGTAGCCCCACAATTCCAGATGCAACACCCCATATTAAGTGCAATTTCTCTTAAAAGCACAGAGACCAGTCAACTTGGGGCTGGTTTCTCCCCTTTTCCACTCCAGATCCCCACCACCACCTCCTCCCACTGGCACAGTTAGAGTTGAGCATAGTGGCCAAGTGAAGACCTCCAGCACCCTTTTTATCAAACAGTGCTTTGGGCCCCTGCTAAAGCAGTTGAGACACACTTGAGGTCTGATTTATATACACAAGGGAAAGGCTGGCACAAGTTTACTAACTATGCCCCCCCTTTTCCCCAGACTACAACATAATCAGCCAGCTACTCCTTATAAGCAACTTTAAGGCCCTAGCAAAGTGTGTTCAGTCTTAGTGTGCAATAGTAATAAACATTGCTAGTTTGACCAATGCCATGGTAGTGGCCCAGTGTCACTAAATAAATATTTAAGTTGTCTCAAAACTTAAATATCTACACAACAAAACGTTAGAAAATATCCTGTGTATATTCACTGTAACAAGCTCAAAACCACATGAGATATTTCACATTGACAGTCCCAAAAAAAAGCAACTACATTAAGCCTTGCTTATATACCCAAGACACCTAGGAAGAAAAACAGGTCAAGGTAAACATCACGGTGATGATAGACTAGAAAAGACAGTTCTACAGTCCAAGCATCCTATACAAATCATGTAGTCATATATTCACTGTAACATCAAATGAACTAAGCTTTGGTATAGATGGTAGACTTTAGAAAACATAGATAAAATGTAAACAGTTGTGATGACAAACTAGACAAAAAGCTACATTTAAGCCTCACTATAATACGAAGACTGTACACCCTGGAAAGACACCCTAGGAAGAAACACAGGTCAAGGTAAACATCACGGTGATGATAGACTAGAAAAGACAGTTCTACAGTCCAAGCATCCTATACAAATCATGTAGTCATATATTCACTGTAACATCAAACGAAGTAAGCCTTGGTATATAGACAGTATACCCTAGAAAACACAGATAAAAGGTAAACAGTTGTGATGACAAACTAGACAAAAAGCTACATTTAAGCCTCACTATAATATGAAGACTGTACGACATAGACACCCTAGGAAGAAACACAGGTCAAGGTAAACATCACGGTGATGACAGACTAGAAAAGACAGATCTACAGTCCAAGCATCTTCTACAAATCATGAAGTCATTATATATTCACTGTAACCAAGTCCAAAACCAGATTAGAAACTGTTCTAGTTAATAATCACCACATGTTGAACATCTAGATACAGTTACACACATCTTGTCACCATCAATGAATGAGATAGTGCCAGCACAGCTAGTGAATTAATATAAATTTAATATTTAAAAAATTCACTAGTAGCTGTGCTGGCAATATTTCATTCCCCTTGTCACACTAATCTTTGAAAATCTACCTTAATTCCAAAGAATTCATCCATTAAAAAAATTCCACTTACCTCCAGAAAAAGCAGCAGCAGGGCTACTTAAACAAGCTCTCAGCGGCAGAAGAGAACAGGCAGCTAAAGGGCCAGCAAGCAGCAGGCAGGGGAACCCAACAGTCGGCCAGTCCACAGCACTTCTCCAGGGCAAAACTCCAGCAAGCAAGGCAAGCAGCAGGGCTAGGCAATCCTTCCAGGGATCAGCAGCAGGGCTAGGGCAATCCTTCCAGGCAGCTGCAGGCCTAGGGCAATCCTTCCAGGCAGCAGCAGGCAGCAGAACTAGGGCAACCCTTCCAGGCAGCAGCAGGGCTAGGGCAACCCTTCCAGGCAGCAGCAGGGCTAGGGCAACCCTTCCAGGCAGCAGCAGGGCTAGGGCAACCCTTCCAGGCAGCAGCAGGGCTAGGGCAACCCTTCCAGGCAGCAGCAGGGCTAGGGCAACCCTTCCAGGCAGCAGCAGGGCTAGGGCAACCCTTCCAGGCAGCAGCAGGGTTAGGGCAATCCTTCCAGGCACCAACAGGGCTAGGGCAATCCTTCCAGGCAGCAGCAGCAGCAAACGAAACCAGCAATCCACCGAAGACGTCCAACCAGCAAGAAATTTCAGACCTTAAGCACCTTTTACAGTAGAGAGTAAAAGGTAAAATTAGTAGCTGAAGCGCCGCTTTTTATCCACTAATTTTCGCGGGCTTTGCGGGGATTTGACTTGCAAATCTACATGTTGATTGGCTGCTTGCTGCACGAGCCTCTTCTGCAGCAAGCAGCCAATCAACTGAGAGTCCAAGACGGGAATTTTTATTTTTATTTTTTTTTTACCTACATATGCGCTGACGAGCCTGACGTCGCTTTCCGGACTCCCAGAGCAAGAACCGGAGAACCGGAGTGCCCTACTGATTTCCGGGCACTCCGGAAAAAAAACAGAGGGGTGGCAACGCTAAACCTATTGTTAGCAAAGATCGCTTTCATCCTTCTAGACATCTTCATGTCTGTGTCTGTTATTACTTTTTGTTTTGTTTTGACTTAAGACGAATTTACGTTCACTGCTTCTACTACTATTGTCTGATCTGATTAATATACAGTGATTATCTATAAATATATGAACTGAAAATCTTCCACGCAGAGAGGTTTCTTACACTGTTTTGTTTTTGGACCCACTACACTTTAGTGGGTTGTTTTGAGACTTCGGAGATACCATGGAGATTACTTGTGAATTATGTGCAATAAATACTTTAATTTTTGAGCTTGTTAGATGATGTTAAAAGGTATGATGTCCTTCCATTTCACTGTTGCAGTAATTGCTGTAGGGATCCCCTGTTACAGTAGAAATCCTCTGCAAAGGGTAGCCCGTAGCCTGATGTCCGGACAGTATTCCAAAGCCTTAGGGTGCCTAAAGGTGTGCTGTACATCACACTTGCACTGCCAGCGTAAACCATAGGGTTTAAAGGTGACATCTGCACGTACTATCGTCAGAACTTCTTTTCTTCTAGTCAGAATGCCATCCTTTGATCGTCGGTCTGAATGCCTGCTTCATTTGCTGGTTCACCACGCCCTTTCAGATAAGTGCCCCATTGGGGTTTTTGCTCTTATCTTTTTGCATTTGTGTGTTGCTTATGGGGTTCATGTCATCCAGAAAGGGTAAATGCCAGTGTGGGAGACAGATTCCCCATAAAAATCATCACAAGCAGTGCATATTTTTTGTTGGTGCTTCCCATGATCATACATCTTGTTCTATTTGTCAGACTTTCGTTCCAAAGACTCTCCATTGTCAGCTTTCTTCTCTGGACCTGTACCTGGTGAACCAAAGTCTTAAGCTTTTAGCAAAAGACACTATGGAGAAAACTTCCTGCTCTGAGGGTCAGCTATCCATGAAGAAAAAGGCCAAGAAATCTAGGTCCAGTTCTTCTGCTGTGCCACCTTCACTGGATGTCTCTCCCAAGGTTTGTGAAAGCATGGAGGATCGCCTGTCTCCACCGCTGGATTCCTCTGCCACAATCGGTTTGGAGGCCAGTATGCATACAACCTCTCGCATGTCCTTGGAGGTCTTGCAGACATCCACTTTGGAAGTTTAGGGGGAAGTGCGGCCGATTATATTTGAAGGACCTAGGGGTGTTTCTCATATTCCAGTTAGCAAGGATGTTCTGACTACAATTGAATATCATCCAGGGTCTGCTCCTCCTAAATTTTATAAGGTAGACTTTCTTTTGAAAAAGAAATAAAAAAAAGCATGTTTCTCCAGCTCCTAAGGACCTTTGGAATGAATGGCAGAATTTCACCCAGGGGTTGTTTAATGCCTGTATGACTTTGAAACCTCCTCATGGAGTTTTTGCTCCTGACCCCCGTGGTCCTCTACTCTAGTGATGAGGAGGTGGATTCTGATGAAGACTTGCTTGCCTGTTAATGTCAGATTCCCTCTCCTTTAGACTGAGTCTGATGAAGAGGAGTCCACAAGTCTTGACAATCCTTTTGAGGAGATTTCTTTTGGGGATACAATCTCTAGAATGGAGCTCTTTAAATTGGATTGTGTTCAGGTTTCTGAGATTCAGAAGAGGTACTATGAGCTTTGCAAATGGATTTTCCTAGACCTTCTGCTGTTCCTCCTGTTTTGGATACATTGTTGGATGCCTTTTCTACTGCCTGTAAGGCCCCAGATTTCCATACTCCTGCCCCCAAGAAACCTGATAGGTTTATAGGGTGCCTGGGGACTGCAAATTTCTTTATAGGTGCCCATCTACTGACCTATCTGTGGTGTCTGTGGCATCTGAGAAGACATCTCAGTTACTGCCTTCTACTAAGTAACTTCCTTCTGATAAAGACAGAAGTATGGAAAGGCTAGGTAAGAAAGTTTATACCTCTGCTACCTTGGCTTTTAGGGCTATCAGTTATTAGACCCATATGTCCAGATATATTTAGGCTCTTCTTTCTCAGACTTGTCAAGTAATTTCAGATCTCCCTGACTCTGAAGGGAAGACTTTTGCTCTTTCCCTGCTAGGAACTTCTTCCCAGGTTGCTCTCCGTTCTATTAAGTGTAGTGGTGATGCAGCAGAGATGTCTTCTAGAGCTGCTGCTTTTAGTTCTGTGATGAGATATTCCTGACTTCGGCTTCAACCTTTGCCTGATGATAGTAAGGCTAAGTTGATGGATGCTCCTCTAGACAACGCACACTTGTTTGGCGAAACTGCTGATGATTTGTTTAAGTCCTTCAGGATAAGGTCAAGGCCTTGCAGGAACTTAAACATGTTTTTCCTGTGATTAAATTTCAGAGAGTTACCCTAGTAAGCCAGCATTTGTCTGCAGGCAGTCTCGCCCTCCTGCCAGGGGTAAAAGTGGGATGCAGGCTCCTCCTCATAAAGCTACCCAGACTACTGTGACTCAGAAGTCTTCTTATCCTGACAAACCAGGTGCTGTCTGACTAACCTGTTTTTCTCAACCACATTCCTCTTTCACTTTGTCTTTCCCTGTCAGCTCCTGTCTGGTTAAAGATTAAGCAGGATTAATGGGTTTTGTCCATTATCAGCCTAGGGTATTTCATGGTCTGGAAATCTCGTCCCTCTCAAGAGCAGTTGTTTTTTTTTTTTTCCAGAGGTGGTTCAGGATCTTTTGACTCATGGAAGTATTCAGGAAGTTCCAGTTTCCCAAAGGGGGAAGAGGTTCTACTCCAGAATGTTTTTGGTTCCCAGGAAAGTGGGCAATTGGAGACCTAGTCTACACTTCTCTTACCTAAACACCTTTCTGAAGGTCCCTTCTTTTTGAATGTTGTCCCTTCAGACCTTGTTTCCTTTACTGCTTCCTCAGGCCTTTCTAGTGTCTCTGGACCTCAAGGATGCTAACCTTCATATCCCTATTCATCCCCTTTTCATGAAGTTTTATGTTTCTCTGTTGCTCCTGCCAGTTTCCGTTCTCTGCTTTGCCCTCTGGCCTTTCATCTGTCCCAAGAGTATTCACCAAATGCCTCGCTGCTGTGATTGCTTTTTGCAGGCTCAAGGGGATCCAAGTTTTTTCCCTACTTGGATGACCACATGTTTCAGGCATCCTCTCCAGAGATATTGCTGTAAAATCTTAATTTTGCTGTGTCCCTTCTGAAGAGCCTGGGGTTCACTATAAATTTCAAAAAGGTCCTTTCTGACTCCTTCACAGGATCATGTCTTTTTGGGGTAGAGGATCTAGAGTGTTCCAATGCTGACATCCCTGCCTCATCCCAAGGTCCTGCTTCTCATTTCTTTGTATTGGTCCCTTCTTCCTCTGGCTTCATTAACAGCCATGGAATTTCTGAGAGCTGTGGGGTTCATGGCCTCCACCATTCCTATGCTCCTGTTTGCCAAGCTCTACATGAGAAAACTTCAGTACTTTCTAAAGTCAGTTTGGCTTCAATATTCTCATCCACTTGATTTCTTAGCTCCTCCTCTTCTATGTCTCAAGCTGGAACTTCAGTGGTGGATTCAGCAGTTTGCTGTCAATCCAGGGCTCCCTTTTTAACTGGCTTTTCCCTCTCAGGAGCTATTCACAGACATTTCAGATGTGGAATGGGGAGCAACCTTCGGTTCCCTAAAGGTACAGGGATTATGATCACCTCATCAACAGAAAGACCACATCAGCGTCAAAGAAATGAGAGCTGTTCTGCAGTCTGTTAAGGCCTTTCATTCTCTTTTCTCCCCAGGACCTCTCAAGGTGTTTACAGACAATACCACAGTGATGTGGTATGCCAACAAATGGGGGGGTCAGATCTTATCTGCCTTGTCGGTTGATATTCTTAGTGTGGGACTAGATGTCTGGTTCCAAGTGACTTGGGCAGTATACATTCCTTCTATTCAGAACATTGTGGCAGACTCTCTGAGCAGGTCCATAGCTCAATCCAAAAAATGGATGCTTCACAGGGATATGTTTCTGGACATTGTCCACTGCTGGGGTACTCCTCAAATGGATATTTTGTCCTCGCCTCCAAACAGACAAATTCTGCTCTTTTGTGCCAGAGTCCTAGGTCCTCTGTTTTGGAAGGTGGATGCCGTCTCTTTTTCTTGGAAGAAGATGTTTCTGTATGCTTTTCCTCCCCTTCCCTTCATTCCAAAAGCCCATTTCAAAATACAGCAGGATGCTCCCAAAATATTGGTGATTCTCTTTCAGCTGACAGTATTGTTCTTCTCTTCTGCATTTAGCCAAGGGCAGTCATCAGAAGTTACCTCACAGGAGGGACCTACTCTCACAGGACAATGGGTCTCTCATCCATCTCCACCTGTCCATTCTTCAACTGACACTGTGGGCGATAGGATTTTGGTTCCACATAGACACCTTTTTTTCTGAGGATGTGCTTAGGGTGCTGCAGGAGGCCAGGCAACCCACTACTAGAAAATCCTACTTATCAAAATGGAGGAGGTTTTCTTTTTGGTGTCTCTCGTAACCTTGGTCCACTTTCTGGGGATGTTCCTTTGGTTCTTTCTCATCTGTGTCAGCTGCTTAATGCTGGGTTGGCTTATTTTTCTGTTAACTCATTAACCCTGAGTTACCTTCTCATGGCGCCTCTGTGCTTAACACCGAGCGCACCATGAGAAGATAGGAATTCCATTCTGGTTAACCCTGAGTGCCTTCTACCAGCGCAGTTAACTTTGCAGTCAGATAGTAACTCCACTGTTGAAAATTAAGTTGAAAAAGTAACTGAACTCTGTCAGTTACCTTGTCAGCTTAATTTTCAGCATAGAGTTACGTGGTGGTTATATTTGAGTTTTCGGAGAAAATCAGCTTGCAAGTCACTCTGTACTTTCTTCTCATAGCAAGCCGATTTTCTCTGCATGCAAGTCATTGAGTCCAATCACAGTCCACTTAACTCCTTCACCCCCGACCTAAAATCCTTTGTTCTGTCTGAATAAATAAGGATTCCAGCAGTAAAAGTTTCCTTTTCTTTTTCTTGTTTTTGCAGGAATTACTGCTGGATCCCTCTAGTTATCCTGCTGTACGAACCTGGGGAGTTTGCTGCAGTAACGGCAGTTACCATTGTGTCTGCCGGGTCTAGGTTTGCAATTTAGACTGTGCTTGTATAAAAACCGTGAGGAGGTTAATTGTGCTATATATGAGAACTTATTCTGTGTCCTGTTACTGTGGGGCTGAATAGCCTGATCTATAGATTACTCAATGAACCGAGCAGTATCGTGCTGCTAAACAGCACAGGGGTGTGTGCTTTTACTGGCTTAGACTGATTACGCCACAAAGGATCATTGTGTTTGCTTTCGTGGGGCTGAATAGCCTGATTTACAGATTTCCCTTGAGATTTACTCAGTGAGCCGAGCAGTATCGTACTGCTAAACAGTACAGGGGTGTGTGCTTTGACCAGCCTGTTTGGTTGCACCGTAAAGGGCAGTTGAGGTGGTTCCTCGCTAGTTCACAGCACTATTTTCTACAAACGAGACTTGGATTACTGAATTTTAGTGTACAGCGTACATTTAACAGCACATATACCATACTTTGGCATAATATTGGTAAGCAGTCTTGTTATGTAGCTACTATTAACTTTTTTTGTCGCTAGAACCTTGTTTTTGCAAGAGAGACACACCGTTGTAGACAACCAGAATGAGTAGTTATTTATGTTTACCTAATGAAGTGTTAACTTTATGAAACTTTAAGAAAGTTGGAGGCTTAGTCATTTGTAGAGTTAGCTTTTCTGATCTGAATTATATATATATGTGGATATCGTTCCTAATCAGAATAAGGGTTACACCACCATTCCTGTCACCTGACCTGATGTCAACATATGAAGTATAATTTGCTCATATGCAGTTTTAAGGTCAAAGTTCATCTTTTTGCAATGCTTCAGTTTTAGCTCGTATGTGTAGCTGTTGTATGATATTGCAAAGCGTGACAGTTTATTGTTGACGTGATTACTTTAATGAATAATTCTTTTAAATGTTTTTAGCCAACTGGGACTAGTCATGTATAACCTATGCTTGAAATTGGGGACCTGTGTTTTGTAGAAGTCTCCTGCTCATCAGACTTTGATGATGACAATATATAGTTTTGTTAACAGTTTATTGAAGAATTACAATTTACCATAATCTCTAAGAATAGAAGTCGAATTATTAACTGTCTTCCGGAAATATAATTAAGTTGTGGTAAAAGATTGTCTAGTAAATAAGATGGGGAGATACAAATATTGGGTGTCGGTTTTTGGCACTGGCTAGTAAATTGTTAGGATCGTTATCTGCTGGAATGGTATCTGCAAGTTGCAGGAACACCAGAAGAAAGATGATATTATAATCAGTAACGGCAGGTAAATAGAACATTACAGGTTTTTGTGACCATAACAGCTGAATGACGGTTCCTTTTCCATATTTGCGGTTGCGGTTGAGCTGTTTTTAATCAAGAAATGATTATAACTGCAAACCTTATGAACTGTGACATTTTGTGTGTGATTTTGTGGAAGGATTATTGTGAACCTCACCTATATTAGACTACTGCTTCTTCCCCAAGGTACATGGATATATAAGAAACATCAATGTAAAAAATAAAAGACCCCCACCCACTTCTGCATAAAACACTTGAATGTGTAAAAGGGACTTTATGAAGTGGCTGTTATGGGAGTTAATTCACACATACATTTTTATAGTTTCAGGACTTGCATTATTGAGTGAACATCTGATAGGAGTCCTTAGAACAGCATGCCTGCATATTAAATATTTATGAAGTTCTGATGACCTGAATAAAAAGTATGACTAGCACAGTGATATAAAGGTTGCTTCACATCACTTAATTATCTGGTTTGATTCTCACCTGCTGGTGTACCTGTCCTCGAGTGTCAACTGTATCTGCATGGCTTTTGCCTTGGTCTCCAGTTTCCTCCCACTTCCTAAAATATGTCAATATGCACTAAATTGTCCATAGGTGTGTGTGTGTTTCTGTCTGTGTATATGTAGGTATTTATGTACATCTGTGTCTGTGTGTGTGTTTGAGCATGTGATTGTCTTATACCCACTGTTTGCTGGAATAGGTATAACTTTAAACATGAATAGGATAAAACTGTGTATTGAAAAATGTGCGAACGAATAAAAAGAGCTTTATTTCTTTAACAGATATATTTACCTTATTACATCATTGAATCCTTTCACACTGTTGGGCTTGCTAAATACTGCTGTCAAGTATCGTACAGTCTCTTCCTCTATAAATTTTAGTTTTATTATTTAGTATTTTAAGCACTGTATTTTTGTCAGTAATCTTATGGGAGTCTTCAGCTCTAAAATGTATTTAGGTGATTCTTGACTGATATAAATACGGACTACTCTCTGCTTCACCATTTCTTCTTAGTTGATAATACATGCAGGTTGCTTATTTGTGTTTATATCTAAAACCATTTTCTCCACTGGCGGATTATTTGTGTATTGTATTGTCATGGAGGGTTGGCTTGGGTGAATGTTTCATTTTGGTGCGTGTACATACCAGCCACTGTTACTGAAGGGTCGTCTGGGGAATTATTTAATTCTGGTGCTTGTGCATACTTCATCATTTTATGGTAGGGGTCACTTAGGTGAATGTTTCATTTTGGTGACTGCGCATACTAGGAACTCTTACAGAAGGGTCATTCAGGGAAATGCTTCATGTTGGTGCTTGTGCATACTTAAACATTTTATTGTAGGGGTCACTTGGGTGAATGCTTCAATATGGTGCATGTTCATACCAGGAACTGTTACAGAAGGATCATTCAGGGAAATGCCTGGTGGTGAAGATTGGAGCAGTGACCCCCAGTAATTTTATGTGGTTTACTTGTTCTATGATGGTGGTGGTGGCGGCAAAGGCAGTAATGAATAGTGCTCTTCTGAGGTAAAGAGCAGTACCATTTTTTTTTTTTACAGTTTAGTAGTAGTGATGAATTATTTAGCCATGTTTCACTTGATAAGATGCATTTTTTGTGTAAGGTCTTAGAGTTTAGAGAGAGATTTGGCAAAGCAGATTAGAGTTGAGTCTGCTGCATATTGAACAAGGGTAGTATTTGTTGTAGCAGTTGGGAGGTCATTGATGAATATGTTTAAATGTTTGGGGCCTACTATAGATCCTTGTAACCAATAGATGTTATGTGATCCTATCTCGCCTACATTCTGTACTGATGGGCTCGGAGCCGATCCCTCGGCTCCGACTCGGCATGCTTATGCTATAAAGCGAGGCCTCTTATTGGCTGAGCTATCTTTATCCCAGGATGCACCACCACTAATCCCCCAGATCTCGTTTGCCACTTACAAAGCTTAGACGTGGTCTCAACTTGGCTGGGCTAAGTACTATTTATTTAGGCTTTTTCCTGTCAGAAATTTGCTTGCCTTAAACCCAAAAGCTGTTTTAACAGCTATTGTTGTCAGACGAGTGTGTATTGATTAGTTTTGTTGGGAAATTCGTGTTTTTTCTCGTCAGGGAAGGTTTCCCATTTTAGTTAGAGGGGCCTTCCCCTGTTGCTTTACTATTACTGTTTCTTCGTGGGTCAAGTGCCCGTTTAAGTTAGAGGGTCTTGACTCTCTCTGTCTTTCTGTGTGATTTCGTCACTGTATTGTGTAAAAAAAAAAAAAAAAAAATTTTATTTTATTGTTATTGAACTATTTAGTTCTTGTATTTCTCTTTATACAGGTACTGTTTTTTTCGAAAGTAGTATGTCCAAGGAGCATAGACCCTCCGGGTTTAAAAAGTGCACGAGGTGTGGTTATAAAATGTCCATAACGGACGACCACTCCTCGTCTATTGCTTAGGCCAAGCACCTACAAGAATCTTGTAGCGTGTGTCACGCCTTTTCATCAAGAGTCCTCCAGGAGAGGAAAAACAAATTAATCCTGAAGGGATTAATTAAGCCATCCTTCGAGGAGGCTTTATCTTCCTCTCCTTCTCCTTCAAAAAAGAAGAAAGCGTCGGCTCCGACCAGTCAGTCGGAACCGACTGCTAAAAAATCTAAGCAGACTTCTCCATCGGCTCCACGGACTTCGGAGCCGAGGGCGGAACGGTCTGCCTCGATGCCTCCAGCCTCGACCCCTCTGGTTTCGGAGCCGAGGACTGAGGCATCGAGAGGCGGGTCACCTTCATCGGCTCCACTGATATTGGAGCCGATAAGGGTTACCGGCTCAGACTCTTCCCCCTCGGAGCCGAAGTCTTTATCGGCACCGAAGGAAATTGCCTTGAGATCTCCCTTGGAGCCGATAGTGGTAGAGTCCATTCGGAGCCGGTCCCCGAGTCCTTTGGAGCCGATGGAGAAATCGGTTCGGGCCCGATCGGTATCTTCCAGATCATCCAAGATGTCTGATTCGGACATCGACAGGGTGCTCCTTAGACTCTTCCAGTCTCCGGTGTTCCAAAAGCTAGTTTCGGCTCCAGCCCATTCGGCTTCGGAGCCGATGGTCCACTTCCCTACTATGGTTCCTCCTCCAACAGCCTCGGCACCGTTGGAGCCGGTGCTGGTGGAACCGGTGGAGGTTTTAGGGTCGGGCCCGACCCTTGCTCCAACTCCGGCTCTTGGGTCGGAGTTCAGTACACGGACTTCTTCCGTCAGCCCTGGGGGGGAGGCTTCGGGATTGATGTTTTTGGTCCCAAGTCTCCCTCTTGGTGCGGCGGCGGCGGGAGTGCCGTCCACTGTCGTGGCCACGGAGGTGGGACCCTCCCAGGATTCTGGTGGTCCCGCCTTCAGGGCTATGAGGAGTGCGTTAGCCAAATCTTCCTTGGCTACCTCCACGGTCTCCCCAGCTCCTTCCCTGCATACCGAGACTGGGTCTTTGGCAGTCCCCCTGTCCTTAGACAGCGGAGCCCCGGGGCCTGAGGTTACCCCGACTGGGGTTTCTCCCCCTCCTGGAGGTCCTTCTGAAGCTTCTTCGGAAGAACCCCCCAGGAAGAGATCGTGCAAGAGGAAGCACGTTGACTCCCCTGATGAGTCTCTCACATCAGACACTGATCTCGATGATGCAGAGGGGTCCCCTAAGTCGTCCTCGGATGATGTCTCCTTTGCAGACATCCTGGAAGCCCTAAAACAACGAGGCGGCTGGCAGTCCAAACCTCCTTCTGCTGATGAGTCGGTGTTCCTGAAGGCCTTCGGGGCTCAGCCCTCCGCCTCCTGGGTGTCTCCGCCCTTCGATGAGCTCTTGGATTTGATCTGTCGAAGGGCGTGGGAACACCCAGACTCTGTGGAACCGGTGCCTGCTCGTCCGAATAAGTTCCTCTCGGCACCCCCTGAAAAAGAGTTTCTAACTAAAGGTGTGGCTGTAGATGCTTTGGTGGTGGCATCTGCTACCCAGCAAGATGTAGCAGAGGCTTCTACGTCCATCCATCCTCCTAATAAGGAGTCTAGGAGCATGGATCAGTACGGAAAGCGCACCCTGAGTTCAGCGGCCTTTACATTGAGGTCCTTGAACTACCTTACGCACTTTACCAGATTTCAGAGGGATCTGATTAAAGAACTATCCGATACCCTCTTGGGTAACCTGCCTGAGGAGCTGGCCCAGACGGTTGGCTCTCAGCTGGCTACAATGTCGTCCATCTCAAACTCGTCCATGAGGCTCATTTCTTATGCGGCCGAAGGCGAGTAAGCGGTACAGGCATTGCTCTATGGAGACAAGCCTGGCTCCGCCTGTGTCACTGCGGAGGCCTTTAAGTTTTCCTTTGCCGACGCCTTTGATGGGTCCTCCCTGTTTGGACCCAAGGTAAAGGACACACTGACCCGCTGTGAACAGGAGGGTAAGACTCTGACTGCCGTAGGGGCACGATTTTCCACTCCCTTTCGGCCTTATCCCAAGGCTAAAAGAGGAGGGAAAATGTGGTTCCGTAGATCTCAGAAGCCTTACCCCTCTCAGCAGGAGGATTCCCCTTCCAGAGGCAGGGGAGGGGGAAATTCTTCAGGAAGGCGCCGTCCCAGAGGCGGCAGAGGCCCTCGCAACACTGGAGACTGCGAGTCCTTTCGTGGCTCTTCAGCTTTTCACAGTCCCTGAGGGATTGCCCGACTGTGCAGCTCCGGAGCCAGTCGGGGGTCGTTTCTCGAAGCACCTAAAAGCCTGGGAAGGTATCACTCAGGACCGATGGGTGCTTCGAATTATCGCCGGAGGTTACACCATCCCATTCTCTCATTCCCCCCCTCAGCCCAAAAAAATCCCGGACCCGCCACCCAGTCAACGGGATACTGCAGCCTCAGAAGCTTCAAAGCTGCTGCAAAAAGGAGTCATCCAACCGGTCCCCGCAGACCAGATCGGATTAGGGACTTACTCAAGATTCTTTTTGGTGCCAAAAAAGACCGGGGACTTGAGGCCCATTTTGGACCTCAGCATCCTAAACCGTTCAGTCAGAAAGTCCAAGTTCCGAATGGTCACCCTACAAACCATTCTCCCATTGCTGGAGAAGGGCGTTTGGATGTGCTCCATAGATCTCAAGGACACTTATTACCATATCATGGTACATCAAGCGTCCAGGAGACATCTGCGCTTCAGCCTAGGAGGCAGTCATTTTCAGTTCCGTGCGCTGCCCTTTGGTCTCACCACAGCCCCCAGGGTGTTCACCAAGTCTTTGGCAGTCGTGACTGCTCACCTGAGAAGTCTAGGATTCCAGGTGTTTCCGTATCTAGACGACTGGCTCCTAACTGCCACCTCCAGGCATCTACTACTGCAGAGCCTTCAAGCCACTATATCACTGGGCAGTTCCCTTGGAATCACTTTCAATTGGCCAAAGTCTGTGTTGCTGCCATCTCAACGAATAAGATTCATAGGGGTAGAGATAGACTCAAACCGAATGCGGGTCTATCTGCCTACAGACAGAATACAAACCATACAGACTCAAGTTCGAGCCTTACTTCCCAGGTCCAAAGCTCCAGCCAGGATGGTCCTGCAGCTATTGGGATCCATGTCTGCCACGGTTCTTCTAGTCCCCTTGGCAAGGTTGCACATGAGAATTCTCCAGTGGCTTCTTTCAGCTCAGTGGTCCTTTCAGGAACTCCCTCTCAGTCACCTCATATGGATCACGGAACCTTGCAAACGGGACCTTCGCTGGTGGCTAGTGCCCTCGAATTTGGATCAGGGACGACCCTTTGTTCTACCTCCTCCAGCGGCCACTTTGACCACAGACGCCTCCCAGATGGGGGGGGGGCATTCCCTGGGCAGGTCAGTCCAAGGCAAATGGCACCCGGAAGAGCCCCTACTTCATATCAACATCCTAGAAATGAGGGCAGTACTTCTGTCCCTTCAAGCCCTTCACGATTATCTCCCTCAGGGCGTAATTGCCGTTCACTCAGACAACATGTCAGTTGTCTGGTACCTGAACAAACAGGGAGGGACCAGATCCTATCCTCTTTGCAGAGAAGCCATGAGAGTTTGGGAATGGGCAGTCTTGACCAAACGCTTTCTAGTGGCTACTCACATACCGGGCAAGTCCAATGTGATAGCCGACAGATTGAGCAGAACCATCCTCTCTCCTCACGAATGATCTCTGAATATGACAGTTGCAAGTCAGATTTTCAACAAATGGGGAGTTCCGTGTTGCGACCTCTTCGTGACTCCTCGGAATGCAAAGTGCAAAGAATTCTTCTCTCTAACCCCGGCTCCGGGAAAGAGCCCCATGGACGCACTACTCCGTCCTTGGCCCACCGGCTTGCTTTATGCCTTCCCTCCAGTTCCTCTCCTTCCCAGGGTGATTCAAAAGGCATCTGTCTTGGGGAGCAAAATGATCTTAATTGCTCCTTACTGGCCTCGTCAAGTATGGTTTCCCTACCTTCGGAAATATGCTCTGGAAGGTCCATGGTTCCTGGATAAGATCCCCAGATCTTTTGGTTCATCAGTCGGGACTATTCCACCAGTCCCTGCACACCTTAAAATTGACTGCATGGCTCCTCCTCTTCCGACTATAGTCAGGAGTCATACATTGGATCCAGAGGTTGTACACATATTATCTTCGGCCCATAAGTCTGCTACAAAGAAACTGTATTCTAGCAAATGGAAAAGATTTGCTATTTGGGCTCAACTCCGGGGCCTGGACCCCATCTCTATTCCCGTGGCAGAAGTACTAAAATTCTTAACTTCTCTTTTCAATCAAGGCTCTTCAGTCGCTACCATCAAGGTCCAATTGGCAGCGATTTCCAATTTTCACGAATCCATAAACCCACCTTTAATGAGCAACAGATTGTGTAAGACCTTCTTGAAAGGTGCTGCTCTATTAAGACCTCCGATTTCTCATCCTGCACCTCCATGGGATCTCGATATAGTGTTACGCGCCTTGACTTCCTTCCCCTTTGAACCGGCGGCTACATGTGATCTAAAGTTTCTATCATGGAAGACAGCTTTTCTGGTGGCAATTACTTCTGCCAGAAGAGTTTCAGAGCTTCAAGCTTTGTCAGTAAAACCCCCGTACTTGGTTTTTCACAAAGACAGAGTGTGTCCCTCAGGCCAAATCCTTCCTTTGTCCCTAAAGTTTGTTCCAGTTTCTGCTTACAACAATCGTTAGAACTTCCAGTCTTTTTTCCAAAATATTCTAACAAAGCAGAATTCATATTCCACACACTAGATGTCCACAGGCAGTTGCGTTTTTATTTAGACAGGACCAAACAAACAAGGAAAACAGATCAGTTGTTTGTATCCTTTGCAGACAATAAATTGGGCAAATCTGTCACAAAGGTCACTATTGCCAAATGGATCAGGGACTGTATTACTCAAGCTTTTTCCTATTCTAACAAAGAGCTTACCACCTCTGTCAAGGCTCATTCTACAAGGGCTATGGCTACTTCGATAGCATTTCATTCTAAGCTTGCCATTAGTGACATTTGTGCTGCAGCTACATGGTCTTCCCCGCACACTTTTATTTCCCATTACAAATTGGACGTGGCATCTAGAGGACTAGCTTCATTTGGTTCCACAGTGCTCAGGAGTGTTTTCCAATGAGCCACCCAGGATTTAGGTTCTAGGGACGCTGTCCCATCAGTACAGAATGTAGGCGAGATAGGATCACATAACATCTTTTAGTTATGTACTTACCATAACTTTAAATGTTTGGGATCCATCTCGCCTACATTCCTAATAACCCACCCTCCTTCCCCCTTCCTTGGAGATCAGAGGATATCAGAAGGTCCGAATCCTGTTGTTTCATCTTGAAACATCTAACAATGTTATATAAACAAGTTGTGCATGTGTGCATGAATGCGGACAAACAAGATCTGGGGGATTAGTGGTGGTGCATCCTGGGATAAAGATAGCTCAGCCAATAAGAGGCCTCGCTCTATAGCATAAGCGTGCCGAGTCGGAGCCGAGGGATCGGCTCCGAGCCCATCAGTACAGAATGTAGGCGAGATGGATCCCAAACATCTAAAGTTATGGTAAGTACATAACTAAAAGTTATTGTCAATAATGTAGGGGGTAATGAGGGGGGTAAGAGGCTTCAAGCATGTCTGTGGGTGTTGACAGTATTAACAAAATTCAACAAGCAGTAGGCTGAAAGTACGTACTGAGAATTTTGCACTGAATAAGTTAAATTAAAAAAACTACAAACAAAGATCATTGAAATTAGAATTTTAATTACAACTGTTTTCAAAATGTAGACATTTTCTAGTTTTGACAAATGAATTATTTCTCCACAATTTGTGCATGAGACAATTCCTTTATGTTCACAATCAGCTCAGTGCATTGGTGAGTTGTGCTTTTGAGATTACAAATGCAACAAAAAGGGTTTATTAATGGTAATGTTGCATTACATATGGTTACATTACTTAGAATACAGCACAGAAATGTAATTATACTGTAATATGCCAGCATATAAGACATCAGATACACCACTGACTAATTAATAGTGTAATGTAAAATAAGCAGACAAGAAATCACTTCTGCTTGTATTATTCTATTTGTGATTAGTAGTTGCATGAGTGAGATAAAGTTTATCACTTGTTGACAACTGCCAGCATGGAGCTACCATATTTTTTGTGCATTTTTCCTGGCTTTGTCAGTCATGTGTGGAATTTAGGTGGGAGGAAGGGCTCAGTAATATGCAAGTGTTATACTATTTTACTGAATTACTCAGGTGTTCTCCTTACTGATAATGAGTCTGTGTTACACAATAGCTGCACAAGGTAATATAATGAATGCCTAGTCAACAGGTTATGTGCAGCAATTATCACCTTTGTCTGAGCATGCATAACTTTGCAGTACTGAAAGGAAGGTCATTATCACATTAACAATAAGTGCAGTTACAATACAGCAGTGAGTTGTTATCACTTTTCTGGTAAAAGTCTCAGCTGCTGTCACTGTTACTCACATAAGTAGAAGTCATCACTTTGACGAATGCACAAGCCAGATTGTGTTTTTTCTCTGTTTGTAGTCATTGCAAGCCACCCCCTCAATTCTTCATCAACTAGCTATCCTCCAAAACCTCTGATGTTTTTTCCTGTATATATATATATATATATATATATATATATATATATATATATATATATATATATATATATATATATATATATATATATATATATATCATATGTGTGTGTATATCGATATATATGTATGTATATAATGTACTTGCACATATACACATGAATATCAGTATAGCAGTGGCCTCTCTTGGGAGACAGGGTGATGCATCTGCATACACTGTCTGTAGTTCATTTAGAGGGGATTTACATGTGTCCTTTCTGTGCATACATTGTCTGTAGTTCATTTAGAGGGGATTTACATGTGCCCTTTCTGTGCCCCCTTGTCAGGCACTGGCCAAGCCCTTATGCACCAAGGTCAGGAAGGTTCCTCTTCAGAGATTTATGCCAACTTCTCTTGTGTTGGTGGGTGCATCACGGGGGGCATACCCAGCCATCCATGGATCTTGTGATTGACCTGGATTGCAGTTGGGAACTTGGAGACTCTCCAGTTCAGTCCCATAGTGCTGCTGTCCTAGGTAGAAATGGCCTCAGGGCTGCCACTGTGATGCAGTGTTTCCCTCCGGAAAAGGACACATGCAAAATGACAAAGCCTGGGGCAGTCTTAGTCTTTTCACATGTTGTCTTGGTTGAGTTCTCCACTCAGTTTCCCTCCCTTCAGGTATAGTAAATGTATGTAGGTCAGGGCAAGACCCTTTACATTAGCTCCCCCCTTTGAGTCCTTATGACCATTGCTGAAAGGACACATGTCAATGGAAAAGGCAGAGTGCTGCACTGCATGCAATCAGGAGTCATTGCTGCTACCAGCAGTCTGAGTGAGTAGCCAGTACAGGTATGGGACACTTCAGACGCCCACAGCCTGAAGTCCCGTGCCTGTCCTAGGCATTAGTGGAGTGGCAGTCCTTACCCTGCTTTTTATCTTTACATGTGCCCTTTCTGTGCCCCCTTGTCAGTCTTTGTGTGTAATTTTGTGTTTTCACGGGTGGTAGGTATGTACCTCCACAGCGTCATCACCACTTATGTACCTTATGAAAAGAATAAGGCCCCTATGGATAGGAGTGAAGATTTGGATGGTCTAACCAGGTAATGCATTATCATGTACATATATATGTACTTTTCCAATAGAACTGTAAAACAGTAGTAATCTGTTTGCATTTCTTTCCTGTGCAGGTTCGTCTACCTTCTGACACTAACATGGCTTCACGAGCAGGAGAATGACAAGTGAGAGTGTGGGTATGTGGCCATTCCTACAATCACAGGTCTGCCAGCCATGCCTCCATAACTGGAAACCAGTACAACTTGAGCTTCTACACATCCAGTCTGAAGGTATACTGGATTGCAAGAAGAGGTAAGCATTGGAGCAGAGTACTGCAGTTGTTGGAAGAGAAGTGTTCCATCTACCCTGAGCCCGACATCCTTGTGCTGCACATTGGAGGGAATGATGTCTTCAGTGAACCACTCGGAAGACTGCAGTTTCAAATCAGAGCAATTTTTGAATACCTGCAGTCGTGGTGGCCACAAAAGATGTTCACCTGTTCAGAAGGGATGGCGTTCACCTAACCGAGGAAGGCATTGCCTTGTTCTTGACTGACCTCCACAATGGCGTGATGAGAGCTATGCAGGATTGGCAATATGCAGCTAGTGAGAAGAATGGAAAACACCCATGACCAAGTAGGGACCAGTATGGTAAGTAAAACTCTATTATGAAATGTGTTATGAAAAATATATTTTTATATGAGTTTGGCAAATAACTGTGGTAAGAAGCTGGTGAAGATGCTGAGAAAGAACTGTTTCAGGAGAGTGCTAGCATGTACAATTGAATATGTATTGCATGTATATATGTTTAGTATTGATAGCTCCAACATGTAAAATAATTGGGCCTGTATGTTGTACACATGTGCAGATATCAATGTTTGTTTCGGACTTAGGTTATGGAAATTATGATTTTTTTTCATATTTTTGGTAAATAACTTTGCAAGGGAACATCTGAATGTGCTAAGTAATACCTCATTTTGAAAACAGTATTGATAGTTCTAACATGGTAAAAGAATGGTGTCTGTATGTTGTACTCATATGCAGATATCAAAGTTTGTTTCGGACATGGGTTATGAAAATTATGATTTTTTTTTCATATTTTGGTAAATAACTTTACAAGGGAGCATCTGAATATGCCATGTAATACCTCATTGTGAAGACAATATTGATAGTTCTAACATGGTAAAAGAATTGTGCCTGTATGTTGTATACATGTGCAGATATCAAAGTTTGTTTGGAATTAGGTTATGGAAATTATGATTTTTTTCATATTTTGGTAAATAACTTTGCAAGGGAGCATGTCAGTGTGCCAAGTAATACCTCATTTTGTAGACAGCATTACTCCTTACAACATGGTAATAGAGCTGTGTCTGTGCACTCTACACATGTACATATATCACAGTTTGTTTAGTCTTGTACGATTATGAAAATTATGCATTTACAATACTTTTCATTATTATGCCCATATTTTTGCAAGGGAGCATGGTGATCACACAAATGATGCATCATTTTGAAGCTGACATTCAGATGCACAACTTCTACACTGATATGTAGGCTCTCTCTGTTACAGGTGATTATATATTATGCTTTGTTTATTTATCAATTATGAAAAATAATATATTAATCATATTTCTGTGAATATCTCAAGAAAGGAACATCGCACAGTAATGGTTAAGGTATCATTTTAAAGCTGACATTCATACTAACAAATTACATTCAAATTGTATGGGTCTGCATGGTACAGTGACCAAGATATTACGCTTTGTTTTTCCAAAAAGGTAAAAAAATATGCACAATATCAGCATTCCTTGCCAAATATTTAATAATGACTTTGATCTACACTATCAACATTTACACTGTTGGAAAGGTCAGTGTCTGCTGAACAACTTTCGCGTTTACATTTTTAGTCTAGCTCTTATAGGTAAAGAGTTATGAACATTTGTTTTCTGTATGGTATTACAAATTGATTTTCTGAAAATGAGCTCAGGCTGCACTGTTGTTTCTATGGTGGAATTAAGCAGGCAGCTTTTCCTGAGCTGCTACGGAGTGAATGAGTTAAGGCCCACTTATCACCCCACTTATCTTTGCTTGTCTGACTTTATCACCTCAAGCTTCTAGATTTGTAGCTAAACAATTTCTTAAAGACATCCTTCATATTTGGCCTCCCAGGTAGCCTGTTCCTCCTCCCCCATGGGATCTTAATTTTGTTTTAGAAAAATTGACCCAGACTCCTTTTGAGCATGCTGCTTCAGTTTTTATTTCACCATTGTCCTTAGAAGACTGTACTTTTGTTAGCCGTTACTCTGCCATATCTGATCTACAAGCCCTTAGTGCTTGCCCTTCTTTTTTACTGTTCCATAAGGACCTTCGTACTAATCCTTCTTTTATGACCAAGGTGGTGAATGAGTTGTCTCTTAGCTTGTTAATTTGCCCACTTCCCTTCTCCGCTGTCAGTGAGATTGTGCTGCACACATTGGATGCGCATAGACGACACAGATTTTATTTGGGTAAGACTAAAGCTTTTCAGAAATCTGATCAGCTCTTTGTTTCCTTTCATCCTAGGTCTTTAGGATTGGCTGTGTCCAAGCAAACATTTTCTTCTTGGATTTCTAAAGCTGTTTCTTTTTGTTATTCCTTTTATGGCAAGAACCTTCCTCCTACTGCTAAGGCTCATTCTACTAGGGCTGTGGCTTCTTCTGGTGCCTTTTTTTAAGGGTTTGTAAACTAACTCTGTTCTTGAGACAACTAATTGGATTTCTGTGCATACATTTACCAAGCATTACAAGATGGATGGAATTTCTAGAGCTGGTTTTGCTAGGGCCATCATTCACGGGTTTCTGGAGAGCTCTGCTGGTCTTTCCTATTCCCTTTCTTCTTCTGAGCTTTTGCACTCTCCCTATTGTAATGAGTACTGCAGCAGTGAAATTGAAGAATATAGTACAGTTGTGTAAGATCTTACCATAATGATAGATGTCACTGTTGCAGTATTCAGTCCCTTCCTCCTGCTGGTCCTTTTGTCTTCTGGATATATTGGTTACCTCTCTTCTCATAGGTTTATAGGAGGTTACTAGGCCTAGTGGCCTAGAGCCCTTTACAAGTCTAGCCATGTTAATCCCAAGTATCCTCATTTGTTCTTTTTGGGTGTTTCAGAGAATGAATTTATGAATAGAGTGAGTCTGTCATCAGCACTGGCTACCCTTGTCCATGAGGGACATGGGTGCCCACCCTAGGGGCGAATTTGTGGTCTGCTATCTAATTATCTAGGTAGCGTTTGAATAGGGTCAGTGAGCAGCTCTATTTTACGTGACTGGGAAGTCTGTTCCAGAGAAGTGGCAGTCCCTGGGAGACATGTCTATCTCTCCAGCATGTTCTCTTAATGTCACAGGCTAGGTTGAGATCCCTAGAGTGACTAACTGTTGTGCCATTTGACTTGCAGGTCTGCAGCATTTCCATTAGGGCAGAGTTGGAGATTGCCCTATAAAGCCAGGCACAAATTGCGTGTCAGCAGCCAAAAAGATAGAGTAAAATGACAGGGCTTTCAGCCTGTCTGCATAGCTCATGGTTTGGAGTCCCTGTATTTGTTAGTGAGAAACCTCTGAACTCTCTCTAGCTGCTGCAGGTGTCTGGTGAGGTACATGCAAAAGGATGCATTATACTCTGCTGGTGTTCTGGTGAGGGTTGAGTACAGTGGGAGTTAACATCCCTTGACCTAGATACTATGCCCCTGCTTATGAGGTGTGCTACACAGAAGGCTTTCCTTAATGATGTGAAAACTTGGTGTTCGAAGTTCAGATTGCTATCAACCTGTGTTCTCAAATCTCATGCCACTGGATTTGAACTCAGGGGAGTGCTGTCAATATTGTAATTTGTAGGGAATTCTATTTTGCCACAGGGAATAATAATGATTTTGTTTAGTTTTAGACCATGGCCTTGGCACCAATTATTTATTTGTCTTAGCCCTTCTTGTAATATGTTGACATCATTGGGGGACTCGGTGGTTGCTCCCAGTTTGCAATCATCAGCGAACCTGTTGAGCCAGAGTCCATCTACTTTGGTCTGGACTTCTTAGGAATAGATGCCAAACAGTAAGGGACCCAGCACAGACTCCTGTGGTACTCCACTGCTGACGGGTCTACTGGTGGATGTGGAGTCACCAAGTTTGACAAAGTGTGTTCTGTCAATGAGCCATTTGGCTTCCCATCTAGAAATGTAAGGGTTAATCCCCAGCTGGGAGAGTTTCTCGATGATGCCAGAGTTGGGGAATTGAGTCGAAAGCCTTGGCAAGGTTGAAGTAGGCTGTGTGCACTGTCTTACTTCATCCATGGCTTTGGTGACATTCTCAAAGAAGTCTGCCAGATTTAATAAGTGTGATCTACCCTTAACAAAGCCAAACTGGGCTGAATCCAATGTTTGGAGGTCGCCTATTTCCTTGTTGAATAACGTCCATGATTCTTTCCATGACCTTGCAGATGATACTGGTTAGACTTATGGATCTGTGGTTTCTAGGGTCAGTTGCTGGCCCCCTTTGTGCAGGAGAATTCCTGTTGCTTTTCTTCATTCTGCAGGAACATAGCCAGATCTCAAGCTATGATTAAAGAGAACCCAAGTGGGTCCACTAGGTCTTATTTTAGATTGTTTAATAAACAATATGTGATATTATCTGGTTCCATTGAGGACATGCTTTTGGCCTTGGAGAATGCAAAGATGACTTGTTGTCTAGAGATACTAGGCAGAGGGCTGGTGTCAGGTTTGCTGTGGGATATGGTAGGTGGGGATGAGGGGGGTGAAGTTTGCTCTGAGTCTGTCAGCTAGCAGGTTGGCGATATCGGCCAGTGTAGTATGAGTGATCCCATCTACAACCAGTTCGACACATAGCTGGTCATTCCCTCTTAGACTTCAGATGTAGTTAAAGAATGCCTTATGATTATGCTTGGCTATGGATGCGATTTTAGTTTTGTAATTTGCTTTAGAAGACTTTACAAGATTTCTGTTTTTTCTTATTCAGCCTTAGGAGGGAACTGTTCTTCTGCAGAGTGATATCGCTCTTGCTTTTGGACAGCAGTATCTTCCTCTTGTTATATAATCTGTTTATAAAGTCCACCATGGTGGCTTGTTTTTATGGGAAGACCTGGTTTTAACAGGTACAGCAGAGTTTATTCAGTTGCTTAAGTGTTTGTACGGGGCATTTGTGTACTCGTCTACATAGTGATTTGATGTTGGTATGAAGCTTTTTATACCATTGCTTAGTAGGGTGTAGTTAACTTTGGTATAGTTTTTTATAATTTTTGTTCCTTTGAGAGTGACAGTTCCAGTAGTTTTACTTCAAACGAGACTGATTTGTGGTCTGACCTAACCAGGAAGGGCATTACACATGGGGGAAGTACAGTGCCCCCCAGGTTGTTGAGTACTATGTCCAGAACATTAGAGCCCCTAGTGGGGGTGCAGGCCATCTTTTTCAGAGCATTTGTGTTAACAAAGTCTAGAAATCTCTGACTGGGCGTGTTTTTGCTCATGCATGTCCCCCAATTTATGGAAGGATAGTTGAAATCTCCCACGACTAAGGTGTTGGGCTGTATGGTGAGTAATTCCAGTAAACTGAGGTAGGCAGTCTGCTTATCCTGGTTCATGGTGGAAGATTATAGCTAGCAGTTATGTGGTGTGGTACTTTCCCAGTAGTTAATTGGACATGGAGTAGTACGAGAATGTGATGCTGTTTGACCAGTCTTGAAGTAAGTTTTTTTTTTTTTTAATAAAGATGAATCACTTCCACCTTTGGTTTCATGCTCATTTTGATATCTGAACATGTAAAAGCCATTGTAATTCTTGGACTGGTGTTCCTACTGGGGCTCTCCTTTCTGAGTATGGTACGTTTGGATGTGTACTTTATGTCCTATGCTTTATGCAGGAGCATCTGTGTGACATATGGCGTACCTTAAAGCAAGATAAAAAACACACAGAGCCAGCATACAGTGTTCAAAATGTATTGTAATGAAAGTTAAATCATTACAGAAAAGAACAAACCGGTTTCGGCAGGAACAAACACAGCCTTCCTCAGTGTTGCTTACATACATAGTGGAGAGCAAGAGTATTTATACACACATACACTCATTGTATATTAATTGAATTCAATCAAAGATTTTCATTAAGACCAGGTGGGAATAATCCCCCCAGTTTAATTATCCACTTTTTTCCTTTGGTGTTCAGAATGGAATGTAACCCAGTTTTATTGTGCTTGTTGCCAACAATTTTATCAATTATAGTGAAGGTGAATTTGGCAGAAGCATGTACTGAGTGATGTTTATATAGAGCATTGGTCTGCCTCTTATTTTTGATGTTACTAATGTGTTCCGAAATCCTGATTTTCAGTGGTCTGGATGTTTTTCCTACATAAAATGAACCACAATGGCAGGTGGCTAAATAAATAACCCAGTCGGTGCTACAGTTTGCAAAAAATCTGAGATCATAAACCATTGGACAGTTTCTGTTAGATTTTATGAATATAAATCTGAAATTAATTATAGGTTCATAGGTTTATACTAGGCTATCTGCCCTAAGGCATTTATAAGCCTAGCCCAAATTTTTGTGGCTTATGCCACCCCTTATATGAAAAAATACTGTGCCCATTAGTTTGTTGTGCCTCTGTCCAGCAGTGACACAGAGATGATTCCCGGGGTAAACCTACGATCTCCCATCCACAGGTCTAGATTTCTCTTGAACAGAGTCAGCGAGGTGCTCTGCCTCACATGGACCGGGATTTTATTCCACAGCATAGGGAGTCTCTGAGTGATAAATCTATCCCTCCAGCACGTCCTATTTATATCCGTGCTAAGGTTTAAGTTGCTTGCTCTAGTGGTTTTGGTGGATTTGGATTTTTTGAGGTGGAGCATGTCCATTAATTCTGGGTTGGACATGGCCTTGTATGTCAGGCACATGTCACCTCTGAGCAGACGGTATGCGACTGAATAGAGCTGGAGTTTCTTCAGTCTGGCAGCATATGACAGATTTTGGAGTCCCTTTATCCTTTTGGTGAGGAACTTTTGGGGTCTCTCCAATTGCTGCAGATGTCGGGTGAGATACATCCCGAATGGGGCATTGTACTCGATCATTGGTCTGATAAGTGAAGAGTACAGGGGAACAATGACCTCACTAGATCTGGATGTGAATCCTTCATGATCAGGTGGGCAATGTAGAAGGTCTTTCTAACCACTTTAGCAACGTGAGTGTCAAAAGAAAGGCCACTGTCAACCTGGGTCCCCAGGTCCCTGATAACCTCTTCTGTGCTTAGTGGATTGCCACCTATATGGTAGCTTGGGGTTACCTTGTTTTTCCCGAAGGGTATGACTATACATTTTTTGGCGTTTAACTTCAGGCCATGGCTCTGGCACCAGCTATCTGTTTCCGCGAGTCCCTTCTGAAGGATATCCGTGTCCGATGCACTTTCCACTATGGCGCCCAGTTTGCAGTCGTCTGCAAACTTTGTCAGCCAAAGTCCTTCCATGTTGGCCTGTACTTCTGAGAAGTAGATGCCAAACAATAGGGGGCCAAGGACCGAGCCCTGTGGGACATCACTTGTGATCGGCTTGGAGTCTGACACAGCGCCAGCAACTCTAACCCTGTGGGTTCTGTCCTTAAGCCAGTTTGCAACCCATCTTGTGACATATGGGTTTACATTTAAGCTGGTAAGTTTTATGTTGTAAATATGCTGAAAGAAAAGGCTTGCTTAAATGCAGAAACAAAGTTTAAGTAATATGTGATCAGCAGTCATACTAAATGACCATGGCTTGGAAAAGGAATCTGCTGAATGGACATTCTTCCCTTACAGACTCAAAACAGGATGTATGCAAGAGCAAAAATACAAAATCTGCTTTTAAAGAATGGACATTTTTCCCTTACAGACTCAAAACAGGATGTATGCAAGAGCAAAAATACAAAATCTGCTTTTAAAGAATGGACATTTTTCCTTACAGACTAAAACAGGATGTATGCAAGAACAAAAATGCAAAATCTGCTTTTAAAGAACAATGACATGTTATTCTGCATGGAAAAACAGGATGGCACAAGAACAGATGTTTTTATACAAAGATCCAAATAAAATACAGGATGTTCACACTGTCAGAAAAGCTGATCTCTGACAATGTGTTTTCTCAAAAATATGTTTTTCTTCATAAAAAACAGGATATGCTTATCAGCATTGGCACAAGAACATATGCTCATATGTTAAGCTTAGTATTGTTTCTACAGGATAAGCAATTCTCCAAATAGAATACAGAACAATGTGTTTCCTCAAAAATATGTTTTTCTACATGGACATCAGGACACTGTTACAGGATATTCACACTGTCAGAAAAGCTGGTCTCTTACAAGACATTGTTAAACAAGGAAGCTTAGTATTGTTTCTACAGGACTAAAACTGTATATAAAGAGCTGTATAAATCCAGCTATGTGAGAGGGATGGTAGGGACACAAGTCCTAAGGTAAATGTTATATCTCTCACATCATCTGTACTATATGAGAAGTAAAGTTGGAACAGTACTTTTAAGCTGTAACGTGTTTCCGTTTGGTTTATTATAAAAAGTTATTGGTTACTGCTCTCTAAAGTTGATGCTGCAAAGTATATTCTCTCATCAGTGTATATTCTGCAAGTTTCTGTATGCAACAGACTGTGAATGCAAATATAACTAGACTTTGAATTTTAGCAGAATCCAGCCAGCAAGACTGAGTGTCTTAAGAACACATCAGATCCATCCCACAGCAAGAAGCAGCAAGCAGTAAGCACGTAAATCTCAAAATATTTTTTCAATGGCGAGGCAGCTGAGTGACTAGCTCCATATAATTTTTTCAATGGCAAGCTAGCCTGCATTTGAACCTACAATCTGCATTCAAACACAGAAGGAGTGATGGTAAGCCCTGCAGAGGGTCACTTCAGTTAAATTGCAGTAACTAACATTTGTACGTATGTGTCAGTTCTGAACAGAAGTATTCCAGTTTATGCAGCTTGCAGTAGTAAAGTTTTTTAGACGTCTACAATCCGGAGTGAGACTAGTTCAAGAAATTCACAGTGCCATAATTTCACTAAAGAAAAGGGGGATATCCACTAGCCCATCAGTCCACTGCCTGTTGTGCTTTCCCAGCTTCTCAAGTGACTTTGAAAAATTTCCAGCCATCTGCAACAACAGCCTGATCACCTGTTTTCTTGCTCACTGGTAAGACTTTTTTCTACGTCACATTTTTTAGTATGGTTGCTATTCGACAGTTTTGTATATTAGACAGTATGAATATTATTTATAATTCATGCAGGAGTAAACCAAACTTTAGTAAATTGCTATGTTGGTATACACAGCACATTAGTAAATGTAAAACCTTATTAGGGCAGGTTGATAGTAAGGCATTATGCAAATGTATTACAATATTTGACTGGTATCTCAAAGAAAACCATGTGAAATATGACAAATGTTTATTGTGTGCTTCAACAAAACTGCATTTTGTGTATTATGTCATAAAAAAGTATTGCATCATATTGCTAAAAAAATAGACTGTAAAGACAGATCTGAAGAATTAACTAAGGGTAAAGTGTTTCCATTACATTCTGATGTTGAACAGTTATGTCCTGTCACCACATGTGAGTCAAATCAGTTACTGATAGAACCCCTAGTACATTTTGTTACAAAGGAATGTAGTAAACTTCTAAAAGACAGACACAATGAGTTCAGGAAGCCTAGACAAGTTATACATACATCTTTTCAAAAGTGCATAGGAGTTTCAAATTCAGCAGAACAGCTTACTAAAGAATGTCAGAAAGACCATGCAACATTACTGGAAATTCAACAGCAGTTGCAGGATAAAGGAAATAAATTAGCTGAACTGACAGACTGGGAACTTCCTGCATACACAGTTAATCTGTGCAAAAGAAATATATTTTATAATATGTTTATGTTTTGAAAATGGTTAAACATACATGGTAGGATGGTAGGATCTGATGTCTGGACAAATCATTCTTAAATGTTTTACTTTCATTCAGTTAAAGCAAGACATCTATCAGTACTACAGTAAAGTAAAGCATATGAATGCCATTCTTAGCACAGTCAAAAGGTAAACAAAACTGTACTACTGTATAAAAATTAAATGAAAATAGTTAATAAGAATAAAGATTTAAAGTCACAAGACTGACATGCTTGTATAAAGATATACAGATACAAGACAGACATGCATGTATGTTCTTTTCATCTAGAGTACATCTGTTACAATACACAAGAATAACAGTCAGACAACAGCAAATATAAATAATATAAATATAAATGTGTTGGTTAAACTAATATCTATTTTGTTTTTTACAATGTGTTTATAATTATATAGTAACACCAAACAGTTAAAATTCTGAATTTTAAAAAGAAAATCACAGATTTTATTAGTCAAACAGTTTTTGTAAAATTAATGGCAGGACAGTTAAATAGATAAATAAATAAAAAATACTGAAATCCATGTAAGGTAATTGTAAAATTATGTCTATTTATGTAGTATAAATGCATAGTTATGCAAATCACAATCACATTAAAGGAAAAATGCTAAAAGAATTAACTATAGTTTACAGAGTATGAAATGTGAGCTCAGACCTTCCTAGACTGAATGAATAGTTACAGGAAATGCTGGAAAGATAAGATAAACAACAAGACTGATTGCCAAATAAGTAGCTTGAGTTTTTCTAAAGCATCATTGTTATTAAAACATAATTGTTAAAATGTTTACAAGCAACACTATTTAGTAATTGTCATAAAATGCCACAATTGTGCATAGATGTCACTTATAATCTGTTTGCAAGTAAATGTTAAAAGGACAAAAAAAACCTCAGTTGTATCAAGTACAGCCAGCAAATGGGCTATAGTATATATACAGTTCAAATCAATTGTGCAGGAGGATGTAAATGCCTACTAGTGGTAGTAAATAGCAAAAGCTTTATAAAAAATTATCAAATCAGACAAAAGTTCATAATTTAATAAAATAAATGTATAACCATAGTGTTAGGCTGACATACATTCTATTCTTACAGCATAGGGCAGGAAAACAGTGCTGAAGTACTACAGGGGGAGGGGTACTTTCTCAGTTTTACACTGACTGTATAAGGGGGAGGGGCACTTTCTCAGTTTTACAATGACTGTATAAGCAATACTACACAAGGGTCTGAAATAAAGCTACAGAAAAAATAAACAACAAGGGTCTGAAATAAAGCTACAGAAAAATAAACAAGGGTCTGAAATAAAGCTACAGAAAAAAATAAACAACAAGGGTCTGAAATAAAGTTACAGAGAAAATAAACAACAAGGGTCTGAAATAAAGCTACAGAAAAAATAAACAACAAGGGTCTGAAATAAAGCTACATAAAAATAAATAATAAGGGTCTAAAATAAAGCTACAGGAAAAAAATATCTCATTCCTTCTTGACAATACTCTTTTAGGGGGAGGGAAAAACAGGTATTAGTGTATTAGAAATACTGGTAAACTGGATTAAACCTGACAGGGTGAGATATTTTACAAGTTGTTAATAGCTATCATAATGGTTATTATTGTATTGTTTAGTATTAAATTGTATTTACAACCTGTTAAACTGTAAAGCTATACAAGAGATAGTTAAAAAACAAGAGATGGCTTAAATTGATTACAGCTATACAAAAGAGAGTAAAGATATGTAAAAAATTGAATAAGAATGGTCACTATTTCAATATGTTTTTGACAAAACAATGTTGGTATAAAAAAGTATGAATATTTTAATTGCTGAGTATGTAGTTTGAAATAACAGGACATATGGATTTGGTATCAGTTCCACTAGATATTTCTAAAGAGACAAATATTTTCCAAGATTTTGCTTAATATTAATGTTATTAAATTTGTAAGATTAGACTAAATGTACTTTATAGTATTTGTATGTACAAATGCAAAAGAATTCAGTACAAATGAAATTAATGTCTAGTAATGAATATGTGTGAAAAAAAAACATATTTAAATAAACAATGGGTCCAGGATACCTACTAGATTGAAATGCATGAACAGCAAACAGTTTGTGTAAATACATACTGTACAGGATACATCGTAATAAGTTCAAAAGTAATTTGTCAAGTTGTAATATCATTGGTTTTACCCCAGTAAAATAACTGCTTTCAAATATTTATTATCTAAGCCCAGTTCAGTACTTTATCAAGATGTTAATGAGCAGTTCAGAGACATGAACACAATGTGATGGTTAAAATGACATTGAAATTGTGTGTTTTCAGTAGTGTATAAATGCTTGCAGTAGCACATAGTTATTGTCTCATAGTTAATTTAACAGCTGCAAAGAGTTAATGAAACAGTTCTAAGTCATAAATTAAATTCTGTGATTGCAAAAGAATAAATTGATCAAGTTAAACTAAAGCAGACACAGCTTATAACTGATAAAATATTTTCACAGAATGGTCTGCAAAAGAAAAAGTTGTTAAATACATTCAGTTTTGGTAGTAATACTTTAATATCATTGTATTAACTATGTAAAATTGCATTTTGATTTGTTGTATCAAACTAAAGGTTTGTTTCTTGTGTTTTTTATATAGAATGTTTTGAGTATGTTTAAAAACAGAGGGAATTGTTAGATTTTATGAATATAAATCTGAAATTAATTATGTTGTAAATATGCTGAAAGAAAAGGCTTGCTTAAATGCAGAAACAAAGTTTAAGTAATATGTGATCAGCAGTCATACTAAATGACCATGGCTTGGAAAAGGAATCTGCTGAATGGACATTCTTCCCTTACAGACTCCAGGATGTATGCAAGAGCAAAAATACAAAATCTGCTTTTAAAAAATGGACATTTTTCCCTTACAGACTAAAACAGGATGTATGCAAGAACAAAAATGCAAAATCTGCTTTTAAAGAACAATGACATGTTATTCTGCATGGAAAAACAGGATGGCACAAGAACAGATGTTTTTTATACAAAGATCCAAATAAAATACAAGATGTTCACACTGTCAGAAAAGCTGATCTCTGACGTGTTTTCTCAAAAATATGTTTTTCTTCATAAAAAACAGGATATGCTTATCAGCATTGGCACAAGAACATATGCTCATATGTTAAGCTTAGTATTGTTTCTACAGGATAAGCAATTCTCCAAATAGAATACAGAACAATGTGTTTCCTCAAAAATATGTTTTTCTACATGGACATCAGGACACTTGTTACAGGATATTCACACTGTCAGAAAAGCTGGTCTCTTACAAGACATTGTTAAACAAGGAAGCTTAGCATTGTTTCTACAGGACTAAAACTGTATATAACGAGCTGTATAAATCCAGCTATGTGAGAGGGATGGTAGGGACACAAGTCCTAAGGTAAATGTTATATCTCTCACATCATCTGTACTATATGAGAAGTAAAGTTGAAACAGTACTTTTAAGCTGTAACGTGTTTCCGTTTGGTTTATTATAAAAAGTTATTGGTTACTGCTCTCTAAAGTTGATGCTGCAAAGTATATTCTCTCATCAGTGTATATTCTGCAAGTTTCTGTATGCAACAGACTGTGAATGCAAATATAACTAGACTTTGAATTTTAGCAGAATCCAGCCAGCAAGACTGAGTGTCTTAAGAAGACTTCAAATCCCACAGTAAGCAAGCAGGCAAGCAGAAGTAAGCAGAGAGCAGCTCAAAATATTTTTTTCAGTTTCTACTAGAAAAATGTTTGGTCTTGTTTATCTTGTCACGACCACCTATGCTAGGAACTCTAATCATTTGACTGACAGTGTGCATAGACACTGGAACATTCTCAAATATGACCCTGACTTAACTAGCCTTATACCAGACAAATGCCTTTTTTCCTTTCGTAGGGGAAAGAATTTGGGTTCTTTCTTTAATCATTTTAAACATGGTTACAGGCATGTTGACCCCAATTGTATCCAAACCACATTGACAGGGGAACCTCTGACAGGTTGTTACCCTTGCGGGCATTGTTCTAATTGTGACAAGATAAACAAGACCAAACATTTTTCTAGCAGAAACTGTCCAATGGTTTATGATCTCAGATTTTTTGCGAACTGTAGCACCGACTGGGTTATTTATTTAGCCACCTGCCATTGTGGTTCATTTTATGTAGGAAAAACATCAAGACCACTGAAAATCAGGATTTCGGAACACATTAGTAACATCAAAAATAAGAGGCAGACCAATGCTCTATATAAACATCACTCAGTACATGCTTCTGCCAAATTCACCTTCACTATAATTGATAAAATTGTTGGCAACAAGCACAATAAAACTGGGTTACATTCCATTCTGAACACCAAAGAAAAAAAGTGGATAATTAAACTGGGGGGATTATTCCCACCTGGTCTTAATGAAAATCTTTGATTGAATTCAATTAATTTACAATGAGTGTATGTGTGTATAAATACTCTTGCTCACCACTATGTATGTAAGCAACACTGAAGGCTGTGTTTGTTCCTGCCGAAACCAGTTTGTTCTTTTCTGTAATGATTTAACTTTCATTACAATACATTTTGAACACTGTATGCTGGCTCTGTGTGTTTTTTATCTTGATTCTACTTATTGAGAGCCGTGCATTTGCCTCACGCGCTGATGACCCCCTTTTTTGGGTACCTTAAAGCAACCCAAGGTTGTGGTATACTGGTCAGATGTCTGGCTACCCTTTTCAGGGGTTCCCCATTGTTATGAGTATCGCAACAGTGAAGAGAGGGACATTTGCCGTTATGGTAAGATTTTACACAACTGTGCTTCTAAAAGCAAGAGCTGTAATGTAATGAAGGTAGTTGTTTAGAAGATGGCAGCATTTGCTAGAATGTATTGTGTATTTACACTTCACAAACATTTACAATTGTTTAGATTTTACTTTTTTTGAAATATTTTACACAGATCAGTATATTTACATATATATATATGTATATATATATACATATTGTCCTTTGTTTTTCTAGGATATCGTGCAACAAAATAACATCCTTATTGAAGAAATGTTGCATCTTATTATAATGATTGTAGGTAAGAACTCAAAATTTGTGTTTCTTGAGTTAGTGCCAAAGAAAACTTGTCAGTAAGAAATCTGATTTGTGATATTGTTCTTTAGATGTGTTTGTCTTTGTTGCACTGAAATTTAGTAACCCGCTTGTACCTTTTTCATGGGGTGTTGTAGGAGAAAGGTTTGTGCCTGGAGTTGGACAGGTGAGTGCAGCAGATGAGATCGAACGTGAGATTATTCATCAGTTGTGTATCCGACCAATGGCGCACAGTGAATTGGTCAAAACATTACCTGAAGATGTAAGTAATCTAGAGATTAAATACTGGAGATCATAATTTTAATGTAGTTATATATTTATTGCATTAAAGGATCACTGTGTTTCATCTTTTCCTGTTAACTATATTGCTTTTAATGCTCAGATAAATGTATATTTTCATGTGGCTCTTGCCTGAACTTGCCAAATCATTTACAGTGCTTTTAGTTCTGTCCTTGTTTATCATTTGTAATAAGGTGCCCGGAAATATAATTTCAGAGGCCATATCCATGTCTAGGAAGGCCACATCATCTGTTATGTGAAGAATGTGACATTGGTTTAGAAAACTTGATCATTTTGGTTATAAAACCAAGTTGATGGATGTCACCCAGAATTATACAAACAATGCATAAGCGTCTTTATTAAACTGCAGATGTACTTCTTGTTTCACTGTTGCAGTCCTGACTTGTGGAATTTCCTGCAGTGAAAGCCCTTGGCCTGTCCGACTACCAGGGAAAAAATCTCCCTCCTCCATGGGCTGGTGGACATTGGCATATGGGCATATAGGGAGCAAGCCAACATTATATCAGTTTTCTCTTGCCATCGGAGCTGAAAGCAGTGTTTCAGTGCATCAGCCAGTCCTCACCAGAGTGATGTCATCTGAAAGCTAAGTATCCCATTGAGGAACCCCCCCCCCCCACTTGGTTTACTTCATGTCAGATAAGGTTAACATTTGGCTCCATTGTGGTAAACAGATTCCACACTGATAATTCCATACACTTTGTGTTACCTGTTTAGGCCCAGATCACGATCTATCTAACTGCCGTTTCTGTGCCTGTTTCAAGTGTACAACTGTTAGGTGTATGGCCGAGATCTTAGTTAGGTACTTTAGTCTCGCAACTAGTTTTCAGTTTCCGATGGCGTCCACCTGTCTTTCTGAGGTTGTTCCCCCTAAGCACAAGAGGGATAAAGAAGAGAGACCCAAGCTTAGGGCCTCGGGCGACCGTCTTTTTCCATCAGCCAGTCCTACAAGGCTCGTGATCACTGATGAAGGTGAGGGGCTTTCTCAGCCCCCTTCTGCAGCTGAGTGGTGGTGCAGGCCTCTGAGACCCATTTAGAGTCCGACATGCCGTTGGTTCCCTCAGCTTCTGCACAGGCCTTAACTTTTGGTTTGTTGGTTGGGTCTTCGGCTGCTCAGCAGGCATCAGCTTCCTATGGGCGTGCTTTAACCAGTGAAGCTCCTTTGCAGCATCAGCCTGCACCAGTTATCTATTCTTCTAGAGATACTGGTTTCAGAGTTGCAGATGTTCCTACCTCCAAGGCCAAAGCTACCTCAAAGAAGAAAACTTCCTCAGGGTCTACACTGAGGCCTACCGGCTCCCACTCGCAAGGATATCAAAAGGATTTAGTTAAGCTAGCTGAAAACTTATTCTCCCTGGTCAGATCTAGACCCTTTCATTGAGTCTTCCCCAGGGAAAAAAAAAAGGATCCTACCCCTGAAGTTATTTTATGACCCCTTTGAATCTGATCAGGAGGAGTCTTTTCGATGATGGACCCTCTCTGACTTCATTTGAGGATTCATATTCTGAGAAAAACCTGGCTTCTGCTTCTCCTCCTGAGGACATTACTTTTGGAGAAACTCTTCATGCCATGAGGGAACATTTCTCGAGGGAAACCCAGGATTACCCACAATCCAAAAATAGGATTAGGGAATGCCTTGATTTGCCAGAATACAAGCCTCTTGTCATCCCTCCTGTTTTAGAGGTTGTAGAGGGTGTTTTCTTGGATTCCTTTTTAAGTCCTGATTCTCTTCCTCCAGCCCCTCGAGGACCAGGCAGGTTATGTAGGATGCTAGACTATCATAACAACCCTTCTGCTGATACAGAATTTGTCACCCCAGGACCCAAATGGGCTAGAGCCGGTTCCTCTAAAAACCCTTTACCAGCTGTTAGAGAGCAGGGCTCTTGCTAGAGTTGGCAAAAATGTTTATACTTTTGCCACCTTAGCTGTGAGGGCACTTAACTGCCAATTCCACATGAATAAATACCAGCAGACCATTTTTGATCAGCTGAAGCAAGAAAAAAAATCACCACTCTTGAGGACAAGAACCTTTCCAAGGAATTGTTAGACCTTTGTCACTCTAGCTCTCAAGTAGCTAGGCAATTCCATACATTGTCCCTCATCACTTCGGACAGGTAGGTTCTGTACATTTTTTTCAAATGGCGACAAACTCACTTTCAAAGAATTATTAAAATACTCAGGCTATCCAGACATTCCACCAAACCAAAGAAGAGAGGCCCTTTCTCGAATTCAGAATTTCTGCTTCTAGGGTTTATTGGAGCCAGTTCCAGAACACCAAAAGGGAATTGGTTTTCTACTCCAGTTAAGAAACAACAGCCAGCAACCATCCAAAAGTTTAATAAATCTCGAGCGCTTCAGCAATGCCTTGAAGGCTTTGCCAAAGCGCTGGAGATTTATTAAACTTTTGGATGGTTGCTGGCTGTTGTTTCTTGATTTTAGTTTCATTCTTGAGTGGTTGGTTTTCTACTCCAGGCTGTTTCTATTTCCCAGAAAGGAAGGCTCTCTGTGTCCCATTTTAGACCTCTCTACCCTCAATCAGTTCCTGCTGGTTCCAAAATTCAGAATGTTCACTCTGCAAAAACATTTACCCATGATAGCTTCTCTTACCTTCATAGTCACTCTGGATATAAAAGATGCCTACTTGGACATTCCTGTAAAGGAAATGCACAGAAGTTTTCTGTACTTCAGAGCAGGTACCAGTTACTTTCAATTTTCTATACTGCCTTTTAACTTGTCTACCATTCCCATGGTGTTTGCAAAGTGCTTAGCCCCTATAATCAATTTCTGCAGGACCATAGGGGTCCAAATCTAACCCTGCGTGGACAGTTGTCTAATACAAGCCATGATTCTGGCCAAACTCCACAAGGATCTGGTGTTTACCCAGAACATCTTCACATCCCTGCATTTTACCATCAATCTCAGCAAATCAACACAAATCCATCCACCAGGATGATTTTCCTGAGGGCTCTTCAGGACTCATCCTTTCAAAAGATGATCTTATTGCCAGACAAGGTCTCCTTCCTGACTCACTACTTTCAAAAGATCATGCAATGACAATGCCTATCACTACTTTCAAAAGATCATGCAGTGACGATGCCTATCAGCCAGGGAATTCCTCAGAGCACTGGGCGACATGGCACCTTGCATCCTCGTGGTTCCTCTGACCAGGCTGCACATGAGGAAGCTACAGTGGTACCTCAAAAGTGTGTGGTGCCAGCACACACAATCCCTTTCGACCGAAATACAGCTGATTCCTTGTCTGAAGGAGGAATTTGCATGGTGACAGGCTTCTGCTCAGAAACAAAGCCTTCCTTCAGATTCACTTCTCAGGAGCAAACACTACAGATGCTTCAGAGATAGCCTCACGGGCTCATTACAAATACTTCCAATCCCAAGGGAAGTGGGAAGTTCAATTCAGAGTGAAACCTAACTGATGGCAGTGCAAAAAGGCCTGATAGCAGTCAGAAAAATGAAAACTGGGAGTTGTGCTAGTCAAAACAGACACCACAGTCATGTGGTACATAAACAAGCAGGGGGGCACTAATTCCAACCCTCTATATTGACTTCCAATGCACGTTTGGAAGATTGCTCACTCTCTAGTGTTGCATTTCTTGGCACAGTACCTTCCAGGTGCTCAAAATGCACTAACAGATCAACTCAGCAGAAACTTGATGGATTCCAAGAATGGAAACTGCATCGGAAAACATTTCTCAGCATAGTCAGGAAATGGGGAGTCCTCCAGGTAGACCTCTTCACCACCAAGGAAAATGCAAAACTGAAAAGATTCTGCTCCTGGAGCAAACTACCTTCAGTTTGAAAGACAGATGCTTTCTCTTTCCCTTGGACTCACCTCTTCACTTATGCATTCCCACCCTTACCTCTACCTCCTCAGGTGCTTCTAAAAATAACGGAAGAGGAGCCAAGGACAATACTGATAGCCTCAAACTGGCCCAGACAGCATTGGTATCTCCTACTACTTAACCTAACCAAAGAGAACCCATGCCACTTACCTCAGAGGGTAGACCTCCTTACTCAGGACAAAGAGAAGGATTGTACACCCCAGCCTGCAAACACTCAAACTCTCAGCCTGGATAATCCTGCAGCATCCAGGACTGAGCCCCACCCTAAGCAAGCAGGGTTAAGACATCCTTGAAGAGGACAGAAGGCCTAGTAGTAGGAAATCTTACTCAGCTAAATGGAAAAAAATGTTACATCTGATGTCAACAACAGGACCGCAAACCTGCTTTAGTCAAGATCTCCATCATCCTGGATTATCTGGCTAGTCTGGAAAAATAGGATTGGTTAACAAAGGCCTATCCTACTTTTCCATCAAAATTCATGCTTCTGCCATTTCAGCCCCAATTTCCTGTTCTTCCTCCTGTCTTTTCACACCCCTTGCTAAGGCAATTCATGGGAGGGGAGGGTGATCCACATCAGACCCCCCCCAGCAAGCCAACCACAACTGCATGGCACCTCCGTTTTGTTCTGGAAAAAACTGACTCATCCTCCTTTCGAACCAGTGGCTTCTGCTAACTTAAAGTTTCTAACTTGGAAAACTGCTCTTTTGCTGGCTGTAACCTCAGCTAAGATAGTATCTGACCTGCAGGCTTTTGTGACAGTGGAACCATTCCTCATCTTCCATCCAGACAGTGTCTTCCTCAGGACTAACCCTTCTTTATGCTCAAGGTGGTCACTGACACATCCTTGAATCAAGTCATACACTGCCCACCTTCTTTCCCAATCCTCAGAACCAAGGTGAAAAAAGCCTACATTCTTTAGATGTGCATAGGCAGGTCTGGTACTATCTTGACAGAACTAAAACCTTGAAGATCAGACCTACTCTGTGGTCTTTGTTACCATTTCTGAAGGGAAACCAGTTTCCAAACAGACTATTCCCAAATGTATCTCTCACTGTATTTCATTTTGTTACAACCATCATGGCAAGAAGCCACCTGAGGCTCGGGACTCACTCTATTAGGGCTACAGCTACCTCAGCTGTCTTTCTAAAAGGAGTCCCTTCAAAGGACATCTGGAAACTGCTACCTGGTCTTCCGTGCATGCCTTCACAAAACACTACCACTTGTCAGCCTTTTCCATGGTAGGATTTACCACTGCTGTTCTACAGGGCATCCTATCCTCTCCCTAATCTTCCTTCCTCCCTGCTTTCAGCATTGGGAATCATCTCACAAGTCACAACTGCAACAGTGAAGCACGAAGAACATAATACAGTTGTATACACTTAACATAAAAGTAGATGTTCGAGTATATTCACTGTTGCAGTCTTCTTTCCCTCTCTCCTTCCACCCTAGGCTACAGGGTTGTCTGGTTCAAACTCCTCTTTCTCCAGTCAGGGGGAACCCCTGTTTTCTTTTTTCCCCCTTCCTTGATTAAGTTTTCTGTCTTTTGCTTTAGCACCCATCTTGGGGGCTCCTACCTTCAAGAAGGCAAGAGAAAACTGATATTGTGTCATTGGTTGGCTCCCTATATACCCAAGCATATTGTCGTCGGTCAGTACATCTGCCAGCCTATGTGCGAGGGAGAGTTTTTTCCTCTGGTAGTTGGGCCAGCCAAGGGCTTTTACAGCAGGAAATCCCAAAAGTCAGAACTGCAAGAGTGAATACACTCGAACATCTACATTTATGGTAAGTGTACACAACTGTCCTTTGTGTCTATTGCTATGTACAGGATATTTGTTAAACTAATGTGGCTGTAATTACTTGGAAGTTGTTTAGATGTTAGGTATTAGATCACTTTTGCAGTAGCCCAAGCGTATTTGAGTTATTTCCTGCAAGGATATAACTGACTGGCCATCTTTGCAAATCTTAAGGGCACTTTCCACATAATGTAACTGCCAGGAGTTCAAGCCGAGCTCCATGTGAAAGCAGTTAGATACGCAAAAGCTTCACAACTTTCTGATGCTTAAGTGTGCTCCTCCTACAGGCTTTGTGGAACTGATGGTTGACTAGCAGTCCTTCGATGCCAGGCAGATCAGTCCCCTGCTGGGGGGGGGGTCTTTCAGATAATTTATCCTGAGAAGTTTTTTTTTATATTTTTTATGAAATTATTGATTTTTTGGCTAGGGAAATTAACTTATTGGATATGTTTATGCTGTGAATGTTTTTGTGAACAAACTGTAAAATCTATTTTTAATATTGTTTTCTACATATTTACATAGATTTTATGCATTGAGGCAGGAATTTGTGGTTTTGAGAACTTGGTGTGTTTTACCTCACAATCATGTTTGCCGACTGGCTCGGGTTCTGTAACCATCCTCAGTGCTTCCTTCTATGGTATAATTACTGATTTCCTTGGTTCTTCCTTCCCCAGTTGCAAGAAGAAGAAGATAGTTGTTTTGGAGTCTTTGGGTGTGAGGCCAGCTCAGATTATTCCTTATCCTTCAGTGGGTGAGACTGCTGCAACCAGATATGATTCCTCAGACCACTCGTCATTTCCCCAAACCCTGCTGTGTAGGACCTACCGCTGGGGAAATAGATACAACCTCTGTGTGTAGATTTGCCCTCCCTGGGCAAGGACGAAACCACTCTTGTTGAATTTGGAGAAAGAGGAGGATGGATGACTGTCTACAACACAGCTGGGAAAAGGAACCTGAACCTAGGATGGTATGCATGCTTTGGGGCACTCTTTTTCCAGGGAGTTTCCCAGAAAAAGAAAACTTGGTTTCTTCTGTTTCTATTTTAGTGGACAGGTAAGCTTTGTTGGGTTGTGGAGGGAATTAATTTTTGTTTTTACTTTACCTTGTTCCTCTTCAGGAAAGAAAAGAAGAGAGTTCCCTTATTTTCAGAACAACAAAGAATTGAGGGAGAAGGATGTGCCCTTGGGAATTTCATCACAAACCGAAGATTCTAAGGAAAGTGCTGCTTCAGATTTCCCTCCAGAAGACTTTTCTTTTTCCAAACCTTTGCCTAAAATTAAAGGTGTTTTTCAGTGGGATCAGAATGACGTACCTATTACTCGACAAATGTATTGTGATTTTGTTACATTTGGGTATTCCTCATTCTGCAGATATTCCTACTGTTTGATCTTCTTTAAAAAAAAAACATTTTTGTCAGACTGTAGTGTACATGACAGCCTTCTGCTGCTAGGAAGTCTGACAGGTTACACATGGTATTTCTCTAACCCTGAATAATGAGACTTTATAGTGATTTTCCTATCCAAAACTGCTTCTGCTAGACATACTGCTGAAATTAATCCCATTCTGTACTTCCAAGATGGTTGCACATTGAGTTGAGTAACAACTTGTTTCTAGCTTTACCAGTGTGACTACAGAAACTCAGCAGAGAAGGCTAGTAAACTTGTGTTTATGGGTAAATTTCAATAACTGGCTAGTAAGTGCACTGCCTGGATGCCAGTATTAAAGAATACCTG
This sequence comes from Protopterus annectens, assembly GCF_019279795.1. Classification (NCBI taxonomy): domain Eukaryota; kingdom Metazoa; phylum Chordata; order Ceratodontiformes; family Protopteridae; genus Protopterus; species Protopterus annectens. The sequence goes on from NC_056725.1 coordinate 619,621,794, forward strand.
AAAAAAAATCTGCTACAAAAAAGGAGGAATAACACTGACTGGAGGAAGTTTTTCAGCTGTTAAGCAAAAAGCAATGCAACCTTCAGACATGACTTCCAGTAACCTTAAGGAAGATACAAGACAACCGCATACAGACCTGATTAAAATAAACAAAACACTGATGGAGTACATCAACACTAATTACAAAAGGCTGGAAAAAGCTTTAAACAGATTTTTAGATGAGATGATAAAGCTGCAAAAATCAGAGATCGAAATAAAGAAAAGGCTGGCTGAATATGAGATGGCTCAGGAAGAGATATTTAAAAAAATAATAGAATTAGTGGGCAGAGCATGTAGGGAAAACCTGCAATTTTCAACTTTACCATAGAAGCTGGAAGGAACAGACTGCATTAATTTTATGAAAGCACAAATAAGCAACTGAACTGGTATTCCACAACAGGAATTGTTAATTGAAAGGGCATATTGTGTGTATGCTCCAAACCTGGCTATAAGAAAGCATCCTAGACCTTAAATAGCAAAGATGCAATCCTACCAGTGGAAGACAGAATTGTGGCAGAAGGACAGAGTACTAAAAGTGGGAGACAGCAGTGTTTGTAGAGAGTAATTGCTCATTGTACACCAGACAGAAGAGCAGCAAATTTATTCCAGTATTCAGGGAATGTCAAGATGCAGGTGTGAGATTCAAACTGCTGTACCCAGCTGTATGCAAGTTATTCTTCCCTGAAGGGGCAAAATCATTTTTGATGAAGTACATGCTGAGAAGGAAATACAAAAGTTTGTCCAAAAAAGTAAGCTGTGAAACAGGAGATTCTGCTTTTGTTCTTCTGGTAGTAAAGACCACAGAGGGGACTGTAGCTGTGAAACCTTTTCAGATTTTTCAACAGAAAATGTTGGAGAGAAGGAAGAGAGCAAGAGACCTGACTAAAAGAATGAGAGTATGTTGGAAATGAAGCAGAGAGACTGGATTTCGGAGATGGACACTAATAAAATCAGTAACTTAATATGGGATTAAAATGCAATAATTATATTTGTGAAATGTGATAGAACAAGAAAATCTGGAAATATTGGACTCTTTTCAGAATTTGTTGGACTTATGGGGACTTTAAAGCATATGACCTACTTTGTCATAAATAGTCGGAAAAGTGCTTTGGGGAGGGGATGAGGAGGGAGAAAGTTAAGTGTGAGTAAATATTTTTTTTTCTTAAATAGTACCAATTTTGTGGCATGTCATTTCTTTACATGCTATAAAGTAAAGTTTATTTTCAGTAATTTTTAAGTGTAATGGGGATTGCAAATAAGTACTGCTCTTCTTTTTTTCTCCCTTCTGTCTCTTCAGTTTTAAGAAATGTAGGCACCGCAGTACACACACACTACACACACACACACACACACACACACACATATATATATATATATATATATAGAGAGAGAGAGAGACTGTTTAAAAGCATGATAAAAGAAACATTAATGTGCCTTTACTCATTCTTGCATGGGGAAATGACTGGATTAAAGATCTCAGATTGATTTACTAACAAGTTTTAAGAGAGAGCAAGTAAATGAAAAAGAACATTGAATATTATGAGGCTTTTGCTAGCAAATGCATGTATGCTCAGTAACAGTTCTGCAGTTGGTCTTCATGTTTCCATGGAAACAGTCTGATAAAGTAAAACTGGCTGCCTGGTTCTCATGTCTCCATGGAGGTATTCTGATAAAGAGAAACTGGCTACAGTCTGGTGGAGAGTCATTGGTTGAGGATAAAAAAACAAAAACAAAACAAAGAAATTGGCATGTCTGAAAGCATTCCCAAAGTAGTTAATGTTCTCTGAAAACATTCAGGGGATTTCCCAGCTGGGAGAGCTATAAAGATACGACAAAACCAAACTTAGCACTTAGTAGAAGCACAGGCTGCACCGTGCATCGTAGCATGGATGACCTTTCATTTAGGTTAACTTAAGTCTGAGTGTATGGCTGTCAGTTTGGGACTTTTGTTTGTATTAGGACAGTAAAACGTCAGCATATGAAGGTGCACATAGTTTTGTGTGCTAGTATTAAGTCATTATGTTTTAGGGGGTATTGGGGGTGGGTTTTTTTGAGGCCTTTCAATAAAAAAAATGTTTTATAAGATGTGACATAGGCTCAAATGTATATGACAAGAAACAATTGTATAAAAGTTCGATCTGCCAGACAGTGTGTGCATGTAACATAAAAACTGGAACTAGACATTTAACAAAAAAGGTGCTATACATAAAAGGTGGGAATAATAACGTTTTAATACAGTGATGTTTTCCTTAATGTCTTTAAATGTAAATGGCCTCGCAAATAAATACAAACGAGAGTGCAGTGAACTGTATTAAAAAGTGCAGAGTGCAAATAACTGTGTTATAGGAAACGCACTTAGAAAGGACTGAACATGTGAATTTGATAGAGAGGTTTGAAGAATGCTTATTCAGAGGAATATCTGGGACAGAGAAAAAGAGGAGTACTTGTATTAATTGCAAGAGGAGCTCCAGTAGTGATGGAAGAAGGTAAAAACAAATAATGGCAGATTTGTAATGCTAAAAGGCTACTGGCAAGGCAAAGAAGGATGATTACACTGATATGTATTTGCATGCCACCTAAAACTGCGATAATTGAACTTAAGAAAATTCTGGGAGAAGTGATCAGTTTTCAGCAAGGATATTACTTATAGGTGGGGAATGGAATTTGATTTACGGCAGTGACGATGTGTCTGTGAGGCCCAGAAGGGAAAATATAACAAATGAGAGTAGATTTTTGAAGAAATTTATGAAGTATTTGTCATGGAAGATGTGAATTCAGTAGCAGGAATCCAGAGTGAATGTACATATTATTCCCCCAAGATATAAAAACTGGGCTAGGCTAGACAGATTTTCGTTTTACAGGAACATATGCATTTAATTGGGAATCCTGATACCTACCCAGTAACTATTTCAGATCATACACCAATAATAGCTCAAATAAAAACACAGGGTAATTAAGTAAAAATGAGACATTAGCTCTTTCACACCTTTCTGTTGAAAACAGAGGAATTTAAGGAATGGGTAGTGGAGATTATTCATGAGCTGTTAGGATAGAAGTTTCTTCTGAAAATATAGCTAGAGAGTGGGATAAAATTAAGGTGGAGTTTAAAAATAGGGTGGAAACAAAGGAAAGGGAGCTATGGTTAAGTATGAAGAATTTTTTTAGAGGAACTGACGTTAAAGTATTGTAGAGTAGGGGGAATCTCACAGAACAAGAGGATCAACTGCAGAATGTTAGGCAGAAAGTAAGGTCTTACCTCAATACGAGGTTAGAAAGATTGTTGTTAATCAACTTTTTTTTGGTAATGACATTAGAGCACAAAAACTTTTAGCACAACAACACAGGTAACAGCAAGTAGAAAGGGCAGTCACCAGACTTACGGAGCCTATAACAAAGAAGGTAACGAGATCCTGTAGAGTTATTAGAAATATTTTGGAAATTCTATGTGTGTGTCTGTAAAGCAGAGAAATATGAAAATCAAGAAAAGATAAAAATGGAAAGGTGTATGGAAGAAATATATATGCCAAGATTAGAGGCAGATGAGGCTCAATTACTAACAGGATAGGAGGAGATGAGAGAAAAAATTGTGATTTATAACCAATCTACAGCAAAGTCCTCAGGAATAGATGGTATTACTTTGGAAGTTTGGAAGCTAGGAGGAAAAAACTGAAAGATCTGGAAGGTTTTGTTTAACAGTATCTTAAGAGGAGGAGAAGAACCACCGTCCTGGAGGAAAGCAGTGATAGCTGTAATACCTAAAGAGGGTAAAGATCCATCAGATCCAGCTTTCATAGAGGCTCATTTCAATACTAAACCCTAATTATAAAGTGTCTATAATGGCTGAAAGAATGGCAGTTTAATTCCTTCTTTATTGATACCATAGCCAAACTAACATCATCATTCACCAACAATGTTTCATCTTCACACCCTCCTAACTCTTCCTCCAGAAACGCTACCAGCTCCCACCCCCTCCCTTCTCCATCAAACCCATCCCTACATATGTCATAAAAAACTCCTTTTGAACTTGAAACCTTGCTCTAACACCCCTGATAACCTTCCTTCTACTTGCTAAAAATAGCTGCCGAAGCCTTTGCTCTCCCTATCTCCTTTCTAATAAACCAGTCAATCCAAGAAAGCTATGTTCCCCAACTCTGGAAAAAAGCCTTTATCATTCCCCTTCATAAAGGAAGCAACAACAACAATATTCCCAATTTTCGTCCTATTGCCGTCTTATCCCTTATCTCAAAAATACATTCACCTACAACTTTTACCCTGCCTCATAGATAACCACCTGCTTTACCCCCACACAACATGAGTTCAGACGTGGCCACAGTACTACCACCGCTGTCCTCTCCTTCCTCAAAACTGTCAGTAAAGCTTGTGATTCTGGCTGTCTAGTGTCTACCCTCTTCTGAAGTTATCCAAGGCCTTTGATACTATCTCTCATAACCTTCTTCTATCCAAACTCTCTAATCTTAATATATCCTTCTCTTCTATCAACTGGTTCACTAGTTAAGTGTGCAACAGACAAGCTGTCAAATGGAAAAAAGCCACCTCCTCCTTCCTTAATACTCCTACAGGTGTACTCCAGGGTTCCATATTAGGTCCCTTACTGTTCATCATTTTCATAAATGACTTCCATCAGTCCATCCTTAAAGCTAAACTTTTCCATTGCATAGATGGCTACAATCATCTGTTCTGCCCCTTCATCTCCTCTCTTTTAAAATTAACCCAAGAGGCCTTCGATTCAACTGAGCTGTAGATGTTAGATAACCATCTAGCACTCAACTCATCAAAAATTATACCCACCAGAAGCTTGGTGTGCTTTACCGCCACAGTCGCTACCTCACTCCCTCCACTAAGTTTTTTCTCTCTACTACATAACTCATTCCTTCCCTGTTATATGGTGCCCCACTTCTTACTAATCTATAGTCTTCTGTAAAGACAAAGCTCTCTTCCTGTTGCAATAAAATTTCCAAGTTTGCTACAGGCCATAAATCCTCCACCCACCACTGCAGTGCCCTTCACAAACTAAAATTGGCTAGAGCTCCCCAGTTATCTTAACTGTATTCAACTCAGTCATGCTCACAAACTTATCTTCAGTCCCTCTCTCTGCCCTTCCCTTGCCTCTTCTTTCAAAATGCATTTACCCGATAGACTTCTGAGATCCAGTTACCAGAATCTGATTGAACTGCACAAGCCTGCCCACCCACCTGGGAAACATTTACTACCCTTTTCTCTAGGGTGGCTTTGGAATTCCCAGCCACCTCTTATTTGCACCACCCATAACCACTCGACCTTTAAGACCTTGCTTCATTCCCATCTCATATCCCTCTGGGAATGTACCTGCTCTCACCCCACATAACTTCTCCTCAGCATTCTATCCTGTTTCTCACTCTCCCTCCCTCTCTCCTCATTCTCTCACTAAGCTACTATAACTCTTAATCCTCCTTTCTCCCCACCTCCTCACAGTCCTCATACTTTACTTCTTTGTACTATTCCCTCTTTTCTTACTTCGACACTTAACTCCTTCTGTTCCCCCCTTTGTAGCATGCTATAACTCTTATGATACCTATGCAAAGCTCCTTTGCTTCTACAGTTATATTTCCATTGTACAAACAAAGGTATTTGTAAATATTTACTAATGTTTTGTTAAACTTTCTTGTGTAAACTGTATTTTAACACTGTATTACTCATTTGTTAAGGATTTGTTTAAATTGTATAATGTTTTACAGAGCTTTTCTCCCCAGGACTCCATTGCAAATGGGCTCTTCTCGGTCCAGTGGACTATCCCAGTAAACAAAATGTAAATAAATAAAATAAATAAATAAAAGTAATGCCAAAACTGATAGTTACGGATCAGTGTGGTTTTGTGGAGGGGAGGCAGACATTTGACAACATTAACAGAACATTGATGATCCAGAGGGAAGCAGAATGTAAGAAAATACTGTTGGTGGTGGTGGGTCTTGATGCAGAGAAAGCATTAGACAGAGTAAGCTGGGACTTCATCAGCAGGGCAATGGAAGCATTTGCATTTCCTGAAAAAAATACAAGGTTGATTAGGAGAATATATGAGGGATCGGAGGTGAAAATTAAAGTGTGAGGGGTCCTCTGTGATAATTTCTACTTGAGTAAAGGAACCAGGCTGGGGTGTTCTTTCTGCCTTGTTTGCACTGTATTTAGAACCATTGGCAGAGAAAATAAGGAACTCAGAAATTCAAGGATATAATTGGTGTGGTAGTCGAGAAAAGCTGGCTTTATTTGCAGATATTATTTTGTACCTAACAAAACCAGAAAATTATAGTGCTTTGGAACATTTTGAGAACATTTCAAATTTTGGGGAGGTACAAAATTAATGAAACTAAAACAAAGGCAGTGGCAGTAAGTTATGTACCCACACATGAACTGGTTCAGGAATATTCATATTTATGGGGACATGATAAAATGAAGCATTTAGGAGTATGGATTAAAAATTATTCTGGTGTGGCAGCTAAGGATATGTGGGAAGAGACTAAAAAGATAATGCAAAAACTGAGAAAATGGAAGCTTTGTTATATGGATAGTAAGATGCAAACAGTTAAAATGTTAGTCCCATTAGTCTTGTACACAGATCAAGTGTATTTTTATCAACCAGAGGAGAAATTGTGGATAGCAATTAATAAAGAGCTGAATGACTTTATCTGGGAGGGGAAGAGTCAATTGGGATAAGCTTATTCTTCCAGTAGAACAGGGTGGATTGGAATTACCCAATTTGAAGGGGTATTTCAGAGCTACACAGTTAAGACTTTTATACATAGCACAAGCAGAAAACTATAATTCAAAGTGGAAAGGGATGATGATGAAACATGGGGGAAGCTCAGGAAAACAAGGAGAGACTGGGATTTTGGATGCAGGCCTTTAAGGAGAATAACAATAATTCTGCAGAATATTGTATCCATAAAGTAACGAAAGTATTATAATAACTAAACCAACATGAGAATGGAGAAAGATTCTGCCGATAGGGATAACTGCAAACAAAGTAGAAAATTATATTAACACCATGGTGCAACTAGCACTGTTATAGGATAAAAATCAGCATGTGAAATTGATAAAGAACTTCAGGATGGATGCCTAGCAGAAAAACCAGACAAAGGAAAAGGGGATATAAATAAAACTGATTTACAAGAGGAACCTCAACACCCCAAAAAAACAGGAAAAAAGGACAATAACTGCAGATTTGGGATAGTAAGGGGTTACTAACAAGGGAGGAGGATTACACTGCCATGTAACTGTATTCCACCAAAAACATCTGTTATGGAGCTTAGAAGAATTTTTTGACAAATATGCTTTTACAGCGGATAGTGTAAGGATAAGAAAGCAAACTGATAATGTGAGCCATATGAACAAATTCTTAAATGTCTGAAATACATGCCATTGAAATGTGATGGTAGGCATAGTTTAAGTCTAGCTTTACAATGAATGTAGTAAAAGGACTAGAGGCAACAAGGTCTGAAGAGACAACATTTTAAATTTTGAGACCTTGATAAAACAGGCCTCCAGATACCTTCTTTCTTTGGCAACATAAAATCCTTGAATAAAAGCCTTTGCCAGTCTGGCAGGCACACACTTGTTCTATGACTCGCAGAGATAACATATCTTTATAGAGCTGGAGGGAACAAGGATAATTGCTTTACTGGGCAATGAGAGATTCCCTAGAAATGAGACAGGGACTTCCATTGCCAAGTGTACCCATGCTGAATGACTTTGAAAACCCATTAGACTGAAACAATTTAGTGTCAAAAAGGAATTTGCAGACAGAGAGAGAGAGACTGACCTGGGGTGTGGGGGAAGCCTGAAGAGTCCAATAATCAATCTGAATTTTTGGACTGTCCTAGATTTTGAGAGGTTTTCCCTTCTTTTTGGGGGCCTCTTTGTCATTGCTTATTGAAATTTTATTTGGTGACGCATTCCTATTTGAATTGTTTTTTTAAAAATGTGAGATGAGATGTAAAGAAAAATTTTATTTGCATTAAAAAAGGTAGGCTGGAAGACTTGGGATCACCCCTTAAATCAACTCTTTTCTTTCATGAAACCTCTTAAGCACTTCAACTGCAGCATGACAAAACAGAACTTCTTTGTGCAGGGTAAAATTTTTAAAAAATCAGTTTAAACATTTACAGGAAAAGTTTGAGAACATAACCAGTCAAATCTTCACATCATGACTGACCCAGAAGCTGCAGGTTTTGATATCCCCAATTTTTACTCAAACTTTGACACTGTCCTTTTGAATCCCTCCTAAAACTGTGACTTTTGGAGATAAGGTGGTTAATTACACTTAATAATTGATGACAATAAGTAGTGTTATAGATTTCTTTTACTTCAGAAAATATGTATTCATTCCCATTCTCTTACTCTGTCAATGTCTTGAGTTAACAGTACTAATATTTAAGTGTTCCTCACTGTCCCTCAGTAATTCTGGATTTGTCCCTGATTCTGTTGAATTTTGTCCCTGATTGGTTTAGAGCTGTGAATGGTATTATAAGCAAAGCAGGCACAAAAGAGACATTCAAATAATTTATTTTTTATGTCAAAAAAGGGAAGGTTAAAATTAACCTTCATGTTCTCAAAAGACACAATTAAAAACTTTAACATGTAAGCTTAATACTTCAAAAGTCTGAATGTTAATGGGGCAGAAGACTAAACTTTCGTTCCAAATTTATCAAAAGCCTTCTCATCCTTGTCAGACAGAATGGCATTTTTTATTATTTTTTTCCAACACCTTTATTGAATTTTTACTTGTGACACAGGCAAATTTACATTAATATAAAAATATTCAAACTATATTAACATAAACATTATACTTCACATGTATTGCTATATATCATATAACCTAAGCAGTATTACAAACATTCAGATCTTGCCTTTTTTTAAACAAGAAACATTTTTATTAAGCCATCATTTGCTACAGTCAGTTATACATTTATATAAATAAAAACAAACCACACCGACACAGTCCTAGTTGCAAGCATTTCACATCACAAACCATACTGACATACTCCCAGTTGCAAACATTATACATCACTTATAGTTTACCCAGTCTTCCTCAATCAAACTTTACATAGCTCATTTAACTCCTGAAGCCTTTTAGACCTCATTCCTCCCATGTATGTATTATTCCCACAATTCTCATTTTTCCTATGTAGTTTTCTCCTAACCTTTTCTAAAGATTTCAATTCCAGTTATTTTATCTCTTACTATATTCACTACTTCTAATACAGCTGGTTTAGATTTTGATTTCCATTTTCTAGTAACTTTTTTGACAACCACCATTATTAGACACAGCAAGGCCTTACCATGTCTAGGCAATTCCGATTCTGTATCATAACTCAGAAAAATCATCTCTTTCATCTGACCAATCTGCCCACCCAGCATCTCTGACGGTACATCCCACAGGGAATCCTTGAAGTTTGCCAGCTCACCTCACTCCCAGAAAATATGTTCCCACTTCCCTCTTTCTTCCTCTTCACACCTCAAACACTTACTGTCTGCCCAAGGAAATTTTCTCTAGAGTCTACTTGGGGTGTAAAAATGTCTTTGTAAACGTTTCCAGGCAAAGATCCTTCTTCTAGATTTTGTTGCATATTTGGGAGACATACATACATCTTCCCACTGTTTCTTTGTGAATTGCTTATCAAATCTCTTTTCCCAATCCTTTCCAACTTCCTCTTTTCGATTCTTATAGTTATTGTGCAATATTTAATGTGCTGTTGTGCGTCAGGGCCAGCAACTCGGCACGTAAAAATCTACTGCCAATCATTAGTGGACTGGAGTTCCGCTGTGACGACCCCTAACCGGGAAAAGCCAAAAGACACAACAACAACAACTAATTATTCCTTTTTTAATGGCAGCTTCTGTTCTAGATTCTGTTAAAAACTCTACCAGTGCTGGTCTTTCATTTAGGACCTCCTATTTCTTTCTCTTTGTCTATACCCTGACATCAGTCTCTGATGGGGAAGGCAGTCTCTAACATGCAGTCCAAATAAATTTGGCATCTTCCCATTCTGTCATCTTTCCCTTTCCAGTTATTTGCAACCCAATACCTTGGTTCTTTTGCCAGTTTTCTCCAATAAATTCTGGCCCCTTCTTGCCTATTGTCTGTATCCCTAATTGCTGTCAATCCCTATCCGTAGAATCTCATTTCTCCATTCCTGTGTTGGTTTACTTTTTAGAATACTTTATGCTAATTTATGGATATAATATTCTGCATGATTAATATTATTCTTGTTAGAGGCCTGCATCCAAGTTCCCAGTCCCTCCTTGTTTCTTGAGCTTCCCCCGTCTTTCATTATCATCCCTTTCCACTTTGAATTACAGTTTTCTACTTGTGCTATGTGACAGTGTAGTTCTGAAATACCCCTTCAAATTAGGTAATCCCAATCATCCCTGTTCTACTGGAAGAATAAGCTTATCCCAGTTGACTCTTGCAGTTTTCTCCTCCCAGATAAAGACCTTCAGCTCTTTATTAATTGCTATCCACATCTTCCACTGTGGTTGATAAAAATATGCCTGACCTGTGTGTAAGATTAAAGGGACTAAATGTATTTTCACTGCTTGTATCTTACTATGCATATCCATATAAAAAAGCTTCTATATTCTCAGTTTTTTGTATTGTCTTTTGTTTAGTCTCTTCCCACGTATCTTTAGCTGCCACAGTAGAATCATTTTTAATCCATACTCCTAAATATTTCATTTTATCATGTCCCCATAAATATGGGTTTTCCTGAACCAGTTCATGTGTGGGTGCATAATTTACCACTATTCCCTTTGTTTTAGCTGCATTAACTTTGTGTCCCAAAAAGATCTGAAACTGTCTCAAAAATTTTCACAACACTGTAGTGTCTTTTTCTGGTTTTGTCAGGTGCAAAATAATATACTCTGCAAGTAAAGACCGTTTTTCTTGACTACCATACCAATTATATCCATGAATTTCTGAGTCCCTTATTGCAGATCAGAGTGTAACGTGTGTGTGTGTTATATTTTTAAGAAGCATGCGAGGCTGTGATTCCATGTAGAAATTCCAGACGTGCAATCCCTAGTGCCATTTTGTAGAAGCAGCCAGAGAGAGAGCATGTGTGATCGCAGTTAGTTTGTATACAAGTTACTTAATTCATATTCAGTAAACCTTTATAGTGATGTGTTTGTATAGAGTAAAGCTGCTTAAACAGAACCCATGAACACTCATTTATTTGTGTACCATCACAAAAGCACATGGTTTCAGAACTGGGATAGAGGAGAGAAGAACATTCGGAGCCATGACATGTAAAGATGATAGCAAAGGTAAAACCGAGAGAAGAGTACAAACATAACCAGAAAGAATCAAAGGTAATGAGAAATAGTATAAATTGTTTACTTGATGTGAGAGAAGGCGAAAGGGGCATTACAAGGGCACAAACCACATTGTCAGGCAAGCAGAAATTACAAAAAAGTGTTAACTAAAGAAAATGTTTAAGACAAAAGTGTTTGACAAGACGATTGACAGTAAAGCACAAAATGATCATGTTTAAGGCAAAAAGAGTGTCTTTAAGACAGAATTGGGCATGTTTAGAGTAAAACGAGCACAAGAAAAGTACATTGGGCATAAAAAGGGTTTAAATGAGCAAAATTAATATAGTAAGGAAAAAGGGTACAGTAAGCAAAAATAAAGCAAGGTACTGTGTTTGGGCATAACTATGACTTCGTATTGTATCAAGTACATAACTAAAGTTATTCGAAGTATCTCCGTGAGTGTAAAAGTGCTTACAGTGTGTGCTTATTACTATGCATGTATTTCAAAGAGTTAATTGTGTGCAAAGAGCAAGTAGTTTGTGCAGTCCAGTCAAAGCTATTTCGAAAAGTTCTTATGCTGGGGGTGTCTATTTGCGAAATGCCATCATTGCAGAGTGCTTTTTATACTGTAAAGAGTTGCCTAGCAAGGTACTGCCTTTTGGGGTCATTTCTATGTGCTGTATGCAGTCATTTGCAAAGTGCAACTACTTCGAAAGGTAATGAACTTTGGGCAACAGAAGTTCGATTTATTCGCATTGTACAGTTGCTTGATATATTTCTTGTATTGATAGTGTTTCTTACAAAAGATTACAAGAGTATTATAATGCTGGTGAATTACTCAGTTGCATCATAAAGTTCTCGAATGTGTCTTAAAGTGATGACTTTAACAAGTGATGTTGCATGACCTGTAGCATTCCTGCATTATCAGTAAGAAATTTCAAGCAATTACCTTAGCATTTCTGCCTTTACCACTTCCTAAAGTGTAGCAAGTGGTGATAAATGACTTTAGCATTTCTCCCAGTAAAAATGCACCAGTAGAGGAAATAAGGCTCAGTTCTTTGCAAAAACACAGGTTTATTGTTATAAGCCACGATAAGTCAACCACAAGACAAAACTCCAAAAACTGGTCACAAGCACTAACGCTATGTCTACACACTTGCGTTTTCGTTTGTAACACTTCTTCAGATGCAGGTGAATAATCAATAGAAAAAACACCACACTTATATATCACTCTTAATTACAATAATTGATTAATTAGACTATTAATTAATAAACCTTAAACATTGTAATTACGCTGCCATTTACTACAGAAACCTCACATCTAATGAATTTTGATTGTATGTCTGTTGTTTATAATAGTTGAGTTATTTTAAAATGTAGATGTGAGGTTTCTGTAGTAAATGGCAGCGTAATTACAATGTTTAAGGTTTATTAATTAATAGTCTAATTAATCAATTATTGTAATTAAGAGTGATATATAAGTGTGGTGTTTTTTCTATTGATTATTCACCTGCATCTGAAAAAGTGTTACAAACGAAAACGCAAGTGTGTAGACATAGCGTTAGTGCTTGTGACCAGTTTTTGGAGTTTTGCCTTGTGGTTGACTTGTCGTGGCTTATAACAATAAACCTGTGTTTTTGCAAAGAACTGAACCTTATTTCCTCTACTGGTGCATTTTTACTGGGTGAGTCTTTTTTTCGTACTAGCCTCCATTTGGACTTGTTTTGACTTACTTTAGCATTTCTGCCTTTAGCAATCAAAGATTCCGTAAATCATCGAAAGTCCGAGAAATTATTCCGCAAAGCTCCGTAAAGCATTGAAAAGTTTGAAAAGGCTATTCCGCAAAGTTCCGTAAAGCATTGAAAGCCCAAGAAAGTTATTTCATAAAACACAGTAAAGTACTGAGAAATCTGAAAAGTTATTTCGCAAAATGCAATAAAGCATTGAGAAGCCTTTGAAGTTTATTTCGCAAAGTTCAGTTATTCAGAAGTACTATGAGTTTGTTCATTCGCATAATTCTGATAAGCTCAATGAGAGAAAATATAAGTTCAGAGCACAAAAGCATTAAGCAAGTTCTCTTTGCCTATACCCTGATATCAGTCTTTGATGGGGAAGGCAGTCTCTAACATGCAGTCCAAATAAATTTGGCATCTTCCCATTCTGTCATCTTTATGTTTATGCCAGTTACCTATGCACGTGTGCATGTGTGTGTATTCATGCTTATTTGCAAGAACCTTCGCTGGTATGTGTTAATATGACAGACTGGTTTCGAAAACCCCAACCATTTGTGTTTGATCAGAATATTGCAGAGAACTGGAGAATATTTGAACAAGAGTACGATATTTTCATACAAGCAGCTTATGCAGATAGAGATGCACATGCCAGAGCATTCATTTTGTTGAATCTAGCAGAATCTGAGGCAATAGAAACAGAGGGTTTGTTTGTATATGCACCGGCCGTGTGTGAAGGTGTAGACCAGTCATATTGCTGTGCAAGCTGAATCAAGGGAAGACCAAGAGTGTTTGACACACAAGTTCAGAGAAATGTGCAACCCCAGACGAATGTTACGTTAGAAGGGCATTTGTTCTACACAAGGGATCAGAAACCAGGGGAAACATTTGCAGCTTATGTAACTGGCTTAAGGAACAGAGCTAAAACGTGTTGTTTTGGTGATAAAGGACAGACTTGCGTGTGGTATTAGTGCTGCAGTGAGGAAGCTTTTGCTTCATGACAGTGATTTGGACAGTAAGCAAAGCAATAGAGATTTGTCAGAGCCATGAGGTGACAGAAAGACATACGAATATGCTTGCAAGTGAAAAGCATGGTTTCAGTGAGCTCCAGAATGAATGTAGATAGTATGTAACACATGGCAAACAGGAAAGGCCTAAGCATGAGGCAGCCACAGGGTTTCCAAAGAAGGTACAAAGCTTTCCAGAAAATTCTAGAAAAAGTACACACTCCACCACCAGCTCAGTGCAACACAAATGTGAGTCAGCAAAACCCAAATCTATCTTTATTGTTAACTGTCGCAATTGTGGTGCAAATCACAAGTCTAAAAGAGAAAGAAGTTTAGCATATGGTCACCAATGTCACAAGTGCAAAAAATGGAATCATTTCCAAAGGTTTTGCATATCAAGTAAGCCTCACAGTGTAGTAAAGAAAGGTTGCACAAAAAAGCAAGTTGATCAAGTAGATTCAAAATGGACAGCTTTCTGTGTAGATGGTGTATCAGTGCTTGGAGAAAGAGTTTATGTATTACATTTATTAACAAGGAGTGAAGTGTGTTGTATGGTTCGGATTAATGGAAGTTCCACAGAGCTCAAAGTAGACACTGGTTCAAAGTGTAGTGTTGTATCAGCAGACACATTTGCAAAAGTGAGAATCAACGAACAACTCGATGTAACCAGCAGTGCGAGACTTGTTGCTTATGGAGGTGAAGAAATTCAAACTGAAGGTTCAGTAATACTTTCATGTTACTTGGCCAAGAACTGTTACGGCTTGTTGTTCTGTGTAGTCCAACAACCAGTGGAGTCTTTACTGGGTCTCAAAGATAGTTTGAGAATGAATCTGCTTACTTTTCCTAAAGAAGTTAATCATGTGAGTACAGTTCCATGTTCCAAATTTTCCGTAGCCATTTTCTCAGAGTATGCTGATGGTTTTGATGACAAGTTTGGCAGACTTCCAGGTATGTATTCCATGAAGTTAGACCCTGAGATCACTCCAGAAGTCAGACCAGCAAGAAGAGTTATAATAGCAATACAAAATAAAGTTAAAGCTCAGCTGGATAAGATGGTGCAGCAAAGTGTGATTTGTCCAGTCACAGAACCAACAGAATGGGTGTCGTCCATAGTAGCCACTCAAAAAAAAAAAAAGGCTCAGACGAAAACAGAATTTGCATTGATTCTAGAGATTTGAACAAAGAATTAAAAAGAGCATACCATCCAATGTGCTCTGAAAAACTGAAAAAGTTGCAGCTCTAATACCAAATGCCAGTGTATTTTCTGTTTTGGATGCAAACAGCTAATTTTGGCAAGTGATGCTTGACTGCAAATCTTCATTTCTAACTACTTTTGGTACTCTGTTTGGCAGATACAGGTTCCTATGTGCAATGGAACAATTTTATTTCAGGTTATCCTTGTGCCATTATAGTAGACAGTTTATCGATTGGAGGCAGTGGTGAAGCAGAGCATGACAGAAACCTCATGAAAGTTCTAGACTGAGCTCATGAAGTAAACTTAAAGGTCAATCCTCTGAAGTGCAAATTCAGACTTCTAGAAGTTAATACCTAGGTCATTTGTTTACAAATACAGGCTTGAGACCTGACCAAACAAACAGCTATCCTAGAGATGTCAGCACCAGACAATGCGCAACGTTTACAGCATTTTCTGGGTATGGTCACCTATTTAGGCAAATTTATATCAGACTTCAGTGAGCTTGATAGCATCTTTGAGAGAGCTATTATGCCAAAATGTTGTATGGTCATGGATGGATCATCATCAGAAGGCATTTGATGACCTTAAGCAGAAAATTGCCACCCCACCTATGTTAAGATGCAATGATGTGAATAAAGCAGTTGTTCTTTCCTGTGATGCTTCAGAGTTTGGTCTTGGTGCAGTTATTCTTCAAGAGAGCAGACCAGGAGCCTATGCATGTAGGACACTAACTCAAACTGAGATGCATTATGCTCAAACTGAGAAAGAGCTTTTGGCGATAGTATTCACATGTTCCAAGTTTCACAATTATATTTATGGTCAAGCTATCCAGATTGAAACTGATCATCAACCTCTAGTTACTATTCTAAAGAAGCCTATGCATTCTGCTCCAGCAAGATTACAAAGTGATGCTCAAGTTGCAAAAGTACAATTTCAAAATTGTTTACTAAAGATAAATTTTACTGTCTGGCTGATAACGCAAACAGCCTTAGAAGTACAACAGAACTGCTTGATGCAGAGAATTTTGACTTTGATGTAATGTTTGTGCATAATTTTTCCACCACTAGACTTGAGTTGCAAGATCACACTATGACTGATCCAGTTTCACAAAAGCTTAATCACTACATCAGTGTCAGATGGCCGTCAAAGCAATCTAGTGTATCACCTGAGATGCAAGCATATTTTCCTTACAGAGATGAATTGTTGATGGAAGATGGCATTATTTTCAAAGGTCCTGAAATTGTTGTTACTGCTTTCTTACAGCAAAAATATATTCAGATTTTACATCGTGGTCACTCAGGTTTATCATCCACTAAGAGAAGGGCAAGAGAATTAGTATTTTGGCCTTCATTATCAAAAGAAATTTATAGCATTCTTCTTGTTCAGTATGTAATAGTACCAGAGCACATTTGCAAAGAGAGCCACTTCTGCCAAGTCCAATTCCTGAACTACCTTGGTCTACGGTAGCAACTGATGTATTTGAGTGGAACAATCAATGCTATTTGGTTTTGGTAGACTCCTATTCAAATTGGTTTGAGATTGATCTGCTACCAAACTTAACTTCCACAGCTGTTATTACTAAGTTCAGATGTCATTTCTCAGTTCTTGATAGTCCACCCAAACTTTTTTTTCTGACAGTGGTACTCAATTCACTAGCCAGTTTCAGAAATTTGCAAAAGAATGGGACTTAATACATGTCACTAGTAGTCCTGAATATCCTCAGACCAATGGTCTAGCTGAACGAGCAGAACAGAGTGCAAAGCAGTTACTTGAAAAGTCAAGTGTGACAATACCAATGTATTCTTGAATGTGGTTAAGCTCAAAAACATTCTTTATGAAGATATTCTTGGCTCACCTGCTGAAAGACTACTTTCCAGACAAAGAAGAACTATGCTACCTATTTCATCAAGTTTATTGCACCCTAAATCTAAGAACAATAAAACCATGAAGGCTCAGTTGTTTAAGAAGCGTAATACCCAGAAATCTAGTTATGACAGATCGAGCAGATAACTTTGTTTGTTGAGGGAAGGAGAGATGGTACAAATTCAGACAACAAAAGGTTTTGATAGAATAGAACAGATTACAGGCATCTGTGCTTAACTGAGGTCCTATTTGGTAACCTCCCAGGGTGTGGAGTATAGGAGGCATCGCAGACATCTTCCTGTACCAGAATCATAATCATTGCAATCACACCATTGTATCTGTGATGCAAACTCTAAATCAGAGACTGAGTCAGGCATTGTTTCTAAACCAGAAAGTTTTCAAAAGTCTGATTCTGTTCCAGAAAGTGATTCAAACATTCTACAGGTCAGCCATTTTGCAGAGACTGTCCCAGTTGCTAAATCTAATTCTCAGTTTTATGTAACGTGATATGGACGAGTTTCTAAGCCTAGTGTGAAAGGTGCACCAATATGGACTTGATAGTATATTTGTGTACTTAGTATTGTATAATGGATGTCTATAGATTACCTGTGATTTTTGCATGCCAACTAATCTCATGAAAAATTGCATGATCTATTTCTCAAAGAGGGAGGATGTACATCAGAGGGTAACATGTATGTACTATATCTTTAAGAAGCATGCAAGGCCATATGTGCACTTATAAATTCAGATGTGTGCAATCACCAGTGCCATTTGGTAGAAGTAGCCAGACTGGAGTGAGCATATATGATCACAGTTGTTAGTTTGTATATAAGTTTCTTAAGTCATAGTCAGTAAGCCTTTGTAGTGATGTGTTTGTATAGAATAAAGCTGTTTAAACAAGCTCTATTGTTACCAAAAAAGAAAGTTGCTTAACAGCAATCTTTGTAAGCTCATGCATATTATTGAGGTAATCCCTTATTTTCTGATTAGCTTTCTGCAGTTGATCCTCCTCTTGTTCTGTGAGAATCCCTCTGTTCTGTAGTACTTTCACATTTGTCAGTCCCTCTAAATAATTCTTGTTACTTCTTAACCATAGCTCCCTTTCTTTTATCTCCACCCTATTTTTAAAAGCCACCTTAATTTTATCCCACTCCCTAGCTATATTTTCAGAAGAAATTTCTGTCCTCTCTAACAGCTCCTGAATGATCTTCACTACCCATTCCTTAAATTCCTCTCTTCAACAGATAGGTGGGAAAGTGCTAGTGTCTCATTTTTATTTCATTACCCTCTGTTTTTGTTTGAGCTATTATTGGTGCATGATCTGAAATAGTTATTGGGTTGGTATGAAGACCTTCAGTTAAATGCACATGTTCCTGTGAAATGTAAACTTTGTCTAGCCTAACCCAGTTTTTATGTGAAATATGTAAATTCACTCCGAACTCCTGTTACTGAATTCACATATTCTGTGCCAAACATTTTCAAAAATTTCTTCAAAAATCTACACTCTTTTGTTATATTTTCCCTTTTGGGCCCCCAGACACATCTTAGCTGATGCATATCAAGTTCCAGTCCCCACCTGTAAGTAATATCCTTGTTGAAAACTGATTATTTCTCCCAGAATTTTCTTAAGCTCCCATTACAGCATTTTTAGGCAGAATGTATATACATGCCAGTGTAATCCTCCTCCATTGCCAGTAGCCCCTTGGCACGATAAATATGCCATTATCTTTATCTTCTTCTATCACCATTGGATCTCATCTTGCAATTAATATAAGTACTCCTCTTTTCCTTTGTCCCAGGTATTCTGCTGAGTAAACATCCTGAAAACCTTTCTTTATCAAATTCCCATGTTCATTTCTTTCTAAGTGTGTTTCCTGTAACATGGATATCTGCACTCTACATTTGTGATATCGTTCACAACTCTACTGTTTGTGTTTATTTGTGTGGCTATTTATATTTAAAGACATTAGAAAAAGCATCATTGCATTAAAAAGTTGTTAGACCTTTTATGTGTAATACCTTTTTTGTTAAATGTGTAGTTCCATCTTTTGTGTTACATGCGTACACTGTTTGGCAGGTTGAACTTTTATACACTTGATTCTTGTCATTTCCATTTGAGCCTATTTCACATCTTACAAAACTTTTTGTTTTATTGAGAGCCCTCAAACAAAAACAAAAAAAGCAAGCACACCCGCAGTACCCCCCTAAAACATATTAACTTAATACTAACACACAGAACTGTGTACATCTTGAAATATTGAAGTTTTACCCTGCTAATAAGAACAAAAGTCCCAAAATGACAGTAACACCCGGAGACTTGACTTAACCTAAAAGAAAGGTCAGCCACGCTAAAATGCATGGTGCAGCCTGTGCTTCTAAATAAGTGCTGATTGTTTTTGTCTTATCTTTATAGCTCTCCCAGCTGGAAAAATCCCCTGAATGTTTTCAGAGAACTTGACTACCTTGGGAAAGCCCCTGAATGTTTTCAGAGAAGATTATCTCTTAGCCAGTTTCTCTCTCCTTTTTTTTCATCAGCCAGTCACTCTCCACTAGACTGTAGCCAGTTTCTCTTTACCAGATTTTCTCCATGGAGTCATGAAAACCAGGCAGCTGGTTTTTCTTTATCAGATTGTTTCCATGGAAACATGAAGACCAGCTGAAAATTTGTTAAAGCTTACATGTATTTGCTAGAAAAAAAGCCTCATAATATTCAATGTTTTTTCTTTATTTGCTCTTTCTTAAAACTTGTTAATAAATCAGTCTAAGGTCTTTAATCCAGTCATTTCTCCCTACAAGAATGAGAAAAAGCACAATATTTTTCTTTTATCATGCTTTTTAACCAGGCTTTTTTATATACATTGTACTGCCTACATTTCTTAAAATTGAACAGAGAAGTGAGAAAGAAAAGAAAAAAAAGAACAGCAGCACCTGTTTACAATCTCCATTAAACTTAAAAATAACTGAAAAAAAAATACTTTATAGCATGTAAAGAAAACCACGTCACAAAATTGGTACTTAAGAAAAAAATCTTTACTTACAGTTAACTTTCTCCCTCCTCTTGCCCACCCTAAAGCAGGTTTCCAAACATTAATGACATGAAGTAGGGCATATGCTTTAGAGTCCACCACATGTCCAACAAACTCTGAAAATGTCCAGTACTTCTAGATTTTCTTGTTCTGTCATATTTCAGAAATATAATTGTTGCATTGTAATTCCATATTAAGTTAGTAGTTTTATTAATTTTAATTTCCAAAATCCTGTCTGCTTCATTTCCAATGTACTCTCGATTCTTCTAGTCAATTCTCATGCTTCCTTCTTTCTCCGCAATGTTTTCTGTTGAAAAGTTTGAAAATGTTTCACAGGTAAAGTCCCTCTGTGGTATTTATTACCAGAAGAAAAAGAAGCAGAATATCATTCCTTTTCACAGCTTACTTTTTGTTGGACAAACTTTTGTATTTCCTGCTTAGCATGTATTTCATTAAAAAAATATTTTGTCCCCTCCAGAGAAGAATACCTTGAAGACAGCTGGGTAGAGCAGTTTGAATCTCACACCTGGATCTTGACATTCACTGAATAGTGGAATAAATTTGCTCCTCTTATGTCTGTTATGCAATGAGTGACCATTCTCCACAAACACTCCGCCGTCTCCTACTTTTAGTAGTTTGCCCTTCTGACACAATATTGTCAGAATCAGCTCATCCTGCTGGTAGGATTGCATCTTTACTATTAAAGGTCTGGATTGTTTGGAGCATATACACAATGTGCCCTTTCAACTAACAGCTCCTGCTCTGGAATACCAATTCATTTGCTTATTTGTGCTTTCATAAACTTAATACAGTCTGTTCCTTCCAGTTTCTCTGGTATAGCTGAAAATCTCAGGTTTTTCCTATGTGCTCTATCCTCTAATTCTATTATTTTTGAAACATCTCTTCCTGAGCAGTCTCCTGTTCATTCAGTCTTTTCTTTATTTTAACCTCTGATTTTTGCAGCTTTATCATCTCATCTGAATATCTGTTTTAAAGCTTCTTCCTGGTTTTCCAGCCTTTTGTTGTTAGTGTTGATATACTTCATCAGCATTTTGTTTATTTTAACCAGGTCTGTATGCAGATGTCTTGTATTTTCCTGTAGGTTACTGGAAGCCATGTCTTCGTTAATTTTCTATCCCAAAAAGGACTTGAAAATGTCTCAAACTGTACTACAGCACTGAGTTGTCCCTTCCTTGTTTTATCAAGTACAAAATATCTGCAAATAAAGCCAATGTTTCTTTAAAGAAGCATCTTTATTAAATTATCACAGGCAATCATAATTTATATAAATGAAAACAAACCATATTGACATAATCTTAGTTGCAAACATTATACATCATTTATAATTTACCCAGTCACTGTGAGTCAAACATTACATGGGTCATGTAAATCCTGCCTTCTTTTAAGCCTCATTCCTCCCCTGTATGTATTGTTCCTGCAGTTCCCATTTTTTCCAATGTAATTTCCTCCTCCTCTTTTCTAAAGATTTCAGTTCCAGTTGTTTTATCACTGTTACTGTATTCACTACTTCTGGTACAGTTGTTGTAGACAAAACCAACTTTTTTAATTACCCTATCCGTTATATACTTGAATTTCTGAATCCTTTATTTTCTTTGCCATTGGCTATAAATATAAAACAAATAAAGGGGAAGAAGGACACCCCTGCCTGGTTCCTCTGAGAATCGTATTATCAGAGAGGAACCCTCACACTTTTGCCGTCTCTTATATATCCTACTAATTAACATGCGAGTTGCATCAGGGAATGCAAATGCTTCTATTAGGCTACTTATAAAATCCACACTTTCTGTGCATCAAGAACCCACCAAAACAGTGGGATTTTCCTACATTCTGCATCTCTGTGGATCATCATTGTTTACTAATTTTCTCAAATGCCCCCCCACATTGTTCCATATCTATGAATTCTGTCAACAGCTTTGCTATTCTTTCAGGTATTATGGCCATGAACACTTGTTATAATCATAATTTAAAATTGAAGTGGGCCTATATGAAGCAGAGTCTGATGGGCATTTGTAATCTTTTGGTATTACAGCCATCAAAGCTTTCTTCCATAATGTTGGTGCTTCCCCTCCTTTTAAAATATTGTTAAAGAAAATATTCCAGATCTTTATCCGTTTCTTCCATCCTAGCTCACAGGAATACTATCTTTTCGTGGAGACTTTCTTGCAGACTGATTATAAGCCACAGTTTTTATCTCATCTCCTCCCATCGTAACTGTTAATTAACTGTTAATGGTTTTATTTATTTATTTTTATTTATTTATTCATTCATTTACATTTGTTGACTGGGAGTGTCCGACTGGACGTAGGTCCATTTTCAGCAGAGGTCCGGGGAGAAAAACTCCACAGTTAAAATAAACAGACAGTAGTTACATTGGATTACATAGCGATTAACAATTTAACATAGCAATTAATTACAAACATATTTACAGATGAAGAACATAGTACATAATTAGACAGCTAGAATCTTTATCTGTGAAGTACATAACAGACATTAACAAATGTTATAATAAGAAGTTCCTGCTGTATAATAAGTACTAGGCTTATGAGCATCTGAGCTTGCTATAATCATGGTAGTTAGTGGTTTGAAAAGAAAGGTAGTGGTTGGATGGTGTGGGTGATATTAGAGTGGGAGTTGCAAGGGCATAGCCAGCATGTTTTTAAGTGCGCTTTTAGTAAAGTTTTGAAGTGGGTGCATGATGGTACGGAGGTAATTGTGGGTGGGAGGGAGTTCCATAATTTGGCTATGGCGCAAGAGAATAGTGCTTCACCAGCAGAGTTATTGGCTTTAGTGATCTGCAAGTGAGAGACAGTGGTGACTACGGTAGGATGCCCCTGTGGCGAATTTGGCGATTTTGTTGTAGCAGGTCTCTAGCTTGTTTAGATCGCATTGCCTTAGGTTGGTATATATTGGAGAGGCATAAAGTAGGGTGGAGATAAGGTGGGAATTTGCTATTGAAATCTTTGCCTGTTTGGTGAGAAGTTGCTTATTTCTGTATAAAGTTCCTAGTTTTTTGTGGATTTTTTTATGGTCATGGATATGTAAATGTCAAATTTTAGTTTGTCTCTTTCCACTTCTAACAGTTTGGTGTGTTCAGTTGGGTATATAGTGATATGTTGTCTTTTGCTGTGATGTTAAAGTGAGAGTTGTTTTGAGTATGTTTGGTGGGTTGGAAGATGAGTAGTTTAGTTTTGTTTGGGTTGAGTATTAATTGGGCATCGAATAACCAAGTTTCAACAGAGGAAAAGGCTTTATGTGTGACTTTTTTAGTCTTTTTAGGTTTAGTCTTTCTAACCTTGGGATACTTAAGCTTTCCATAAATAGTTCCACTTGTGTTTTTTTTTTGATTTCCACATTTATGTGCTTTCTAAAAATGTGCATAAAATTTCTGAAATATTTTTAATACCTCTGTAGGTTCTCTGGTTACTTTTATTGTTATAGGCTTCTTAAGTTTGGTAGCAACCCTTTCTACTTTCTTTTGCCTAAGTCATTGTGCTCTAAAGTTGTCAGAAAACAATTGCTTAACAGCAATCTTTCTCAGTTCATTCATATTATCCACATATGCCATTATTTTCTTTTTGGCCCTCTTGTTTTATGAGATTCCCCATATCCTACAATACTTTCTTTGTCAGACCCTCTAAATAATTCTTGTTTTGCAACCATATATCTCTCTGTTTTATATCTACTCTGTTTTTAAATGCCACTTTTTTATACTACTCACTAGCAATAACTTTGAAGAATTTTGTTTCTTCCCTCATAATTCTCAAGTAATTTCTACTACCCATTCCTGAAAGTCCTCTCTTTTCAACAGGTAGGTGAGGAAGCACCAGTGTCTCATTTTTACTTTATTACCCTGCATTACTAGTTTGGTTGTTAGTGCTGCATGATCTGAAATAGTTATTGGACATGTGTCAAAGCATTCAATTAAATGCACATTTTCCTGTGAAATATAATTTCTGTCTAGTCTAGCCAATTTATTGTACCTTGGGAAGTAATATGTACATTATCTGAGTTCCTACTACTGAATCTTCCATACTAAATGTTTTTGTAAATTTTAATTTCTTCAAAAATCTACTCTTTTTGTTGTTTTCTTTCTAGTACCCACAGATGCATCATTACTATTGCAAATGGAATTAAGGTCCCCACCTATAAGTAATATTCCCTGCTGAAAGCTGATTATTTCTCCCAAAATTTTCTTAAGCTCCATAATAGCAGTATATACATGCCAGTGTAATCCTCCTCCCATACCAGTAGCCACTTTCTGCCACAGATCTACCATTACGATATGTGTTTTCCTTTTATATCCATATTGGAGCTCCTGTAGCAGTTAGTATAAGTTATCCCCCTTTCTTTTATCCCGGATATTCTCTGACTATCCATCCTGAAATTCCTTCTTTATTGAATTCACATGCTCACTTTCAAAATGTCTCCTGTACCATTTGCTATTTGCATTTCTTGATATAATTCAGTACTCTAACTTTTTAGTCTTGTCTCAGACTATTCATGTTCCAAGATAATGTTTAGTGTAGCCATTAGGGTAAGTTATTATTCCCACCTATTATATATGATAGCTTTGTAAATGTACGTTTCCAGCTTTTGTGTTACGTGCACACACTAATGTTTGGCAGGTTGATCTCTTGTACAGCTGTTTCTTGTCATCTCCATTTGAACCTATGTCACATTTTCAAAACTTGTTGTTTTAATGAAAACCCTCTATTAAAAAAAAACAAACATGCACACACCCGAAACACCCCCCATAACTTATATTAACTTAAAGCAGACTCTCAAAACTATTACATATTCAAATAATGAAGTTTAACCATCCTGATAAGGGCGATTAGCTCCACACACTGGCATATCATAAACTATCATATTGTAGCCCATGTTCCTTACACTGCTAGCTGTTTCGTAGGAAAATACTAAGCTAACTGCCTTGTAGGACCATTTTAAGCCTAGGCAATAATTTTAGAACAAGATCAAACCCTGTACCTTGTGCCTGTGAGGTGAAGACCTTAACAATTATGCCAAACTCTCCTCCCCTTTTCTTGTCTTGTCTTTATTCCCCCTCCCTTTTGTGAAAGATAGCTTATATGATTTCAGGAAAAAAAAACTTTAGCCTTAAAGTGTGCTGGCTTTTACTGTCTCCATGGAGACAAAAATACCAAATGTACAGCTCTGTAAACTTCTCATCTTAACACTGAACATTTATTTGCCAAAGTAAAACTTTTCGTTACGTTTTCTGTCATCTTGTTTACACAAAAATGTATTAGATAAGGCCAGAGACCTTATTTCAGAGATTAATTTATGCAAAAGTAAGAGAGCATATCAACTTTACATATATTGTACACTTTTGTACCCTATCCCCACCTCAATAGCTCAAGATTACAGGATATTAATTTAAACATGGTTTTGTCTAGCCCTTCTTCCCTTTTTGCATTGCAATGGCTACATTTCTTAAAACTAGAAAATAAGGGGAAAAAGCACTTGTTTACTTTAGTATATTTATCACATACAGCAATAACTAAAAACGCTTTATTTTGTAATATTCAGTTTATATTATGAAATGTTTTATACAAATACTGTTAAGAGCAAAAATTGTTTTACTTAGTTTTCTTTTTTTCCCCTTCTTCATGTCAGTGTCCTTCCAGGCAATGACATGAAGTGAGGTATGTTCATTTTAGTCCCCCACAAGTTTAACAGTCATCAAAAGTCCATTTGTTCCACTTGTTTTTGTAAAGCCATATTTCAAAATGAGATAGGTGATTTATGTTGTGCGTGTATTCACCGATTTCATTGTAGCCTCTGACTCCGTTGAAGTCCAAGGTACTTCTGTCTCTTCTAGGCAGTTCCTGGGCTTTTTTTCTGTCTCTCAAGCATTTTCCTGTGGAACATTTGTAAAGGTTTCACTGGCAAAGCCTCTCTATAAGCTTTGTTATCAGAAGAATGAGAAGCAGATTCCCCTTCTGCTTGATGGCTCAATTTTTGATGGACAAACTTTTGATTTCCTCCTTAGCCTGTTCTGTATCAAAAAAATACTTTGATCCTCCAGAACAAAAAAGTATTCTGAAGACAACTTTTCTAAAGCAGCTTGAATCTCACACTTGCCTTTCGGCCTTCCCTGATTTCTTGGATAAATTTGCTTCTGTTCTTCCTGGTGTATGATGAATAATTATTTTCCACAGACACACTACTGTCTCAAGTTTTAATACTTTTCCCTTTTGCCACTGTTTTGTCAGGATCAGTTCTTTCTGCTGGTATTGGAGCATATACATGGTGTACCCTTTAAATTAACAAATATTGCTTTGGAATACCAGTCCAGTTGCTTATTTGTGATTTCATTAAGTGAATACAGTCTGTTCCTTCCAGTTTCTGTAGCACAGCAGAGCATCTCAGGTTTCCCCTGCATGCTCTGGCCTCCAAGTCTTCCATTTTTTGATACAGCTCTTCTTAGTTTCATACTCAGCCAGCCTTTCTTCATTTCAGCCTTTGACTTTCGCAGTTTTATCAGTTGGTCTGAATTTTAACCTTTTCGTTTTTTCCAGCCTTTTGTTGTTTGAGTTGATACACTCGTTAATTGTTTCATTTATTGTAATCAACTATGAACACATTTGAGTTATTTTTTTCCTGTAGATTACTGGAAGCCATGTCTTGCACCAACGATTGAGCTTGAACTGCTTTTTGCTGAACAAATGCAGAATTTTTCCCAGTCAGTGTTTTCTCTTTACCTTTTCTAGTTGGTTTTCTTTCAGGCTCTCTAAGCTTCTTTATTGTTGGCATCCAGGCATTGTATTTACTAACCAGTAACTGAATTTTACTAAAACAGTAATTTACTGGCCCTTATCTCAGTTTCGTTTTTCACACTGGGAGAACTGAAGTCAAGCTGTTTATCAGAGTGCAGCTATCTTGGAAGTCCTCTTTTCAGCCTTTTTTGACCTTTTATAAGGACAAGGTGAGTCTTAGAACAATCTCTTCTTTTATGCCTGGCGTTTTTCTGTATTTATTCTAAATGCAAACTACTCAGCTTCCAGTTTTCTTTCCTGATCTTCAAAGTAAGGCAGGAAGGGAGTTTTCATTCCCTTGATATCCACAGACAGCTGAGATACTAAATGGATAAAACTAAAGAATTCAGGAAATAAGCTCATCTTTCTGTATCCTGTGTTGGTAAGAAAAAGAGATGTACAGTTTTTTTAAATAAACCATTTCTGAATGGCTTTTCTATGCTATTCAGTTCTGCTAATCTAACCATGGCAAACATCTCCTCAGACTGTCAAGGCTTGTTCTGATAGAGCAGTGGCTACTTCTGAGGCTTTCCTGTAAAGGGATGGATTCTAGATAAGTTCTGGAAACTGCTACTTGGTCCTCATTTAACACATTTACAGAACATTACAAGTTTGATTCTATTTCTGGAAATATATCGGTCTTTGCTAGAGCTGTTCTTCAAAGGATTTTGGATTTTAGTCCTTTTCCATCTCCCCTTTCTTTTTGAGCTTTGGATTTTGGCATTTACATATTATAATGGCTTCTGAAACAGTTGTCTAATGAAGAAAATTGAACATTAAAGTTCAATTACCAAAAACTGTAGATATTTGAATAGATCACTCTTGCAATACTTGAACCCCCCCCCCCCAACTTTCTGAAAGTGTTAGAATTGTCCATGAACTAGTCATTATGTCATTCATATCTGTGCTTTCATTACAGGGGTGGAAGCCAAGGAAGACAATGTGCTTCATACTTTAGATGTGCACTATCATATTGGATTTTACTTGAAGTAGGTGCACATTTTTAGGGTGTGGAAACAGCTGTTTGTTTCCTTTGAGCCAGACAGGGAAAGATTGCTTTGGTCATTGTTTGCCATCAGTTAGATAACCACTTAAAAATGCTCAAATGCCACTGCTTTGGGGGCTAAAGTGCTTACTTCAGAAATGTTTCCATTGCAGATAACTTTGTTTTGGCTAGCTCATTTACAGTGACACACTAACCAAAAGTTACTGTTTTGACAGTAACTCTAAGAGTTGGTTCTGCTTTGTTATATTGATGCCTTTTGAGCTTTCCTGTTTGCTTTTTTATTGGTTTCTTCCAGTCTGGTAATTGTTCTGCTTAGGAGTTCATATTTGTTGGTCCACAGAGGAAGTTTTTTTATTAGCTAGCATGGGTATGCTTGCAAAATCACTTTATTTACAAGGGGGCCTTCTACATTGGGTCAGAATATTCTGCTGTGGGATAGCTGTCTGTCATAGTAGGGTAAAACCTCCTCTACACCCCAACCAACCTGCATTTTACTAATATTGTGCAGTGGGAAAGGATGGGAGTAGGACATTGCTGCCAGGTTACCCAAACCAGTTGCAGCAAATGTTGCATACTGCTCAACTCCCACCTAGTGAAAATAAGGGGATACAGCTGCAGGAGAAAGACCAATGGTCAGATAAACTAGTTGTAAGCAGCATTTTCATTGTAACTGTGGTATTGCATGTGTGTGCTAGCATGCACATGCTTAGAATTCAGTATTGTGAGCATTCATGCATCCAGATTATCTGGAACATTATGCTTAAGGAATAAACCATCCGATCTTCATGAGTGACAAACCCACCTCTTGCCTGCTGTTACATGTGTTCGTCAGCAAGAAAGGGATAGAAAAAAATGATGCTCAGGCAGGAGAACCTCTGCCAAGCTTTATCAAATGCTATTCCTATCAGGGTAATGGCTACCTTCATTGCTGCTGCCAGGTATTTCCTGTCCAAAATGTCTGCAGTAGTGCTGGCTGGAGCAGTACCGGTATCTTTTATCACCTCCTATCCTATGCTTTATTTGTCATTGCCATACACCAGTACATATGTGAAGACCTTGACATTTCCAGTCCATAAATGTCTTTGGTTATAACTTAGCTAAATTTCAACTTTTTACAGACTGAAATCAAAAAGGTCTTACCCGCCACTCTGCTCCTGGAATGATGTTTTTTTCTTGTTGCCCTCAAAGTCTCTAGAAATGAGATGGGCTGGTTACTTTTCTTACACAATTTTTGTCATTGTCTATGTAAGACAGGCAGACTAGAATGACATGGAGAGCACTCTTGTCAAATGGGACAAGAGTAACTCACTCAAGGGATCTCATCCCTAGCCTGTGACATTAACAGAACATGTTGGAGAGACAGATGTATCTCCCAGAGATTGCCACTCCTGTGGAGTAAGCTCCCACTTCACATGAAGCAGATCTCCTCAGTGACACTATTTAAGTGCAGCCTTGACAATTGGATGACTGACCGTAAATTCACCGCTCGTTTGTCATCTGTGTCACTCATGGACAGGGATAGTCTGTTCTGATCATAGAATCATTCTGCTAACAGTGACCTTCTAACTATGGTCAATTTGGGTATACAGATTTTTACATGGCTAGGCTTGTAAAGGATCATAGAAGGTTACTAGGTTATCGACCCAGAGGTAATTTCAAGCCTAGCTATTTCATCCCAATTTGATATCGTAGATACTCTAGTCAGTACCCAGGATTGTATTTAGTAATGACTGCCTATGTCCAGGAGGGTTGGGGTGCTATCCCAAGTATGATTTTACAGTGCTTCATCCACTTGTCCAGGTTCCTTTTGAACAGTGTCATAGAGGTGTTCTGCTTCACATTAATTGGCAGCCTGTTCCAAAGAAGCAGCAGTTGCTGGGAGACATCTGTCCCTCCAGCACTTCCTACTCAAGTCACAGGCTGTATTTAGGTCCCTGGAACAGGTAGCTCTAGTCCTGTTTGATTACGGATGTACAGCAAATTCATTAGGTTTGGGTTGGAGATTGCTCTGTAAGCCAGGCATATGTCTCCCCTAGGAAGTCTATACGGTACTGAGTGTAGTGACAGGGACTTCAGTTGGTTTGTATAAGGCCCAGTTGCTGCAGGTTATTTGTGCTGTACATGCCAGAAGGGGCATTATACTCAATTATGGGCCTGATTAGTGACAAGTATAGAGGGGTATAACCTCCTTTGCTCTAGAGGTGATTCCTTTGCTAATCAAGTGTACTATGTAGAAGGCCTTCCTTACTACAGTAGACACCTGTTGGTCAAAGTTAAGGTCGTAGTCTACTTGTGATCCCAGATCCCTTACCACTTCGTAGGTACATAGGGTGGTGGTGTTGATTTGATATTGTGAAGGGACATTATTTTACCGAAGGGAATGATGATCCATTTCTTTACATTCAGTTTCAGACTGTGACTAAGACAACAGTCGTTGGTCTATGTACGACCCTCCTAAAGCATACTGACATCATCTCGAGATTAGATAATTACACCCAGTTTGCAGTCATCTGCAAACTGTCAGCCACAGCCCCTTAGTTTTGGCCTGAACTTCTGAGAAGTGTATACCAGACAGTAGGGGGCCCAACACTTGACCCTTGTGTCACCCCGCTGGTGACAGGTCTGCTGGTTGATGTGGGATAACCCACTTTGATAGTGTGTGACCAGTTTGTGAGCCATTTGGCAACCTATCTTAAAGAAAGGGGTTTACATACAGTTTCCTGAGTTTATTGGTAATGCCTGAGTGTGGGATTGCATCGAAGCCACAGATTTGCCCTTGTCATTGGCCCTGGTAACATTTTCAAAGAAATCCACCAGGTTTGGCAGGCAAGATCTGCCCTTGATGAAGATAAATTGGGTTGGCTCCAGGGTTTGGAGGTTGCCTATTTTTTTATTTATGAGGTCCATGATGATAGGTTCCATGGCCTTTCAGATAAGGCTGGTTAGACTTATGGGTCTATAATTCCCTGGGTCTGTTGCTAAACCGCTTTTGTGGGGGGGAATAGCTGTTGCTGTTCTCCATTCCGCAGGAACATAGCCTTTGGTTAGGCTGTAATTGAATACGGTACTTAGTGAAGATGCTACTTCATATTTTAGTTTTAGAAAACAGCCTGGAATGCAGTCTGGTCCCATAGAGGCTGTGTTTTTTGCTTTAGACAAAGTTTTAATGAACTT
Organism: Protopterus annectens; assembly: GCF_019279795.1. Classification (NCBI taxonomy): domain Eukaryota; kingdom Metazoa; phylum Chordata; order Ceratodontiformes; family Protopteridae; genus Protopterus; species Protopterus annectens. Next base: position 619,652,935 of record NC_056725.1, read on the forward strand.
CTGTTTGGATATGTAGGGTGGAGGAATGTTGGGAGCAAGGTTTGTGATAAGTTTGGAGGGGGATAAGGGAGTGAAATTTTCTCCAGATCTGTCTGCCAGCAGATTTTCTATCTCTGCGGGAACAGTGTGTGTGATACCATTAGTCACTAGTTTGACACATGCTTGAGTCCTACCTTTTGAGCTGCGTACGTAGCTGTAGAAGGCCTTATGTTTATCCATGGCTGTGATTGCTGAGTTTTTCTCAGTTACCCTTGTAGGATTTGACATGTTGTCTTATTTGCCTGCTGAGGCTGAGGAGGGTGCTTTTCCATTGTTTAAAAGTTTAAAAAGTTTATAGATTAGTACTAAGCTAACTGCCGTTGAAAGCCATTTAAGCCTAGGCAGTCATCCCTTGTGAGACTCAAACCCTGCACCTTGTGTTTGTAAGGCAAACACCTTAACCATTAGGCCACCCTCCCACCAAAATTCCTCTGTCAGTCTCGAACCCAGGACCTTGGAAACACTAGTCTGCATGACTTACCACTAAACCATGCCACTTCGCCTTAGTTTTCCTAGACAAGCATCTTTTTGCATCTATTATAAAGTTTGTTGATGCTGAATGTCCACCAGAGCGGCTTTTTACTTGAGGCTTTGGCTTTGATTCTTTCTGGAACAGCTGAGTCTGTACACTTATAGAAATGATTGTACAGTGCTTTAGTGTTAGCTTTGGTGTAGTTACCACTTCCAGCTGGGGTGGGGCCTGGAATGCATTTTATACCTTCCCTTAGGATGGTATGGTTTTCCTTGGTGTAGTTTTTTAGTCCGACTTCACCCTTTTGCAGTTCTGGTGTTGGTGCAAGATCGAAGGTGACTGATTTGTGGTTTGATTTAACTAATAAGTGTCTGACAGTTGTGGTGGTGCATCTGTTTGTCATGTTAGTGAGGACCAGATCTAGTATGCTTGTTTCTGTCTTCAGGGTTTAAACAGTTTGGTCCAGGGCATTTGCATTAACAAAGTCAAGGAACGTTTGTGCTGGTGAGTTATGGCTAGAGTAGGTTTCCCAGTTGATGGTGGGATAATTGAAATCCTCCATGACCAGAGTGTTTGGCAGTATTTGGATTGACTCCAGTTTGGTCAAGTAGACCTCCTGGACATCATGATCCATGGTGGGGGATCTATAATTAGCTATGACTTGAATGGGGGTCTTAACCACAGTAATTTGAACCTGGAGTAACTCCATGGAGTTGTCCTGTCTAAGTAGTCAGGAGGTGAATTTATCTCTAATATAGATAGAAACACCACTTTCTTTGGTTCTCACATGTTCATTTTGTGGTCTGAAGGTGTGGAAGGCATTGTAGCCTTGCGAGGCTGGGGTACTCTGAGGTCTTGAACCAGGTTTCTGTGAATGCACAGATATCTACATCCTCCAGTCATAGGAGTGCTTCCAGGGTATGCAGTTTTTGGTTTAAGCTCCTAGCGTTTAGCAGCATAACTCGTAATGTAAAGTTGTTAAATCTCGCCGTTTATTCTCACTGATGGGTTTGGAGCCGATGCTCGGCTCCGACACGGCCTATAGCAAAGCTCAAGGTTTGCCAGTAGCTCGAGACCAAGCCCCTTATCCCACAATGCACTGCTGGAATTACCTCAGATCTAGTTTGCCGCGGCAAGAGAGATCTCGGTGATCCAGCTAGCTCGGACCATTTTTGGGAAAAAAAATAACAGCAAGTCTATAAAAAGTTTTCTTTTTTGTTTAAAAAATATAGTGTGTTAGGATTGGATCTTTTTATATTTACTTTATAGTTAAATAGTTATAAATAGTTTAAAAGTTTGGGCCTTGTTGGCTTCTTTGTTTGTGTGGGCCTTTAGCCCTTTTTTTCTACTATTAATCTTTATAATAGTTAGACTTTTTTTCTGTGGGCCTCTTAGCCCTATATTTGTATCTATATAATACTGTTATAGATAGTGCCCGGATTGGGCTTAGTTGTTTGTGGATCTTTTAGTCAGTAAGGACTTTACTAATTTACCTTTTTGCTTTTACTGTTGTTTTATTTAAATATCTCGGATGATAAGGAGAAATCCCATCCTAGATTGAGATTCAAAAAATGCCCAGATTGTGGGCAGAAAATGTCCGTCACTGACGGACACATTCAATGTGTCTACTGTCTGGGGGCTAAACACCTCCAAGACACCTGCAGCATTTGCCACTCCTTTTCTTCAAGAGTCCTCTTGGAGAGAAGGAGGAAACTTATAGACAGGGGATTGCTACAGCAATCTTTTTCTGAAGTGTTGAGTAGCCATAAGGGTACTAGTACGTCCTCCAAATCTTCAAAATCCAAATCTTCAGATAAGGTCTCAAAAAAGGCAAAGATTTCAGAAGGAGGGTCATCGATTCCACAGTCATCGGAACCGAGTGTACCTTTGATTCGGAGCCAGTTCTTGGTATTGGAGCCGGTCTTTGAAGTTCCTTCTTCACCTCTGCTCCAGTCAGCACCTTCGGTGCATTCAGCTAAGTCTTCAGTCAGCCTTTCAGATTTCGACATGGATCGGCTAGTGCAGAAGCTTTTACAGGCATCAGGACTTGCCAAATTGTTGTCGGCCCCAACCAGCTCATCGGTACCGAAGACCATGGAACCGGATTTGTCTACTCCTCCTCTGAGCCGTACTGGACTCTCAGAGCCGAAGGAAATTGAACCGATGGTGGTCGAACCCTTGGAGCCGATACCCGCACCAGGCTTATCGGCTCCATCTACTCGGATGTCCTCGGTGCCAACTGAGGGCTCTAGGAGCCAACGCTCTCCCGTTGGGTCCAGGGAGGATAGTTGAACTGACTTGTCGGTGCCAACTCTTCCTCTTGGGGCTTCGGCTCGGATGTGCTTGGCTCCTACCTCAGGCTTGGAGCCCAGGGTTTCGGTGCAGGAGGATCAGACGGTACTCTCTGGTCCGTCCACTCCTTCTCGTCCGAGCCATGGTACCTTCGATGCTATGAGGAGAGTTTTGTCCCCAAAGACAACGTCAGCATCAGTTCAGCTTTCTCTCTCTCCTCAAGCTCCTGTGTCTGCTTCTTCATCTACCAGTCCCTCTAAAGCATAGAGACCCCGAGCCTCAAGTACCCCCACAGGGAGTCCCCTGCTCTTCTGAGACCTCCCCAGATCCCCCCCACTGAGGAGGTGCCCAGGAAGAGACTGTGCAAGAGGAGGCACTTAGACTCCCCACAGGAGTCTTTGACAAGTGTCACGGACTTAGATGAGTCAGAAGGGTTCCCTCGATCCCCCTCTGAGGATATCTCCTTTGCAGAGATACTAGAGATCCTTAGTCAGAGGGGCGATTGGCATTCCGAGACCCCAACTGAGGATGAGTCCGTGCTCTTGAAGGCTTTTGGGTTTCAACCTTCCGCTTCTTGGGTGTCTCTGCCTTATGACGAGCTCATGGAACTGATCTCTCGTAAGGCATGGGAGTCACCAGAGGCCATGGAACCTGTTCCTCGTAGACCCAATAAATTCATATCTGCCCCAGTGGACAAGCCATTTTTGACAAAGAGAGTGCCTGTTGATGCCATGGTTGTAGCTGCAGCCACCAAAAAGGAAGTATCTGAGACATCCACTTCCATGCATCCCCCTAACAGAGATTCTAGGGTTATAGATAGATATGGGAAGGCGCATGTTTAGTTCAGCGACTTTTTCTCTGCAATCACTGAACTACTTAACCCATTTTACAAGACTACAGAGAGACCTTCTGAAAGAGCTAGGAGATACTCTCCAGGGTACAGTAGCTGCAGGAGTGGCCGACAAAGTCAGCACCCAGCTCGCTACCCTAAACTCAGTTGTAAACTCATCCATGCGTCTCATATCCTATGCAGCTGATGGTTCGAGTAGAGCTGCTAGTTTGAGCATTGCTCTTCGAAGACAAGCCTGGATGCGTCTCTGTTCCTTTGTGGAACCCTTTAATTCTTCCTTTATTAATACCCTATTCGATGGCTCATCACTGTTTGGGCTCAAAGTAAAGGAAACTTTAACCATGTGTGAGCAGGAAGGCAAGACCTTATCTGCCATTGGAGTCCGTTTTTCGACCCCTACTCGGCCCTACCCCAAGGGCCCCAGGGGAGGAAAAATTTGGTTCCGAAAAGCTCAGGCAGCCTTTCAGGACACACGTGGAGAAACCCCCTCTAGAGGCAGAGGAGGGGGTTATAATGGAAGACGCCACCCCCGTGGCAGAGGGGGCCTGCAGCAACAGGGTGACAGGGGTCAGTTCTTCGGTCAATCCTACCAGCGGCCCTGAAAGGAGGGCCGACTGTTCAGCTGTGGAGGCAGTCAGGGGTCGCTTGTCTTTGTACCCAGAAGCCTGGCTAAACATAACATCGGATACTTGGGTACAAAGCATCATTTCCAGAGGATATTTCATACCGTTCTCTTCCCCTCCCATTCCTATAAAGAGAATCCCAGATGTTCCACCCAGTCTCAGGGAACAAGTAATCGTAGATGTCCAAAGATTGGTAGAAAAAAAGAGTCATTCAGCCAGTCCCAGCAGACCAAGTCGGATTCGGAACTTACTCAAGATTCTTTTTGGCACCAAAGAAAACAGGGGACTAGAGACCTATCTTGGACCTCAGCAGACTCCACCAGTTCATAAAGAAAGCAAAGTTCCGAATGGTCACGCTTCAGTCCATTCTTCCCTTCTTAGGGAAAGGTGATTGGATGTGCTCCATAGATCTCAAAGACGCATGCTATTACATAAAGAAGAACAGACGTTCCAGAGATCATTACTAGTTTTGAGCCCTGCCCTTTGGTCTCACTACAACCCCCAGAGTGTTCACCAAATGCATGGTAGTGGTCACGGCTCACCTGAGACGTCTAGAATTCCAGGTGTTTCCATACCTAGATGATTAGCTCCTCACTGCTACCACCAGGCATCAATTGACTCAGGCAACACAATACACTCTGACACTCTGCCATCAATTAGGCATTATAATCAACTTCGAAAAGTCTGCCTTATCGCCATCGCAGCATACTACTTTTATAGGAGCAGAGTTAGATACCTCAACTACCACTCTACGTCTCCCTATCGAAAGAGTCTCTCTTCTCCGCCAAAATGTCAGCCCACTGGTGTCAAAGAACAAAGCTACAGCAGCGGAGGTATTGAAGGTACTAGGTTTGATGGCGGCAGCAATCCTGGCTATACCACTCGCAAGGATGCATATGCGAATTCTTCAGTGGCTCCTTTTTGCTCAGTGGTCTTACCAGAAACTACCGATGCACCACATGATTCTTATCACGGATTCTTGCAGGAGAGACCTTCTGTGGTGGTTGACGTCTCCATGTCACAATCTGAAGACCCTTTGTCCCCCGTCCCCCCGTCCCCAGTAGCCACTGTGACCACGGATGCTTACCTGATACGGTAGGGGAAGGCATTTTCAGGGAAAGACTGCCCAAGGCACATGGACAGATCAAGAATCACATCTACACATCAATGTTCTAGAGTTGAGTGGGTACTTCTGGCGTTGCAGTACTTTCAGGACTCTCTCCCTCTAGGGACTATTGCAGTTCAGACCGACAACATGTCAGTAGTCTGGTACTTGAACAAGCAAGGCGGAACCAAGTCTTACCCCCTTTGTCGAGAAGCCCTCAGGGTCTGGAAATGGGCTGTGTCATCCCAGCGTTTTCTGTTAGCAACGCACATCCTGGGTAAATCCAACGTGATAGCGGACAAGGTAAGCAGGGCAATATTACTCCCTCACGAATGGTCTTATAACAACAGGTTGCGGAGTTGATTTTCCGCAAATGTGGCCAGCCTTGCTGTGACCTTTTTGCCAGCCACATCAATTCAAAATGCAGGAGCTACTTTGCCCTAATACCACCTCCCGGTCATCTCCAGAGAGATGCACTTTTACACGATTGGCCCCCCGGGTCTCCTTTATGTATTTCCACCCCTCCCATTAATACCCAGATTTTTTACAGAAAGCAAAATCGCTGGGAAGGACTGTTATACTCATAGCTCCCTACTGACCTCGACAGATTTGGTTTCTGTTTCTCCACCATCATCTGTTGGAAGATCCATGGATCCTGGACCCAGTTCCGGACCTTCTGACGCACCCATCAGGGGACCTTCACCCTTCACTGCAGTCCCTGAAACTCACTGCTTGGCTAATCCACTTTCCCTAATTGCCAGGCTTCATTCAATTTCAGAAGATACAAGACAAATTCTCTTGTTTTCTCACAAGCCATCTACCAGGAAATTATATGGCAGTAAATGGAAAAGGTTCTCAATTTGGGCCAACATGCAGAACATTGACCCTTTCTGAGCTCAGCTATCATCTATTTTAGAATTCTTGACAAAATTTTTTAAGGAAGGGGCAGCAGCTGCTACAGTTCGAGTTCAGTTAGCTGCTATCTCAAATTTTCACCTTGGTCTTGGTGGCTCAAATATTATGAGCCATAAATTATCTAAAACCTTCCTTAAGGGCATTCTTCATATGAGACCTCCGATCAAAATTCCCTTTTCTCCCTGGAATTTAAATCTTATTCTTCCTCCTTTTGAACCAGCATCTTCTTGTGATCTAAAATTTTTATCCTGGAAAACAATTTTTCTTGTCGCCATTACGTCTGCCCGCAGACTGTCAGAACTTCAAGCATCATCTATCAGACCACCCTACATGATTTTCCATGCTGATAGAGTATCTCGCAGAACAAACCTCTCATTTTTACCTAAAGTCTGTTCTGAGTCAAATATCAATCAGGTCATTGAACTGCCAGTCTTTTTCCCCAACCACTCTAGCAAATTGGAATATATGCTGCACAAACTTGATGTTCACAGACAGCTCAGATTTTATCTTGACAGAACTAAAGATATTAGGAAATCAGACCAACTTTTTGTATCCTTCTCAGAAGCAAGAAAAGGCAATCCAGTGGCTAAAACAACCTTATCTAAATGGTTATCCAATTGTACATCCTTTGTTTATGAAAATGCGAGCATGCCTTTAACGCACAAACCAAAAGCTAGCTGTCTCTGCCTCTTTTGCTTTTCAAGCTAAATTGCCCCTTGACAATATTTGCGCTGCAGCCACTTGGTCTAAGCCTCATACCTTTATCACACATTACAAAATCGATAAGGCTTCAAGGGACAGGTCTTCCTTTGGTTCTACGGTACTGAAGAACATACTCCCATGAGCCACCCAGGGTTGAGGGTGCTAGGGATGCTACCCATCAGTGAGAATAAATGGCAATATTTAACAACTTCACATATAGAAGTTATGTACTTACCATAACGTTCCATGTGAGTTGTTTATCTCCCCTTTATTCTCACGTCCCTCCCTCCTTCCCCCTCCTGGCTGACTGTTGACTTAGAGGCTAGTACCATCCTGGTTATTCAATATTTCTTCTTCCCCTTTGGGAAGTGTTCTTCGTAGATATAGATAGAAGGGTATGTATATGTTTGTATATATGTATATTTTTATTTATTTTTATTTATTTTACATTTGTTTACCGGGCTAGTCCAACTGGATATATTTCCATTTTCAGCAGAGGCCCGGGGAGAAAAGCTCCACATTAAGGTTAATACAAACAAGTCATTAAATAAAGAAAGCAAATGGTTAGTAAAAAATACATACAGAAATAAGGTTCAATCTAAAATATATAGGAGAAAATTTATGCTAGGAAGGACATTTTACTTCTATTTACAGTATAGGAATAGGGGAGTTATACATTGGTAGAACATTCATAAAGAGTAAATATACATAAGCAATTAAAAAGTACAACCATCCAGCTTTGTTAATTAAATTGTAACAGAGACTAATTAACAAAGGTGTTTTGAGATAGTACTTCAGAAGGAAGTGAGTAGGAGGAGGTAAGAGAAGGTAAAGCTCATTAGTAGAATCATAAGATTAGTCAGGATTGATGCATGGGCATAGCCAGAGTGTTTTTAGGTGTTGTTTGAGTTTTTGTTTAAAGAGGAAGGGTGATTACGTAGTACTTAGAGTGGTAGGTAGTGAATTCCAGTGTTTACCTATGGTGTTAGAAAATAGTGAATCGCCTGCAATGTTATTGGACATAGTTAGCTTCACAAGAGGTTTATTAGAGGATCGTAGTGAATTTAGATTAGAATAGGGAGAAATAAGATCAGAAAGTATAGGGGTATTTTTCGGTTGGTGAAATAACCTGTGAATAAAGGTAAGTTGGGAGAGTAATAGTGTATTTTTCAGTTCTAGCCAGTTTAGTTGTAATAGATTATGACAGTGGTGAGTTCTAAATGGATTTCCAGTAGCAAATCTAGCAATGTTATTGTATGCATTTGCTAGTTTAGTAAGGTTTTTTTTCTTTAAGTTAGTGTATATGGGAGAGGCATAAAGAAGAGTAGAAATAAGATGAGATTGATCGAGTGTAATTTTGGCCTGTGGAGCTAGAAAGGTTTTAATTCTAAATAAGGAGACAAGTTTTCTATTTACGGTTTTGATAGTATTATTAATGTGGTTATCAAAAGTGAGGTTATTGTCAATTGTAATACCCAACAGTTTTGTGGTAGAGTCAGGGACTATATGTGTACCATTATTAGAAGTAATAGAGAAGTCTAAGAGGGGGGGACTTACTATTGGGTCTGAAAAGCAGGAGTTTGGTTTTATTGGCATTTAAAAGTAGGCAGCATTTCAAGAACCATGCCTCAACTGTGGTAAATATGTTCTGTGTTAGGGTTTGTAGTTCAGAGGAGGTATTAGCAGAGCATATGAGAGTTGAATCGTCAGCATATTGAATACATGTAGCTTGAGGTATTGCTACATGTAAGTCATTTATGAATAAAGAGAAAAGGAGGGGACCTAGGATGGAACCTTGTGGTACTCCAAGAGTGACTGGCAGAAGAGATGAAAGTGCGTTTTCCCAGAGAACAGCCTGTTGCCTGTTACTAAGGTAGGAAGTAAACCATTGAACCGCTTTGGTATCTAGTGAGAGAGATTCAAGGGTTTTTAAGAGCAAATGGTGGTTTACCACGTCAAAGGCTTTTGACAGGTCTAAGAAGAGTGCAGATGTTAGGATACTATTATTGCGGTTTCTATTGATACACTCGGTAAATGATATGAGAGCTGTGGTAGTGCTATGAAATGGCCTAAAGCCATGTTGGCAGTTAGCTAGTAAATTGAATTGAGTTAAGTTGTGCATTAGCTGATGATGAATACAGTTCTCCATTATTTTTGCAAGGGGAGATAGGAGAGCTATAGGTCTATAGTTAGAATACTCTTTTGAGCTGCCTCCTTTATGTAAAGGGATTATGTGGGAAATTTTCCGGATAGCAGGGATGGTTCCTTCCGTAATGGTTCTATTTATAAGGAGGGATATAGGATAAGCTACTGCTTCGGCCGCTTTTTGAAGGTGTTCTGATGGTAACTGATCTGCAGATGGGGTACAGGGTTTGAGTTTTAGGATGAGTTTCAGGATGTAGGAAGTAGAGATAGGTTTTAGTTGAAATATGGGGAGATTAGCAGGTAAACAGGTGGGGGGTATGATTTGTCAATAGTAAGTTGGTTTGCTAAAGACTTAATGGTGTCTGTGAAAAAGGAGTTAAAGACATTGGCAGTTTGGTGTGAGGTATTCATTTCAGCCCCTGAAGGTGAAGGTGTACTAGAGCGGCCTGGGTGTAGAAGCGAATTTAAGGTTGACCAGAACCTTTTAGGGTTGTTGTAGTGAGTTTGTTGTAGTTTACAGTAATAATTCTTTTTATCCAAAAAAACAGCTTTTTTAGTGTTATTTCTTAACTGTCTAAAGGTTTGATGGTCTGAAATAGTTTTTGTAGTTCTCCATTTAGCCCAAGATTTATTTCTAAGTAGTATTTTTTGTCTTGTCTCTTTGGACAGCCAGGGAGCAGGTTTAGATTTAACTCTGACAGATCGTTTTGGAGCATGTTGGTCGAGGATAGCTAGGAATTTGGTGTTGAAGTAATTGGTAGCATCTTCAAGGGTTAGGGTTTTTAGAAGATTCCAGTTACAGGCTTTTAGTTCGTTTTGGAATAGTAATGGGTTAAAGTGTTTATTGCTGCGTGAGACCCTGTAGGTAGAAGTATAATTAATGTCATTTTTTTGTCTTATGATGTAAGTTAAGGAATGATCACTTACATCATCAGGCAAAGTTCCTACTGTATATGTTTGTTGCAGTTTGTTAGTAAGAATCCAGTCTAAAATACTTCCTTTGTTATTGGGTTTATTGATTCTTGTGGGATTATTAATTGTCTGAGTAAAGCCATGAAGATTTATATGGGATGAGGGATTATTTGTATTGACAGAGGACCAATCACAATTAAAGTCACCTAGAATGATAGTTTCTTGAGGGTAAGAAGAAGATATACAACTTAGGATATTCTCAATTCTAGTGTAATTATTGCCAGGAGGAAGGTAGATACAGATGATATATAGCGATTTATTAGGGTTTAGTTGTAGTTTAAAAGTAAGGATCTCAGCTTTATCATCATTTAACAGGATGGCAGGTTGTGAAGAGATATTTAATACATTTTTAAATAGAAGTGCTACTCCCCCACCCTTACGTTTTAAGTGGTCTATCCTCAAAATATTATATCCTGGGGGAAGTATTGCATTGTCTTTAGTACCAGGTTTCAGCCAAGTTTCAGTAAGACAGAGAATATCAAAGGAGTGAGTGTCTAGGAGGGCATGGAGATGGGCAATCTTATTATTAATGCTTCGGATATTCTGATGTCCGATTAGTAAGGCATTAGATGCAGGTGTTAGTGTAGGTGGGGTAAAGTGTGGGGTATTGTAGGTTGTGTCAGTGGAGTTATTAGTTGGTCCTGGGTTAGGGTGGATGTCACCATCACAAAGGATTGGTATTTGTAGTTCAAGTGATGGTTTGCATTTAAAGTTGGTTAGATATTTGAGCTTCCTTATGTTTGGATTGTTGAAGTTAATGTGTGTATGTGTATGGAATTTGGGTAGTAAGTAGTTAGGGGTGCTTATAATGTTTGAGTGAGTGTAAGTATGACTAAGATTCTGAGAGGCTGTTTGTCTGTGGCAGGTAGTAAAGTGGAAATAATTAGCTCTTTCATAAGATGTAAGGAGATAACTGAAGGTTAAGCATAAAGAGCATATGTATATGAATATTAGGTTAGTTAGTATAGTTTTAGATAAGAGAGACATATTGCTATGAGGAGTTTAAGTCCTAGGAGGTAGGGTTAATATTTAATAAGTAAGTTAAGTATAAGATATATACTGTTATTCACAGCAAACAAAATCTGAGGTAATTCCAGCAGTGCATTGTGGGATAAGGGGCTTGGTCTTGAGCTACTGGCAAACATTGAGCTTTGCTATCGGCCATGTTGGAGCCGAGGATCGGCACCGAATCCATCCGTGAGAATAAAGGTGAGATAAACAACTCACATGGAATGTTATGGTAAGTACATAACTTCTGTTTTTGTTATGATTGGCAATTTTCATGTCGGCAGTTTTGTTATTGAGACCTTGCCTAAAAAAGGCACTATGGGGGATGCAAGAGCCTTTGCCAGCATCTGAAAGCCCAATGATGCCAGGTACAAACTGAATATGGCAAAGCAGGAAGGTTTGTCGACCATGTCATCCCAGGCTGACAGAAACTGGATCCCTTTGGAATGATACCAAAAACTAAGCCAGTTATTGAAATCGATCATTTTTGTTTGTGCTGTGGCATCATTCTAGGTGAGGGTAATGTGCTGGTCAAAGCTGGGGACTTACCTGGCTGGGACACATACTGAGAGAGCTCAATCGTGTCTGTCTTCATATAGTCCAGTGAGGTACTTCTCATGTTGACCATGACAGAGTCATAATGGTAATTCTTGCCGAGAGACCTGAGAGCATACATGATCTGATCTGATGAATCCTAGCACTGGACATGCAGCTAACTGTGACATCTGAAGTAGGATATTCATTTGTCTGCAACCTGTGGGTTATGGATCCGATATCGGATCCGAACCGGCATGGTTTTCCAGCTATGGATCCAAGCTCTCAGCTCCTCCCCTCACCCATAATGCCCTGCTCTACCCTCATGACCTCAGATCTTGTTTGCCGCGCTGGTAACTGGATGTGGGTACATAGCTCTCAGCTAAGTGAACTCTTTTCTTGTTTAAAAATAGAAAATTTTTTGATTCTTTGACTAAATTTGTGTGAAAGTATTAGGTTTCCCTTTAATATAGACTATTTTGAGTTTATTTTAAGTTAAAGTAAATAATTTTTATTCCCTCCCCTCGCTGTGCGTAGAGTGTGTGTGTAGGCCTGTGTGTTTTTTGTTGTTTAAGTTACTTTCTGTAACTTTAGGTATTATAGATTATGGCTGACCAGCCTAAATCTATATTTTCGAAATGCTCCGAGTGTGGCCATAAGCTCTCACCGCTGATGGCCACACTCGGTGTGTTAGTGTCTTGGGGTTGAACACCTCACATCTGGTTGTTCCATTTGTGCAGGGTTCAACCCCAGGGCACTGAGGGAGCGGAGGTCCAAGCTGGTCTTGGCGGGTCTTTTACCGCCGGACTCGGCTCCGGCCTCCGCTCCTTCGGGGACTACTGTACCTGCAGTTGTTCCCCTGTGGCACCCTCCTGCTCCTGGGACTCAAACTCCCGCTTCTGGAGAGGAGAGGGATGCTGCTAAAAAGGACCGGAGGGAGAAGCACCACAAGCGGCGGGCCAAGACCTCTGTTTCGGCCCCGCCAGCCAAGCGGGCTTCTCCCCCGGCTCCGTTGTCGGTTCGGTCTCCTCCTTCTCGGCTCCGGTCCCCTGTGTGCTTCTCACCGGGTCCTGAGGAGGAGGAGACCCGATCTCCGTCGAGGCTATCGAGGAGGCACTCCAGGCCTACCTCGGTAGCCTCTTCGAGATCTACCCATAGCCTTTCTGATGCTGATCTGGACCGGATGATGAGAAGGTTCATCCAGGCCCAGATGCAGATGGGAGTGCTCTTGCCTCCCTCCGGGGAGCTCAACACCCTTTTAAGCCTATTGCTCCTTCTCCGACCCGCTATCCGGGTTCGAGCAACTGGAGCCGAGCAGCCGAGCCGGGGAAGGTCGGAGCCGATAGTACTTGGTACTGGACCCGACCCTGCCCTCGAGTGCGTCGGACCCGATCTCGGAGCCTGGATCCGAGCCGGATCCGGGGATCAGTGCTCCTTCGGCGCCGTCTGTGTCGGAGCGCACTGTCCCTTCGGATCCGAGTGCTTTGGCGCCGGCTCCGATCCACTCTTCGGATCCGAGGGAGCCGATTGTCGGATCCTTTGGTCGAGGTCGGCTCCCTTCGCCTTTGATGTAGTGGAGAGGGCTCTGTTGAGGGTCTCCGGACCCCGGCACTTGCTTCGCCCGCCCCGCTCCCTCTGCACTGGGCCAGGCTTCCACCGTCCGGCCCTGGGACAGCCCGCTTCTGTGCCCCAAGTTGCTCCTATGGAGCAAATTGCTGCTTGCGAGGACTCCTCTGACAGCCCCCAGAGGAGGCCCTCGCAAGCATACGTGCAAAAGGAGGCACATTGACTCCCGAGTCTCTCACAGAAGACACGGACTTGGAGGAAGGGGAAGGCTCCCCACGGTCACCCCCCCGAGGATGTCTCCTTTGGAGACATCATGGAAATGCTCCGTATTAGGGGTGGTCTGCCCCCAAGTCTTCCTCGGACGAGTCCGTGTTCTTGGAGGCATTTGAAACGGGCCCGTCTACCTCTTGGGTGTCCTCCCTTGCCGCCCCCCTGGTGGACCTTATTACCACCAGGGCGTGGAAGGAACCGGACACCGTGGAGCCAATTCCCAAAAGACCGGATAGGATCCTTAGTCCGCCCTCCGACAGGACCCATTGGAGTAAGGGGCCTCCTGTAGATGCCATGTTGATGGCGGCGCCACAAAGAGGGAACTGGCTCAGGAGAGTCCCTCAGTCCACCCACCGAGCAAGGAGTCTCGGATGATGGACCGCTTGGGGAAGCGGATGTTCAGTTCGGCGACCTTCTCGGTAAGGGCGCTGAACTATTTGGCACATGTTATTCGGATGCAGCGAGATCTTATTAAGGAATACGCTGCACGCCTCCCTGAGTCCATTTCGGAGGAGGACAGAGTTCTGCACTCCACCAAAATGGCCACTCTTAGGTCAGTTACAAATACTTCTATGCGGCTACTCTCCCATGCAACGGAGGGCCGCTAGAGCTGCGGGACAGGACTGGTCACTAGACGCCAGGCCTGGCTCCGTCACTCATTTTTCTGAGCCCTTCAAGGCGTCTGCTATAACGCCTTTGATGGTTCTGCTCTGTTTGGCAAGACCGTCGCGACGTTGACCCAGAGCGAGAAGGACGGAAGACGCTGTCTGCCGTCGAATCCGCTTCTCTGCACCCCAGAGGCCCTATTCTAGGAACCAAAAGGGTCAGAAGAAGATGTGGTTCCGAAGTCGCAGCAGTCCCAGCCTGCTCGGACAACCAGTCCTTCCGTGGCAGAGGAGGACAGGGAGGACGCCCTAGAGGCAGAGGGGCTCCCAGAAACTTCGGGTCCAGGGAACCTTTCTCTGAACGGCCAGCGCAGCAACCCTGAGGGTTGCCCGACTGCTCTACTCTGGAGGCAGTCGGGGACGTTCGGGGCACCTAGCTGCATGGGAGTCCATATCATCGGACCGCTGGGTTCTCCAAATCTCATCCATGCGATATCGCATACCTTTCATTCACCTTCCAAAGTTAAAGTCCCTCCCAGACGCCCCACCCGGTCAACGGGAGGCCGCTTTGGCAGAAATTGGCCATCTGCTAAAGAAAAGAGCCATCCAGCCCGTTCCCCAGACCAGATCGGATCAGGGTTCTACTCCAGATTCTTTTAGTGCCAAAAAAGACGGGGGAACTAAGACCAATCCTAGACCTCTCTCTTGAATCTGGCAGTCCCCAAAGAAAAATTCCGAATGGTCACTCTGCAATCTATTCTCCCCCTTCTGGGAGAAAATCACTGGATGTGCTCGATAGATCTCAAGGACGTGTACTACCACATCCTGATGGACAGGCGCTCCAGGAGGTTTCTCCGCTTCCGGCTGGGAGCCAGTCACTACCAGTTCCGGGTCCTTCCCTTTGGTCTCACCACAGCCCCCAGGGTGTTTACCAAAGTACTAGCAGTGGTAGCGGCCCACCTGAGGCTTCAGGGGGTGCAGGTCTTTCCCTACCTGGACGACTGGCTCCTTACCGCCCCAACAAGGCATCTACTTCTCTTGGTGCGAGACTCCTTTCTCCATCTTGCTCCATTTCTGGGCATCACAATAAATACAAAAAAGTCCAACCTGGCGCCCACACAGCTCTTAGATTTCATAGGGGCCAGACTAGACACAAGGAGTTTACGAGCCTTTCTCACTGCGGACAGAGTTCTAAATCTGCAGCTCCAGGTGCGGGCCATTCTCCATTCAAATTCTGTTCCAGCGGAGTTGGTCCTGAGGGCTCTAGGGTCCATGGCTTCGCTATAGCACTTCTTCCTCTTGCCAGGCTCAATATGCGCATTCTACAGTGGACGCTCTTAGTACAGTGGTCATACCTTGCTCTCCCCATGCATCATCCCATAGCGATCAGCAAGGCTTGCAAGCGGTCCCTCTTGTGGTGGCTCCGCTCCCGGATCTCCACGAGGGTCGCCCATTTTGTGCTTCTCCCCTCTCGCCACGGTGACCACGGACGCCTCCCGCCTCGGGTGGGGGGGGCACTTTGCGGGCCGGACAGTCCAAGGCACGTGGAACGATTCAGTGACCTTACTGCATATCAATGTTCTAGAGATGAGAGCAGTGCTCTTAGCGTTGCTAGCACTTCAGGACTTTCTTCCCTTGGGAACAATTGCGATTCAATCGGACAATATGTCTGTTGTCTGGTACATCAACAAGCAAGGGGAACAAGGTCTTACCCTCTTTGTCGAGAGGCCATGAGAGTTTGGGAATGGGCAATCTCCACCAATCGCTTTCTCATAGCAACGCACATTCCGGTCGGTCCAACATCCTAGCGGACAAGCTCAGTCGCACCATTCTGACCCCTTACGAGTGGTCTCTCAATTGTCAAGTAGCGGAACGCATATTCGCACGGTGGGGAACCCTTCATGCGATCTTTTGCTTCTCCCTCAAACACCAAGTGCGACAGTTTTTCGCTCTAATACCTCCTCCGGAGGTACCCCAAGAGACGCTCTGGTGCATGCTTGGCCACCCGGTCTTCTGTATGCCTATCCACCCTTGCCTCTGATGCTGCAAGTTCTTCAGAAAGCTTCGGGTGGGTTGCAGAATGATTCTCATTGCTCCATTCTGGCCTCGACAGATCTGGTTCCCCTTCCTAAGGTCTCACTCGGTGAATCCTCCTTGGATTCTAGATCCCATCCCGGATCTGATATCCCATCCATCCTGCATTCCTCCTCCGAACCTGGACAACCTGAAGCTGACCGCTTGGCTGCTCCAGTTCCACTCTTGATAAGGACTCTCGGTATTTCTTCACCGGTAAAGGCTATTTTGGTGGCGGCTCATAAACCATCCACTAGAAAGGTTTACCGAAGCAAATGGAAACGTTTCTCTGTGTGGGCGGAGCGGCAAGGCCTGAATCCTTCACGGTTCCTCTCCCTGTAGTGCTTGATTTTCTAACCTCTCTCTTTAATGATGGTGCCAGCAGTTCCACAGTCAAAGTTCAACTGGCGGCAATTTCTCACTATCACATTGGTCAAGATTCTAATCCTCTTATGTCAGCCAAATTGTGTAAAACATTTCTTAAAGGTACTTTCCTTCTCAGGCCCCTATAAAACAAGCAGTTCCTCCTTGGGACCTTTCTTTGGTCCTACAGGCCTTGACCGCTCCCCTTCGAGCCAGCGGCTACGGTGGATCTCAAATTTTTGTCCTACAAGACAGCCTTTTGGTAGCCATTACATCAGCCAAGAGAGTTTCTGAACTTCAAGCTTTATCAGCTAAACCTCCTTACTTGGTATTTCATCCGGACCGTGTCTCCCTCAGGACCAACCCGTCCTTCCTTCCTAAAATCGCTTCTGAAGCAAACATCAATCAATCCATTAACCTCCCTGTTTTCTTCCCTAAGTATGAAAACAAAGGTGAATATAAGCTACATTCACTAGATGTTCACAGGCAACTTAGATTTTATCTCAACAGGACAGCTGGTCATAGGCAATCCGACCAGCTGTTTATTTCCTTTGCAAAATTCAATTTGGGCAAGCCAATTTCTAAAGTTTCTCTGTCCCGCTGGATTTCACAGTGCATTTTATTGGCTTATCAAGCGTCAGGAAGGCCCGCACCGGGGTGTTCATGCCCATTCAACCCGGTCAGTATCTACCTCGGCAGCCTTCAAGGCTAGGATTCCTCTAGATGATATTTGTGCAGCAGCCACGTGGGCTTCATCTCATACATTTATTTCCCACTATAAGTTGGATCTTGCATCTAGGGTAGAGCATCCTTTGGCTCAGCGGTGCTCGGAATATCCTTCCATGATGGCCGCCCAAGATTCAGGTAGCTGGGGACTCTGTCCCACAGGTTGCAGACAAATGAATATCCTACTTCAGATTTAGAAGTTATGTACTCACCATAACGTTCCATTTGAGTAGGTGTATTCATTTGTCTGCAACCATCCCGCCCTCCTATCCCCCTGGCCTTTCAGTTTCCTGCATATTCCTTGTTACCCTTTTTAGGGTATTGTTGCTTTGGCAAACTCGATCTGAGGTCATGAGGGTAGAGCAGGGCATTATGGGTGAGGGGAGGAGCTGAGAGCTTGGATCCATAGCTGGAAAACCATGCCGGTTCGGATCCGATATCGGATCCATAACCCACAGGTTGCAGACAAATGAATACACCTACTCAGATGGAACGTTATGGTGAGTACATAACTTCTAATTTCTCCTTATTTAACCTGGTGGGTGGGACATCCGTATGTCTTACTATGGAGTCTCCAATGACATGAAAATTTGGTTTGAGTGTTATGTCTTAAGGGCTTTGTAGGGCCATTAGCCTTGCAACCTCCTGTGAACCTATGAAAGGCTTCAAAAGTCAACAAGAGCATAGTGTATTGATGAGTAGTGAGCATAGCTGCAGACTCTTTATTTTATTTTATTTTACATTTGTTGACAGGGAAAGTCCAACTGGCTACAGATCCATTTTCAGTGGAGTCCCAGGGAGGAAAGCTCCATAGCAAAAGAAAAACAAACAAAAGTCCTTACATTACAGGCAAGAATTTACACTAAATGGTTGTAATCATACCATAAACTTACAGAAAGGTCAAAAAACCCAAACATTGTACAAGCAAGACCTATTCAGTTTCTAAGAGTAACACCTATAATCATCTCATAGTTATGTAGTAATGTGCTTAATAAGGAGTTATAGCTATCAAGTAAGAATGACATAATTGTCATTGTGCATGGACTGGACAGCTTTATTTAAATATTTTAAGGTAGCAGGGAAGTTTACCTATTGTGTTGGTAGGAGATATTTCTTCTGCAGTGTAGGAGATATATATTCTGTAGTGTAATTTTGTTGGGATGTAATTAATACTATGCAGTAATATGCTATAGAACTTACTATATAGTATTTTGCCAGGTTGGCAACAGGAACTAACCTGAGGAGTAGCATGGGCACAGCCAGCTATCTATGTAGTGGGTTTTCAGGAGATGTTTAAATTGACTGGTAGGTACAGTGGAGGCTATTTGGCTTGGTAAGGAGTTCCAAGTTCTAGCAATGGTGCAGACGAACAGAGATTTCCTGGCGTCATTTCTGTGTTTGATGCTCTGTATGAGATTCTGGCCACTGGGTCATAAAGGTCTTGTGGGAATGTGGGGCTGAATTTTCCCCTGGAGGGCAGGGGTGTTTTCAATAAGATAATAGAGTTTGTTAGCTGTTGAAAGTTGGTTGAGTAGAAGTAGATGAGGGAACTCAAGCAATTTGAGTTGTTTCAAGGCAAGACAGTGGTGGGATCTGTAAGAGGCTTCTGTTGCAAATTTGGCAATCTTGTTGTAACAAGATTCCATTTTCTTTAGGTCTGTTTGGCGTAGATTTATTAGGACAGGGGAGGCGTAGAGAAGGATGGGCAAGAGATGAGTCCTTGCTATGGTTGTTTTGGTATGCTTGGTCATATATTGCTTATTCCTATAGAGGAGTCGTAGTTTTTTTATTTACCTTCTTGATGGTTTGGGCTATGTGGGTATCAGATTTTAGGTTATTGTCTATTTCAATACCTAACAGTTTTGTGTGAGTAGTGGGGGTGATTTGGATGTAATCCTTAGAGATAATGGTGAAATCGTTGTTTGGGGGTGGGGATCGACCTGGGCTAAAAAACAGTAGTTTTGCTTTTTGGGATTAAGAATCAGTTTGATGTTAGTGAACCAGGTTTCAGCTACAGTAAAGTTGTTGTGGGTCAAGGTTTGTAGCTCATTTAAGGTGGGAGGCAGCACAAACAAGGTTTGTGTTGTCTGCGTATTGTACTACAGAGGCATTGACTGAGGAAGAGGAGATTTGGTTGGTAAATAGCGAGAAGAGCATTGGGCCTAGGGTAGACCCTTGTGGCACTCCTATGGGTACAGGGAGTAGGGGGGACAATTGGTCTTGCCAAAAACAGCTTGTTGCCTTTCTGATAAGTAGCTTGTGAACCAATCTATGGAGGAGGAGCATAAGTTTAGGTGTGACAGTTTTGAGAAGAAGGCTACAGTTTACCATGTCAAATGCTTTTGACAGGTCTAAGAATATGGAAGATACAAATAGTCCCTTATTTCTATAGTTGTTTACTGTATTGGAGAAAGATAATAGTGCTGTGGTAGTGCTGTGGGGGAGGGTCTAAAGCTGTGCTGGGTTCTGGAAAATAAATTAATTTGAAGGAGATACTGGAGTAGTTGGGAATACGCAACTCTTTCTAATATTTTGGGTAAAGGTGATAGGATTGCTATAGGTCAATAGTTGGTGAGTTCTAAGGAGTTTACCTCCTTTGTGTAGAGGAATAATGTGTGATGTTTTCCACAAGGTGGTAACCTTACTTTCTGCAATTGATCTACTTATGAGTATGGACACTGCGTAGGCTATTGCCTGTGCTGCTATTTGTAGGAAATCTACAGGTAGATCAGCTGCTAGTGTGGTAGGTTTAAGTTTGTTTAGAAGTTTAGAAATTACTTTGGTGTTGGGTACTGGTTGTAGGGAAAAGTTAGAGGTGTTATTCAGGCTTGTATTTGGGGGTGGAGGGGAGTTTACTGTTGTGGGGCTATTCGTGCTATTTTGAGGCTTAGCAAGGGTTTGAACTGTTTCGGTAAAGAATTTGTTGAATTGAGTGGGAATGTTGCTGTGGTCATTTGGTAGCACTGGGTGGGGTTGGGGTGGAGGCCTTTCCTGGGTGCATTATACTGTTCATTGCGGCCCAGAATTTTTGGGGGTTATGGGCATGTTTTTCTTGCATGCTTTTATAGTAGTTAATTTTGTTATGTTTAACCTGTCTCTTTGCCTTGTTGCGGAGATCAAGGTAGATTTGCTTTGTATTAGCAGTTTTGTATTTTTGAAACTGGATCCAGACTTTGTCCCTTTCTTTCATGGTAGTTTTAGTATCTTTGTTTAGCCATGCAGCGAAATTTGTTTTTACTCATATGGTGCGGGTGGGAGCATGAAGGTTTAGTATATCTAAGAATGTAGAGTTGAAGTATTGTACGGCTTCATCTAGAGGTAGTAGTTTTAGGGGGTTCCACTTGCTACTTTTTAGTGCATTACTGAAGTTGGTGGGTACAAAGTTCTTTTTATTGCGGGTGATTCTGAGGATGGGTTGGCTGACGTTATGTAGTCTTGTCCTAATTAAGTAGGTTGGTTGGTGGTCACTTATACTTTCGGGCAGACATCCAGATTGTTGTGCTAGAGTTGGGTTGGATAACCCAATCCACTCTAGGATGGATTCGCGTTTGGAAGTTTTGTCGGTTCTGGTTGGGGTAGATATTATTTGGGTGAGTCCATGCAGGTTGATGTGGGCAGTTGGGTTTTGGTTGGAGCAGTTAGTCCAGTCAATATTAAAGTCACCTAGTAGTATGGTTTTGTGCAGTTGCAGTCGGTGAAGTTCTAGGGTTAAGGTAAGTTGTGGGAAAGTTTTATAAGCTGGGCTTAATCATGTTGGCCTGAGTCCTAATAAGTGGCTGAAATTAAACTGCTAATGCAGATGTGGTGTTAATGTAAGTATGTAATTTTCATTATCTTCTAATCTTTAAGAAATTCTGATTAGTCAAAATGGTTTTGTTGAAGGGAGAGTGTTTCTTCATCTTGGTAGTAGAGCAGCTGTGATTATTATAGGGTGAACAGTGTAATTCTTTTTTCATGAAGAATATTTGGCGGAAGGTAGTTTTGACTCCGAGAGAAGTAGATGAGATGCCATTTCAAACAATTATTCCTTTACGAAAGCTGCATCTGGCTTTGCTGTTTTTTTCATACAGTTTACATGTGGTCTATTTCCAACAAATGTTTCCACAGAGTTTCATGGTACATCTTCGATTAGTCTAGTAAGGATTTGTTTGTTTAAATTTGCCCCAGTTTTTTTTTTGTTTGTTATGGTATGGCATGTTTATATTTTGTACTGATACCGGTTTTTCTGTTTTTGTTTTAGGAGAATAAGGAAACTGGAATGGAAAATGTCATTGAAAGAGTTGCTTCCTTTAAGTATGTGTTCTTTCAGTTTTGTACAAGTTGGAGTGGTAGAAGTTTCCACATGCATCAACAAAATGTCACTTTCTTGTCTTCTAGAAAACCTGGACTGACAGGAAAAGGCCTTTATGTCCTGAAGCCTGATTGTGCAAAGAGATTCAGTCTTTATTTTCATCATTATTCTAGGGCAGAACAGTCAAAGGTAATTTTGGTAATTTTACAAGTCATTTTCTTGTTACCTTTGTTTCTTTTTACAGATATTCAGTCTAGTGTAATTAAGTTTATTTCCGTGTACTGTTACAATCTGTTTCTTATTTGTATTTGGGAATCTAGCTGCTTGGGACATTATTGCCCCTTATAGTAGTGAGTCACAGAGATGTGTTTAGTGGTTTTATGGTAATCCCATACGCAAGTACTGACCGGTAGCCTCTAATGATTTTACGGTTGTAGAAGTTGTACTTCCCTCTGATTAGGGAATGTGAAGTTGTTCAGTCTCGCCATTCATTCTTTACTGATGGGTTTGGAGCTGATCCCTGGCCAATTGCAAAGCTTGAGGTCTTCAAATAGCTCAAGGCCAAGTCCATATCCCCTGATGCACCTGGAATTACCCCAGGTCTAGTTTACCGCTGCAACAGATCGGAGGTTCTGATTTAGCTCGGGCCAGTTAAGCTGTTTTTTTTTCATTACTTACTTATTGAAAATTTTTGCTAGTTAGAATAGTTTGGGATAGTTGAAGCTGTTATAGCTTTTCAGAGTGTTATTCGGTGACCTTTTGTCACAATTTCTACTGTTTTCTTAGATAGTTATAGTCATTTGCTGTGTGGTCTGTCTAGCCTTCTGAATTTTTATAGATAAGGCTTAGTAGTTTATTATTGTTGAAGTTGTAGTTTCAGTAAACCTTAGATAATTTTAGATAAGGTTGTTTCTTAGCAGCTGTCTCCATTTCTTTGCATAGTCTTCTTGGAATTTCTTATTGTGTGATTTCACATTTGTACTTGTACTTCTGTGTGTGATTTAGCCTGCTTTTAGTTAAGGCTTGTGTGAATAATTACTGGTGTAGTTTTATGTGGTGACAGTAATTTTCCTAACATTACTATGGCTGACCAAGATAAGCACCCTAAGTCTGGCTTCAAAAATTGCCCAAAGTGTGGCCAAAAGATGTCTATTACAGACAACTTTGTTTATTGTGTTTACTGTCTAGGGTCTCTGCATTTGCAAGACAGTTGTTTTATTTGTCATTCCTTCTCCTCAAGAGTACTGCAGGAAAGGGAGAGGAAACTCATCGATCGAGGGTTGTTGAAGCCTTCATTTCAGGAAGCTTTGAGTGACCAAGATGGATCCAGCAAGTCCTCAAAGTCTTCCAAGACATTGGACTCAAAGAAATCGAAAAAGTCTTCGACTTCGGCTCCACTGCCATCAGAGTCGACAGGCTTTACCTTTTGGAGCCGGTCCCCAGTTTTGGAACTGATGTCCGAAGCACCTAAGAGTCCACTTCTCCAGTCAGTACCACCTTCGGTACGCTCCTCTCAATCATCTATCAGCCTGTCAGATCTGGATATTGATCTTGTGGTGCAGAAGCTATCGGCACCGGCCTTAGCAAAAATGTTATCGGCTTCGACCCAAAGACCCTTGTGCCAACTCTAACTATTCCTCCTCCGAGCCATGCTGGTCCTTCAGAACCGAAGGAGGCAGACCTGATGTTAGTGGAATCCTTGGAGCTGATGCCTGCTCCAGAGTCTTCAGCTCTATGCACTCTGACGTCCTCGGTGTCGATCGAGGACTCTAGGAGCCGACACTCTCTGGTCTGGTCCGGGGAGGACAGTCGGACCAACTTGTCAGTTCTGACTTTACCTCTCAGGGCCTCGGCTCGGTTGAGCTTGGCTCCTGCCTTGGGCTCAGAGCCCACTGTCCCGGTGCCGGGGGTGTTGACGGTTTCTTTGGATCCATCGGCTCCCTCGCATAGGAGCAGAGGTGCTTCCAATGCCATGAGCAGAGTCAAGTCTCCTAGGACATCCTCGACCTCAGGTCTGCCTTCCTTCTCCCCTAAAGTGCCTGTGTCTGCTTCTGCCTCGCATGTCCTGACCAAGTGTAGAGTCCCAGAGCCTCAGGAAGCCCTATTGGGTGGCCCCTGCTCTTCCGAGACCTCACCAGAAGCTCCCACTGAAGAGGTTCCCAGGAAGAGATTGTGTAAGAGGAAATATCTGGACTCCCCACAGGAGTCTCTAACATCAGATACTGACTTAGATGAGAGTCAGAAGGGTCCCCACCGTCCCCCTCT
Organism: Protopterus annectens; assembly: GCF_019279795.1. Taxonomy (NCBI): domain Eukaryota; kingdom Metazoa; phylum Chordata; order Ceratodontiformes; family Protopteridae; genus Protopterus; species Protopterus annectens. The sequence goes on from NC_056725.1 coordinate 619,676,751, forward strand.
GAGGATATTCATTCGCTGAGATACTTGAGATCCTTAGGCAGAGGGGTGACTGGCAGCCCAAAAGCCCTACTGAGGGATGAGTCAGTTCTCCTGAAGGCTTTCGGGTCTCAGCCCTCCACCTCTTGGGTGTCTCCGACCTTCGATGAGCTGATGCAGCTGGTCTCAAGAAGGGCGTGGGAGTCTCTGGATACTATGGAGCCTGTCCCTAAGAGGCCTAATAAATTAATTTCTGCCCCCTTTGACAAAGAGATCTCCTTAAGGATTTAGGCGATATTCTTCAGGGTACAGTAACTGTAAGAGCTTCCGACAAAGCTGCTGTCCAGCTTGCTACCTTTAGTTCTATTGTCAACTCATTCATGCGCCTCATCTCTTATGCAGCTGATGGAACGAGTAGGGCAGCGGGTACAGGAGTTGTTCTTAGGAGACATTCCTGGATGTGCTTGTGTTCCTATATGAAGCCCTTCAAGTCATCCTTCGTGAACCCTTCCTTTGATGGTTCATCCCTTTTCGTGTCTAAAGTGAAGGAAACCTTAACCAGGTGTGAACAGGACGGAAAGACTCTGCCGTTGGGGTCCGTTTTTCCACCACTACACGGCCCTACCCTAAAGGTCAAAGGGAAGGAAAAATGTGGTTTTAAAAGCCCAAGGAACCTTTCAGGACACATGTGGTGAACTCCCCTCCAGGGGCAGAGGAGGGGGCAATAAAGGAAATGCCACCCTCGCAACAGAGGGGGTCCATAACACCAGGGTGACAGAGATCACTTCTCTGTGAAACACTACCAGCGCTCCTGAGTAGAGGCCCGACTGTCCTGCTCTAGAGGCAGTTGGGGGTCACTTATCTTTGTACCCAGACACCTGGCTCAAAATAAGAAAGGACAGCTGGGTACAAAGTATCATTTCCAGAGGATACTTCATTCCATTCGCCACACCCTCTCCAATCATAAGAAAAATCCCAGACGTTTCACCCAGTTACAGAGAACAGGCAACAATAGCAGTCCAAAGGTTGCTAAGAATGAGTCATCCAACCAGTCCCAGCAGACCAGACAGGATCCGGAACTTACTCAAGATTCTTTCTGGTTCCAAAGAAGATGGGGGACTGGAGACCCATATTGGACCTCAGCAGACTGAAACAATACGTAAAAAAAGAGAAGTTTTGGATGGTCGTGCTTCAGTCTATACTTCCCTTCTTAAGGAAAGACAATTGGATGTGCTTGATAGATCTCAAGGATGCGTACTACCACATAAAAATGGCCAGACCATCCAGGGATCACCTGCATTTCCGTCTGGGAGCCAATCACTATCAGTTCTGAGCCCTGCCCTTTGGTCTCACTACAGCCCCCAGAGTGTTCACCAAATGCATGACAGTGGTCACGGCTCACCTGAGGCATCTAGAATTCCAGGTGTTTCCGTACTTAGATGATTGGCTCCTTACTGCCGCCACCAGGCATCAACTCATTCAGGCCAGGGAGTCCACTCTGTCACTCTGCAATCATCTGGGCATTGCAATCAACTCAGAAAAATCTGCCTTGTCGCCATCGCAGCATATCGTTTTTATCGGGGCAGAGTTGGACACCACCGCCACACTAAGGCCTCCAATAGAAAGAGTCCTCCTTCTTCATCAGCATTCTGATATCAAAAGACAGAGCACCAGCATCAGAAGTCCTGAAATTATTAGGCATGATGGCAGCAGCAGTTCTAGCCATACCACTAGCTCGTACGCACATGCGGATACTTCAGTGGCTGTTGTTCACTCAGTGGTGTTACCAAGAGCTCTGCATGACTCACACTATAATGATCACAAATTCTTGCAAAAAGGACCTTCAGTGGTGGTTGACCTCACTTCATGTCACAATAGGACGCCCATTTGTGCTACCCTCTCCAGCGGCTACAGTGACCACAGACGCTTCCCTGATGGGGGGGAGAGGCATTTTCAGGTAAAGACTGCCCAAGTCACATGGACCGATCAAGAGAGACATCTGCATATCAATGTCCTGGAGATGAGAGCAGTACTTTTGGCATTGCAGTATTTTCAGGATTCTCTTCTTCTGGGTACGATTGTGATTCAGACCGACAACATGTTGGTGGTCTGGTATTTGAACAAACAAGGAGGAACCAGGTCTTACCCACTATGTCGCAAGGCTCTCAGAGTTTGGAAATGGGCTGTTTCTACCCAGCACTTTCTGTTGGAAATGCACATCCCCTGGAAATCCAACGTGATAGCAGACAAACTGAGCAGGTCAATTTTGTTGCCCCACGAGTGGTCCCTCAAGAAAGAAATAGCGGACAAGATGTTCCACAGGTGGGGCCAGCCTTGCTGCGACCTTTTTGCCAGTCACATGAACTTGAAATGCAGAAGCTACTTTGCCCTGATTTCCCCTCCGGGAGAAGCACCAAGGGAAGCACTCGTACACAATTGGCATCCGGGTCTCCTATGTGCATTTCCACCAATCCCGTTGATACCCAAAGTTCTACAGAAAGCAAAAACCCTGGGAAAGACCCTCATTCTAATAGCCCCTCATTGGCCTTGTCAGATTTGGTTTCTCCTTCCTTTGACTTCATATTTTGGAGGATCCTTGGATTCTGTACCCAGATGGTTCTTCGTGTTTCACTGTTGCAGTCATTACATTTGGGTAATCTGCTGGCAGGTTGCCCTCAGTCAGCCTGAATATCAAAGTCTTGGATCCTTCGTCGGTTGCTGTCTCCTCTTCCATGACGTCAGGTCATCAGGGGTATAAAACATGCAGCCGACGCCATTTTCTTAAGTCTTTCTTGCTGTGCAGTGCCCGAAGCAGAAGCAGTTTGCAAGTGCCGTCCGGCCGACTCCTGAAATTTTCACATTCGAGTTTCAGAACCGAAGTCTTCATTTAAAGCTAAGTACCCCATTGGGGAAAGTTTTTCTTGCTCCTTACCGATGTCAGTAAAAGTTAATAATTGCATTACTTGTGGGAAGCAAATACCTCATAAGGATTTTCATTTGTACTGTATTCCTTGCCTAGGCCCATATCATAATGTGCCTTGCTGTCGGTTTTGTGCTAGATTTAACCAACGCACTATTAAGGGTCAATATATCTTTGCTTCAAAATATTTTGGAAACAGATTTAATTACCCTGAAATGTCATCAGATAGCAATCTGACTACCGGAGTTCACAAAAAACGCAAAGAAAAGGACAGAGACAGACCGTTGAGGCCCAAAACCAATGATGAAGCTTCTCCTAAGCCAGTCGCCAGTTCGCCGGTACTCAGTGTGGCGCTTTCACAGCCACTGATACCTGCTACTTTTGAGTCGCAGGCCTCTACCGAGACCCATGTGGAGTCCGGCATGCCACGAGATTCTCAGAGTATTGTACCCACGGATGTCTCTCCCTCGGATGGGTCCGGAGCCGCTGAGCAGGCACTGGCTTCTTAGGGCGTTTTCAGCACTCAACATTTCTATATAAAACCGACGCCAGCTTCAAAAACAACTTCTAAGGCTAAAAAAACGATGCATGAGCCATGTGCCCAGGCCCCTATGCCTAAAAAACAGATGATCAAAATGGCTGAGGAATTAATTTCCTTGATCAGGGGTTCCCAACCCCCTCCTGATAAGAGACCTAGGCAAGACACTGATTATGAATCTTCAGATCAGGTTTCTGTTTCTTCTGATTCCTCTTCTGATCAGGAATTTTCTATACCGCCCTATGGGGATTCATATGCAGAAGAATCCATCCCATCTACATCTCCTCCTAAAGATTATTCTTTTGGAGAAACCTTGCATACTTTAAGGGAACATTTTCGGAGTCAGGATTTCTCAGAATCAAAAAAAGAGGCTTAGGGATTTCCTTCTTCTTCCTCAGCATAGGCCTTTGTCTATGCCTCCTGTATTAGACATTGTTGATGTGTTTTCGGAATCAAGTATGGCTCCTGATTCCCTACCTCCGGCTCCTAGTAAGCCAGACAGATATTACAGGGTTCCTGACTCCTACAAATTTTTATTCAAAATTCCTGCTGTTGACCGTGAAACTATCTCACAGGGTCCCAAGGGTGTTAAGGCTTCTACAGCCAAGAATCCTACCCACTCTGATAGAGATTCCAGGGCGCTGGATAGATGGGGAAAGAAGGTTTATACGTCTGCAACCTTGGCAATTAGGGCCTTAAACTGCCAGTTTCATATGCTTAAATATCAACAGCATGTTATGGGATTATTGAAACAGAAAATGATGTTGATTTCTAAATGTGTGGAAAATAAAGAATTACAGGAATTATTGCATGCAACAGAGCAGGTTGGAAAGCATACTTTGCAATGTGGCTTTGATTCCTTGGAGGCCTCTTGCAGGGCCGCAGTTGCTGGATCTGTGATTAGAAGGCATGCCTGGCTCAAGGAGCAAAATCTGCATGATCGTGTTAAAGCTAAATTGTTGGATGCACCTTTACAGCATGATACTCTGGTAATAAGGCAGAAGTGGTTTTAAAGAAAATGGAAGACAAAGCTAAATCTATGCACACTGTAAAAGATTTCTTACAAGTGCAGCCACCCAGATTCAGTAGACACTGGCCTACAAAAAATTGGTTCTTTCCTGTGTCCAACAGAGCCTCACAAGGCAAATACAAGTGCTCAAAAGGCTCTAGATACCAATCACAGAGTTCTTACAGGGTGAAGCAATTGGGTGCCTCTCCCTCCAAATCTGGAGGAAACAAAGCACAACCCTACAGTAAGCAGTCTCAATGACTTTCCTCTGCCATCACCAAGCACTTATCTTTTGGCAGCCCCCTTAGGGGGAAAATTAGCACTTCATGCTCAAAATTGGCCGTTAATAACCCAGGACAAGTGGGTATTAAACATAGTATCCCAGGGGTACAGATTTCATTTCCATACCTTGCCAATTCCAAACGATTGGCCAGATCTGCCACAAAATCAATGGGCAGAGGCACAGAAGCAAGTTACGTCCCTCATGGATATGGGGGCTATTCAACCAATACCAGAACAGGAAAAAGGGCAAGGGTTTTATTCAAGACTGTTCCTGGTACCCAGAAAGGACAATGCCTGGCTTCCAATACTGGATTTATTGATTTTGAACACATTCTTGGACATCCCAAAATTCAAAATGCTGACTTTGCAACAGCGTCTGCCCATGCTGGTCAAGAACGCTTGGTTAGTGACTCTAGACTTAAAAGAGGCATACCTGCATATCCCAATAAGGGAATTGTGCAGAAGATACCTCCACTTCAAGGCTGGTTTTATGCATTACCAAATCTCTGTACCGCCCTTTGGCTTATCTACTGTACCCAGGGTCTTTACAAAATGTCTGGCACCAGTAATTGCATTTTGCAGGCAAAGAAGCATACAAATCTATCCTTACTTGGGGACGACTTGTCTCATTCAAGCAGAAAACAAGGACATTCTTCAACATCTGGAATTTGTAAAAAGGTTTCTAACATGCATAGGGTACACAACAAACGAAAATAAATCACAACTGGTACCCTCTCAAAACAATTACATTCCTGGGTGCAAGCTTGAATACAACTGCCCAGATGGCTTACCTTACGCCAGACAAACAAAGGCAACTAACTGTTTACTTCAAACAGATAGCAACAAAAACCCAGTTTATCTGCAAGACAAATTCTGCAGGCTTTGGGGTTTATAGCATCCTGCATTCTGCTAATTCCATATGCAAGACTGCATATGAGGAAACTACAGTGGTATCTAAAAAGTTTATGGAATCAACATTGTTACAGTCTGGAAACAATGATTCCTCTCATTACCTGCCTACAACAGGAGTTTCTTTGGTGGGCAGAGACATGTCACCAGAACATAGAACGGTCTTTCACTCTACCCCCTGCCTCCCAAACCCTAACTACAGACGCATCAGACTATGCTTGGGGAGCCCACCTGGCAGGGAGATGCATTCAGGGCATATGGAGCCCAAAACAAATGCATCTGCATATGAACCAGGAGGAGATGTTAGCTGTTCAGAATGCCCTGACAGTCTTCAAGGATTTACTTCATCCAGGACAACTACTGATAAAGACGGACAACACCACGGTTATGTGGCACATAAACAAGCAGGGGGGTAGACATTCCTACCCCCCTTTGCAGACTAGTCATGGCATTGTGGGACACAGCCCTGACTTAGCAAGTACATCTTCAAGCTCAATTCCTGCCAGGAAAACAAAATACTCTGGCAGTCGATCTAAGCAGAAATATTATGGACCCTCACGAGTGGAAACTGAACCCAGAAGTCTTCAGCATGATAACAGAGAAATGGAGGAGTCCAGACATAGATCTATTTGCCTCTTGCCAAAATTATCAACTGGACAAATTCTGCACAAGGACTTATCACAGACAAGCGTGGAAAGTGGATGCCCTTTCCTTCAGTTGGAAAAACCAATCAGTCTACGCTTTTCCTCCTCTGTCTCTTCTCCCCAAGGTCTTACTAAAAGTCAGACAGGAAAAACCAAAAATTATCCTAATTGCCCCGGTCTGGCCTCGCCAGCACTGGTACCCAATTCTAAGGAATATGTCTCAACTCCCTCCTTGGTACTTGCCTCAAATACTTCATCTACTCTCTCAGCAGAGCAATCAAATTCTGCACAATGAGCTCCAAACTCTGAACCTGGCAGCGTGGCTGATCATGTAATTATTCAAACAACACCTCTCAGTAAATCTATGATGGAGATCATTTTGGAAGCCAGAAGGTCTAGTACTAGAAAATCTTATGCAGATAAATGGAAGAGATTCTGTGCTTGGAACCAAGCACAAGGAATGGACACAGCAAAGCCAAATATTCCTCAGATTTTACAATACTTGACTGAGATGCTTGACAAGGGCCTATCTTTTTCATCAATAAAAATCCATGCCTCTGCCATCTTGGCTCATTACAACACAGAGCCTCCCATCTTTTCTCATCCTCTGCTAAAGCAGTATCTTAGAGGGGCCAAAAATTTAACGCCTCCCAGAAGATTACCAACTCCTGCACGGGACCTCAATTTTGTACTGCAAAGCTCACTCTGCCTCCTTTTGAACCAGCAGCTACAGCGGGTATAAAGTTTTTATCTTGGAAAACAGCTTTTCTTCTGGCAATCACTACAGCAAGAAGGGTTTCAGAACTACAGGCCCTCATGGCTGTGGAGCCTTTTATTCCATTTCATCCGGACAGGGTGTCCCTCAGGACCAATCCTTCTTTTATGCCTAAGGTAGTATCCAGTGTGGCTCTTAACCAAACTATTCAACTGCCAACTTTTTACCCAAATCCGCAGAGCAACGGGGAGCGGATTCTGCATTTCTTGGACGTACACAGACAGCTAAGATTCTACTTAAACAGGACCAAATCTCTAAGAAAGTCTGAGCAACTACTGGTGGCATTTGCTGCAGGATCAGAGGGGAAGGCTATTTCAAAGCAGACTATTTCAAAGTGGATAAGTCACTGCATTTGTTTCTGCTACTTGCATCATGGTAAACCGGTGTCCAAGGAAATCAGGTCACATTCCACCAGGGTTGCATCTACCTCAGCAGCTTTTCTCAGAGGAGTTCCAACCAAAGACATTCTAGAAGCTGCTACTTGGAGCTCTGCTCATACATTTACAAAGCATTATCATTTGCCTCTCTTCTCTAAGTCCAGGGCAGGCTTTGCCACTGCAGTTCTGCAGGGCCTTATAGCCGCTCCTAATGCTATTTAGCTCCATCCATAGCTTTGGGATTCTACCCAAATGTAATGACTGCAACAGTGAAACACGAAGAACATAGTACAGTTGTGTACACTTACCATAAATGTAGATGTTCGAGTGTATTCACTGTTGCAGTCCGGGTTACCCACCCGCCATCCCCCTTTTTTCTAGAACTTCTCTTTCCTTCACTATATTATACAGCCTTTGCGGTGTATTTGCTTTTAGATGAAGGTAAAGTTTGTGTTGTTACAATTGCATTTATATACAGATGTGTGTGTGTGTGTGTGTGTGTGTATATATATATATATTTTTTGCTCCCCATTTGGGGGGGCACCTGACATCTGGGGCAAGAAAAACTGAAGAAAATGTCATCGGCTGCATGTTTTATACCCCTGATGACCTGACATCATGGAAGAGTAGACAACAACTGACAGAGGACCCAAGACTTTGATATTCAGGCCGACTGAGGGCAACCTGCCAGCAGATTACCCAAATGTAATGACTGCAACAGTGAATACACTTGAACATCTACATTTATGGTAAGTGTACACAACTGTACTTTCCAGACCTTCTGATGCACTCATCGGGGGATCTTCATCCCTCTCTGCAGTCCCTAAAGCTGACAGCTTGGCTGCTCCAGTTCCCATCATAGCCAGGTTCCATAACCTCTCCAATGAGACAAAACAGATCCTTTTGTCTTCTCATAAATCTTCTACTAGGAAGCTATATCTTAGCAAATGGAAACAGTTTTCTATATGGGCCTCTTAAAATAATATTGATCCTTACCAAGCCCCTGTGGCTTCCATCTTATAGTTCTTGACTATGATTTTTAACAAAGGGACTGCAGCAGCAACAGTTTGGGTTCAATTGGCTGCTATTTCTCATTTTCATATTGTATTTGAAGGATTGAATATCATGTCTCACAAGTTATCCAAAGCCTTTCTCAAAGAGACTTTTCATATTAGACCATCTGTGAAACTTCCTAATCTCCATGGAATCTAAATGTTATGCTTTCCCGCATAATTCTTCTGCCATTTGAACCGGCTTCATCTTGTGATCTCAAATTTTTGTCTTGGAAGACCATCTTTTTAATAGCTTCTGCCTGCAGAGTGTCAGAGCTTCAGGCTTTATCCATCAAGCCTCCCTATTTGATATCCCATGCTGACAGAGTCTCACTAAGAACAAATCCCTCATTCTTGCCCATAATTTGCACTGAAACCAATCTCAACCAAGTTATTGATTTGCCAGTCTTCTTCCCCAACCATTCCAATAATTTAGAGTATATGCTGCACAAGCTTGATGTTCACAGACAGCTCAAATTTTATTTGGATAGAACAAAAGATTTCAGAAAATCAGACCAGCTTTTTGTTTCATTTTCAAACGCCAGGAAGGGGAGACCAGTGGCTAAAACCACTCTAAATGGTTATCTGATTGTATTACCTTGTTAACTGTTCAGCTGCCAATATGCCTTTGCAACACAAGATTAAAGCTCACTCAGCCAGAGCAGTTTCTACATCATCTGCCTTTTCTGCCAGACTTCCCATTGATGACATTTGTGCAGCAGCCACTTGGTCAAAACCTCATACCTTTATCACTCATTACAAAGTTGACAGGGCCTCCTTTGGATCCACGGTTTTTAGAAATATACTCCCGTGAGACACCTGAAATTGATGGTGCTTGGGATGCTACCCATCATTAAAGAATGAACAACTTCACATAAAGAAGTTATGTACTTACCATAATGTTCCATGTGAGTTGTTCATCTCGCCTTCATTCTTACGTCCCTCCCTCCTACCCCCTCCTGGGCTGATGGATGACCGAGATGCTGGATCCACCCTGGTTACTCAATCCTTCTATACCTTCTCTTGGGAGTGAAAGAATGACATATATGGTATTGTTATATGCAGCAAACAAGATCTGAGGTAATTCCAGGTGCATCATGGGATAGTGACTTGGCCTCAAGCTATTTGAAGACCTCGAGCTTTGCAACTGGCCGTATCGAAGCCGAGGGATCGGCTCTGAACCCATCAGTAAAGAATGAAGCCGAGATGAATAACTCACATGGAACGTTATGGTAAGTACATAACTTCTTTTTTTCATAAGGGGCACTATCTCGTTACTAAAATAATTTTCTTGCTAGAGACTTTGTTTACATTTTAGTGCAGTGTAAGTCGCGTGTTCACACAGAGGCAGGGTTTTCAGAGAAGCTTGTTGGCATACTGATACTTTAGGTCAGATTTCACAAACTTCAGTGGGGAAGGAAGAATTTACAGCGTGTCCTTTTGTATTTTCCTTCCCCCACCCATAGCCTATTAGATTAGTTAAATGACTGATTTAGCATTAGCCAGAAATGCTTTCTAGTCACACACACTGACACTCCGATCTGTAGCCTTTGCAGCAGTAAAATGACATCTTCAGTATGTGCTTGTTTTTTCTAAAACTGATTATCCCAGCCTAAGCAATTGTATTTTTCTTTTGTTAGTTTTTGTTTCATGCTTGCTGCTACATGCTTTTTTCCCTTCACTAATAATGATTTTTCATACTGTCAGCAATACTGTTGCTTATTAGTGCATGTACTCATGCAGACGTACATTTATAAGACATTTTCCCTCATTTCACTGGACAGCATTGCTTTGGACAGTTGCATCTTGGAAACAAACCCATTGAGTTGCAAATGTCCTAAGACTCTATAAGAATAAAATCTTGCAATGTTTCAATAAAAATATATGTCAGGCAACTTTGAAATTGAATCTTGTTCATCATCATCATTCTCTTTCGGCTTTTACCATTAGGGGTCATCCCAGCGGATCATCTCTTTCCATTTCTTCCTATCCTCTGCATCTTGCTCTGTCACACCAACCACCTGCATGTCCTCTCTTACCACGTCCATAAACCTAATCTTAGGCCTTTCTCTATTCCTCTTACCTGGCAGCTCCATCCTTAGCATCTTTTTCCCAGTATACCCGATCATCCTTCGTCAGCACATGTCCAAACCAACGCAATCTTGTCTCTCTTGCTTTGTCTCCAAACTGTCCAACATGAGCTGACCCTCTAATATACTGATTCCTAATCCTATCCATCCTAGTCACACCGAGTGCAAATCTTAACATCTTTAACTCTGCCACATCCAGCTCTGACTCCTGCCTTTTTGACAATGCCACTGTCTCCAACCCATATAACATAGCTGGTCTCACTCCACCCTGCCTGTACTGCCTTCTTCACCTCTTCCACATTCACCATTACACTGAACTGTTGATCCCAAGTACTTAAACTCGTCCACCTTTACCAACTCTATTCGCTGCATCCTCACCATTCCTCTACCCTCCCTCTCATTTACACACATATATTCTGTCTTAGCCCTGCTGACCCTCATTCCTCTGCTCTCTAGAGCATATCTCCACCTCTCCAGAGTCTCCTCAACCTGATTCCTACTCTCACTACAGATCACAATGTCATCTGCAAACATCATAGTCCACGGGGCCTCCTGTCTGATCTCATCTGTCAACCTGTCCATCGCCACTGCAATTAAGAAAGGACTCAGAGCTGATCCTTGATGTAATCCCACCTCCACCTTAAACGGATCTGTCACTCTCACTGCAGTCCTCACCACTGTCACACTACCCTTGTACATATCCTGTACCACTCTAACATACTTCTCTGCCACTCCCGACTTCCTCATACAATACCACAACTCTTCTCTAGGCACCCTGTCATTTGCTTTCTCCAAGTCTACAAAGACACAATGCAACTCCTTCTGACCTTCTCTGTATTTCTCCAATAACACTCTCAGAGCAAACATTGCATCTGTAGTGCTCTTTCCCGGCATGAAACCATACTGCTGATCACTAATCTTCACCTCCCTTCTTAACCTAGCTTCTACCACTCTTTCCCATAACTTCAGGCTATGACTAATCAGTTTTATCCCTCTGTAGTTACTGCAGCTCTGCACATCACCCTTATTCTTAAAGATAGGTACCAAAACACGTTTTCTCCACTCCTCAGGCATCCTCTGACTTTCCAAAATTTTATTAAACATTCTAGTTAGAAATTCCACTGCCATTTCTCCTAAGCACCTCCATGCTTCCATTGGTATGTCATCTGGGCAACAGTCTTTCCAGTCTTCATCCTCTTCATAGCTGTCCTTACTTCCTCCTTGCTAATCTGTTTCACTTCCTGATTCACTATCCCCACATCATCCAACCTTCTCTCTCTCTCTCATTCTCTTCATTCATCAGCCTCTCAAAATACTCTTTCCATCTACTCAACACACTCTCCTCTCTTGTGAGTACCTTTCCCTCACTGTCCTTTATCACCCTTATTTGCTGCACATCTTTCCCAGCTCTGTCCCTCTGTCTAGCTAATCGGTACAGGTCCTTTTCTCCCTCTTTAGTGTCCAGTCTCTCATACAACTCTCCATATGCCTTATCCTTAGCTTTCACCAACTCTCTCTTTGCCATGCGCCTCATCTCCTTATACTCATGTCTACTTTCTTCATCTCTTTGACAATCCCACTTCTTCTTCGCCAGCCTCTTCCTCTATACTCTCCTGTACTTACTCATTCCACCACCAGGTCTCCTTGTCCTCCTTCCTCTGTCCAGATGTCACTCCAAGCACCTTTCTAGCAGTCACCCTTACTAGTTCTGCTGTAGTTACCCAGCTATTCGGTAACTCTCCTCTGCCTCCCAGTGCCTGTCTTAACTCTTCCCTAAACTCCACTTCACAATCACCCTTTTTTAACTTCCACCATTTAATCCTTGGCACAGCTTTCACACTCCTCCTCCTCTTCTTGATCACCAACGTCATTCTACAGACCACCATTCTATGCTGCTTAACTGCACTTTCCCCTGCCACCACTTTACAGTCTCCAATCTCCTTCAGACTGGCCCTCCTACATAGGATATAATCCACCTGTGTGCATCTTCCTCCACTCTTGTACGTCACCCTATGCTCCTCCCTCTTCTTAAAATACGTATTCACCACAGCCATGTCCATCCTTTTCGCAAAATTCACAATCATCTAACCTTCTGCATTCCTCTCCTTAACACCTTACCTACTCATCACTTCCTCATCCCCTCTGTTCACTTCACCAACATGCCCATTAAAGTCCGCTCCAATCACTAGTCTCTCACCCTTGGGTACACTCACCACAACTTCATCCAACTCACTCCAAAATTTCTCTTTCTCATCCATCGCACACCCAACTTGTGGAGCATATGCACTAACAACATTCATCATTACACCATCAATTTCGAGCTTCATAAACATCACTCTGTCAGACACTCTCTTCACGTCTAAAACACTCTTGGCATATTGTTCCTTTAGTATAACCCCTACCCCATTTCTCCTGCCATCCACACCATGATAAAACAATTTGAACCCGTTTCCTAACACCTGGCCTTACTTTCCTTCCATCTGGTCTCTTGCACGAACAATATATCAACCTTCCTTCTCTCCATCATATCAGCTGGCTCTCTTCCTATACCAGTCATACTGCCAACATTCAAAGTTCCTACCCTCACTGCTACACTCCTAACCTTCCTCCTCTCTTCCTGCCTTCGGGCATGCCTTCACCCTCCTCTTCTCCTTCAGCCAACAGTAGCCTAATTTCCGCCAGCACCCTGTTGGCTAACAGTACTGGTGGCGGTCGTTGTTAACCTGGGCCTCGACTGATCCGGTATGCAATTATGAAAAGTTCTCAGCATCAGTAATTTTTGGCAGAAGTTTTACGCCGGATGCCCTTCCTGACGCAACCCTCCCCATTCATCCAGGCTTGGGACCAGCACAAAGAAATGCACTGGCATTGAATCTTGTTACTGTACTAAAAATATTTTCCCATTAGTTGACACCCTTCAGGAATCACAAAGTAACTGTCTCTATAATACTGATTCCATCCAACTGAATTTTTCTTTTTTCTTCCCTGCACTGTGGTAAAATGTTTGGATCTTTCACTCGTTTCCTGAATATTTGACTGCATTCTTGAATGTTTGTCTAATCTGTATGTGCTGGATATGTGATGATGAGTGTCTTTTATTAAAACTTTGTATGTAGTGCACATAACAGTTTTAGTGGTATACTTCACTGTTAATATTAGAATTGAATTCTCATAGCTTTTCTCATACTTGCCTCTTCTGTGACTTAGATGGCTGTTTTTTTTTTCAAATCTTTATTTTATTTAATTATTTATTTTTTTATTTTATTTTACATTCGTTGACCGGGATAGTCTGACTGGATTCATGTCCATTTTCAGCGAAGGCCCGGGGAGAAAAGCTCCAGGGTATACATAATAAAACATAGTAATAAGGACAATATAACAGAGACAAAGGTGAACATAGCAATGCAGACAAATACAAGTATGCTATTACCGTTAATACTTTGACAGTCAAAAATAGGTTTACGACAATAGTAAGCACTAGTTACAGTCAGGAGAAATTAAAACACATTAGCATTGACATCTATTAGATTTTTTTGTACATTCATTAAAGCTGGCTGGCCAGGTTTGTTACAGTGGCAGAGCCAGTTTAGTGCCAGATGTTTGAGTTTGGTTTTAAATTGACTTAGGGAGGAGAGCATAGTAATATCAGCTGGGAGTTGATTCCAGGTTCTACCTGCAGAGTTTGCCAAGAGAGCTTCCCCTGCTGTATTGTTGGTTTTGATTGTAAGAATTTGAAGTTTATTAGAGGATCTAAGCAGTCTCTGATTAGTTTGGGTGGTGATAATATTTCTGAGAGCTGGTGTGTTATCTAGAGTGTTATCTAGATTATTGTTAGCTATGATGAGAAGGTTATATTGTATGAGACTGGGGAATTTTAGCCACCCAAGCTGTTTGAGGTTGATGCAGTGGTGGGTTCTGCATGGCTGGTCACTGGCAAACCTGGCAAATGTGATTGTAACAGATAGACTGTCTGTTTAGTAGTGACTTGTTTAGATTAGACAGAAGGGGGGAAGCATATGTAAGTGTTGAAATTAGGTGATTGTGGGCAATGGCAATCCTAGCTGGAGGGGTTAGAAAGATTTTAATTCTATACAGTTATCCAAGTTTTTTATTGGTGTTCTTTATTATTTGATTAACATGAAGTTCAAATTTTAGGTTATTGTCCATAATGACACCAAGCAGTTTTGTAGAGGGGTCTTTATTTTATTTTTATTTCATTAACAATATTTTTATGTGCAATAGCAAAGAAATGGCTGTGTTGATGTGACCACTTCCCCCCTTATCAAGATGGAAACAGATAATTTAAATAAATAAATACATGTGTTGTGTCATTAGGTGTTTATCATTTGTATTGCTTTAGTTGTTTAAAATGTATTCTCTATATATGTTTGTCTTTATAGATCCACGTATATTTGTATGTCTACACACACACACGCATATATTATTTTTTTATATATATATATATGTGTGTGTGTGTGTGTGTGTGTATACACACATGTATATATGTACACACACATATAGTGGATATATACATATACACATGCACATTCTCATACACTGGCATGCAGGAGGTATTTTGACTAAGGTGACAGTATAACTGCTCCTAACAGTATTTGTGTTGCTGACCCTTTATTGCTAGTTTTACAGCTAAGAGTTTTTTTCCATTTGTCATATGCCTCTTGACAAGAGTATTAAAAGTGTGACTCAGGCTACGGAAACTACAGACCCATAAGCTTAACCAGCCTTATCTGTAAGGCCATGGAACAAATCGTCATGGACCCAAGAAATAAGCACATAGGTAATCTCCAAACCCTTGATCCAACAGTTTGGTTTTGTCAATCATGCCTGTTAAACCTGGTAGACTTCTTCAGAAACATCACCAGCACCATAAATGAAGGCAAATCTGTGCATACAACCTATGTTGAATTAACAAAGGACTTTGAAACAGTCCCACATTCAGGCATCATTGATAAACTCTCACAGTTAAATATCAACCCTTACGTTGTCAGTTAGGTTGCTAACTGGCTCACTGATAGATCACACTCAAAGTTGGGGACTTTACCTCAACCAGCAGACCCTTTAACATTAGAGTTCTACAGAGATCAGTGCTGGGCCCCCTATTGTTTGGAATACACTTCTCTGAAGTTCAGGCCAGAACAGAGGGGCTGTGGCCAACTAAGTTTGCTGATGACTGCAAATGAGATGCAATCACTGACTCTCCAAACTGTCATTATACTTCAAGAGGGACTTGCACAGTAACCCGATGGATAGTCAAATGGCTCATGGATAGGACACATGAAATTGGGGGAGGGGGTTCCACCTCCACCAGTAGGCTAGGCCTGTTACTAGTATTGTTCCACAGGACTCAACACTTGGACTGCTCCTGTTTGGAATACACTTCTCTGAAGTCATAGCAAATATAAAGGGTATTTGTGTGACCATATCTGCAGATGATTGCAAGTTGGGTGCAATGACTGATTCCTCCAAAGATGTAGATACCCTTGAGGAGGATTTGAGAGCAAAGTAACTGGTGTCAGAAACATGGCCTAATAATCAATGCCAAAAATGCATATTTATACCCTTTAGGAAGAAGACCACCCCTGCAAATTTCAACATTGATAGCACTCCTCTAAGAGTAGACCCATTGGTAATGGACTTGATAACTAAGGTTGAAAG
Organism: Protopterus annectens; assembly: GCF_019279795.1. Lineage (NCBI taxonomy): Eukaryota > Metazoa > Chordata > Ceratodontiformes > Protopteridae > Protopterus > Protopterus annectens. The sequence continues at coordinate 619,692,999 of NC_056725.1, forward strand.
TAACCTGAACTTTGATCACCATGTGTCCATGGTGGTGAGAAAACCTTCTGTGTGGGGCAAGTTCTAAGTTATGGCATGGCATCCAGATCTAAGGAGATCATAATCCCACTATGATTAACCCTCGTTAAACAAATAAAGTACACTGCACTCTTCAGCATGTACATGACCAGGCATTTGCAGCAACTGTAGTGGCCACAGAGATTCCTTACTAATAGATTGCAGGGTGTAAAATGTCCTACGTGGATCACCTCAAACCCTTGTCCCTGTACCCAGTCTCTTACAGACTACTGAGGGGCAGTCTATACTTAGCCTACAAGGCCTTCTCGGATCCAGCCCTGATGAATATGCCAAACATTCGCAAACTAAAAAGCACAACAATTACCCAATCTATGGATCTAAACCTCATCTGTGACCTAAGGAAAATATGTTGGAGGAACAGGTGTGTGCTTGAGAGATTACCCGTTTTCTGGAAAGGATTCGCCATTTATGTGAAACAGAGCTCTTCTTTAAGCCTATTCAAATAACATTTGGACCGATGTATGGGAAATCATAAATTCACGCAGGCATCACCTGTGGCCTTTATGGACAGGAGCAGCTTATAGATGTTCTAAGGCACAGGCATACAACAAAGTATTTCTATTCCTTGGGCTTAAAAAGTCTCTAGGGCCATTAGACTAGTAACTTCCAACTTTCTTCTAGTGAGTTGCAAATACATGAAATTGCTTTCCTTACAATTTTGTGTAACAAGAACACGTTGGAATCCAGAAATACATATAATAACCAAAATCAGCTCTAGTCGAATGTAGGAAAAGCAGGACACCGGTTAGCAATGAGCTTATATTTAAATAAACTATACATTACTGGGTATGACACTGATGTATACAATGCATTTTATATAGCATTTGCCATGGACAGAAGTAGGTTAAAAAATAAAAAAGACAACTGGGTACACAAGTTCCAGGATAAAAAAAGTGCCCGATTCTCATATGTGCACTGGTTCCAGGACTAGAAAAACTGACTGTAGAATCTTCACGACACAGAAACATTCCAACAATAGGGTTAGGCCAGGTACAGGGAGAGGGTGTCCCTGCCCCATTGTAGAAGGAAGTAGTAGTCCACAATAACTGATGGGCCAAAAAAGAGGCCTAAAGCTGATAGAGTGGACTACTGAGGATAAGAAAGAAATTGTGTATTACTATTATGTAAGAAGTTCAGAATTTCCAGATAGAAGATATTCAAAAAGATTGAGTGAAATCAGAGGAAAGAAAAATATGGGGACAAGGAAAAACTGTCAAAACCTTCAAATGCATTTTTGTGTTCATTAGTACAACAGATCCATGAAAAACATTAAATAGACAAAAAACATTGGGCTGTTTGGAAGAAGTAACCAAGGAAGTGCAAAGATGTAAATAAAACCTAGAGATTTTTTGAAAAGCATGAACAATAAAAACATGGGCATAAGAAAGAGAGAGAGAGATCTCATTTGCTGCAGTATTTATGTAAAGGACAAAGCCAAAGTAATCAGTACCAGAAAGCATCGCCAAATCTAGGAAACAGAGTGGTTTGCACCCAGCTATTAGTGGGAGATGATTGCCTGTAAGAATGTGAATGCAGCAGCAACATCGTTCACATGGGAACATTCCGGGGTCCTCATGTGCGCTGGGACTGGTTCCGTGTTTTTTTTTTTTTTACTCCAGCAGTGCCTTAAGTGAATTTGATTTTTTTATAGCAGAAGGCAGGACCATGTCCAATAGCTTTTTTGAGCTTTGGGCTGCTGTGGATGATACTTAATGGTTGCAGAGTATTTCCCTGATTGCTGTAGCATCAAGGAAGATGGGCAAAGGGAACTTGGTGTGGTGGTTGTGGTCAGGGTTCAGTCTATTGGTGAACCCATGTACAAGTATGAGCAGGTGCCAGCTATTTCTGTAGAGGGCTACCTCTTGCACGCTCTTGGTGATGAGGTCGGGTGAGTAATGTTTCTCAAGGAACAGGTTTATTAGCAGATCGCATTCCTTTTGGAATGTGAGGTCATCGCTAATGATGTGGCTGAGCCTCACTTATTGTCCTTTCATGATATTTTTCATCATGAACCTTGGGTGTTGACTTTGAAAGTCAAGGAAGTTATTTCTATATGTGGCTTTCCAGTAGATGGTGGAGCTGAAGGGAATCTGTCTTTAGTAGCTGGGTGCAAACCACTCCATTTCCTAGAACATTACAACTGTAACTCCACCAACATAGTATACCTCAGTAAATGTCACTATTGTCCAGCATACTATGTAGGAATTACCACACAGAAGCTTAGCGACAGAATCAAAGCGCACTTCCAAGCCATTAGATGGACAGACCCGTCTAATCCACTAGCCAGACATAGCAAGCTCTGTCATCAACTCCCACAATTTCAAATTCCTTGTTCTTGAAAAAGTCACCACCTTCAGTGGAGACTCCAACACCTTGCTAGAAGTAAGAGAACTCGAGTGGTAGATTGAACTGAGGGCAGACGCCCCAAGGACTGAACAGGTCTTTAAATATAAAATGCGTTCTCAAGTGGATCAAATAAACACTCCCACTCATGTCATACACTTGCGTCAGCTGTTATGTATACTCAGCACTTTCAAAATGGTATTTGAGTGTAAACATATTGCTTAAAGTAGATTTCTGAAAAAGTTCATTGGATAACTAATATTGCGAATGAAAGCGCTCAAATCGTTCCAGTGTATTTTGCCAGTTATATACTTTTGGCTTTTCCCGGTTAGGGATCGCCACAGCGGATCTCTGGTCCGCTAATGATTGGCAGTAGATTTTTACGTGCCGAGTTGCCGGCCCTGACGCACAACCTTCAACGAAGGTACGCCCATTCACGCATGTCTCCACACAGAAGATGCTCTAGCTGAGAATCGAACAGGACGTCTTACTGTGAGGCGACAATGGTACCGCAGCACCACCTGTGAAATGGGTGTACTTATCAAATCCCATTCTGATGTTCAAAATCTCCAGCAAGGACAACACCGAGCAAATGCTGTGTGTGTTAATCATGGGCTTACCTTCTGTGCTCAGAAATGCAGCATCATTTGTTAGTAAAGCTTGATGTTATGTGAGCCTATCTCGCCTACATTCTGACTGATGGGTTCGGAGCCGATCCTCGGCTCCGACTCGGCACGCTTATGCCAAAGAGCGAAGTCTCTTATTGGCTGAGCTTACTATATCCCAGGATGCACCACTACCAGTCCCCCAGATCTCGTTTGCCGCTATCAAGCAAAGACGTGGTCTCGAGCTGGCTGAGCTAAGTAGTGTTTTTCACTTACTTTCCTGTCAGGGATTCCCTAGAATTTACAACAAAAAGCTGTTTTAATGGCTATTTCGTCTTTTTGTGTATGACTGGATATTTTTGTGAAGTATTTGTGTGGTGATTGCGCCTTTTTTTCTTCTGACTAGAAGTTCCCTTTCAGTTGAAAGGCCCTTCCCCTGTCAGTCACTTTGTCTCAAAGTTCCTTTTTAATTTAAGGGTTCTTGGATCCTTCTAGTTTTTCTTCTTTCTGACAGTTCTTGTTTATAAAAAAAAAAAAAAAAAAAAAAGAGAGAGAGAGAGAGAAAAGTTTTTCTCTGGATAGTTAGTGTGTTTTGTTTTTGGCTGTTACACTTGATTGGTTGCCATAATGTCACAGGCTCCTAGGCCTTCAGGTTTTAAGAAGTGCACTAAGTGCAGCTTCAAAATGTCTATCACAGATGACCACTCTCTCTGTGTGTACTGTTTGGGCGCCAAACATTTGCAGGAGTTCTGCAGTGTGTGTCACGCGTTTTCCTCGAGGGTCCTCCAAGAGAGGAAAAATAAACTTATTCTAAAAGGCCTTATTAAACCCTCATTTGAAGAGGCATTAGCTTCCTCTCCTTCTCCTGCTAAAAAGAAAAGGGCGTCGGCTCCGACCAGTCCGTCGGAACCGACCGCCAAAAAACATAGGCAGGCTTCTCCTTCGGCTCCACGGACTTCGGAGCCGAGGGCGGAACGGTCTGTCTCGATGCCTCCAGCCTCGACTCCTCTGGGTTCGGAGCCGACGTCTGGGGCATCGAGAGGCGGGTCATCTTCATCCGCTCCACTGATCTCGGAGCCGATGAAGGTTGTCCGCTCAGACACTTCCTCCTCGGCGCTGAAGCCCTCTTCGGCACCGATGGAAATTGGTTTGGACATTCCTTCGGCGCCGATAATTGTCGAGTCGATTCGGAGCCGGTCCCCTAGTCCCTTGGAGCCGTTGGAGAGGCCTACTCGGACCCATTCGGTCTCTTCCAGGTCATCAAGGATGTCCGATTCGGACATAGACAGGGTGCTCCAAAGACTTTTCCAGTCCCCAGTCTTTCAGAAATTTGTTTCGGCTCCGACCCAGTTGGCTTCGGAGCCGATAGTCCATTCCATTGCCATTCCTCCTCCGACCGCTTCGGCTCCGTCGGAGCAGGTGCTGATGGAGCCAGTGGAGATCCTAGGGTCGGCTCCAACCCTTACTCCAACCCCGGCCTTCGGGTCCGAGTTTAGCACACGGACTTCTTCGGCCGGACCCGGGGGTGACGTTTCAGGACCAATGCTGTCGGTTCCAAGCCTCCCTCTCGGTGCTTCAGCCGCGGGACTTCCGTCTGCTATCATGGCTCCGGAGACTGGACCCTCCCAGGATTCTGGGGGGCCGGCCTTCAGAGCTATGAGGAGTGCATTGGCCAAGTCTTCTTCGGCCATCTCTACGGCTTTACCGGCACCTTCCCTGGGCATGGAGACTGGGTCTTTGGCAGTTCCCCTGTCTCTAGGCAGCGGAGCCCCGGGGCCTGAGGTTAACCCCACTGGGGGTTCCCCTCCTCCTGAGGGTCTTTCAGAGTTGTCTTCGGAGGAGCCCCCAAGGAAGAGATCGTGCAAGAGGAAGCACGTGGACTCCCCCGATGAGTCTCTTACATCGGACACTGATCTTGATGATGCGGAGAGGTCCCCAAAGTCGTCCTCGGATGATGTCTCATTTGCAGACATTCTAGAGATCCTCAAGCAACGAGGCGGCTGGAATTCCCCCCCCTCCGCTGATGAGTCGGTGTTCCTCAAGGCCTTCGGGGCTCAGCCCTCCGCCTCCTGGGTGTCTCCGCCCTTTGACGAGCTCCTGGATTTGGTTTGTCGGAGGGCGTGGGAACATCCAGATACTGTGGAACCAGTGCCTTCTCGCCCTAACAAATTTTTGTCTGCCCCACCCGAGAAGGAGTTCTTAACGAAAGGCGTGGCTGTAGATGCCATGGTGGTGGCATCTGCTACCCAGCAGGACGTGGCAGAGGCTTCAACGTCCGTCCATCCTCCTAATAAGGAGTCTAGGAGCATGGACGATGCAAGCGCACCCTGACTTCAGCGGCCTTTACTCTGAGGTCCCTGAATTATTTGGCACATTTCACCAGACTACAGAGGGATCTGGTCAAGGAGCTCTCAGACTCCTCTCCGGTAACCTACCTGAGCAGCTAGCCCAGTCGGTTAGCTCTCAGTTGGCTATCCTTAACTCGATTTCTAACTCGTCCATGAGGCTCATTTCATATGCGGCCGAAGGCGGGCAAGCGGCAGGCACAGGCGTGGCGCTACGGAGACAAGCCTGGCTCCGTTTGTGTCATTTCGCGGAGGCCTTCAAGTCTTCCTTTGCCGACGCTCCCTTTGATGGGTCCTCTTTGTTTGGACCCAAGGTAAAGACACTCTTACCCACTGTGAGCAGGAGGGAAAGACTTTATCTGCCGTAGAGCACGTTATTCCACTCCCTTCGGCCTTATCCCAAGGCTAAAAGAGGAGGGAAGATGTGGTTCCATAAATCACAGAAATTCTTTCCCCAACAGCAGGAAGATTCCCCTTCCAGAGGCAGAGGACGGGAAATTTTTCTGGGAGACGCCGTCCCACAGGCGGCAGAGGCCCCGCAACACTGGAGACCATGAGTCCTTTCATGGCTCTTCAGCCTCCCACACTTCATGAGGGATTGCCCGGCTGTGCTGCTCCGGAGCCAGTCGGGTGCCGTTGCCAAGCACCTAAAAGCCTGGGAGTCTATTACTCAGGACAGATGGGTGCTTCGGATTATTGCCGGAGGTTACACCATTCCCTTCACACACTCACCCCCACCAAAAATCCCGGACCCACCACCCAGTCAAAGGGAAATTGCAGCCGTAGAAGCTTCAAAGCTGCTAGAAAAAGGAGTCATCCAACCGTCCCCACAGACCAGATCGGATCCGGAAATTGCTCAAGGTTCTTTTAGTGCCAAAAGACAGGGGACCTGAGACCCATTTTGGATCTCAGCAAACTAAACCAGTCCGTCATGAAGTCCAAATTCCGAATGGTCACTTTACAATCCATTCTCCCATTGTTGGAGAAAGATGTTTGGATGTGCTCCATAGATCTCAAGGACGCCTATTATCACATACCGATACATCAGGCGTCCAGGAGGTATCTGCGCTTCAGCCTGGGAGACAGTCATTTCCAATTTTGTGCACTGCCCTTTGGTCTCACCACAGCCCCCAGGGTGTTCACCAAGTGTTTGGCAGTAGTGACTGCTCACCTGAGGAGTCTCGGATTCCAAGTGTTTCCCTATCTGAACAACTGGCTCCTGACTGCCACCACCAGGCATCTACTACTAGAGAACCTACAAGCCACCATCTCCCTGGGTGCTTCCCTGGGAATTACATTCAACTGGTCAAAGCCTGTCTTGCTGCCTTCTCAGTGCATAAGATTCATAGGAGCAGAGATAGACTCAAAATTAATGCGAATCTTCCTTCCTACCGAAAGGATACAAACATTACAAGATCAAGTCCGAGCCCTGCTTCTAAGATCCAAAGCCCCAGCCAGGATGGTCCTGCAACTTTTAGGTTCAATGTCTGCCACGGTTCTCCTAGTTCCTCTGGCAAGATTGCACATGAGGATTCTTCAGTGGCTGTTATCGACACAATGGTCTTTTCAGGATCTCCCCCTCAATCATCACATTCTGATTACAGAAACGTGCAAACGGGACCTCCGCTGGTGGCTTCTGCCATCCAATCTGAATCGGGGAAGACCTTTTGTTATACCCCCTCCGGTGGCCACCTTGACAACGGATGCCTCCCAGACGGGGGGGGGGCATTGTCTGGGCAGGTCAGTTCAGGGTTCTTGGCTTCCAAACAAAACATTTCTCCATATCAATGTGCTGGAAATGAGGGCTGTACTTCTGTCCCTACAAGCCCTCCACAAGTTTCTCCCTCAAGGCATTATCGCCATCCACACAGACAACATGTCGGTGGTCTGGTATCTAAACAAACAAGGAGGGACCAGATCTTACCCCCTTTGCAGAGAGGCCATGAGGGTGTGGGAATGGGCAGTGGCTACCAAGCGCTTCCTGGTAGCGACCCACATTCCAGGAAAATCCAATGTATTGGCAGACAGACTGAGCAGGACTATTCTCTCTCCTCACGAGTGGTCCCTGAACGAAACAGTAGCAGCTCAGATTTTCAAGAGATGGGGGATTCCGTGCTGCGACCTGTTTGCAACACCACGAAACACGAAGTGCAAAAGGTTCTTTTCCTTGACCCCGCGTCAAGGGGAGGCAGCTACGGATGCTCTAGTCCAACCTTGGCCAACAGGACTGCTTTATGCTTTCCCTCCGATTCCACTCCTCCCCAAAGTCATCCAGAAAGCTTCCCAATTGGGGTCCACAATGATTCTAATTGCTCTGTACTGGCCTCGTCAGGTATGGTTCCCCTACCTACAGAAATATACTCTGGACGGTCCTTGGTTCTTGGATCTAACGCCGGACCTTCTGGTTCATCAGTCGGGACAACAGCACCAGTCCCTTCACACTTTGAAATTAACAGCTTGGCTCCTCCACTTCCGACTTTAGTCAGAAATCACGCCTTGGACCCGGAAGTTATTCACATTTTATCTTCAGCCCACAAACCCACCACTAAGAAATTGTATCACAGTAAGTGGAAGAGGTTTGCTATCTGGGCTCAACTTAGAGGCTTAGACCCCATTACTGCCCCGATACCAGAGGTCTTGAAATTTTTAACATCCTTGTTTAATCAAGGATCTTCAGTCTCTACTATTAAAGTCCAACTAGCAGCTATTTCCAAATTTCACGATTCCATAGACCCACCGTTGATGAGCAGCAGATTATATAAAACTTTCATGAAAGGTGCTGTGCTTTTAAGACCTCCAGTTTTTCATCCTGCGCCTCCGTGGGATCTTGATTTGGTACTTCGTGCCTTAACATCTTCCCCCTTTGAACCAGCTGCTACATGTGAGTTGAAATATCTGTCTTGGAAAACTGCCTTCTTAATTGCAATTACCTCTGCAAGAAGAGTTTCAGAACTTCAAGCCCTATCTATCAAACCACCGTACTTAATTTTTCACAAGGATAGAGTATCACTTAGACCTAATCCATCCTTTGTCCCAAAAGTTTGCTCTAATCTCTGTCTCCAACAATCTTTAGAGCTACCAGTTTTCTTTCCAAAATTTTCAAACAAAGCGGAATACACCTTCCATATGTTGGATGTTCACAGGCAATTGCGCTTCTATCTAGATAGGACTCAGCAAATTCGGAAAACAGATCAATTGTTTGTGTCCTTTTCAGATAATAAACTGGGTAAAACCATCACTAAAGCTACTATTGCCAAATGGATCAGAGATTGCATAACTCAAGCTTATTCCTCTTCAAATAAGCAACTTACAACATCTGTCAAAGCGCTCACTACTAGAGCTATGGCTACCTCTATTGCATTCCATTCCAAGCTCGCTATTTCTGAAATTTGTGCTGCGGCTACTTGGTCCAACCCGCACACTTTCATTTCCCACTATAAATTGGATGTGGCATCTAAAGGACGGGCATCATTTGGTTCCACGGTACTCAGGAGTGTTTTCCAGTGAGCCACCCAGGATTTAGGTGCTAGGGACGTTGTCCCATCAGTCAGAATGTAGGCGAGATAGGATCACATAACATCTTTTAGTTATGTACTCACCATAACTTCAGATGTTTGGGATCCATCTCGCCTACATTCCTAATACCCACCCTCCTTCCCCCTGCCTTGGAGATCAGAAGAGATTGAACGGTTTGGGTTCTACTGTTTTTATCTTGTATCATCTGTCAATGTTATATAAGCAGTGCATGCGTGTGTGCATGTATGCGGACAAACTAGATCTGGGGGACTGGTAGTGGTGCATCCTGGGATATAGTAAGCTCAGCCAATAAGAGACTTCGCTCTTTGGCATAAGCGTGCCGAGTCGGAGCCGAGGATCGGCTCCGAACCCATCAGTCAGAATGTAGGCGAGATGGATCCCAAACATCTGAAGTTATGGTGAGTACATAACTAAAAGTTATCTGTACCACCTACCATGCAGATATCTCAATCTGTCACAAATCCTTCTGCTTTAACAGCTTATCCTTTGTGGTATATCCTCAAATTCCAAATAAGTTATACCCTTACTGTATTCATCCTGTATTAGGTCAATCATTGAAAACAGTGTACCCATTGGCACATACCTCACAAAGTACTGAAAGTGGCTCAAAACACTTCAATGTTTCCTCACCAGAAATATCTCGGGTCTCTGTAACCCTAGCTCCCCTTGCAGACTGAAAGACCTGTCTCCCTACAGTGTCCCACACATTCCTGAGTGGGTCATGTCCACTAAAGTTCCCATGCTATGAATGACCTAGCACTCTAACATCACCATCACCACAATAAAACATCACCACCACAGTAAAACTAGTTGTAAACCTATATTATCGCATCAACAATACCTGAAGGCACGACAATTACATTACCCAGTGCATTCCACATTTGTGAAATGGGCTGACTTTACATGTCAAACACGTTATTTCTCTTACAAACTTTATTATCAGTTTGGAAAACTGTAAGAATTCAGGACAAAAACAATATAAATAGCAAATCTGTGTTCTCAAAAATCTGTTTTCCACTCCCCAAAGAAAAGTATATATTTTCTTTCAGTCTTTTGGGTATGAAATCAGAGTTTCATTTTTCTGACCATTTTATATCTGTCAGCAGGAAAAACTAATTGGAATCTGGGTGTGTTATGTACTGCCTGATTAACATGCAAACATTTATAATAATAATGTATTACCTAGCTCAGTTGCAGTTCATACTACATTTTTTTCAGCCAGTTTAGGTCTTAAGTCATTTACTCACAAAACATATTCATATCCAAATTGCCTCAGTGTTAGTAAGCAATCTCATTAAATGACGAAGAAGGACATTCACAAGTGGTGATCTTTAAATGTGTGCAAACTGGTTCCTGTGCAATACAAACAAAAGCTATTAGCACATTTTATCTTTTACCTACCATCACGACTAGTTACAACACAAAATGACAGATGGGGGGGGGTCACAGCTGGGTTTCTGTGAGGATATAGAACATTACTAATCCTCCTCCATCTTGTTATTGAAGCCTTGCAACTAAATATTTCATTTATTTTGTGTGTATGTATTTAATTTATTGAATCCAAAAAGTCATCAATTTTCAGTTGTAAACCATAAAGGTCCAACACACAGGCACACAAACACACCTCCCAGCTCTCCTAAATTTGGGGAAACGCATCTAATTTGTTGTCATCCCTTCTAAATCAGAAATTATTTTGAGTGCATAGCACCCACTAAGAGTAGCTTTTCCCTAAATATTTTCTCTTTGTCCAGAATTCTGAGATAAAAGTTGAAAGACATAACAAATACATACACACACAGATTGTGCTAACACATATGCAGCTATTTCCCACATTAGGGGAGTGGGGCGCTTTTCCCTTTTGTCAGCCTTCAACTTGTTACAAAAATGTTTATTGCAGTTCTTTGCAAAAACTGTTTACAATTAAAAAATTAGTGCACTCAACAAAGCAAATACAATTTACCGCACTGCCTAATCAATAAAAGGGTCTGTTGCCACAGATATGAACTTTCCATCTACCACTGTTACCAGCTTGGTGGATATGGGCATCTTTAGTCAGTGGAGAAACCATCCCATATTACATACAACCAGTTAATTATTAATCAAACTGATATTGTATGTGATAGATGTATTTATACAATGTCAATGGAGGCAAAGTTCTCACATAAAAGCACTCCTAATGTCAACAAGGTTGTCAGTAGTACACACACTGCACCGATGACACACAATTCAAAGTAGAAACATAGACCCATATATGCTGAGGCATTTAAATGCAACCTACCTAAACCCCAAAGACCCCCTAGGTAAAGTACACATAGCACACTCCCTTAGAAACCCTTAATGCACTCTTTCAAAACAACACCCACATCATACAGCCACATCTCATGGAGCGTCAACTTCTAACCCCATATGGCAAGCCACCACAGAATCTAACATTCTAGTCAATGGAGACCCCATTGTGAGATGCACTGATGTCCTTCTCACCAGGCTGAATAAAGACAAAGTCACGGTCAGTTGCTTATCAGGAGCCAGGATCCACCACATTATGAGTGCACTTAGGTTGTTGGACCACAAGTACCAATATGACTCAGTCATAATCCATGTGGGTGTAAATGACTGGAGATGTACCTCCCCAGACAAATGAAGAGGGACATCATGGAGCTCTCAGAATGTGTCTCAGGCTGGAATGAGCATAGCATCAAGCAGCATTGTACCTTCTCAAAGGATGATGCCACGATATGAAGAAAATATGACTGACTTTAACAATTGGCTTAGTTTTTAGTGTCATTCTAAGGTGATGCAATATTTGTCAGCATGGAAGGATATGGTTAACAGACCTTTCTGCTTTGCCAGGGCTGGTGTACACTTCTCCCTTCTAAGTTTTCAAATATTGGCTAAAAAATTATTCTCCCCACATAGTGCTTTTTTTTTAGATCATGCCAAACTAAAAGTACTTCCAAAATAGCAAATCGAAACCAAGGAAATCTAAAGGTGTTTCTGCTCAATGCATGGAGTCCTAACAAAAACCTCACTCCATAGAAGCTCTACTAACAATAGAGAATTCCATAGTCTATGCATTCACTGAAATATGGTTTGAAGCTGTGTAGAGCACACTGACAGTGCAAGGTTATAATCCCTTCTATACTTTTACATCATCCACTACACAGATGGGGACTAAAGGTGGAAATGTCTCAATTTACATCAAAACAAATATACCAGAAGGCTTGCAGCTTCTCAACATTCTAATCACCACAAGGAAAATCCAATACCACTTCCTTACAATCTATAGGTTCCCCTGTAAGACCAAGGAAACCCATACCATATATTTAAACTTAGTGGAAACACTTACCACCCACACTAATATGATAGACATGGGTGACTTGAATTATCCCATTATTAATTGGGAATCATATATGACACAATGTACAGGCATAGAGACTCATGGATTTTATAAACACACACACACGTATATATGCACACACTAATATATATATATATATATATATATATATATATATATATATATATATATATATATATATATATATATATATATATATATACACACACACACACACACACACACATACATACATATACATACTGCGGTGGTGGTGCTGCGGTAGCGTTGTCGCCACATAGTAAGACGCTGTCCGGTTCGATTCTCAGCTAGAGCTTTTTCTGCGTGGAGACATGCGTGAATAGGCGTAGCTTCGTTGAAGGTTGTGCGTCAGGGCTGATAACTCGGCATGTAAAAATCAACTACCAATCATTAGTGGACCGGAGTTCCGCTGTGGCGACCCCTAACTGGGAAAAGCCGAATGCAAATATACATGCATATACATACAATGCAATGGAAAAGTATTTACCCCGCTTTCTGATTTCTTTTCTTTTTTTTTTTTTTGCATGTTTGTCGCACTTAAATGTTTCAGATCATCAAACAAATATAATTTTACACAAAGATAACCCAAGTAAACACACAATGCAGTTTTTAAGTGATTATTTTATTTAGTAAGGAAAAAAACTATCCAAACCTACATGGCCCTATGTGAAAAAGTAATAACTCAAGCACAAAATGAACATGTAACTGCTGAAGGTGCACTGTTACAAAGAACAAAATCCAAAGAGAAAAGCAGTGACACCACCACATACAACTGGCAAACTTGTTAAAATCCAACAAAAAAGATGAACACAAATCTTTTACTGAAAACTTGAGATAAAAAATGTGGCAAGGCAAAAATAAAATCCCTTTCAAATGATAAGCGCTTTCAGAAATAACCACCTTCAGATTCTAAAGCGGACTGTAATATGCAGCATTTAGTGTACATCGCTACTTGCCAATGCTGCACTCCCTATTATGTAGGCAAAACATATCAAATCTTTAAAAATAGAATACTTGGGCATCTGAGAGATATTTGTATGAAGGATCTGAAGAATGCCCTTGTTTGTCAAAATGCTCAATTTCCAGGACACTTTTTTAAGTTTAAGGCTATTGAAGTTTCATCTAAAGGGATGAAACTAGGAGATATCACCAACAATACTGAAAGGAATGAAACAAAATGGATCATAAATTTGAGAGCAGACAAGCATCCTGTAGTTCTCTGAGACCTATTCTGAAGCATAGGAGAACAGCCATTGGTTGATGTGAAAGTGTGTTTTCTTTTAAGTCATCTGATTTGCAAGTTTTCTGATTGGAGCTCAAGGATCATACCTGGCTGTGATTGGCTAGTGATGCTTTGACTGATGATTGGTTTATGCAAATAAGTACTTCTCTTCAAGCTTGTTGATTGGCGGTTTTTCGATTGTTTCTTTGGCAGAACAAACTGAAGCCGATTGGTCGTGCATATCTTTTAAAAGCCTGTTGTCCCTGTTTCCCTTTACGATCTGAAGATGGTATTTTCGAAAGCGCTTATCATTTGAAAGGGATTTTATTTTTGACTTGTCATATTTTATGTCTCAAGTTTTCAGTAAAAGATTTGCGTTCATCTTTTTTGTTGGATTTTAACAAGTTTGCCCGTCGTCTGTGGTGGTGTCACTGCTTTTCTCTTTGGATTTTAAACCTAAATTTGCGATAACTGGCAGTGAGTCTTTCACATCACTGTTGAGGTATTTTGTCCCACTCTTCTTTGCAGAATTGTTTTAATTCAGCCATATTGGAGGGTTTCCGAGCATGAACCGCCTTTTTAAGGTCATGCCACAGCATCTCAATTGGATTCAAGTCTGTACTTAGACTAGGCCACTCCAAAACCTTCATTTTGTTTTTTTTTTTAAGCCATTCAGAGGTGGACTTGCTGGTGTGTTTTGGATAATTGTCCTACTGCAGAACCCAAGTGCGCTTCAGCTTGAGGTCACAAACTGATGGCCGGACATTCTCCTTCAGGATTGTTTGGTATAGAGCAGAATTCATGGTTCCATCAATCACAGCAAGTTATCCATGTCCATAAGCAGCAAAGCAGCCCCAGACCATCAAACTACAACCACCATGCTTGACTTTTGGCATGATGTTCTTTTTCTGAAATGCTGTGTTACTTTTAGGCCAAATGTAACTGGATGCACACCTCCCAAAAATTTCAACGTTTGTTTCGTCAGTCCACAGAATATTTTCCCAAAATCTTGGGGATCATCAAGATTTTTTTTGGCAAACGTGAGACTAGCCTTTATGTTCTTTTTGGTCAGCAGTGGTTTTCGCCTTGGAACTCTGCCATTTTGCCCAGTCTCTTTTTTATGGTTGAGTCATGTACACTGACCTTAACTGAGGCAAGGGAGGCCTGCAGTTCTCTAGATGTTGTTCTGGGTTCTTTTGTGACCTCTTGTATGAGTCGTCGCTGTGCTCTTGGGGTAATTTTTGTAGGCCGGCCACTCCTGGGAAGGTTCACCACTGTTCCATGTTTTCTTCATTTGTGAATAATGGCTCTCACTGTGGTTAGCTGGAGTCCCAAAATTTTAGAAATGGCTTTGTAACCTTTTCCAGACTGATAGATGTCAATTACTTTGTTTCTCATCTGTTCAGGAATTTCTTTAGATCGTGGTATGATGTCTTCCTTTTTGGGATCTTTTGGCCTACTTCACTTTGACAGGTTCTATTTAAGTGATCTCTTGATTCAACAGGTCTGGTAGTAATCAGGCCTGGGTGAGGCTAGTGAAATTGAATTCAGCTTTCCCAAAAATGTGATTAACCACAGTCACTTCATGATTTAACAAGGATGCAATTACTTTTTCACATAGGACCATGTAGGTTTGGATATTTTTTTTTTCCTTAATAAATAAAATCAGCACTTAAAAACTGCATTTTGTATTTACTTGGGTTATCTTTGTCTAATATTTACATTTGTTTGATGATCTGAAACATTTAAGTGTGACAAACATGCAAAGAAATGAGAAATCTGGAAGGGGGCAAATACTTTTTCATTGCACTGTATGTATGTCTATATATATGTCTGTGTGTATATATATATATATATATATATATATATATATATATATATATATATATATAAAATGTGTCCGTATAATGTGTGTGTCTATATCACACACAAATTATAATTATGTTTTTGTGTGTGTGTGTGTGTGTGTATGTACACATGGGTCTACTTGTACTCACCAAAATAACATTTCTTCAGTTCTGAAACAGCCGACTCCACTTCAGCAAACTACCATTCTGTCAAAAGCATGGACTACCGAACTTCATTCCTTGGTAAATAAACCACACAGCCACCAGGGTAAACTTTGCCCTTTTCTCCAGTGCAGTGTGATCTTGGAGTTGATATATTTAGTTAGAGGAGTTGTGGGGGGAGTAGCCTCCCACTTGGGTGGGTTTAATTTGTTTTTGTTCAGTTTTTTTCTGGTGGGAAATCTGAGTCAGTCCAAGAATTAGTTTTGCCGTAAGTACCTCTGCTGCAAAGAGACCAAACACACCAAACAAAAGTCTCTATTTCTGACCATGTAAAATCTCAAATTAAACATCAGGAAGAATAAGAGTGAAGCCAAGCAAATTTCCTCAAAAGTGATCTGGATGCAGGCAGCAGCAAAAGTACATTTTAAAATATCCTTAGTCACCGGAGAAATGGATATCACAGATGCATTTAATTAATTATTTTACTCAGAAGGAAGGAAGGTTAATTATAAACTTCTCCACATTCCAAAAAGTCACAAGAAAAAAAAACTTCAGCATATGAATTTGACAGTTTAAAATCCTGAAAGTTAAAGAATACATTTATGTTCATCATGTTGATTACTGCTGCAGTAGCCTTAACTATACGGTTTATATTTTGCTTATGATATACCAATCAGACAGCTTCCAAAGCTTCAGGGTGCATTCCATTGGTCTAAACCATCAGTCAGATTCAAATGAGCTGACTACAAACAGAGGTTTGAGCACCAACCCCTTCAGAGCTTTCATGTGACCAAACAGCAACCTGTTCTGAGGCTTACGAGGATGGATGGTCAGTTTATGCTGCTTTTTTGCTGGACAGACAAGTTCCCTTTGGGGAAAGAAATCTTCCATTTTAGAAAAAAAAATAAGTTATTTACTCACCTGAATGGTTCCATGTGTGTTGTCAATTTTCATTCTTCCTCACTGATGGGTCTCAGATCTGGCTCAGCCACATTTTCTAGACTTTGGATCCTACTCTCAAGCTCCTCTCTTTCTCCCCATAATGCACTACAGTGTATCTAACTCCTCAGGTCAACTTTGCTGCCTACTGACTTAAAAGACAAGACAGTTAAAGAAAAAAAATTAAGGCTGAAAATGAAAGCTTTTATGTCATCCAAAATCCTTCTAGGAATGATAAGCCCAAGGATGACTGGGAGGGAAGGTGATGAAGAATGAAAATGGACAACACAGATGCCACATTATGGTGAGTGCATAACTTCTTCCTTCCTGATGGGTCAGAATACCCAACAATGCAAGTCTCAGGAGGCTCTGAAAGAGGGATGTCGGACCACTGTCGAGCCAAAGAAAGCTCTGCTTTTGGAGACTGGCAGATATCAAATGTTAGAGGTCTGATGGGGAAGAAATAGGCAATTGGGAATATATATTTTTGGGAGTGTATTGAGATGGCAGATTTAAAAATGAGAACTGAGGGAGCAATACATGCTGAATAATGTTTTGGAGGAGGAGTGAGGTTTAAAATAAGGCAAGATTTGAATGAGCTATGTAATGTTTGACTGACGATGATTGAATAGAATATAGGTGATGTATAATGCTTGCAATTAAAATATGTCAATGTGATTTGTTTCCATGTATATAAATGTCTGTCTATGTCATAAGTGATAATTTAAAAAAGATGATGTCTTTCAAGGATGCATCTGCAGTCATAACATATGGGTTGTCCTGCCTCAGGCAGCCCTTCGGTTGGCCGGATTCCAAAGTCTGGGTCTGGCCTCAGCTGATGTCGCACTTTCCCCGACGCCAGAGCTTCTGGGGTATAAAGGCATCAGCCGACGCCATTTTCCTCAGTCTTTCTTGCCGCGCGGTGCACGAAGCAGAAGCTGTTTTCAAGTGCCGGTCGGTCAGATCCAGAGATTTCAGCTATCGAAGACTTCGAAAAAAGCTAAGTACCCCGTTGGGGACTCTTTCTTGCCTCAGCCGATGTCAGACAAAGTAAATAATTGTTTAACATGTGGGAAACAAATACCTCATAAGGATTTCCATTCTTACTGCCTTCCTTGCTTAGGCCCAGACCACGACGTATCAGCTTGTTTAGCCTGTGCCTCCTTCAACTGACGGACTCTCAGACGTCGGTCGGAGTTTGCAGAAGAATTTTTCGGAACCGCTTTTGCATATAAAATGCCGTCGGAGACTCCGACTACACATATGGCCAAAAACCGCAGGGAAAAGGACCAACACTCGCGGCCCACGGTTTCGGCTGAAACCACGGTTAGGCCTACCGCGAGTGTCTCGGTTTCGGCTGAAACAGAGTCCTCGGTTCTTACTACGACCGAAACCATACCTCTGACAACCGAGGCCAGAGAGGCCCCGGCTGAGTCGGCTTCAGAAATCCCTACCGAAGCTAGCGCTCAAGAATTGTCCCGACACCATTCCATTGGACATTTCTACTCCTGCACGTGGGGCGGCTAGGCCCCCAGCTTCTATGTCTATTAAGGCCTTCTCCAGGGCTAAAGCTGCCAAACTTTCAAAAGCTTTACCTGCCAAATCTACTTCACAGAGGCCTTCCTCAAGTTCTCAGATTCTCAGTCTTGCTGAGGACCTTATATCCTTAATTAGGGGTTCCCAACCTCACCCAGACAGGGCCTCTCAACCTCCACCTGACAAAAGGCCTAGGACTGAACCCTCTGAACCTCTCTCCTCTGATTACTCCACAGACGGATCTGATTTGTCAGACCATCAGGAAGGGGCCTATTCGCCTTATGAGGATTCAGATGCAGAAGACTCTATTCCTTCGGCCTCCCCTCCTGAAAAATTTTCCTTTGGGGAGATTTTGCACTCAACGAGGGAACACTTTAAATGGCAGGGTCAGGATTTTTCTGATTCCAGAAAAAGATTAAGGACATTTTTACATTTGCCCCAGCATAGG
Organism: Protopterus annectens; assembly: GCF_019279795.1. Classification (NCBI taxonomy): domain Eukaryota; kingdom Metazoa; phylum Chordata; order Ceratodontiformes; family Protopteridae; genus Protopterus; species Protopterus annectens. Next base: position 619,711,440 of record NC_056725.1, read on the forward strand.
CCCTTAGCCATACCACCAGTGCTAACTGTAATTGATGATGTGTATAATGATGTCAGTTCTGCACCTGATTCTCTTCCCCCGGCCCCTGCCAAACCTGACAGATATTACAGGGTCCCGGATTCCAACTTCCACCTGTATAAAGCCCATGCTGCAGACCCAGAAACTATTTCTCAGGGCCCAAAAGGTGTTGCAGCTGCCACTGCCAAAAATCCCCTACCCTCTGAAAGAGAGTCTAGAGCATTAGAGAGATGGGGTAAAAAGGTTTATACATCTGCTACTCTTTCTGCCAGGGCATTAAACTGTCAATTCCATATGATACAGTACCAAGAATATTTGTTAGATCAGCTGAATAAAAAGCTTTCTTCTCCTGAACCTTTAGACCGTAAATCCCTTCAGGATTTGGTACACAACTCTCAGCAGGTCAGTAATCATTTCTTAAAATGTGGCTATGATGCACTGGAGGCTTCATTTAGATCAGCTATGACTGGGGCAGTAATTCGTAGGCATGCCTGGCTAAAGAGCAATCCTTGCCAGACCATGTCAAGGCTAAACTCCTAGATGCTCCAATGGAGAAACAAAGTTTATTTGGCTCCCCTGCACAGGAGATTCTAAAGAAAGTGGAAGAAAAGCAAAATCTGTGCAAACAGTAAAGGAATTTCTGCAGGTCCAACCTCCGAGGTTCAGCAGAAACTGGCCTTCAAAGAATTGGTCCTTTCCAGACACCTCCAGAGCACAGAGGGGCAGGAATAGGCGCCCTAGAGGCAGATGTCAATCAAAGGGTGCCTACAGGGGCTGTCAGTGGCAGCCTGCCAACCAGAGGAGTAGTGCCACAGCTGCAACTACAACCACTACCACAGGACAGACACAATGACTTGACTCTGATTCCGCCTACCAGGGAACAACTGGAAGCTCCCTTGGGCGGAAAGCTGGCTTTATTCTCAAAAAAACTGGCATTGCATTACAAAGGACACATGGACATTGCAAACAATAGACAAAGGATACAGGTTTCACTTCCACACTTTACCAAAAAGGAGCGGAATGCCAAACCTTCCACCAAACCAGAAGCCAGAGGCTTTAAGACAAATCAACAATTTACTTCAGATGAAAGCGATAGAAAGGGTACCATCTATGGAACAAGGCCAAGGATTTTACTCCAGACTATTCCTTGTACCAAGAAAAGAAAACCAATGGAGGCCTATTCTCGACTTGTCTGCACTGAACACATATCTCATTGTGCCAAAATTCAAAATGCTGACCCTACAGCAACTTCTTCCCATGTTGGGCAAGGAGTCTTGGCTGGTGACTCTAGATCTCAAGGAGGCATACCTGCACGTCCCTATCCGACCAGATTGCAGAAGACACCTCAGATTTCTTGCAGGATCAGAGCATTATCAATTCTCAGCATTACCCTTTGGCTTATCTACTGCCCAGAGTATTCACGAAATGCCTGGCATCAGTAATTGCACATTGCAGACTTCAGGAATTCAAATCTACCCATACCTGGACGACTGCCTAATACAAGCGGACAACAAGACAAAATTGATAAAGGATTTGGCCTATGTCATACACCTGTTACAGGCCTTGGGATACACAGTCAACATCCAAAAGTCAAGACTAGTGCCATCCCAAAGGATAACCTTTTGGGTGCGGATCTGGACACAATAACTCAGATGGCTTTTCTCACAGAAGAAAAACAAAACAACTTCCAGATTACTTCATGACTTTGACAAGACAAGCTCAGCTTACTGCAAGGAAAGTCCTGCAGGCCCTGGGTTACATGGCATCCTGCATAATCTTGATCCCGCATGCCAGGCTGCATATGAGGAAATTACAATGGTACCTAAGGAATGTATGGTCTCAACACAGGCACAGTCTAGAAACCATGATACCAATCATTCCATGCCTTCAAAAGGAATTCCTGTGGTGGGCTCAGGCCTACCAGTCCAACAGAGGGTTGCCTTTCAACAAACCAAAACCAAGGCAGACCATCACCACGGACACCTCAGACCTAGGATGGGGAGCACACATGGAGGACAAATGTATCCAAGGCCTATGGTCTCAAGGCCAGCTAAACTTGCACATAAACCAAAAGGAGATGCTAGCAGTGAAGCATGCAATCGAGGCATTCAAACCATTCCTCCAGCAAGGACATCTGCTGATAAGGACAGACAACACCACGGTCATGTGGTACATAAACAAACAGGGAGGCACGCATTCCTACCCTCTATGCCGGATGGCAATGGATCTGTGGAACCTAGGCCTGAATCTCAATATCCAGCTGCAGGCCATATTCGTACCAGGAAAAGAGAATTCACTAGCAGACAGCTTAAGCAGAACTACCACGGATGCTCACGAATGGATGCTACACCCAGACATCTTCAAACTCATAACAAAGAAATGGGGAATGCCAGAGATAGACCTGTTCGCCTCCCCACTCAACCACCAACTGAAGAAATTCTGCTCAAGGACATACCACCCACAAGCCTGGAGGGTGGACTCTCTCTCTTTCAGCTGGAATGCCCTAACAGTGTATGCATTTCCACCTCTCCCATTGATGTACAAGGTTCTACTGAAGATCAGGGAGGAACAGCCAAAGGTGATACTAATAGCTCCTGACTGGCCAAGACAGCACTGGTATCCGCTACTGAGAAGCATGTCTCAGGCGAACTCATGGCCTCTACCCCTATGGCCTCTTCTTCTAACGCAGAACAATTTCAAGACCCTGCATCCAAACTTGAAAACACTGCAACTAACTGCCTGGAAAATTGCTTAAAACCAAACCAAACTGTCTTAACTCAGAGGGTCAAGGACATTATCCTGGAGGCTCGCAGACCCTCCACAAGGAAGACATACTCAGCTAAATGGAAGAGATTCCTCATTTGGAGCACATCAAAGGGCACTGATGTCACAGTGGCAAACCTAGCACACATCCTAGAATACTTAGCAGAATTGTTCCACAATGGCCTGTCCTACTCTTCCATTAAGATTCATGCTTCAGCAATTTCAGCAGAATACAATATGGATCCTCCTATCTTCTCTCACCCCCTTCTCAGACAATTTTTGAGAGGGATCAAAAATGTTAAACCTCCAAGGAGACCCCCTCTGCCTGCATGGGATCTCAATTTTGTGCTGGAAAAATTGACACTACCTCATTTTGAACCAGCAGCATCAGCAGACTTACAGTTTTTATCTTGGAAAACTGCCTTCCTTCTGGCAATCACTTCAGCAAGAAGAGTATCCGAGTTACAGGCATTAATGGCAGTGCAGCCTTTCCTCATTTTTCACCAGGATAGAGTGTCTCTGAGAACCAATCCTACTTTCATGCCAAAGGTGGTATCCAGGGTATCCTTGAACCAAGCTATTCATTTGCCTACGTTCTTCCCTAACCCACAGAACAAAGGAGAAAAACTTTTGCACACCTTGGATATACACAGAAAACTACGCTACTATCTGGACAGAACTATAACCAACAGAAAAACTGACCAACTTTTTGTAGCATATGCAACTGGGGTGCAAGGAAAAGCAATTTCCAAACAGACAATTTCAAAATGGATAGGAAATTGCATTCGCTTTTGCTACTCTTTTCATGGAAAGACAGCTCCTGAAAATATCAGGCCTCATTCCACAAGGGCCACAGCCACCACTACAGCTTTCCTATGAGGGGTGGCTACCAAGGACATTTTAGAAGCTGCTACTTGGAGCTCCGTGCATACATTTGCCAAGCATTACAATCTACCTTTATACTCCAGATCCCGAGCAGGCTTTGCAACTGCAGTTTTACAGGGGATCTTAACTACACCATCCTTATCTTAGTACCTCCTCCCCCAGTTTGGCTATGGTATTCTACCCATATGTTATGACTGCAGATGCATCCTTGAAGGACATAGCACAGTTTTGTACCTACCATAAATGTAGATGTCCGATAGGTATGCATCTGCAGTCAGGATTACCCACCCTCCTTCCCCTCTGTGGTATTCCTAGGGTGCTTACCCCTCTTTCAGCTAGCTGGGGGAATCTATTATGGTGTATTTGTTTGTTTGTATATATGTATATATATATATATATATATATATATATATATATATATATATTTATTTTGCTACTGTTTGGAACATTCAACATTTATCCAAATTTAGCCTTCCTACAGGGCACCTGGCATCTGGGGCAAGAAACATTGAGGAAAATGGCGTCGGCTGATGCCTTTATACCCCAGAAGCTCTGACGTCGGGGAAAGTGCGACATCAGCTGAGGCCAGACCCAGACTTTGGAATCCGGCCGACCGAAGGGCTGCCTGAGGCAGGACAACCCATATTTTATGACTGCAGATGCATACCTATCGGACATCTACATTTATGGTAGGTACAAAACTGTACTTTTCTTAAAAAAAAAAGAAAAAATCTTGACATCTAGGAATAAACTCCAAGCTATAAACAGCTTATATAAATAACAGTCTATACCAAGATTATATATTTCATACCGTGAAGGAGGTATAGACCTCCTAGAAACTGATTACATGTATAGATCTGTAGCCGTGTCTGCTGTTCTCATCAGATTTAAACAATACTGAAAGTTTTAAAACATGAGGAGATGAAGTCTAAGATGACCACTCCACATAGTTCAGTAGAATTATTCAACTGGCAAGCAGGAATGGAAATCAAACCAGAAGTTGACAGAAATCATACAGCAAATGAATGTGTGATAAAACAAAAGAAAGAATGTAAGAAGGATCAGATGAGAAGATAAAATGCGGAAAAGCCATAAATATAGTAAGTATAGAGATCTCATAAAACAACCTCATGTTGATAAGGGTTTGACACAGGAATGGATAAAGGGACATGAGCTGAATCCAGAGGATGAAAGGTTAATAACAGGAGCCCAGGATAGTGGACTACATACAGATTAGTTTACAAGTCCATTGAACACGTGGGAAAACCAGACAAATAGATTCTGTCAAAAAAAAAAAAAAAAAAAAGAGAGAAAGTTGTATACCTTGTTATTGGGTGTGATATGCTTATGGCAAAGGGCCTATACACAGAAAGACACAATAGTGTGGCAAGATTGTTCCACTGAAGATTGTGGAAACACCACAATACATAAGTAATTGAGAAGCATTGCGAGCATGAGCCACAAAGTATTATGCAGAATGATGAAGTGTACATCAGATAGGATCAGCCATTACCAACAATCTGGAAAAAGTAGATGCGAGAACACCAGATGTAGTAGTTCATGAAAAAACAGAAAAGTAGCTTTGATCATTGAAATTGCTACACATTGCCATTACAGTGTCTTACATACAGCAAGACACAAAGTAATAAACTGTCAAGATTTGCAGGCAGAAACGAGAACAGTGTGGTGGAAAATGCCCACAGTTCCAATAGTAGTAGTAGGAGCAATGGGTTGAATAAAAAAACCCTGCAGTTATTTTTAGATATGCTACCCATAAATGTCACTCCATATAAATTGCAGGAATGAACTCCAGGCCAAGTTTGGCTGCTACAACTATCGATAAAGATTGAAGCAATACTAATTTCATGAACTTTACCAATACTCTGACATAGGAACTGGATCCATTCCCTTAATAGTATTAGAAACCCAAAAGATTTAGAGAAATTAAACCATACACCTGACACATCCACTTAAATGGCATGTTTATAAAACAACAGGCAACGTGTCCAAGTTTAACCCAGACCTGTGCAACTACCCTATTATCCTTTAACTGGAATATCCAAAAAAAACCCTACCCTTACATGAAGCTTTAAATGAATTCAATGCAACTTTCGTAAATAGCCTTACAACTCCTAGAAGGAAGAGAGTAGAAATGAGTAATGAAATTTGGTTATCCAAAAACAGTAGAATTATAATGCAGGATAAATAAAAGTGTGGAAAGAATGGAAGACATAGAAAACATCACAATATCTCAAACTTCAGAATGCTCCACGTCTGTAATAACAAAGCAAATAAATGAAGGCAAAAAACTTTACTAGAACAACAGTTTGAAAAATAGCTAACACAATTCTAAAGAATTCCAGTCATCTAATAAAGGAATCTTGCATCCTGGAGAAAAATTCAACCCTAACTCCCTCTCCCAAAAACTCATCACTCAAACCTGTGAAATAATTAATCTATTTCACAGGTTGCATAGTGTTCCTAACCAAGGATTCTCACATCTAATCATAACCCTGCCCTATAGCCATATATCACTATGTCCACTTTCACCTTCAAACCAGTATCCTCATTCTATATAAAACAACTCGAACAATGCTCAGCTACAGCTGATGACCTTCCAAGTGAGTACATTAAAATAGCAGCCATTAGCATTGGCCATCTTGTCTCATTCCTTATAAATAGGTCAGTCTAGGAATCCCATGTTCCCTTTCTTTGGAAACAATCGCACATTATCTATGTAGACAAAGTAGGAAATTCAACAGACATCAGTAACTTTACACCTACAGTGATCTTAGGTTCATGGGAGAATAGTAAGCCAACTGCACTGAAGTCAGAATCAAACTGTTAAGGAGGTGAAGGCCTTAACCATCATGCTACAACCACCCTCTTTGGAATAGCTTTAAACCATGGCTTCCATAGTAGTAATACTGCACTTCTTACCCTTATAGATACTGTTAATAAAGCTAGAGATAAGAAACCAGTCTCCACCTTATTCTATATTTGTCTATAGCCTTAAACACAATTTGTCACAGCAAACGTCTACTTCAAATGTCCACATTAGGTCTATTGCAGCCCACCCTTCTATGGTTTAAAAGCTGCTTGTCCATTAGGTGTCAGTCAGTAAAATGGCACTGTATCCTCTCTCCATACTTCCCAGTCACCACCATTGTGCAGCAAGGTCTCCTCATCTTTAACCCACCACCACCCTCCACTGATCCACAAAACAGGCTTTCCTAATGCAATATGCTGATGACTCCACACTCATCCGTGTATCAGATAACTTGGCACATCAACAAAAAAATTACTCAGGAAGCTGTAACAGACACTAAAACATGGGTTTGTAACTCACAACTCATGCCCCCCCCCCCAACTAATACTACTTTCCCCCAAAGCTGTTGGTCATGAAAAACAACATTTAAAACTCTCACTTAATAATACACCATGTGAAGTCACTTCTAATAACAAATAATGAGGGATGATAGTGGATGATTATAAGTAATACTGAATAACAATAATAATAATGCTAATACTAATAGTGATGATAAAAGTGGATGATGACTAAGTCTGTAGATGACTGCAAGCTAGGAGCAGTCAATGATTTCTCAGAACACTTGGCCATCCTGCAGGGGAGGTTTGTCTCAAATAAATAACTGGTGTTAAAATCATGGTCTGAAACTAGATACCAGAAATGCATTACTGTATCTTGTAGGAAGTCATCTACCCCTGGCAACTATCACACTGACAATACACCCCTAAGGCTTGACCCAATTGTTTATGATTTGGGAACTTATGTGGACAGTGACTTAACTTTTGACCAACATGTATCTGTTATTGCAAGAATGTCCTTCTATATTGCACAGATTGTAAACAAAGGGATTGTTTCTAGATCTAGGGATGTCATTGACCTCCTTTACTCAGCCTTCATTGGGTTAGTCATTGCACATAATGCCCCCTTTGGCATGTATCTGTTCAGACACGTGCAACAAGTGGAACTCCCACAAAGATACCTTACTAAAAGGATACAAGACCTAAACAACAGGTCATACATGGACTGACTGAAACCCCTGTCACCACACTTGGTATGCTGTGGACTCCTAAGAAGTGACCTTTGGTATACAAGGCATCCTCTGACCTATTGCTAATGGATTTACTGCACATCAGTAAGTCAAATGGCATCAGAAATATTTTGCCTAGCCATCTAAACCTGTTCTGCAACATTAATAGGACACTTTGGAGGGACAGGTATATGTCACAGAGAGGATACCACTGCTGTGGAACAGACTCCCAGTCCACATAAAACAAATTTCATCCCTGTCCATTTTCAAGCACAACTTTTATATATGGATGGAAAACAGAAAATGTAACCCAGAACTGCCCCATGTACTACAAATGGACAGACGTAGGTCCTAAATGCTTTATCGTAGGCATGGGTCCACTCATATTATCTATGGTACGATCCCAGTTATTCTAATTAAGGGTAATATGTAAATGTTCATCGTGTTTCACTGTTGCAGTCATTACTCTTGGGTTATCCTAAAGATGAATTTCAGATCCGAAGTCTTCATTAAAGCTAAGTACCCCGTTGGGGAAACTTTTTTCTTACTCCAGAATGATGTCAGAAAAAGTTTACAATTGTATTTCTTGTGGAAAGCAAATACCTCATAAGGATTTTCATTCTTACTGTATTCCTTGCCTAGGCCCTGATCACAACGTTGCTAGTTGTCGGTTTTGTGCTAGATTTAACCAACGCACTATTAAGTGTCTGTTTGATTTTGCTTTTCATTACTTTGGCCGAAGATTCAATTATATAATGCCGTCAGAGCAGCCGACGACTGGAGTTTCTAAAAAACGCAAGGAAAAAGAAAAGGACAGGCATCCGAGATCCAAAACCGATGACGAGGCTTCCGCTAAGCCAGTCACTGGTTCGCCGGTTCTCAGTGAGCCGCTTTCGCAGCCCCTGTCGCCCGCTACCTCAGAGCCACAGGCTACTGACGACTCCCACATGGAGCCAGCTAGGCCTCTGGATACTCAAGGTACTGGACACTGGGAAACCATTCCCTCAGATGGATCCGGAGCCACTGAGCAGGCATCGGCTTCTGAGGGTGTTTTCAGACCTACACAGTTATATGTAAAGCCTACTTCAGCTTCCAAAGCAAAGACTAAAGCAGCTTTAAAGACAAAGAAACAAGTACAGCATTCTCCAGGACAGACTTCCATGCCTAAAAAAACAGATGCTCAAAATGGCCGAAGACCTTAATACCTTGATCAGGGGTTCCCATCCCCCTCCTGACAAGAGGCCTAGGCAAGATACAGACTATGACTCTTCAGATCAGGTTTCCATTTCCTCTGACTCCTCTTCTGTACAGGAACACTCTCTTCCTCCCTATGAGGATTCTGATGCAGAAGAATCTATCCCTTCAGCCTCTCCTGCTGAGGATTATTCTTTTGGGGAAACCCTGCATACCATGAGAGAGTACTTCCACTGGGAGAGCCAAGATTACTCAGAATCAAAGAAAAGACTTAGAGATTTTCTTTTACAACCTCAGCACAGGCCTCTTGCTATTCCCCCTGTGTTAGACATTGTAGATGTATTTTCAGAGTCCGGCCTTTCTCCTGACTCTCTACCTCCAGCCCCTGTTAAACCAGACAGATACTACAGGGTTCCAGATTCACATAAATATCTGTATAAAAACCCTGCTGCTGACCCAGAAACTATTTCCCAGGGTCCCAAAGGGGTCAAGGCTGCTACTGCAAAAAAAACCCTATCCCTTCTGACAGGGATTCAAGGGCACTAGACAGATGGGGGAAAAAGGTTTACACTTCTGCTACTTTGGCTGTGAGGGCGTTAAATTGTCAAGGCTGCTACTGCAAAAAAACCTTATCCCTTCCGACAGGGATTCATGGGCACTAGACAGATGGGGGGAAAATGTTTACACTTCTGCTACTTTGGCTGTGAGGGCTTTAAATTGTCAATTTCATATGATTAAATATCAGCAATACTTAATGTCACTGCTAAAACAGAAAATGTTGGCAAATTCTGACTGTGCAGAAAATAAGGAAATGCAGGATTTATTGCATGCAACTGAACAAGTGGGAAAGCATACATTGCAATGTGGTTTTGATTCTCTGGAGGCTTCTTGCAGGGCCGCAGTTACGGGTTCTGTCATTAGGAGGCATGCTTGGTTAAAGGAACAGAATCTGCCTGATCATGTTAAAGCAAAATTATTAGATGCTGCATTACAGCATGATACCTTATTTGGTGTTAAAGCAGAAGAGGTTTTGAAGAAAATGGAGGACAAAGCGAAATCTATGCAAACAGTGAAGGATTTCTTACAGGTACAGCCACCAAGATTTAGCAGGAGCTGGCCTACAAAGAATTGGTCCTTTCCAGTATCAGACAGGCCACAAAGAGGCAAATACAGACACCCCAGAGGCAGATCCCAGCCCCAGGGCTCATACAGGCCTAAACAGTGGGGCGCTTCTACCTCCAAAAGCGGAGAAGACAAATCACAGCCATACAGGAAACAGTCCCAATGACTTGCCTCTGCCAGCACCAAGCACTTATCTTTTGGCAGCTCCCTTAGGGGGAAAACTAGCACTTTTTTCTCAAAATTGGCACATGATCACCCAGGACAAATTGGTCTTGAATATAGTGTCCCAGGGCTACAGGTTCCACTTTCACACCCTGCCAAAGACAAAAGGTATGCCAGACCTGCCACACAATCAATGGGCAGAGGCACAAAAACAAGTTTCGTCCCTCATGAACATGAGGGCCATTCAGCAAGTACCACAGCAAGAGCAGGGACAAGGATTTTACTCAAGACTTTTCTTGGTACCCAGAAAGGACAAAGCCTAGAGATCAATACTGGACCTGTCTATTCTAAACACATTCCTGGACGTTCCAAAATTCAAAATGTTAACTCTACGGCAACTTCTGCCCATGCTGGGCAAGAAGGCTTGGCGTGTAACTTTGGACCTAAAAGAGGCATAACTGCATATCCCAATCAGACAATCTTGCAGAAGATACCTCAGATTCATAGCTGGCTCAATGCACTACCAATTCTCTGCACTGCCCTTTGACTTATCTACTGTGCCCAGGGTCTTCACAAAATGCCTGGCACCAGTTATTGCATTTTGCAGACAAAGAGGAATTCAAATATATCCTTACTTGGATGACTGCCTTATACAAGCAGAGAACAAGGACATTCTACTAAAGCATCTGGCATTCGTAAAAAGATTATTACTTTGTCTAGGGTACACAGTAAATGAAAAGAAATCAAAACTAGTACACTCTCAAGAGATAATATTCCTGGGTGCAAGCTTAAATACAACTGCCCAGATGGTTTATCTCATGCCAGACAAACAAAGGCAACTGACTTCTTACTTCAAAATGTTGGCAGCAAAGACCCAGTTATCTGCAAGAAAAATTCTGCAGGCTTTGGGCTTCATGGCATCCTGCATTCTGCTAATTCCATATGCCAGACTGCATATGAGGAAACTTCAATGGTACCTAAAAAGTGCTTGGACTCAACATTGCCAAAGCCTGGAAACATTAATTACCCTCATTCCTTGCCTGTAACAGGAGTTTCGATGGTGGGCACAGGCCTGTCACCTCAACAAGGGACAGCCGTTCACTCTTCCCACAGCCGGGCAGTCAATAACAACAGATGCATCAGACTATGCCTGGGGATCCCACATGGCAGGAAAATGTATTCAGGGCACATGGCCCACAAGTCAAATGCATCTACATATCAGTCAAAAACAGATGCTAGCTGTTCAGAATGCTCTGACAGCTTTCAAGGATCTACTTCATCCAGGACAACTACCGATAAGGACGGACAATACTACAGTCATGTGGTACATAAACGAGCAGGGAGGCACACATTCCTACCCCCTCTGCAGACAAGCCATGACTTTGTGGGGTCAGCATTGACTTATCAAGTATACCTGCAAGCACAATTCCTGCCAGGAAAGAAAAATACTCTGGCAGACGAGCTAAGCAGAAACCTCATGGATCCCCACGAGTGGAAACTGGATCCACAAGTCTTCAGCATGATAAAGGAATGGGGATGTCCAGACATAGATCTGTTTGCCTCCCCTCACAACTGCCAACTACGGAGATTCTGCACAAGGACTTATCGCAAGCCAGCATGGAAGGTGGATGCTCTATCATTCAGCTGGAAAAGCCTAACAGTATATGCCTTTCCTCCTCTGCCTCTCCTCCCCAAGGTACTCCTAAAGGTCAGGCAAGAGAAGACAAGAATGATTCTGATTGCCCCAGACTGGCCACGCCAGCACTGGTACCCAATCCTAAAAAGTTTGTCTCAAGGACAGCCTGGAAATTGCCTCTAATTCCTCACTTACTGACCCAGCGAAACAATCAGATTCTGCACAGCCAACTCAGGAACCTAAATCTGGCAGCATGGCAAATAATGTAGCCATTCAAAACACACCTCTCTCTAAAGCAGTGATGGATGTTAATTTGGAGGCCAGGAGGCCCAGTACCAGAAAATGTTATACAGAAAAATGGAAAAAATTCTGTGCTTGGAACCAAGGAATTGACACATTTGTACCTAATATTCCTCAGATTTTACAATACCTAACTGAGATGCTGGACAAAGGCCTATCCTTTTCATCAATTAAAATTCATGCCTCTGCCATTTCAGCTCATTACAATACGGAACCACCTATTTTTTCTCATCCATTGCTAAGGCAGTACCTCAGAGGGGCCAAAACATAAGACATCCAAGGAGAGACCCTATGCATGGGACCTCAATTATGTCTTGGAAAAACTCACACTGCCGCCTTTTGAGCCAGCCAATACAGCTGATATAAAGTTCTTATCTTGGAAAACAGCTCTGTTCCTAGCAATAACCTCTGCAAGACGAGTCTCAGAGTTACAGGCACTCATGGCTGTGGAACCTTTCATCATTTTCCATCCAGACAGGGTATCTCTAAGGATGAACCCAACATTTATGCCTAAGGTAGTGTCCAGTGTGGAGTTATTTTACAGATTAGTACCTCGCAGGATGCGCAGTAGCAAATCCCGCCCCGACACGCCCCCGGGCCGGGCTACGGCATATTAACATAAGTATCATCCTCATTATGCGATATAATTACTAATAATTATTAATAATTAGCGTGCAGAAACAACGCAAAACAGTTTTATAAATGTTATTGCAGGGGGGACGCCCCCCTGCACCCCCCTACTTATATATACCAACTTTAGTGTGAAACATTTCACATTTGAAGTTGCTGTCGCGGGCATGTTGACCTACAAATGCTCCAAAGTCGCGGCACTAAATACTTTTCTGTTAAATTGAAAATAGCTTACTCGGTGTTACTGTTAAGATGCAGTCTCCTTTAGTGTAAAACATTTCACATTAGAAGTTGCTGTCGCGGGCATGTTGACAACTACAGCTGTCAGTCAAAACTGCCAATCATGACAGACACGCCCAAAGCTGCGCAGCACCACCCGCGAGGTACTAATCTGTAAAATTACCCAGTGTGGCCCTTAACCAAACCATTAATTTGTCTACCTTTTATCTAAACCCACAGAATAAGGGTGAGAGACTCCTGCACTCTTGGGACATGCACAGACAACAATGCTTTTACTTGGACAGAACTAAAGCTTTCAGAAAGACTGAGCAACTCTTAGCGGCATATGCTGCAGGATCTCAAGGAAAGCCTATCTCAAAACAGACCATTTCAAAATGGATAGGCCACTGCATTCATTTCTGTTACTCACAACTTGGCAAATCAGTGCCCAAGGGCATTGGGCCTCATTCAACCAGGGCAGCAGCCACTTCAGCAGCCTTTCTCAGAGGAGTACCAACCAAAGACATTTTAGAGGCTGCAACTTTGAGTTCAGTGCACACTTTTACCAAGCACTACCATTTACCGCTCTACTCCAAATCCAGAGCAGGCTTTGCCACTGCAGTCCTGCAGGGCCTTATAGCCTCTCCTAATCCTCTTTAGGCCCAGCCACCCAACCTCAGCTTTGGGATTCAACCCAAGAGTAATGACTGCAACAGTGAAACACGATGAACATAGTACAGTTGTGTACCTACCATAAATGGAGTGTATTCACTGTTGCAGTCCAGGTTAACCACCCACCATCCCCCTTTTCTTTGCTGGGACTTATCTATACTTCTCTATCCTATACAACCTATGTAGTGTATTTGCTTGTAGATAAAGGAAATGTTTATTTTACTGCATGCATAATTATTGGCATAATTTTTAGTCTGCCATTTTGGGGGCACCTGACATCTGGGGCAAGAAAAACTGAAGAAAATGGCGTCGGCTGCATCTTTTATACCCCTGGTGCACTGACATCAGGGAAGAGGCGACAGCAACTGACGCCGGACCTAAACTTTGGAATTCAGGCCGACTGTGGGTAGCCTGCCAGCAGGATAACCCAAGAGTAATGACTGCAACAGTGAATACACTCGAACATCTACATTTATGGTAGGCACACAACTGTTCTTTATCAACCATGGGACAAGTAAGGTCAATTTATAACCAAGTGGGATAGGTTATTTCAAACACAAAAAGGGAAATTAGTCTGCAAAACCAGCTAGCCTAGTGTACTTACTTATGAACCTGTAATCTTACATTTGACATGCACTTACAAAAATGCATAAAAAAAAACTTGGAATGCTTTAGACATCCAAAAACTTTCTCATCAACCCAACTAAAGCTACACTCCCCACTACTTAGCACCTCCCCTAACTACTTCATGGAGCTCCCATTCTAACTAACTTCCAGGCAGCACAAAAAGTAAAATTTGACCAATGATATAAAAAAGTGGCTAAATTTGCAGTAAATGCCCCTTTTAGGACACACTACTGTATAGCACTGAAAGCCCAAATTGGTTAGAACTAACCCATCAACTGACACATACAGAGCTTCTTCCCACCTACAACATTAGCCAGCAATCATCTGCTTGTCTAGCACTAAATACCATTCTATATACAACGGTGTTCGTACTCCATCACTATGATCCAGTGAAGAAAAACATTTCTGTCTACAACCCTACCAAATCTGCAGGACATGATCTATATTTATACCATGTTTCTAAGGCCTGGGACTCCTTACCTATATCCATCAGATGAATATCCCCTACAGTCCTTCAAAACCATTCTGAAATAGTTCTTTGCTGAAATCTGTCTCTGTATTTGCTCAACCTCAGGGTAATGATATTCCTAAATATGAACAAATTCCTACTCATACCTTACACCTCCTTACTCTCCCTTTTCACTCACTTCCTAACTTTATCTAGATATGTAGTAATTTATTTTTTCCTAACTTCATATTACAATTTCTGTATGTATTATACTAGTTTACCTTTAACTTCTAAAAAAATGTCTAAAATTTCTCTAATAATTAAGTTATTGCTATACAAGTCATATTTGTTTTAACTAATTTTGTCACATGTCCAATTTGGTATGATTATTTAAACTGTAGATGCTTTGCTTTATTTTTGAGGCTATTAAAATTGTTTTCAAAATGTTTTGAAATACTGTGGAAATTTTCTCCCTAGGCCTCCAATAAAAATGGACACCTACCTCGTTTAAACTTTCCCGGTAGTCAGACTTCAGTAAACAAATATCATGCTTGACCTTGGTCTTACAAATGCTGCTTCTGCTGACACCCCACTAATGTATAATATAATATAATATGATACAGTATGATATGACACAATATGATATAATATAATATATTATAATATACAACTTGTGATTGCAACAACTTCCCAAATGAAAACCAAGGAAAAATTACATCTAGATAAGGAAATCTGTGGAAATAACTGGCCACCCACACCACAACAAAAATCATCAGACTGAAGAAATATGAAAGCAATATTACTGGTCATTAACTACTTCATACTGCTCAACTGTCCCTGACTTTGCCTCATATTATTACCCTTCTCCTTATAAAATGTTATGATTTTCTGTTAAATCACTGAAGATTACAGTTAGTCTGTGATGTCAGACATTATAGGTTCATAGGTGTGTACTAGGCTAATAGCCCTTGAGCCTTTACAAGCCTAGCCCATAGAAGTGCCCTGGAATCGTCCCGCCTGACGTTAGTTCCTAGTGCGTCTATCAAGTACAGGTGTGTACTAGGCTAATAGCCCTTGAGCCTTTACAAGCCTAGCCCATAGAAATGCCCTGGAATCGTGCCGCCTGACGTTAGTTCCCAGTGCCTCTATCAAGTACAGCCACCAGAGTGATCCCAGGGGTGAACTTTCTATTTCCCATTCACTCGTCAAGAAGAGGATCTGTGAGGTGCTCTGCTTGACGTGTATGGGAAGTCTATTCCAGAGCATGGGCAGTCTCTGGGTTATGAACCTGTCCCTCCAGCATGTTCTGTTGATTGTGATAATGAGGTTGAGGTCTCTGGAGCATGTGGTATAGAGGGATTGGGATTTCTTTAGATGTAGAATTTCTAACGGAGCTGGGTCAGACATGGCTTTGTAAGTCAAGCAGAGATCGTCTCTTAGACGATATGAGACAGAAAATAACTTGAGATTTTTTGAGTCGGTCCGTGTAGGACATGTTTTTAAGGCCTAAGATCCTCTTTGTGAGGTACTTTTGTGGCCTTTCCAGCTGTTGCATGTGACTAGTGTGGTACATTCCAAATAGAGTAGTATACTCGATGATTGGCCCTAATGATGGAAGAGTAGAGAGAGATGACCTCTTTCTTCCTGGATGCAAAACCCTTGGGAATGAGATGTGCCTCACAGAAGGACTTTGACCACAGTGGCAATGTGGTGGTCATAGGAAAGGTTACTGTCAACCTGTGTCGGCAGATCTCTTATAACACCCTCAGTGTTCAGTGGGCTCCCATCGATATGGAAATTAGTGGGAACTGAGTTTTTCCCAAAGGGGATGACTACCCATTTTTTGGCATTAAGCTTAAGGCCATGGTTTCAACACCAGTCATTAGTCTCAGTGAGGCCTTTCTGTAGGATGTCTACATCACTTGGGAAATTAATAATGGCTCCCACCCTGCGGTCGTCTGTGAACTTGGTCAGCCAGAGTCGTCCCGTGTTGGGCTGGACTTCTGAGAAGTAGATGCCAAAGAGGAGAGGACTCCGGACAGATCCCTGTGTGACTCCACTCGTGACTGGTTGGCAATCTGACTTTTGAGTCTGCTACTTTCACACTGTGGGTTCTATCTGTGAGCCAATTTGCAACCCACCTAGTGATATAGGGGTCGATGCCTAGTTTGGTGAGTTTATCAATAATTCCTGAGTGAGGAATGATATCAAAGGCCATGACCAGACCTAGGTAGGCTGCATGAACTGCCTTGCCCTCATCCACAGCTCTGGTGACTGACTCAAAGAAGTCAACCAGGTTGAGCAGGCATGATCTACCTTTCACAATACCAAATTGCGTGGGATCTAAAGTTTGGAGATTCCCTATATCCTTATTAATTAGGTCCATGATGATGCGCTCCATAGCCTTACATATCAGAATCATCAGGCTAATGGGGCGATAATTCCCAGGCTCTGTAGTGTCATAAGTTTCATTCATACTTATTTATCCCTACAGCATATACTCCAAATTCAGGATTTGACATAAGTAATGAAAGATAGTTTAAATGATCTTCTACATAAAAATGCACACACAAGGAAAATGCATTCAATATTCTATAAAAAAAAACCTACCTAATAAGCTACAATAAAACCTGCAACAATGACCACATCTTCACAGTTGAGCTAAAATCCTCCAGAGCAAAGCAAACAGAACACGGTAAACCTCCTAGAAAACCAGACTCCCAAGCAATCAGTGAAAAATAGCCAGTTAGCAGTGTAAATAGCACTCCTCCATTAACAGAAGCACACAGACTGAAATTGCTGCACACTCACAGTGCTTGAAAACCAGCAACCGGTAAACAATTAAGCCTGTAATACAAAGCTTTACACTATATGAACTATATGGCATGGAAACAAGAAGTACATCAAATACATACTGCTTACTTAAATTTCTCCAGCAATGAAACCAAACACAAGAAATGCCATTGGTAGCACAGTTTAAATTAGTCTCTCCCAAAATGCTCACTTAACTAGAATGTCCAAGTCTGTAGTCTAAACAAGTCCCATTACTTCTACAAGCAGCCTTCTCCTACAAAGCTGACTGCTTCTCCAGATGCCTTGCACAGACAATACAGAATATAGCCATTATCTGTAAAACTTACTGCAAAATTCAAGTCACCTATAGCAAAACATGACTGTCATTTATAGTCCCACTGTCACGAACCACAAAAAGTAAAATTCCTAAAAAAAAATAAGTAATTTAATAAAAGAGTGCACTAACCTCTTGTCCAACCGTCCCTTATGACACTGAGTTCCACAACTGAGCAGAATTCTGTAGAAAGTGACATTTTTTTCATAAAACAGCATACCCACCCCCAAACAATTAAGCCAAGCCTTGTCTCTACACATGATGGACCTACACAGTATCTGACTTTACTACTTTGTAATGAATGCATGAATAGATTACACTGGTTAACACATTCAGATAAATACATTGAAATGCATAAGAAATTTAAAACAGCTCAGCATTTAAATCTCTCATTCAGTTAAATAAAAGTCAATAACAAGCCAGAAACCAATGTACTTAGCACCTCATCAAGTTGGATATGACCATTTTCACCTCTGCTGTCAACCATTATTTAATCCATTATGTCCAGGATAAAAAATAGTTAACAGAAAGCCAAGGATGACAGTAGCAATTTTACAATAATTCACATGCAAACCAATTGACTTAGGCTTATCTTACCACAAACTGAGAATTATGCAACTAT
The DNA here is from genome assembly GCF_019279795.1 of Protopterus annectens. Taxonomy (NCBI): domain Eukaryota; kingdom Metazoa; phylum Chordata; order Ceratodontiformes; family Protopteridae; genus Protopterus; species Protopterus annectens. The sequence goes on from NC_056725.1 coordinate 619,729,920, forward strand.
TTTTTGTATATTTAGTCAGCATTTTAGTTAATGTGACGAACTTTAAGAAACTGAATTTTCAGTGGAGATTGACATTTGCTGAAAATGTTAATAAAGCTACATATACCATTGTAAGTGCCCTATGTATAGGCTTGTAACACCCTTGGAACAGAAGTGAAAAATTAATTTCAGTGAAAATCGAGGGAACCACAAATAGCTGGCCAAGAGGTGAGTTTAAAAACGAGGTTGGCATGAGAGGGAAAACATTCATTTTCATTGTGTGCTTCCACTTCAAGAACCAAAACCTCTAAATGGATGAGTTGGGTTAAGCTTACAGCAACTGGCATCTCAGGATGGCCTGAAACACAAAAGCAAAAAGTACATTAAAGTATTTTGACTGATATACCTTTTATTGTTGTAGTCATGTAAACATGTCATGGTCTTGAAATGCAGTCACCCATGCACATACTGTCTATAAAAATACTATACATATACCTTTTGTCCAAGTCTTCATAACACACTGTAAACAATATCAGCCTTCAGTGCAGACAAGACAGCACATACTCCTTCTCCACTTCCACATACTGCAACTCCATGCAGGTCACCCAAGTGTCACCAGGAAAGCAGACCTGCAGGAGTTGCAAATCAATTGAGTTGCAAGTGCATTTCAGCTTTGCCGGTACCCACCTTAAGCCTTTCCTCCCTTTTCAAAAAAGGCCAGGCCGTTCATAACAGGGATGAATTTATGAATACCCAGCCAGTTATCCATTAGAAAGGCAGACAGTGTGTCACTCTTTTTAACATGGACAGAGGTGGGTAAGCACTGTGTTATAAATCTATACCTCCAGCATGTGCATTTATTTGTTGGAGTGGATTTACATCTTCTGTCACATGATAACCCTGCCCCTAGATCTAAACTGGCATCTTAAACTAAAACAAAAGCTGTTCCCATAACAGTACCACTACAGAAAACAACTGGGAGTCTCATCACACGCGTGTACATGGACACACACACACACACACACACACACACACACACACACACACACACACAAAATTTATTCCCTCTTTATGTGTCCCTCTAGTGTATGATTATGTGCTTATTTTATCACTAGATTTCTGAAAAGCCTAGTTAGCAGTAGCTGGTATGCTACTACTTTCGTAGCTATGTTTGCTTTGAATAAGTCATTTTGTAACTCGTTTATTGGTGAAAAGTAGTAGTATCCAGTCCAGATTCTTCTGCTACAACTCTAGTTATATTTCATAGGTTGGTACTAGGCTATCGGCCCTAGGGCCTGTACAAAGCGTAGCCATAACAATTCCCTGGATATTTCTTCTCACAATATTTACTTCCCTGGACCCCTGTCTTGCAGGGTGACTGACATGATCCCCAGGGTGAATTTCCTATCTCCCATCCAATTGTCAAGGTTCCTTTTGAAGAGGACCAAGGAGGTGCTCTGCTTAACATGTGTGGGCAGTCTATTCTAGAGTACGGGGAGTCCCTGGGTCAGGAACCTATCCCTTCAGCATGTTTTGTTCATTGTGATGACGAGGTTTAGATCCCTGGAGAGTGTGGCTCTGAGGGATTGGGATTTCAAGTGGAGCATGTCCAACAGCCCAGGGTTTGACATGGCCTTGTATGTTAGTTAAGCAGAGATCGCCTCTCAGTAGACGATATGCCACAGAGTATAGGTGGAGTTTTTTTTAGACGGTCAGCATAGGGCATCTGCTTTAGGCCTGTGATTCTTTTAATGAGGTATTTCTGTGGTCTTTCCAGCTGTTGCAGATGTCTTGTGAGGTACATACCAAATGGGCTGTTGTACTCTATAATGGGTCTAATGAGGGATGAGTACAGTGGGACAGTGACCTCCTGTTTTCCAGACGAAAAACCCTTAGTGATGATGTGTGCTACAGAAGGATTTCCTGACTGTTGTGGCGATGTGGTTATTGAAGGCGAGACCACTGTCCACCTGTGTCCCTAAGTCTCTCATCACACTTTTGGTGTTTAGTGTACTGCCACCTATGTGGTAATTCATGGGTACATGTTTTTTCCCAAAGGGGATAACTATACATTTCTTGGCATTAAGCTTGAGCCCATGTCTCTGGCACCAAGCATCTGTTTCTGTAAGGCTCTTTTGTAGAATATCCACATAATTCAGGGATTCAGTAGTGGCTCCCAGTTTGCAGTCATCTGCGAACTTTGTTAGCCAGAGTCCCTTAGTGTTGGCCTGTACTTCAGAGAAGTAGATGCCAAACAAGAGTGGTCCTAGGACTGAACCCTGAGGTGAGGTACTCTACTTGTCTGGAGCTGGATTTGGAGTCTGCTACTTTTACATTCTGGGTTCTGTCAGTAAGCCAGCTGGCAACCCATCGAGTGATGTAGGGATTTATGCCCAGCTTAGTAAGTTTGTCTATGATTCCAGAGTGGGGGATGGTGGTGAAGGCCTTGGCGAGGTCCAGATAGGCTGTGTGGGACCGCCTTACCCTCATTCACAGCTCTGGAGACTGTTTTCAATCTGGTTCAGGAGACCAGATCAGCCCTTCATGAACCCAAACTGGGTGGGGTCCAGTGTTTTAAGGTTGCCACTGTCTTTGTTTATAAGTTCCATGCCCTTGCAGATCAGGCTCGTCAGACTGATGGGACAGTAGTTCCAGGATCCAATGTGAATCCCCCCTTGTGGAGTGGGATAACTGTAGCTGTGTGCCACTCAGTGGGCACGAAGCCTGAGGTGAGGCCATGATTAAACATGACACTTGGGTGAGGTGCCAGTTCACTGTGTAGTTCATTTAGTACACAGCCCGGGATGTCATCTGGTCCCATGGATGCTGTATTCTTAGCTTTGCAGAGTGCAATTTCTACCTGTGTGGCCGTGATTACTGGTATTTGGCAATCTTTTGATATTGAGATGGGCCCTTTTGGGGGTGAGAGGGGGAGTGAATTTGGCACTAAATCGATCTGCCAGGATATTGGCAATATCCTTGGGATCAGTATATTTAATACCACTCTGTTGTAGCTCAGAGCAGATCTAAGCATCGCCATTTAGATTCTTGACATAACTATAGAATGCCTTGTGGTTGTCTTTGGAATCTTTGGCAATTTTATTTTCGTAACTAGCTTTGGAGGATTTTATGAGAGATCTCTGCTTCTTATTGAGGCTGGTAAGGGAGTTTTTTTGCATCCTGGTATTTTCCTCTTTTCTGCAACAGTTTCTTCCTTCTGTTGTATAGTTTGTTTATGGCAGGGGACCACCAGATTGGCTTCCTTTTTTGGAGGAAAGCGTCTTTGTTCTATTTGGGATGGCACGATTCATGCACAAGTGGATGTGCTTTGTACAGTGCCTTAGTGTTCCCTTGCTCTACTCAGTGTCATCTTCCCTCTATGCCTTTTTAAATATTTAAAGCAAACAAATGTGCAATAACCCAGAATGAAATAACACAATCACTTAAACAAATCAAAACTCCTAACAGTGACCAAGGGTCACTTAATAGACTTTTCTGAAATCATTCAATGTTAAAAAAAAGTTACACAATACCTCGACAGTTAATGCTTTTGTCTTTAGTGAAAAGACTTCAGACTACAGAAATGTTAACCTACATCCATTATTTCAATTTACATTTAAAATTGATAACATCATTCAGTCCTTGTGGAACACAGGCATTCAGTTTTATTTGCCAGTTATATTCCTGTGCATCAAACATATTTCCTTCACTGCAGCTCTCGTGCTGAAATCCGAGCAGCCCACTGTATAAGTAGAACATCTGCAGAAGACATTTATAACAACCTTAGATACAACCGCATAACTATGTTCGTACATTGTTATTAAGTTTGTGATGTTTCATCATCATCGACTTCCTTTTGCCCATTTTCTACAGGGGGTCAAGATGTCATGTCAGTTGTTGCCATCTCTTTTTTCAATGACACCACTCTACCTTCTTTGATACTCGTGCATGAGTGTCACAGGTCTTTTCTTATACAATCCATACACTTTTTTTGCTGGATGCACTTGTTTCCTCTTGTCTTCTTCCTGCCTTTCCCAAATCATCTTCACCAGACTGTCTTCAGTTTTTTGCACATCTGCATGAACCACCGCAATCTGCTGTCTTTGGTCTTCTTTGCAATTGAAGGTACTTTGGCTTCTGCTCTGGTGTCGTTATTCCACCTATACCTGGCACTTCATTTCCATTACCTCTAGCTTCCTCAGCTGTTCTGCCTTCACTGCTGAGGTTTCTGTTCTATACAGCAGCACTGGTTATACCGATGGTTAGTACACCTTACTTTTCAGCTTTTATTGTATTCTTATGTCACATACTGTTGTTGACACTCTGTGCCATTTAGCTGAAAACTCTCTGCTTCTACATTTGGCAACCTTATTTAGATTTGATTTTGCCTCGACTAGCACCTCCTATCCCTTTCTTCTCTCACTTTCATCCTTCATAACCTTACTTTATCATAAGTTAGCAAACATAATAGGCTACTTTCATGTTAAAACTAATACTTAAATTGTGTAATAAGCAGACTTAAGCTCACTAAGTTTTTAACATAATGTTGTATTTTTTCATTGATTTAAATTGTTCTTTTTCATATGATGAGACTCCTACATAGCTGCTTCCTATAATCTTTGTCGTATTGTTAATACCATCTCCATTTCAACTTATGCAGTTGTATTTAAATATCTGCTTAGAGTTGTTCTCCCTGACCTCCACAAGGGCAGACGGGACAGGCGTTGCCTTCAGGCGTCACGCCTGGCTCCGGTTGTGTCAATTTCTGGAGCCCCTTTAAGGCATCTTTCACCAATGCTCCATATGATGGTTCTTCCCTTTTCCGGAAATCGGTGAAAGAGACACTGGTCCAGAGCGAGAAGGATGGGAAGATGCTTTCTGCCGTCGGGATCTGCTTCTCGTCTCCTCAAAGATCGTTTTCCAGGAATCAGCGAGGACCGAAGAAGATGTGGTTCTGGAAGTCTCGGTCATTTTCCTGGGACGCTCAGGATGCTCCTTCCCCCAGAGGCAGTGGGGGTTGTGACAGACGCTGCCCTAGAGGCAGTGGGGATCCCAGGAATTTCGGGTCCCGAGAATCCTTCTCGGAGAAACTTGGGCAGCAGCTCTGAGGCATTGCCTGACTGCTCATCTCTGGAGGCAGTCGGAGGTCGCCTGTCACTACACCCAAAAGCATGGGAGTCCATTACAACAGATCATTGGGTGTTGCGAATCATATCCCGAGGATATTTCATTCCATTCAAGGAACCTCCCCATCCGAACCATCTCCTACCAGACGTCCCACCCGTGCAACCAGAGGTAGCAGAGCTAGAAATAAGAAAGCTGCTCAAGAAACCAGTCATCCAACCGGTCTCCCCAGACCAGTCTGAATCCTGCGTTTATTCCAGGTTTTTTTTAGTCCCAAAGAAAATGGGGGATCTCATACCAATTTTGGATCTGTTCACATTGAAACTGTCAGTAGCCAAGGTGAAGTTCCAAATGGTCACTCTTCAATCTATCCTGCCCTTTCTGCAGGCCAAAGACTGGATGTGCTCGATAGATCTCCAGGATGATGCATGCTATCACATCAAGATGGACAGGTGTTCCTGGAAGTTTCTTCACTTCCGGCTTCAGAGCCTGTCCCTTTGGTCTCACCACAGTCCCAAAGGGTGTTTACCAAGGTAATGGCAGTTGTAGCAGCTCACCTGAGGCCTCAGAGTATTCAGGTATTTCCTTACCTGGACGATTGGCTCCTTGCTGCCCCTTCAGAGCATCTACTCTGCCAAGCCAGGGACTACTTCATTCAGCTAGTAAACAAACTCTGCATCACCATCAATCCGAACAAGTCTTCACTGGTCCTGGTCCAGATTCTGAACTTCATTGTGGCTCAGCTGGATGCGACTCAAATGAAGGTTTTCCTCACTTCAGACAGGATATGCAATCTGAAATTACATGTGTTGCACATTCTTCAGGCACAAGTTCCGACAGCCGAAGCTGTCCTAAGGCCATTGGGTTCCATGGCAGCCACGATCAATCTCCTGCTGATGGCTCTTCTCCAAATGAGAGTTCTTCAGTGGACGCTTGCGGTCCTTTCCTTTAAGAATCTCAAGAGTATGCAGAGAGTCCCTTTGGTGGTGAATTCAATCCCCAGATCTCCTCAAGGGACGTTCCTTTCACCCCTGCCTTCCCCAAAACCATGATGACCACAGAGGCCTCCCAACTCGAGTGGAGGGGCACTGCTCAGGAGGGACAGTCCAAGGCACATGGTCCCCTTCTGGGACCAGTCTGCATATCAACGTACTAGAGATGAGAGCGGGTCTTCTGGCATTGTAGGCTTTTCATGCCTTTCTTCCTCCAGGGACGATTGCTATTCAGACAGACAATATGTCTGTGATCTGGTATATCAACAAACAAGGAGGAACCAAATCTTATCTCCTCTGTCGAGAAGTCATGAGAGTGTGAGAATGGGTGATCTCTACTGGCCACTTTCTAGTAGCAGTGCAACATTTTAGCAGACAGGCTCAGCAGCTCTATTCTGATGCCTTACGAATGGTCTCTGAATCCTTCAGTACTGGAACAGATTTCCTAAGGTGGGGGTCATCCTTGCTGCAATCTCTTCACATCTCTTTCCAACGCGAAATTCAGCGAGTTTTTCTCTCTGAACCCCCCACAGGGGGAAGCCCCTAGAGACGCACTGGTGCATGCTTGACCTCCCAGTCTCATTTATGCTTATCTTCCACTTCCCCTCATGTCAAAGTTTCTTCAGAAAGCTCTAAGGCTGGAGAGCACTGTGGTCCTCATTGCCCCATTCTGGCATCATCAGGTTTGGTTTCTGTTACTGTGGTCTCACTTGGTAGTTCCTCCATGGATGCTGGATCCAGTTCTGGATCTTTTTTCATCTCTCAGGGATCCCTCACCCAGATCTGGACAGTCTGAAGCTCACTGCTTGGCTACTCTGGTTCCCATGATTGTTAGGCCTCGCGGATTGTCATCCCTTGTAAAGTCCATTTTGGTAGTGGCTTACAAATCCTCTACTAGAAAGGTGTATCATAGTAAATGGAGATGTTTCTCCATATGGGCCACTGAGCAGGTTTTGGATCTTTTTACTACACCTCTTTCGGCTGTCTTAGATTTTCTGACGAGTATTTTTCATCAGGGTGCCAATTCCTCTACAGTTTAAGTACAACCAGCAGCTATTTCTAATTTTCATGTTGGGGTGAATGTCTTCTTTGGCTTATTCCAGACTTTGTAAGACTTTTCTTAAAGGTGCCTTCTTTCTTAGACCCCTGGTTAAGGACCCTACATTTCCATGGGATCTTACCTTAGTGTTACAGGCATTGGTCTCTGCACCCTTTGAGCGTGCAGCTTCAGTTGATTTGCAATTTTTGACCTGGAAAATGGCTTTTCTGGTTGCCATTACCTCTGCCAGATGAGTGTCAGAGCTTCAGGCTCTATCTATCAAAATGCCTTACATGATCTTTCACAAAGACAGAGTGTTGCTGTGCACCAATCCATCTTTCCTTCCTAAGGTGGCTTCGGAAGCTAATATTAATCAGACTATCAGTTTACCATTTTTTCCCCTAACTTCCAAAACAAAGAAGGATGCAAGCTGCATCTGCTTGATGTTCATAGACAATTGAGATTTTACTTGCACAGGACAAAATCTTTTCGTAAATCTGATCAGCTCTATGCTAAACCCTTCCTAGGCAAGCCATTTTCCAAGGTAACTATTGCTCCCCGGATTTCCCAATGCATTGCTCGAGCCTATGCTGTGAAAGGCATATCTCTGCCGGGACAAGTGAAGGCACATTCTACTCTATCTATGGCTACGTCAGCTGCTTTCTGGTGTAGGGTATCTCTGGATGATATCTGTTCGGCAGCTACTTGGTCCTCATCTCATACCTTTATTTCACATTACAAGCTGGATATTATGTCTAGGAACAGAGGATCCTTTGGTTCTGCAGTGCTCCAGAATATCCTTCCATGAGCACCACCCAGGATATTATAGTGTCTGGGGACTCTGTCCCACAGGTTGAAGACCAAATGAAGTAAACTGCTTCAGATAAAGAAGTTATGTACTCACCATAATGTTTTATCTGAGTAGTTGTACTTCATTTGTCTTCAACCTTTCCCCCCTTACTTCCCTCTGACCTTATCTTTGTGCAGTCTTCATATACCTTTGTATAAATCGTGAGGTCCTTGGCCCAGTCTAGGCCCGGGAGTTGGTAGTGACTCATGATTATGATAAGGTGCTGTTGGGTGCATGTCTGGTACCTTTTAGGCAGCAAACTCGACCTGAAGGGAGAAGGAAGGCAGGGGGCATTGTGAGTAAGGGAAGGAGCTTGGAGCTCCAATACATAGCTGGAAAATGCGGCCGTGTCAGATATGATGTGGATCCGAAACCCACAGGTTGAAGACAAATGAAGTACAACTACTCAGATGGAATGTTATGGTGAGTACATAACTTCTTTTTCTTGTATATGAGGTAAAAACCTTAACCATTATGCCAACCCTCATCCTTTGTGCCAACCCTCAATAAGAGTCCTCCTGACATAAAAAATACATTACCTGTAACATCCAGCAGCTGTGTGGTATAAGCAGAGGTTCTAAACTGCTCGAATAGTCATTTTCTTCTAGACAGCTTGTTTTCACAAGTCATCTCCAAAGTGTCCCTTTCACATAGCCTACTGATCATGGTTCATATATCCACTCTCATCAGCTATAAAATGTGTACAAAATAATAAAAAAAAAGGTAAAAAAATATATATATATTGCATGAAGCTGTTCTCCAGCCATCCTCTGTGACCAGTGAGTTGTCATGTGAAGTAAAGTCTATAGGCAAGCATCACCTGCAACATAAACCTATCCACCAGCCACCCTGCCCCAACTATTTAAAAAATCTGATAGCCTTGTCTCAGTGTAAGATGGACTCAGACAATGCATAAAATCAACACATTAAAATAAATGCATTGCATGAATGAATAAACTTTGAAGTCTGTCACTTAAGCTTTTCATTCAGTTTAAAAACATTCTTTCAGAATCTGTCGAAAACGGTGTATTTTGTGCCTCATCAGGTTAAATGCAGACATTTACACCTTGTCTGTCACCTATTTTTTAACCCCCCTGGGTTCAGCATCAGCAACTCCTAGTAGATTGTCAAAGATGATACTGGCAAGCTTAGAGAAATTCATATGCAAACTGATTTTACCAAACTTCCCTTAACACATATTGAGTTGACTAGAATATGTAAAAGAAAAAAGTATAAATATTTCAGATTCCATGTCTTTCAGCCTTAACAGAAAAGGAATGGGGATGTAGACACCACAAATGTATCAACTACATAATTCAAGGTAGGGTAATAGTACATTTACCCACATGCTGTACATCTATGTTTCAGACCATCTTTTGGTGACAATTTAGGATAAGTTTCATCCAGTCCATATGTCATAACATTTGGGTTCTTGAAGTGGGTGACGTGGTCATTCAACTGAATGTGTTTCCCACACAAGAAAGATTCTGTTTCCACAGCTTTCTTCCTGGGTAGCTAATTATGTGTGTGCGTGTGTCTACTTCAGAAATGTAAAAAAACGCTTACTCAAATCACTTATGATCGAGATGAAAGCATTGAAACCTTGGATACACAAAATATCAGATCAACGTAAATGTTAACCAGGAAAGGAACCACTTTCCCACCACGGGGAAATTTGCCCTTTTCCCCACTATAGTGCGATCTTACAGTTGGTATATTTAGTTAGAGGGTTGTGTTGGGGGGTGCAGACCCCCCCACTTTCATGGCTTCGACATGCTTTGATCTGTATATTTTGCCCTGGTGGCCAAGTGGTTCCTTTGCCAGGTCAACATTTTCGTTGGATGTGATGTTTCTTGTATGTAAGGTTTCACGCCTCAGTCATAAGTGATTCAAGTAAATGGGTTTCACGTTTTTGAAGTAGACCCATTTTTATATATATATATATATATATATATATATATATATATATATATATATACGTTCATAGGTATGTACTAGGCAAATGACCCTGGAGCCTTTACAAGCCTAGCCCATAGGATTACCATGACATTGTGACACCCGACCTTAGTTCCCAGTGCCTCTGTCGAGTACAGCCACTGGAGTGATCCCCAGGATGAATTTTCTATTTCCCATCCACTCATCAAGATTTCTCTTGAAGAAGGCCAGTGAGGGGCTCTGTTTGACATGTATGGGAAGTCTATTCAGTAGCATGGGCAGTCTCTGGGTTATGAATCTGTCCCTCCAGCTTGTTCTATTGATTGTGGTAATGAGGTTGAGGTCTCTGGAGCATGTGGTGCGGAGGGATTGGGATTTCTTTAGATGCAGCATTTCTCCCAGAGCTGGGTCAGACATGGCTTTGTAAATCGAGCAGAAATCTCCTCTAAGTAGGCGATATAAGACAGAGAATAGTTGGAGTTTTTTGAGTCTGTCCATATAGGACAAGTGTTTAAGGCCTAGGATCCTCTTTGTGAGGTACTTTTGCGGCCTCTCCAGTTGTTGCAGGTGTCTAGTGAGGTACATGCCAAATGGGGCATTGTACTTGATGATTGGCCTAATGAGGGAAGAGTAGAGGGAGACAATGACCTCTTTCTTCCTGGATGCAAAACCCTTAGTAATGAGATGTGCCACATAGAAGAACTTTCTGACCACAGTGGCAATGTGGTGGTCAGAAGAGAGGTTGCTGTCAACCTGTGTTCCCAGATCGTTTATAACATCTTCTGTGTTCAGTGGACTAGCATCAATGTGGTAATTCATGGGAACTGGGTTTTTCCCAAAGGGGATGATGACACCTTTTTTGGCATTGAACTTAAGGCCATGGTTCTGACACCAGTCCTTGGTCTTAGTGAGGCCTTTCTGTAGGATGTCAACATCACTTAGGGAGTTAATAATAGCTCCCAACTTGCAATCGTCTATGAACTTTGTCAGCCAGAGTCCTCTCGTGGTAGCCTGGACTTCAGAGAAGTACATACCAAATAGAAGAGGACCCAGGAACGAACCCTGTGAGACTCCACTTGTGACTGGTAGGCAGTCTGACTTGGAGTCAGCTACGTTCACACTGCGGGTTCTATCTGTGAGCCAGTTTGCAACCCATCTAGTGATGTAGGAGTTGATGCCAAGCTTAGTGAGTTTTTCTGTAATTCCTAAGTGGGGAATGGTATCAAAGGCCTTTGCCAGATCAAGGTAGGCTATATGAACCACATTGCCTTCTTCCACAGCTCTGGTGACTGACTCAAAGAAGTCAACCAAGTTGAGCAGGCATGATCTACCATTCACAAAACCAAACTGTGTGGAATCCAGATTTGGAGATTACCTATATCCTTGTTTATTAGGTCCATGATGATGCGTTCCATAGCTTTGCATATATCAGACTCGTCAGGCAAATGGGGTGATGGTTCCCAGGGTCTGTAGTCGCTTCTCCTTTGTGGAGAGGGTTGTCTGTAGCAGTGCGCCATTTGGTAGGGACAAAGCCTGAGGTGAAGCTGTGACTGAACAGGACACACAGGTGAGGTGCCAGTTCACTCTGTAGTTCATGTAGAACACAGCCAGGGATATTGTCAGGTCCCATAAAAGCTGTATTCTTGGCCTTGGACAGTGCTATTTTAACCTGTGCAGCAGTAATACTGGGTGCCTGGCAATCTACTGGTATTATTGGTCTTTGGGGGGGGTAAAGTTGGCACTGAATCTGTCTGCCAGTATCTTGGCAGTATCTGTTGGCTTGGTATAGGAGATACCATTGTGCAGTAGCTCAGAGCAAATCTGGGTATTGCCATGGAGATTCTTTACATAACTGCAGTAGGCCTTGTGGTTGTCTTTACAATCTGCTGCAGTTCTGTTTTCATAGCTAGCTTTAAAGGATTTGATGAGGTATCTCAACTTTTTGTTGAGGCTGAGAAGGGAGTTTTTCCAGTCTTGGGACTTCACCCTATTCTGCATCAGTTCCTCCTTCTGTTGTAGAGTTTGTTTATGGCAGGGAACCACCAGATTGGCTTCCTTTTTTTGGAGGAGAGAGTCTTGATTTTATTGGGTTATGGCGAGATCCATGCATTTATGTACGTGTTCGTACAGTGCATTGGTGTATGATTCAGTGGTCATACAACTATTCTGTATTTGCATGGGTGCCGTGAAGTTAGCCACCTCTGTTTTTAGGAGCCCAAAGTTAGCTTTGGAGAAGTTTTTCATGGTGGTTGCCTTTGTGGGGTGAGATGTGGATTTCCATGGTGATTAGTTTGTGGTCGGATCTAACCGGGGAGGAATTGACTATTGGTGTAGAGCAACGGTTGCCCTTGTTAGTAATAACCAGGTCAAGGATGTTGCTTCCTCTAGTGGGTGTAAGAATGAGCTAGTCCAGGGTATTGGAATTGATGAATTCGAGGAAGCATTGGGCCAGTGTATTGGTGCATGAGTAATTTTCCCAGTTGATGGAGGGGTAGTTGAAGTCACCTAGTATGAGAGTGTTGAGTTGTACCCTAATAGTTTCCAGGGTGCTTGGGAACGTGAAGTGAGAGTCTTGGGACATGGTTGGGGACCCATAGCAGGCTACAACCTGAATTGCTTTCTTACCCAATATTAGGTTGTACCCAAATTATTTCAGATGCATTATGCTGGGCTACTAGTCTGGAAATGTGCATATCCTTTATGAATATGGAGATACTAATGCCTTTGGAGCTTCTGTCCATGTTCTGGGGCTGAAAGGTGTGGAATGAGTTATAGCCTGGTAGCTCCGGGGTGCTTTCTGCTGGTTTAAACCAGGTCTGCATTACAGCACAAATGTCTATGTTCTTCATTTTGAGGAGTGCTTCGAGCAAGTGCATCTTGAGATTTACACTTCTAGCATTGAGCAGCATGACCATCAGATTGCATTTGTTTATAACTGTTACAGTGGTAATTTGGTCTTTGGAACATTGCCTAAAAAGGCACTGTAGGGATGACAAGAGCCTTAGCCAGTATCCGGAAACCTATGGGTGACAGATGCAGGCCATCTCTGGTAAAGCATTGAGGTCTGTCAGTCATGTCATCCCAAGCAGATAGATACTGGATCCCCTTAGAGTGACACCAGAAACTTAGCCAATTGTTGAAGTCTATAATTTTCTGCTTGTTCTATGGTATCATTCTGGGCGACTGTAGGATGCTGCTGGGGGCTAGGGTCATACCTGCCTGGGCCACATAATCCGAGAGCTCCTACATGTTGCTTTTCATGTATTCCAGGGAGGTGCATCTCAGGTCATTCACACCCACATGGACAGTGACAGAGTCATACTTGTTGGACTGACCTGAGTGCATGTGTTGTGTCAGATTCTGGCACCTGATAGACAGTTGACTGTTACATCAGTGAGTCTCACTATCGAGTCACCTATGATTAATGTATTGGGCAAGCTGTTTTGCCTTAGGGGCTTAGATTGAGGGACACACTGTGTAGGTGAGCTGTGTGTCTTGTGGTTTGTGCTGTGTTGTGGTGGTCAAGTGCGTTTCTGCCTTGGAGGTCTCTGCTGTTTGGGTAGACTTCTATTGAGAGCCTCCACGAAGGTGGGTGTGTGGTTTGTGTTATGTGAGAGCTGTGATGGTAGGTGTTCTGGAGGGCTATGTGTTTCATGCGGTGTGGTGCAGGTGTTGACCACCTCCTCTTGACCAGCTATTTCGGTCTTGGCTTGAGAGTGCATGGCTTCCAATTTGGATATATAAGTGCATCTCTCATAAGTCTGAGTGTTGGAAGGTAAGAGGAGAGGGTTGTCTGTGTGCATGAGGCAGTTGCTACATTGCCTCAGAATGCTCAAGTTCACCAGATTAATAGGAAAAACCTCAGGGAACTGACTGTTTGACATGCCAGGAGGGATGGTCATTATTACTAAGTACTGGAGCTGTTTCCTTATATATTCCTTTTACAGGAAACATGTCACTCAAGGTGTCTGAGTCTGTACAGAGCACAGCCAAGTACTTGAGGGGAAACTAATACATAGACCCTGAAAATTTAACGATGAAGTATTTAGGCAGATACTCTGAAGTTTGGAAGAAATCAAGCAGTACTTACTGAAAAATAAAAAATTAGGTTGTCAAGAATGATGAAAAGTGGGAAGTCGCATGAATGGTTACTGCCTGGCTACTACTAATGCTGGTCTCAGCACAGCTTCGCTCTGTTGGGATACAATGCTCCTTTGCTTGTTCTCTCACCAGAAGCAAAATGTTAGCACTAATCCCAAGAAGAGAAGCATGCCACAGCCTGTTTGGTGATCCACAGTCTTGTCCCAGATGATGCAAGGGTCTGCAGGCTTGTAACCTTTTTCTGGTAGATGCCTCAAATAGCAACCAGACCAATCAGGTACATTAATTACAGACACACACTCTCCAACCAGAAAAATATCAGGAATCAATGCACTCTGCTGCTACTCTCACCAGGATTAGAATATAAGCACAGATCACACACACACACACACACACACACACACTGTGTGTGTTTGTGTTTATATATATAGATATATAGATATATAGATATATATATATATATAGATACAGAAGGAGATGTATACCAACTCCGAGATCATACAACAGTGGTGTATGGGCGAATTCCCTTACCCTGCTGCACCACAATTCCATACAAAATCTGACAACCAAAACTCCATACAAAACGTTTTTTCATGTGTTTGCTGTGATTTACAGCCTGAAAAACACTTTGCTCATATGAGCGTTCAGTGTTTCAGACTGTATCATAAAGATTAATGGGTTACTACTAGGTTAACTACCCTGAAGTGTCTTTTTAAGCTTAGTCATGTTATCCCATTAGGCATTCTGAATACATTTACCACAATTTTTATTCCTATATTTCCCAATTGTAAATGAATGTTTGTTGGGTTCATGCCACTGAGTATTTAAAGGGGACTATGCTGCAGGATAGAGTATTTAGGCATGGTCTCTTTCCATTAGTAACAAAGGAGCAGTCCTGGGGTAAATTTCCTTACTCCCATCCATTGATCTAAGTTGTATTTGAATAGGGATTGGAATTAACTTGCTTTTATCTGGATGAGCAGTATGTTATAGGGGTAGTGGTATTCTCTGGTCTCTGTATCAGTACCTCCAAACTATTCTCTTTACTGTATGTTGCAGAAGAGGATGAAGACTTTGACTCGGGTATTTCTGATTAGATTTTCTTGAGGAGTGTGTGTAGGGAACTCTTCAGTATATGCATACATATACCCATCTATATCAGTCCATCTATCTACCTATTTGTGTGTGTGTGTGTGTGTGTGTGTGTGTGTGTGTGTGTGTGTGTGTGTGCGCGCGTGTGCAGTAGGCCCATTAGAACTGGGTCAAAGGATGCCTTATAGGCCTGGCACAGTCAACCTCTTAATAGTCTATAAGAGTCTAAATATGTTGATAGAGCCTTGAGGCAATCCATATAGTGCATGGTAGTCCCTGTATTATGAGAAGTCAGGACAGAAATGCTATTCCTTTTTTTATAAGTTGAGCAATATAGAAGGGCTTCCTCAAAATGGCAGACACATGCTGATCAAGTGCTAGGTCGCGGACTTATGTGTTTTCTTAAATCTCTAACTACTGGATCAATGCTTAAGGGTGTACTGTCATTGTGCTTATTTTCTGCTGCAGTCAGTTTCCCAAAGGATACAATAATGCACTTTTTGCATTTAGATTTAGTCCATGACTTTGGCACCAGTTAATTATTTATTTGGGACATGCCTTCATGGAAAATGTCTGAGTCTAATGGAGATTCAGTGACTGCTCCTAACTTGCAGTTATCTGCAAAATTGGTCAGCCAAAGACCCTTGATATTTGTATGGAAGTGGATGCTAAACAGAAGTGGACCCAGCACAAAGCCCTGTGGGATTTCACTAATGACTAGTCTTTTTGTGGCAGTAGCTTCCCCTGTCTTGACTTCATGTATCCCATCTGTGAGCCAGCTGGCAATCCAGTGGGTGGCACAGGAATTTATTCCTAATGTACTCATCTTTTCTACCATGCCTGAATGGGGTATTGTGTCAAAAACTTTGGCCAGGTCTTGATATGTGTTGTGTACCATGTTGCCTTCATCTATTGCTTTGGTGATTTTTCTGAAAAAGTCCACTTTAAGTATGACCTACCTTTGATGAAACCAAACTGGGATGGGTCCAGTGTCTGAAGATTTCCTGTGTCCTTTTTGATTAATTTCATAATTCTTTCCATGGCTTGACATATTAGGCTGGTCAGACTTATAAATCTGTAATTACCCAAGTTGGTGGATGGCCCTCCCTTGTACAGGGCTATGACTTTTGCTGCTCTCTGTTTGCTTGGTACAAAGCTCATTTGGAGGCTGATATTGAACAGTGCTGTTAGAGGCATGGACTAATCCTTCCTCGTGATAGTCAGGATACATCGACATATGCTGTCAGGACTCATATGTGTACTTTTGTCTTTCATACCCATTATTGAGTACAGTGCCCCTTCGGGGCATGTACCTTGCCAAGCATATGCAGCAGTTGGAGAGACCACAGAGGTTCCTGACCAGGAAGATTCAGGGTCTCAAGCACCTATCCTGTACAGATAGGCTAAAAACCCTGTCCCTCTACTCAGTCTCATACAGACTGCTCAGAAATGAACTGTGTCTGGCAAACAAGGCCATTTCAGACCCAGCATTGATGGAGTTTGCGCAACCCAAATACAAGGCCTTAACCTGGTCTGTGACATTAATAGAACTTGTTGGCGGGAAAGATTAGTGTCCCAAAGACTCCTCTATCTGGAATAGACTCCCTCTCCATGTCAAGCAGAGTACCTCTGTAGCCCTCTTTAAGGGGAGCCTGGATTACTGGATGGGAAGCTACCCCTGGGATCCCACCTGTGTCCCTGCTGGACAGGGGAAACAGATGTTGACTTTGAGGGAACATGGGTGAAATTCTTGGCTAGGCTTATAAAGGGCCTCCAGGCCAATAGCCTAGTATCATCCTATGAACATATTAACCTATAGGGGGTGAAGTTGGAGCTGAATTTATAAGTCATCCGGTTTGCTGTATCTTCAGCTTCAGTGTAGGTGGTGGTGTCCACAATCTGCTCAGCTCACTGCTGCTGAGTACTTTTGAGATTATGGAAATGGCTGAAGAAGGAACTGTGGTTGTCCTTGACCTGGGTTGCTATTTTTTCTTCAGGTTTGGCATTGGTGGTTTTAATTAGACTCCTGAGTTGCATATTTATGCAGCGATGCAGTGTCTAACAAGCTGGGTGTTGCACTTCTTATTTTTAGCCAAAATTTATTTCTTTCCATAAAGCTTATGGATATTGGGGTTCTACTGGTAAAGTTTGTATTTTGAGTTCAGCTTGTGCTTAGTTTTACTGGATACAGCTGCTTTTATGCAGTTGCTTACAAGCTGATAACTGTTAAAGGTGCATGTTTCCACATTATCAGTAAAATTTTCTGGATTTGGGGTGGGATCTAAAACTTGCCAGGGTATCAGTGAGAAGCAGGAAGTTTGCCACAGAGAAATTTCCAATAGTTCCAGAGACAGAGGCATCTCAACTTTTAGTTTTATTTCAAAGGAAAAACCTCTGTGGTCTGAGCTGACAAGTAAGGTAGTTACACAAGGGGTGGATCATAATTCCCCATTATTTATGAGGACAAGGATTCTGTTTCCATATTGAATACTCTGACTAGTTGGTCCAAAGCATTTATGTTAAAGTCCAGGAATCTCAGTTCTTGCGCATGAGTTGTAGTATATGTTTCTCAGTCTATAGCTGTGTAGTGGAAGTCACCCATGAAGATGGCATTGGGTTTACTGCTGAGAGACTGTCATAGAGAGCATGCTATAGCTAGCTAGAATGATAAGGAGCTTTGCTGATGGTGAGATGGACACGAAGCATCTCTAGGGCATAATGCTGTTTACCAGCCTTGATGAGTCTCTTCTGGATGAAGACCGAGACGGCTTGACTATTTTTCCCTTCCTGGGTAGTACCTGGTCTAAATGTATGGAAGGTATTACAGCCCCACAAAGCTGGAGTGCACTCTGCCAATTTAAACCATGCCTTGGCCACTACACAGATGTCTACAACCTCCAAGTTGAGGAGGATGTGCAGGGAGTGAAGTTTCTTGTTTAGGCTACCCATACTGATTAGCAGCACCCTTTCTGTTTTCCTTTGCTTGTTTCATTATGTTAGTAGGCTTATCCTATTGCCCAAAAAGGAGTGTGGGAGTAGACAATGTTTTAGCCAATATTCAGAAGCCTAGAGGAAACAGGTGCAGGCCATCCCTGACAAAACAGCATGGCCTGTTGCAGACTAGCGAATATCGTCTCCCATACGAATGACACCAAAAGTTGAGCCAAGCCAATTATTGAAGTTAAATACATATTCATGCACCACACACGTATGTGTGTGCATAAGCATATGTGCAAGACACACACACACACACACACAAAAGTTTAATTCACAGACTGTGTCCAAAGGGGCAGTAATGTTGCTGATCATATGCAAGGTGTGGTTACAAGTGAGAAAAGTTTACAGTACTGTATTTCAGCTTGCTACTGCCCTTTACAGCCTCCCTCACCATTATCGTTGTAATAGACAAATAAGTAAGCAAACAAATGAGAAAATGAAAACAAAAAATCATAAAATGAATGAATTGCTGTTGTAGGCAGTATGTACTGTTAGCACTGTACACAGATATATCCGCTCTATTTCCAGCATGTACAGAAATGAATATACGTGAAGCAGAGAAAACATTCATTTAATGTATGTGGTGCAGTATCCCAAAAATTCCTGAAAGTGGGACACATGGATTTTACATAATTTCCCTGTTAAGTATGCCGAGGTGGAGCTCACATCCTTACTAATATGACAATATTCTTTGATGATAGCACTTTATGTACAAGGTAATGAGATCTTAAATGCATAGCACTGTAGAGTGGTAAATTTCCTTTAAGTTGCTTCATTACCTTGTTGCATAGTTATTCCTCAAAAAGTATTACTTTTTCAAAGTGAAACCACATCTTATAGAGTTTCCAGTCATGACTGCCTCAGATTATGCCACTTTTGCTGCAGTGTTTCCATGTTGCTCTCCAAGCTGAATTCAAGTTGGCAATCAGACTGCACAGAATGATGCAAGGCTATACAAATGTTGCAGTGTGATACTAGCAACACAAAAAGTTAATTGTATATCTAACCACCTGTTTAGCTTTGTGTTTTTATTATTCTTTAAAGTTTTTTCTTTATTTATCCAGTATACTGATAAATGCTGTACATTGCTAAGAAGATGACTGCATTTTAGTGATGTTTTAATTCCATTTCAGAATTTGTTACTGGGTAATGAAGCTACTGCTTGCAGATGGAAAAAATCCTAAATATGGCCAGGTGACCCAAGTTTGATTAACATCTCAAGCATCTCAGCCACTGGCAGGAAAGGATAGGCATGTCTATCTTGAAATGAAAGTCATGCACTTCGGTGCACCTTTTGATCAATCTTCGGTGGGGACAATGAGGTGGAACAATATGTTGGCATGTTCCTTGTGTACCACAGGACATTAAAAATCTGTGCACAAGGGAGGGAAGATAGAGAATTAAGAGAAAAATACTCCTCTACAAGCAATATGACGCTACACCAGCATCCACGAACTCCTCATTGGCCCTGAGAATGGGTGGAGTAGGTCTGAGGGAGGAAAAGGAGAATAGAGTGACTGGTAGATCTGCTGGATGAGGAGAGGTCCTGGGGTTAACTGACCATCAGCTGCATGAAAAATAAAAAAAAACAAAAAAATAAAAAACACACTAGTGCTACATAACATGTCAAGGTCAGAAATGGAAAGCCCCAAGCAGCAAGCAATACAGTTATTCTGATGAGAGGCCAAGTAGGTAGCATGGGTTGCATGTTTCTTAGCCATGGCCTTACTAACCCTTTTCACCAACTCGACCACATTAAGAAGGCATAGCTCTGCCTTTTACTAAGTTGAACTGGTGTGTATCCAGTGGTATAAGATTATCTATTTTATTGCTTATTAGTTCAGCTATAATGCATTCCATAACCTTGCAAAAAATATTACTGAGACTAACAAGCTTGTAATTCCCAGGGTCAATACAGGTACCATCTTATTGGAAGGACTTTACATCATCTGTTCTCTGCAACTCAGGTATCTGATCAGTGAAGAAACTCAAGTTGAAGACCTGATAGACAGATTTTGTTAAGTGGGGCTTAATACTTCTCATTGGCCATCTAGAGATATTATTCAGGACCCACAAAACTGGTATTTTTATTCTTAGAAAGGGCTTAGGAGTGATTTGAGAAGGGAGTTCTGAGTGGCACCAATGGCGGCCATGGTGAAGTTGGAAGAGAATTTGTCAGCAAGGGTGTTACAGATGTCCTTTGTGGTCAGACAAGGTGGCAGCATTAGAGATAAGTTCAGTACACAACTGTTGGTTCATAGGTTCGTAGGTGTTTACTAAGCTAAGAAAAGGAAACCAGTCTGGTGGACTCCTGCCTTAAAGAAGCTATACAACAGTAGGAGGAAACTAGTACAGAAAAGAGTAAAATCCCAAGAAGGGAAGATGTCAGTATCAGCAAGAAACTGCGATCCCTCATAAAATCATCCAAGGTGAGCTTTGAAAGAAAAATTGCCAGGTACTCCAAAGATAACCACAAGGCAATCTTTACCTAGGTCAAGAATCTAAGTGGCAATGCTCAGATCTGCTCGGAGTTAGTGCAGAATGGCACAAAATACACTGAACCGACTGATATCACCAACATCCTGGTAGACAGGTTCACCCCCCCCCCCACACCCAAAAGGGCCCATAACCATTGCCAGAAGAATGTAGAGTCTCTGAAATCACAGACACTCAGGTTAAAACAGCCCTCTCCAAAGCCAAAAACACAGCATCAATGGGACCGGACTGTGTCCCAGGCTGTGTCCTACACGAGCTCATAGACGAACTAACCCCTCACCTAAACACACTGTTCAAACTCAGCCTGTCCACAGGCTACGTAACCATAGAGTGGTGCACAGCAATGGTTATTCCACTCCAGAAAGGTGAAACCACAATAGACCCCGGGAATTATCGCCCTATAAGCCAGACTAGTTTGGTCTGCAAGGCTATGGAGCACATCATCATGGAACTCATTAACAGAGACATTGGGAACCTCCAAACACTGGTCCTTGCCCAGTTCAGCTTTAAGGGCAGATCATGCCTCCTAAACCTGGTGGACCTCTTTGAGACCGTTACCAAGGCTATAGATGAGGGAAAGGTGGTACACACAGCCTACCTAGACCTTGCTAAGGCCTTCGACACCATTCCCCATTCTGGTATTATAGACAAGCTCACCAGCCTAAACATAAACCCCTACATCACAAGATGGGTTGCCAACTGGCTCATGGACAGAACCCACATGGTTAAAGTTGCGGGAGCTAGGTCCGACTCTAAACTGGTTACAAGTGGCGTTCCCCAGGGCTCAGTCTTAGGACCCCTCTTGTTCGGCACATACTTCTCAGAGGTACAGGCAAGCACAGGAGGACTATGACTGACCAAGTTCGCAGACAACTGCAAACTAGGGGTTATAATTGACTCTCCAGCTGACACAGACATCCTCCAAAAGGGTCTCACTGAGACGGATACCTGGTGTCAAAATCATGGCCTCAAGCTAAATGCCAAAAAGTGCATAGTCATCCCCTTTGGAAAAAACAAAGTACCCACAAACTACTGCATAGGTGGTAATCCCCTAAATAAGGAATACGTAATAAGGGATCTGGGGACCCAAGTAGATAGTAATCTCTCCTTTGATAATAACATTGCCAAAGTGGTTAGAAAATCCTTCTATGTGGCCCACTTAACCACAAAAGGGTTCGCATCCAGATCAAAAGAGGTCATTCTGCCCCTCTACTCATCCCTCATCTGACCCATCATAGAGTACAATGCCCCATTTGCGATGCATCTTACAAGATACCTGCAACAGCTGGAAAGACCACCAAAGTACCTCACCAAGAGGATCACTGGCCTCAAACAGATGCCCTATGCAGCTCGACTGAAGAAACTCCAGCTGTACTCGGTTGCATACCGCCTACTCAGAGGTGATCTCTGCCTGACATACAAGGCCATGTCCAACCCAGAATTGATGGACATGCTCCACCTAAAGTAAACCTTATCCCCTCGAGCCACACGCTCTAGAGATCTAAACCTCACCACAACAATAAATAGGATGTGCTGGAGGGATAGATTCCTGTCCCAGAGTCTTCCCATGATTTGGAACAAGATTCCAATCTACATTAGGCAGAGCTCCTTGCTAACACTCTTCAAAAGAAACCTTGACGAATGGATGGGAAACAGAAAGTTTAACCCAGGGATCACTTCAGTGGTTCTGCTGGACAGAGGCGCAGGGAACTCATCTAAGGGGGCAGTGAAAGCCAACACATTCTGGCTAGGCTTATAAATGCCTTTGGGCAGATAGCGTAGTACCTACGTATGAACAAGGGCCTTTTTATTTATTTATTTGCATTTGTTTACTGGAATGGTCCAGCTAGGCCAAAAGTGACCATTTTCAATGGAGTCCCTGGGAGAAAAGCTCCACATATAAGACATTTCAAATACAATACAGCATTTACATTAATAAAGACATCTAGTGCATATTCTTGGCAACTTATACAATTGGTGAAAAATAAGCAGTACATAAGTAATCATTCTCAAATCAAAGATATTATATAAGCAATACAGAGTATATACATGAGAACATTCCATATGAGTAGTCCTAGCCATGCATCCCAAACCTCTGACAAGTTCTGATACCCTCGATAAGTGTGATCATGGGCTGGGGAGATCAACCATTAACTGGTTACCTGTGTCCATTAGAGACATAGATGCCAAACCAGGGATGACTTTCCAATTTCCCACCCAACTGTCTTAGTCGTACTTGAATTGGGTTAGGGAGGAACTCTGCATCTAATGTTGTTAATCTTCTTTCCATTCATCACTGATGCCCCCCCCCCCCGAGTTGTTTCCCTCTTTTTCCATTTACTTTTAACTCTTAACAATAAGAGTGGATTCCAAGGGATACTTGGACGTCTTTCTTTCTTGGGCTTGTTGTTCTCTTTCTTGAAATATTTTCCCAGTCAGGATGTCAAAAAAAAAAAGGGGTGGGGAGAAGTAGTAGTAGGAAATGTCAGGATTTAAACTTTATTTTTATGTAAATGTAAATTACCTAATCATGACTTATTTTATGACTGTGTACTTTTGGGTGTGTCACATCTCTCTATTCATCCTCCGGTGTGACAACTGTCTGTTTTTTTTTTCAGCCAGCACCGTCTTCATGTGTATGAAATAAATCCTGAAAGGAGTACTAAGGTCTTCCTTTTTCAGCAGTCTTTTTTTCTATTACGAAGGTCTCAACCCCTCCTATTAAAAGCAAAGAAGTTCCACTCAGACTCTTTCACCATCGGGTGATAAGGACAAACTGTTTCGGTTCCAGTATATACCTCAGCTCTGAGTCTCTCGACACTGAGCATGTTGAAACCTTTGGAACCATTGCCAGCTTCAAGACAGATATAGCCCCTGGAACCGATCATCCAATGTACTGCCACCTTGGTTCCAGTAGTTCCCTCAGCTCTGAGCCTTTTCCTTAGCACCGAGCATGTTGAAACCTTTGGAACTATTGCCAGCTTCAGCTCTCCCTTAGCACCCTGCCAATTTTGCCACAGATACTGCCTTTGGAACTGTTCATCGAGCTCCATCCCACTTTGATTCCATTACCCTCCTCTACTACGAGTCTATCTCTTGGCTCCTAACATGTTGAAACCTTTGGCATCCTTGCCAACTCCGGCACAACCTTCGGACCCGATTATCGATTCTTTTGCCACTAAGCTTCCAGTAGCTACCCCGGCTCTGAGTCCCCTCGGCGATGGGCATTGCTTTTCATAACACCTTTAACACCAGTTTTAAAGCTAGAAAAGCTAGAAACTTCTGTACCATCAGTGGACCTGATATCCTTCTTCTGTAGACCTGTCCCTAGGTCATGTATTCAGGACATGAGACACCCAGATTTCCCTTCCACAACATGTGGTGTGCCCTGTGAACCAGCTTTTGGCAGCCAGGGAGTTATCCACTCCTTCCAAGATCCATTTGAATCTGAAGTCTCCTGCTATAACACACTTAATGCACCCATTACCTCGACGCTGATACACATTCTTTCTTCGGTTCCAACATCATCCTTCAGTCCGCCGTCCTTGCGGAGCCAACCCCTGCTCAATCTGGGGATTGGAGGATGGGTGCGTTGGGCTAGGGCACAGTATCCTTTCTCCTGCTTTCTGCACTTGCTACGGGGAGTCCTTGGCAGAAGACATGGATTATGTTCTTAGGGAGGGTCCCCCTCTGTCATCTTCTTTGGAGACGTCCTCGAAACCTGGAAGCAGCGATTGGTTAGAAACCCAGCAACCCTTCGTCTGAGGGGCCCGTGTTTCTACAGGCTTTTCACGCCAGCTCATCATGGCTGAGCACATGAGAGAGCCCTCACACTTTTGACACTATTCCCCGTAGACTGGACAAATACTTTTCCCCTGTGGACAGTCAGCATTGGCCCTAAGGGTTACCAGTTGACGCTGTGACGCTCACAGTGGTCCCTAAGAAGGACGTGGCTGAAGGAAAATCCCACTGTTCATCCGCCCAACATGGAGTCCTGGGTGGTAGCCAGACTGGGAAAGCGGGCTTTCCTTCACAGATGTTTACTGTATGATCAATTAACTATTTGGCAGTTGTCACTAGGCTTCAGAGGGACCTGATAATGGAACTATCTGGATCACTCGTGGGATTGTTGTCTGACGAGGTCATAGACAAGTGGACTTCATGGTTCACAACCCAGGAATCAATACCCAACCCGCTATTGAGGTTGAACCCACATCTGACCGAAGGAGTGGCTGAGGCAGTGGATTCGGGCTTTGTCATGACACGTCATGCCTGTGTGCGCATTTGTGACTTTGCGGACTCCTTCAATTCTTTGAATATCTCCATTAAAGCATCATCCCTTTTCGGTTTTAAAGCAAAGGACATAGGTGCTAACTAGAAGGAACACTATGTCTGCTGTAGGCATACATCCTTTAAGAATCACAGGAGTGGAAAATCGGGGCACAAATCTTAATCCTTTCATGCCCCTCGTGGCGATGATACCCCCAAGGACAAAGGTGGTAATGATTATGGAAGACACCATTACTCAGGCAGAAGGGGTCGCCATAATCAAGGCTACAGGGACCCCCTCTCCAGACAGCCTTATCAGTGTTCCTGAGGAGCATCCCGATCCTTTTCCTCCGGAAGCGATCAGGTCATTTTTCTCTCTGCACCAAGTGGCTTGGCTCTCTCTTGCCAGTGTTGGCTGCAGACTATCATCACCAGAGCTTACTTCATTCCCTATTATTATTATTAAAAAGTATATATATATGTGTGTGTATATATATATGTATATGTGTATATATATATATATATATATATATATATATATATATATAAAGGGTTATCCAGCCTGTTCCATCAGACCAGCACAGATCTGGATTCTAATCAAAATTCTTTTTGGTGTCTAAAAATACAAGAGGACTGGAGACCTATTTTGGGTCTCAGCAGTTCAAACAACTTGTCAACCAAACTGAAATTCCGAATGGTCATGGTTCAGCCCATGTGTTCAATTCATCTCCTGGATAAGTATTACCATATCAAGATGGATAAATGCCCCAGAAGTCTACTCTGCTTCCTTCTAGAGGCTAGTCACTATCTTTCATGCCCTGCCGTCTGGCCTCGCTACAACCCCAGCATGCTCACGGAATGCATTGCAGTGGTCACAAATCACTTGAATCTGTAAGGACTCTGGGTGTTTCCATATTCGGACGACTGGTTCCTCGCCCCCCTCCAAGCCTCCCAGTAACTGCATTGCTTCATACTCGCTCTCTAGTGTGACTCTTTGGAATTATAATACATTGGGAAGAGTCAAAGCTCACTCCTACGCAACAGATAGTTGTTGGAGCTGTTTTCAACACCCAGTCTTGTCTAGTATCATTGCCAGATCTCAGGCTACAGCATCTCACACTCCAGCTTCGGCTGATACTCTGACAAATGACAGTCTCAACCGGGGAAGTACTTTATACCCTTTTATCAGTGGCAGCTTCGATCCTTTTCCTGCTTCTAGTGAAGCTACATACGCAGATCCTGTCATGGCTTGTCCTTTGCAATGCTTCCTTAACTATCACTCTCTCTATTATCAGATTCCAATATCCAACTCTTGCAAACACTGCTTCTTTGGTGGATGATGTCAAATGTAGTGCTTCAGAGTCACCCATTGTAACCTCTTCAGTCTGCAACCATGGTGACCATAGATGCTTCCCTGATTGGGTGGGGAGCCGTTTTTAGGAAAAGGCAGTCTAAGGCACATGGTATTCCTCAGAAGACCACCTGCATATCAGTGTTCTGGATCAAAGAGCAGTGTTAGCGTTGCAGACCTTACATCTGGCTCTCCTCTCTGGGAAATTTTGAAATTCAGTCAGACAATATGTCAGTGGTATGGTATTTCCACAAGCAAGGTGTAACTTTGTTCTACCTTATGAGGCAAAACCAATGAGTTTTTTGGTTATCGGCGATAGCTTCCAACTGTTTCTGATATCGCACATCCCGGGGAGTTCCAGTGCAATTACGGACATCTGAGCAGAAGCTTTCTACAGTTTCACAAATGGTTCCTCAACCCCGAGATGGTGACTGAAATATTCAGCCACCGGGCCCAACCTTGCTGTGATCTGTTTGTCTCTCTTTCTAACAATGAGCGTAACATCGGTTGAAATGCAAAATAATTCTCAGACCTCCCTTCTGGCCTTGACAAGTGTGGTCCTTCCTTTCTTCGGCCCAGCCTGGTGTATCCACCTTGGTCTATGGCTCCCCTTCCAGATTTGATAGTTCATCCCCTCTTATGCCTTCCATTTATGCAAAGCCTTCCTTAAAGGAATGTTCTCATATCAGGCCATCTTTCAGATAGCTTCTAGAGCCTTGGACCCTTACTCTAGTCCTTCACTCCTTGACACAAAAAACGTTTGAACCAGCCGCGAAAAGTGGCATAAATATTTAATTTTGGAAATGTTTATTTTTGATAGCATTCATGTCTGCAAGAAGAATCTCAGACTTGCATACCTTGTGTATAAAGCACTTTACATGGTTTTCATAAAGACAGAGTATCATATCGGACACATCCATCCTTTCTCCTCTAAGTTATTTCTGATTCTTCCCAGGAACTAGGTTTGCCTTCACTCCTTAGATGTACACAGGCAATTGAGTTTTTACGTAGATGGGGCTAAAGTTTTTCTTATGTCTTAAAGAAGGGAAGGATCCATCCCTTCTCCCCTAAGGGATCTCTGATATTTTTCCTTTAACCTGATTCGCCTTCACTCCTTTGATGTACACAGGCAACTGATTTTTTACCTAGACGGGACTAAATCTATACAGAAGTCAGACCAACTTTTCATTTCCTTTTCTGGCCCAAGAAAGGGATTTGCTGTGTCAAAGGTCACCTTATCAAAATGGCTCAGACTGTATTTGCTTTCTTACTCACGTACAAATGAGCCTGGACCTCATATCAAGCAGATTCAACTAGAGCTATAGCAACCTCTGTAGCTTTCCACTCCAGAGCCTCTATGGACTACATCTGTGCAGCAGCCATTTGGGCTAAACCACACACCTTCATCAAACATTATAAGTTGGATATGGTTTCCAGGAGAATAGCTGCCTTCAGCTCAATGGTGGTCAGGAATATTCTTCCGTTACGGCCACCCAGGTTCCTCAACGTAACTTGGAATTCTGTCCCATCAGTGATGAATGGGAAGAAGATTAACAATATTATTAGTAGCTGTATTAGTAGCTGTATTAGTAGCTGTATTTAGAGCACAACCAAAAGCTGTTTGCTGAATTTCCTGTTTGCACTTGATTTTAAATCGTTTTTTTCTTAAAACTTGCATATTTTCTGTCCTTGACCTAGCACTCTTGTGTGGGGTCATTTACTGCACTGTTATAACTTGATATTACTTGTGAACCTCTGCTATCTCTGTAAAAACAACAAAAAAAAATCTTGCTTTTTTCCCACTTTTCTGAGAGTTAAAAAAGTTCAGTTACAGGCTTGCTGTTCCTGAACTGTTTGAAAGTTTGTGTGAGGCCATTTTTGCTTGGGCTGAAGGAGGGTCTCTGTGTTCATCAGTGGCAGTGACTAACATTGAGCAGCTTCCTGCCCCGGAGAGGTGGTTACTGACTTGAAACTGTAGTTTTATTGGCCACTAGGGGTCATTTCCATAACTCCTTCATCTTCCTCTCTTAAAACCTAGTTGCCTCGTGGTTTGAGCGTCTTTTCAGGCTTGTTGGCTGTTGGTGAAGCACCCTCCAAGAGGAAAAACGCTGAGAGAAGAAGGAGCCACTTTTGAGATTTTAAGTATTTTTCTCTGTTTATTTGCTAAGTTTTTCTGCATAGCTGCCTAGCTTGAGCATTTTCTGGCTTGTTAAACTTGATTTCTGTATTAGTAGCTGTATTTAGAGCACAACCAAAAGCTGTTTGCTGAATTTCCTGTTTGCACTTAATTTTAAATCGCTTTTTTCTTAAAACTTGCATATTTTCTGTCCTTGACCTAGCACTCTTGTGTGGGGTCATTTACTGCACTGTTATAACTTGATATTACTTGTGAACCTCTGCTATCTCTGTAAAAAACAAAAAAAAAATCTTGCTTTTTTCCCACTTTTCTGAGAGTTAAAAAAGTTCAGTTACAGGCTTGCTGTTCCTGAACTGTTTGAAAGTTTCTGTGAGGCCATTTTTGCTTGGGCTGAAGGAGGGTCTCTGTGTTCATCAGTGGCAGTGACTAACATTGAGCAGCTTCCCTGCCCCGGAGAGGTGGTTACTGACTTGAAACTGTAGTTTTATTGGCCACTAGGGGTCATTTCCATAACTCCTTCATCTTCCTCTCTTAAAACCTAGTTGCCTCGTGGTTTGAGCGTCTTTTCAGGCTTGTTGGCTGTTGGTGAAGCACCCTCCAAGAGGAAAAAACGCTGAGAGAAGAAGGGAGCCACTTTTGAGATTTTAAGTATTTTTTCTCTGTTTATTTGCTAAGTTTTTCTGCATAGCTGCCTAGCTTGAGCATTTTCTGGCTTGTTAAACTTGATTTCTGTATTAGTAGCTGTATTTAGAGCACAACCAAAAGCTGTTTGCTGAATTTCCTGTTTGCACTTAATTTTAAATCGCTTTTTTCTTAAAACTTGCATATTTTCTGTCCTTGACCTAGCACTCTTGTGTGGGGTCATTTACTGCACTGTTATAACTTGATATTACTTGTGAACCTCTGCTCTCTCTGTAAAAAAACAAAAACAAAAAAAAATCTTGCTTTTTTCCCACTTTTCTGAGAGTTAAAAAAGTTCAGTTACAGGCTTGCTGTTCCTGAACTAAAGTTTCTGTGAGGCCATTTTTGCTTGGGCTGAAGGAGGGTCTCTGTGTTCATCAGTGGCAGTGACTAACATTGAGCAGCTTCCCTGCCCCCCGGAGAGGTGGTTACTGACTTGAAACTGTAGTTTTATTGGCCACTAGGGGTCATTTCCATAACTCCTTCATCTTCCTCTCTTAAAACCTAGTTGCCTCGTGGTTTGAGCGTCTTTTCAGGCTTGTTGGCTGTTGGTGAAGCACCCTCCAAGAGGAAAAAACGCTGAGAGAAGAAGGGAGCCACTTTTGAGATTTTAAGTATTTTTTCTCTGTTTATTTGCTAAGTTTTTCTGCATAGCTGCCTAGCTTGAGCATTTTCTGGCTTGTTAAACTTGATTTCTGTATTAGTAGCTGTATTTAGAGCACAACCAAAAGCTGTTTGCTGAATTTCCTGTTTGCACTTAATTTTAAATCGTTTTTTCTTAAAACTTGCATATTTTCTGTCCTTGACCTAGCACTCTTGTGTGGGGTCATTTACTGCACTGTTATAACTTGATATTACTTGTGAACCTCTGCTATCTCTGTAAAAACAAAACAAAAAAAAAATCTTGCTTTTTCCCACTTTTCTGAGAGTTAAAAAGTTCAGTTACAGGCTTGCTGTTCCTGAACTGTTTGAAAGTTTCTGTGAGGCCATTTTGCTTGGGCTGAAGGAGGGTCTCTGTGTTCATCAGTGGCAGTGACTAACATTGAGCAGCTTCCCTGCCCCCGGAGAGGTGGTTACTGACTTGAAACTGTAGTTTTATTGGCCACTAGGGGTCATTTCCATAACTCCTTCATCTTCCTCTCTTAAAACCTAGTTGCCTCGTGGTTTGAGCGTCTTTTCAGGCTTGTTGGCTGTTGGTGAAGCACCCTCCAAGAGGAAAAACGCTGAGAGAAGAAGGAGCCACTTTTGAGATTTTAAGTATTTTTCTCTGTTTATTTGCTAAGTTTTTCTGCATAGCTGCCTAGCTTGAGCATTTTCTGGCTTGTTAAACTTGATTTCTGTATTAGTAGCTGTATTTAGAGCACAACCAAAAGCTGTTTGCTGAATTTCCTGTTTGCACTTAATTTTAAATCGTTTTTCTTAAAACTTGCATATTTTCTGTCCTTGACCTAGCACTCTTGTGTGGGGTCATTTACTGCACTGTTATAACTTGATATTACTTGTGAACCTCTGCTATCTCTGTAAAAACAAAACAAAAAAAAATCTTGCTTTTTCCCACTTTTCTGAGAGTTAAAAAGTTCAGTTACAGGCTTGCTGTTCCTGAACTGTTTGAAAGTTTCTGTGAGGCCATTTTGCTTGGGCTGAAGGAGGGTCTCTGTGTTCATCAGTGGCAGTGACTAACATTGAGCAGCTTCCCTGCCCCGGAGAGGTGGTTACTGACTTGAAACTGTAGTTTTATTGGCCACTAGGGGTCATTTCCATAACTCCTTCATTTGTCCTCAGAGGAGTGGTTTAGGGCAGTGACTTGTGGTTTGTTGGCCATTTTGGGTCATTTCCTGTCTTTTCCAGCCCCTGCTATAAAGCACGCTTTTAGCGATTTAGCCGGAGTTGCTACTGTTGCACACTAGGGCAGCCAGTTAAGCAGGTTTAAACTATTCGGCTACCTAAAGTCCACTCTTCAAATTTTCCTTAAAACTACCTTCCTCGAACTATACTACTGATCTAATCAGCGTATCCTATAATTAAAAGATCATCTCTACTTGACTCCAAGTAGACTATTCTCTATCTGTTAAACGTAGCACTTGCTCCTACAGTACTTATTACCTTGATACGGCACTCTTGTCATAGATAGTACCCCAAAAGGCAACCCCCATTTCTCGGTCACCCACGTCCCCCGGAATCTTTTTAAAGTTTTTTTTGTCTATTCCTTCTAGCATGTCGAAGGATCAGTTGCTAGTGTCCTCTCCTGCTCAGCTGGTGAACCTGGGAATATTGAGGCAATGTTACAATTGCCTCATGTACACAGACAACCCTCTCCTCCTCTCACAAAACACAAATACATGCGAGAGATGCAACTATACGGCCAAACTGGAGGCTGAGCTCTCTCAACATAGGACTGGCAAGACCAGTCAGGAGGAGAAGGTTACCACACACACTATAGACCCAGTCTCACATATTACCATTACAACCTCAAATCATACACATAAACACACAAAGACATACTCGGAGGCTCTGATCAAAAATCTACCAAAACAGCAGAGGCCACCAAAGCAGACACCCAAACAACCACCACCTCAGAACACAACACCTGCAACACATAGACCTCACAGTCAGAGTGTCAAACAGTCACAGCCCTTAAGGCCAAACACAATGCCAGACACACTAGTCATTGGTGACTCCATAGTCAGACACACTGACGTCCGCTCACCAGACTGAGTAAGGAGAAGGTCACAGTAAGCTGCCTGTCGGGCGCTAGAATCCGCCACATAACGCAAGCACTCAGGTCTCTCAACAGCAGGTACAAATATGACTCAGTCATTGTCCACGCTGGTGTAAACGACCTGAGACGTACCTCCTTGGACTACATGAAAAGAGACATTGAGGAGCTCTCTGATTATGTAGCCCAGACAGGTATGACCCTGACCTTGAGCAGTATCCTACCTTCACCAAGAATGATGCCACAATACAGAGATAAGATGATCAGCTTTAACAATTGGCTTAAACACTGGTGTCATTCAAAGGGGATCCAGTGTCTGTCTGCCTGGGATGACATGCTGGACAAGCCACGCTGCTTCGCAAGGGACGGCTTGCACCTGTCACCCTTGGGATTCCGGATATTGGCAAAGGCTCTTGCCACCCCCATAGTGCCTTTTTTAGGCAAGGCTCAAATTCTAAACCTACCACCCTAGAACACAAAGGAAAAAAACTAAGGGTAATGCTGCTCAATGCCAGAAGTCTAAATCTCAAAATGCACGCACTCGAGGCCCTTCTCAGTATGGAGAACATCGATGTCTGTGCTGTGACAGAAACCTGGTTCAAGGCTCCTGAGAGCACCCCATCGCTATCAGGTTTTACCTCATATCATGCGTTCCGGCCCCAAAATCTGGACAATACCAAGAAAGGAGGGGGGGTATCCATATTCATCAAGGACACCCACACCTCAAGACTGGTGGCAACGCACGATGCATCGGAGACCATCCAGGTGCAATTAACCATAGGCAAGACTGCTCTGCAAATTGTAGCATGTTACAGGCCACCCTCACAAACTCAGGAACCTCACATGGCCTTCCTGAAAACACTAGAGGGATAAATGTATCACCAAACACCATCATACTAGGTGACTTCAATTACCCTAATATAGACTGGGAACACTACTCAAGCCCAAACACCCTAGCCCAAAAGTTCCTGGAATTCATAAACTCAAATGCCATGGAACAACTAGTCACCATCCCCACAAGAGGAGATAACATACTTGATCTCATCATCACGAACATGGGAGCACAATGTTCAACACCGGAGGTGTACCCCTCACTGGTGAGATCAGACCACAGACTAATCTCGCTGGAGGTCCTCATCCCACCCCCACCTGAAATAAAAAAGACCACAGTAAAGAACTTCTCAAAAGCTGACTTCACACTTCTAAAGACTAGTGTGGTCGTCTTTAAGGCCCCCGAGCCGGCGGAAAACAGTACTCAAGCCGCTGAATCACTTACAAATGCCTTCTACCAGCACCTGCAGGACTGCATGGATAAGGCAATCCCAAGCAAAACAAAGACTCTTTGTACCAAAGGCAAGCGTCCAGTCTGGTGGACCCCAGCCATAAACAAACTCTACAACAAAAGGAGGAAGCTACTACAAGATAGAGCAAAATCCTTAAAAGGTAAGACACCCTTGATCACTATAAGTAAAAAACTAAGAGCTCTCATAAAATCATCCAAAGCAAATTTCGAGAGAAAAATAGCGAAAGACTCAAAAGACAATCATAAGGCCTTCTTTAGCTATGTTAGAAACCTGGGAGGAAACTCCCAGATATGCTCAGAGCTAGTTCAAAATGATGTGAAGATTACTGATCCTACAGACATTGCCAACATACTGGCTGACAGGTTCAGTGCAAACTCCCCTCCCCAAAAGGAGAGATATCTATACCAAACGATTGCAGCCCCCAAACATCTCCAGCGCCCAAGTGAGAACTGCTCTCTCCAAAGCAAAAACACAGCATCCATGGGACCTGATGGTGTCCCCGGCTGTGTGCTCCATGAACTCAATGAGGAATTAAACCCACAGCTAGGACAGCTGTTTAATCAAAGTCTTACCTCTGGATACGCACTCCAGGAGTGGCGCACTGCAACTGTGGTACCACTTCACAAAGGCGGTGCCTCCACCGACCCTGGAAATTACCGGCCCATTAGCTTGACAAGCCTTATCTGCAAAGCCATGGAGAGGATCATAATGGACCTCATAAATAAAGACATAGGGAATTTGCAGACTTTGGATCCAACCCAGTTTGGCTTTGTCAAAGGCAGATCATGCCTTTTAAACTTGGTTGACTTTTTCGAAACAGTCACCAAAGCCATTGATGAGGGAAAGGCAGTTCATACAGCCTACCTCGATCTGGCTAAGGCCTTTGATACAATACCCCATTCGGGTATCATTGAAAAACTCATCAGCTTAAATGTCAACCCATACATCACAAGATGGGTTGCAAACTGGCTGAGTGACAGAACCCACAGGGTCAGAGCTGCTGGCGCCATGTCAGACTCAAAGCCTGTCACAAGTGGTGTCCCACAGGGCTCAGTCCTGGGCCCACTCTTGTTTGGTATCTACTTTTCTGAAGTACAAGCAAACACAGGAGGGTTATGGCTGACAAAGTTTGCAGATGACTGCAAACTGGGCCATAGTAGAAAACACATCTGACACAGATATCCTTCAGAAGGGTCTCACAGAAATGGATAACTGGTGCCAGAGCCACGGCCTAAAGTTAAATGCCAAAAAATGCATAGTCATACCCTTCGGGAAAAACAAGGTTACCCCTAGCTACCAAATAGGTGGCAATCCACTGAGCACAGAAGAAGTTATCAGGGACCTGGGGACCCAGGTTGATAGTAGTCTGTCATTCGACACCCATGTAGCTAAAGTAGTTAGGAAGACCTTCTACATTGCCCACCTTATCATGAAGGATTCTCATCTAGATCAAGGGAGGTCATAGTCTCCCTTTACTCATCACTCATCAGACCAATGATTGAGTACAATGCCCCATTCGAATGTATCTGACCCGACACTTGCAGCAGCTGGAGAGGCCACAAAAGTTCCTCACCAAAAGGATAAAGGGTCTCAAAAATCTGTCCTATGCTGCCCGACTGAAAGAACTCCAGCTCTATTCAGTCGCCACCGCTTGCTCAGAGGTGACCTTTGCCTAACATACAAGGCCATGTCAAACCCAGATTTGATGAATATGCTTCACCTCAAAAATCTAGATCCATCAGAGCCACAAGGGCGGAGACTTAAACCTTGACACTGCTATTAATAGGACGTGCTGGAGGGATAGATTCATCACCCAAAGACTCCCTATGCTGTGGAACAAAATCCCGGTACATGTGAGGCAGAGCACCTCGCTGGCCTTGTTCAAGAGAAATCTTGACCAATGGATGGGAGATCGCAGATATACCCCAGGGATTACCTCAGTGTCACTGCTCGACAGAGGCACAGCAAAATAATGGGTATAGTTCCCCATACTAAAGGGGTGGCGTAAGCCACAAAACGATGGGCTAGGCTTGTAAATGCCCTCGGGCAGATAGCCTAGTATGAACCTATGAACCTATGAACCTATTAGATAAAGAAGTTATGTCTTGCTATAACGTTCCATCTATGTTGTTAATGATCTTCCATTCGTCACTTCTCATCCTCCGTCCCCCTCCAAAGGCTCCTGGGGGATGCTTTGGGTTTGTGTGGTACCTTATGTTATTTGTGCCGAAGTGGCCTGCGCTTTACTTGCTTTTCTCTAGCAAACTTGATCTGAAGTAACAGGGAGAGGGGTATTCTGGGTAAAGACTTAGCTCAAGAGTTTTTTGGCTACTGTGAGCTTGCTACAAGGCCGGCTCATTTCCGAAGACAGAACCGATAACCCATCAGTGATGAATGGAAGATCACCAACAACATAGATGGAATGGTATGGTAAGATGGTAAGACATAACTTTTTTTTTGCATAGATGGGGAGCCTGTTCCATAGACACGTAGCCTCTGGGATACATACCTATCTCTCCAGCAGGTCCTATTTATATCACAGGCAAGGTTTAAGTATTGAGAATGGGTAATTCTGGTGCTGTTTATTTTGTGGATATGCAGAAAGTCCATCAGAGTGGGCTCTGACAATGCCCTTTATGCCAGGCATAGATAGCCCCTCAAAAGCCTGTAGGAGACCGAATACAGGGAGAGGTCCTTGAGGCAGTCTGCATAGGACATTTTACTTATGCCCTGCATTCTTTTAGTGAGGAACGTCTGTGGACATTCCAATTGTTGGATATGCCTGTTATGTACATACCAAAGGAGGCACCGAACTCAGTGAGAGGTCTGATGAATGCCAAATACAGTTGAACAATGACTTCCTTGGACTTGGATGCCATACCTTTGTTTATAAGTTATGCAGCATAGAATAATTTCCTCATGACTGTAGACACATGATGGTTAAAAGCTAGACTACAATATATGCGTGTCCCTAAGTCCCTGATTGCTGAGTCAATTCTAAGGGGTGTGTTATTCGTACGATAACTACCAGGGATGGATGACTTACCAAAGGATACTATTATGCATTTCTTTGCATTTAGTTTTAGTCCATGGCTCTGACACTAGCTGTTTGACTGTGTCGGCCCCTCCTGGAGAATGTTTGCGTCAGTGTGAGATTCAATGACAGCTCCTATTTTGCCATCATTTGCAAATTTAGTCAGCCAGAGACCACTGACTTTAGCCTTCCAAACATAGTTGAAAAAGGTGGTACAGTTCTCTTTGAATTGATTGCAGCCCTAAGTTCATAGTCATTGTTTTATTTCTGTATATGTTTGAGACTTTACCAGTTTTAAATCCCTTTTATAATTATAAAGTGGACATAATTCAAGAATGCTCAGCTGCTTTATCTTTTAAATTAGAGAGTACGTTGATGTGTTTGTTTCACAATATGAGTTTAGTTTTAAACTTGGCATTGTGCTTGTTAGCCAGGTACAGCTACTTCATCTATCCAAGAGGAAGTAAAATTCAGAGCAGTAGGCAACAGCCTGAGGTGTAAGATTTGCTGGGGAGGTATACCATTGATGATTGTAAGTAAGACTGGTAAATAATAAGCAATGGGATTCAGAGTAATTTCTCAGTGTACAAAAATTGTTACAGGATGGACAGCAGGTTTCCAGGGAGAATATTGCATGTAGAGGCTGAGATTTGACTGGGGGTAAAAAGTGAGGTGGTACAACTGAGAAAATGGTGAGGACAAGATTAAGAAGACTACCATGTATGGCAGAGGAGACTTCAACAATGCAGTTCGGAAATCCTGAACTGTAATGTTTGCAAATACTTCTTCAGATGGATAGGGAAAATGAGACAGAGTGGGAATGATGATGAAGTTCGCTCATTAGTTGTTACAGAAGCATTTATCTCATTGTCCTGCCTAATGCTGTTTGTGACCCTGCTGACATATGTTTTTAAGGTCTTGTTCCTTTTTGCAGTATTGCTGTTTCTGGCAATACTGCTGCTTGTTGTCTCTGATAATATTGCTGCTGTTTTATCTACTTTCTGTAAGTGGGGCCACATCTTAGGACAGTTCATGTAATACTTAGGGGTGGAGGTACTGGATGATTATTTTATGTTCTGCTTAAGGATGATGGGGCTGTGTATGTTTCTTTTATGCCATACCACTTTCAGAGAGGGGATGCCAAACAGGAAGACCTTCTTAAAGTGGCATCTCATTATTAGCCTGATTTATCTGAGAAAAACAGTTTTACTATCACAACCAAATTTTAACCAAACAGGAATTAATTCAGAAAGTAGGGAAGTAGCCTTAGCACTGTGCTCATTACTAGTCAGGACATAATTGGACTTATGTACAAGTGCTGTACTTTGCTGTAAAAGTAATTGTAACTATTATACAGTGTGAAATAGAAATGCACAACAGCAGGAAGCTTTGGAAGGAGAAGTGCAAAGAGAAAACTGTAGAAGTGAGTGTGGGGAACTATATGGATACATAAAACAGAAAAGGGACATTATGGTTTACTTCACCTCAACAGCTAGAACAGAGGGAATAGGAGTCACAACTACCATACTGAGGCCACTGACCAGTCCAGACGAAAGGGAAATCACAGAAAAGTTGTTGGATACATGGTTTTGTGTGTTGAGTGATACTTTACAGATTACATGAGACAGATGATGCAAAGAAGGGATATCAACAGTGAATTGTAATCTCATCAAAATTGTTCACTAAAAGCAAGTATCATTTCCTGCTGTCACAGACATAAAACTTAAAGTGTGTATGACAAAGGAGATGTATGGCAAATTAAAAAAAGACAGGTGTGCAAAATTGGAATCACTTGGGGAAAAATGTTCAATCAGTAAGCCACAAGCATGTACTCAGCTCTCATTACAAAATTTCTTTAATGGTGCACAGGATGATGGGGATAATTGTGCATCCAAAACACCAGAGAAAGTGGGATAAGACTACATAGCAACTGCCTTCAATTTTGTAAAAATACCACAGCATGTGGTATAGTTTGAAACAGAACATCAGAAGACAACTCAGCCCTCTGCCTACACACACACACACACACACACACACACACACACACACACACACACACACACACACACACACACACACACACACACACACACACACACACTCTCACTCACTCACTCACTCACTCACTCACTCACTCACTCACTCACTCACTCACTCACTCACTCACTCTCAAGATGTTCCTGTGTTGAGGCCAGAGGCCATGTTAGAACACATTTACACAATAAATGACTGGCCAACCCAAGAATCTAGAGACATCGCAAAAGTATTCTTAGTGATGAAATTACATATATGAATAGTCACATCCCCAAATTTTCCCAAGGTGAGCCAGTTTAACACAAAGCAGTTATGCCTTTTAATTATAAAAAAAGGATTTTTGCAAGATATACTATTTAATGGATTCTGACTGCTCCCTGTATTATGCAGATCCAAGGTACTAACGCATCTTCACAAGCTAATCTTCTATCAAAGTCCAGTACATCAAGGAACAGTGATGATGATATTAACACCTTGCAAATTATTAACTATATTTAATGTTATCCACCTTCTTCCCCCTCCTGTCACAAATGCACACTATAATTCAAGCTGGTTTATACACTAGAAATACCAGGTATTTACTTAATGTGCACTCAGTTGTCTTCTTTCCACAGACTGATAAGCTGTTATAAAAACTATATGCAGCACCTAACACATTGTGCCACAACAATGACATTGGTTAGGGACACTGCATTTGGTCTCTTTAGCTTTTCAGTTTACACTGTTATGATTCCACATAAAAGGAAGGCCCATTACTATAGTTTAACTCATTTTTGCAACTGTATTAGACTAAAGCTATCATAGTTACTGTGACTGTTGCTAGTCTGTTGTTTTCTTAGGGGCTGAGGGTGTAGTACCTGACCTGGTAACACCAACTGATTTTGTAACAGTAGATGTTAAGTTGTCTATCTCGCCTTCGTTCTTGCTGGTTGGGATTGGAGCCGATCCTCAGCTCCGACTCTGCCATCGTCAATAGCTCGAGAGCTGTTTACTGGCTCGAGGCTACCCCTTATCCCATAATGCCTAGCAATAGCTACCTAGATCTCATTTGCCACTTCATCTGCGAGGTGTTGTTTTTCTGGCTCAGGCTTGTATAGAGTTTTTTGTGTAACTTTTTCACTAGAATTTAACTTTTCTAGTATTTTATTATTAGCAATCGTTTGTTTTTGTGATAGATAATTGTTTATCTTATAGTAGCCCTCTTTTTGTATAACTCGTTTAACTTAGAGAGTTCCCCCCCCCCCTCTTCTTGTCAGGTTAGCCGTTTAAGTTAGAGGCTTTCCTTCTGCTTTTTTCTTATAGGCTAGCCGTTTAAATTAGAGGCTTTCCTATTATCTTAAAAAAAAAAAAAAAAAAAAAAAAAAAAAAACTTTAGCTATTGTCTTATAGTAGGTGTTTTTTGTAGATTGTATATTGCTTCTAGTTATTGTTGTCATAATTGGTTTCTTTGTACTGTAAAGGATGTCAAAGGAATCCAAGGTTTCTGGTTTCAAGAAGTGTGACTCATGCTGTCAGAAAATGTCTCTGACAGATGGGCACACTTCTTGCGTCTATTGTTTAGGCGCTGTGCACCTGCAGGACTCTTGTTCTATTTGCCATGCCTTTAGTCCAAGAGTCCTGCAGGAGCGTAAGAATAAACTGATTCTTAGGGGTATTTTAAAACCCCAGGATTCACCAGCCACTCCTCTCAATCCTCTAGACTGTCAGATCATGATGTGGAGAGAGTGGTCAGTAGGTTGCTAAAGTCGCAGGCACTAGCCAAATTGTCCAGCCCTCCTCAACAGGTAACAGCTTCGTCTATTTCTCTCGATGTTCCTCCTCTGACTCCAATGAGTTCGGAGCCGGAGTTCGTTGGGGTTCGAGTAGTGGAACCGTCGGCTCTGATAACTCTATCTCCTTTGGTTCCGACTTTGGCTTCGATTCCTTCGGTGGTACCTTCCATCAAGGGGTCTGGGCGCCAGGGCTCCCTCGTCGGCTTCGTGGAGGCGAGTGGCATCTGACCCTTGTCCGACCCCGTTCTCTCTCTCGGAGCTTCGGGGCAGGTGAGCTCGGCTCCAACATCGGCCTCGGAGCCATCCCCCTCGGTGCGGAGAAAGATTCCCATTTCTTCGGAACCAGAGCTTTCTCTTCATCATGGCAGGAGCGCCTTCGATGTCATGTGGAGTGTGCTGTCCCCTGAGCCAGCTCCATTATCAGCCCCACTGGCTCCATCCCCTGTAGTGCCTGTGCCAACCTCTGCTCCTCCTCCAGACCCTAAGCGTAGGGAACCGATGCTCCAGGACACCCCATTTGGTGTTTCCTCCTCTTCTGATCACTCAGAAGAGCCCCCTCGGAAGAAAAAGTGTAAGAGGAAGCACATTGACTCCCCCGAGTCTGTCACTTCTGATACAGACTTAGATGATTCGGAAGGGTCCCTGAGATCCCCCTCTGAAGATGTTTCCTTCTCGGACATCCTAGAAATGCTTAAGCAGAGGGGGAACTGGAATCCTCTAGCCCCTTCTGAGGATGAGTCTGTATTTCTCGATGCCTTCGGTTCCCGACCTTCCACCTCCTGGGTGTCTCCGCCTTTCGCTCCACTTATGACAGTGGTGGCTCGAAAGGCTTGGTCAGCTCCAGATACAGTGGAACCAACTCCGAGGAGACCTAGTCAGTTCATTACAGCACCCCAGGATAAGCAGTTCCTTTCGAAAGGTGTCCCTGTTGATGCTATGGTGGTAGCAGCAGCCACCAAAAAAGAGTGGAGACCTCTTCGTCTGTCCATCCCCCTAACAAGGAGTCTAGGATGATGGACAGATACGTGAAGCAAATGTTCGCTTCAGCGACCTTTTCTGTGAGGTCACTGAACTACCTGTGTCATTTTACCCGACTTCAAAGGGATCTCCTTAAAGAGCTCGGAGATACCCTCCAAGATCCAACAGAGCTCGGAGATAGCCTCCAAGATCCAACAGCTGAGGGAGCACAAGCCAAGGTAGCTTCCCAGCTAGCGACGCTTAATTCTGTTGTTAACTCCTCCATGAGGCTCATTTCCTATGCAGCCGATGGAGCGAGTAGAGCCGCAGGTACTGGGGTGGCCCTTAGGGGGCATGCGTGGATGCGGCTGTGTAACTTTGCGGAACCCTTTCAAGCGTCCTTCACCAACGCTCCCTTTGATGGTTCCTTTCTTTTTGGACCACAAGTGAAAGACACTTTGACTAGGTGTGAGCAAGAAGGCGAGACTCTCTCTGCCGTGGGAGTCCATTTTTCCACTCCCTCTAGACCTTACCAAGGGTCAGAAGAGTAGGAAGATGTGGTTCCGTAAATCTCAGGGAGCCTTGCCTGACACGCGTAGTGATTTTTCCTCCAGAGGCAGAGGGGGAAACAATAATAATAGACGCCGCCGTCATGTCAGAGGGGGTCCGCAGAACCAGGGCAACAGAGAATCCTTCTCTGATAAGCCCTTCTAGCATCCCTGAAGGGTTGCCTGGCTGCTCAACTCTGGAGGCATTCGGGGGGGGAGGGAGACGTTCACTGTACCCAAAAGCCTGGCAGAGTTTAACACTAGACAGACGGGTATGGTCCATTATATCCGGAGGTTACAAAATTCCCTTCCATCAACCCCCTTTACAGTCAAGGAAGACCCTTTCAGATGTTCCACCCCATCTGAAGGAGCAAGCAGTAATAGAAGTTTCAAAACTGCTAGAAAAAGGAGCCATCCAGGAAGTCCCGGCAGACCAGCACGGATCCGGAACTTACTCAAGGTTCTTTTTAGTACCAAAAAAGATGGGACTGGAGACCAATTCTGGATCTCAGCAGACTAAACAGGTCTGTGCAAAGAACAAAGTTTCGGATGGTCACGCTACAGTCCATTCTACCCTTTTTGGGTCAGGTCAATTGGATGTGCTCGATAGATCTTCAGCATGCGTACTACCATATAAAGATGGACAGGCGCTCCAGGAGATATCTTCGCTTCCGGCTGGGGGCCAGTCATTATCAGTTCAGAGCTCTGCCCTTTGGTCTCATCACAGCCCCCAGGGTGTTCACCAAATGTATGGCAGTGGTCACGGCTCACTTGAAGCGTCAAGGATTCCAGGTGTTTCCATATCTAGACGACTGGCTCCTTACTGCTACCACCAGGCATCAACTCATACAAGCACGGGACTACACAATCACTATCTGCTCCCAGCTCAGCATTACAATAAATTTCAAAAAATCTGCCTTGTTGCCCTGTCAATCTGTCACTTACATAGGAGCAGACTTAGACACAAGGGATAGGTTTGCAAGGCTACTACTAGAAAGGGTGTCCGCTATCCGTCAGCAGGTATAGGTTCTGATGCAGAGCAAAAGGATCCAAGTCATATACGTCCTTCATACTCTGGGTTCTATGGCTGCAGCCATTCTCCTAATCCCTCTGGCGTGCTTTCATATGAGAATTCTTCAGTGGCTTTTGTTTACTTAGTGGTCTTTCCAAGAACTACCCATGACTTTACATGATCATGATCAAGGATGCATGCAAAAGACATCTTTCTTGGTGGATGGTCTCCCCACTAGTTACTCAGGGCAGACTTTTCATACAACCCCCTCCGGTAGCCACAGTGACCACAGACACCTCCCTGATAGGGTATGGGGGGCATTATCTGGGCAGGACAGTCCAAGGCACGTGGCAACCCCACGAGTACCATCTGCACATAAATGTCCTGGAAATGAGAGCCGTGCTCCTGGCGTTGCAAGCCCTTCAAGGCTCTCTCCCTTTTGGGACCATTGCTATTCAAATGGACAACATGTCAGTGGTGTGGTACATCAACAAGCAGGGCAGAACTGGATCCTACCCTCTGTGTTGAGAAGCACTCAGACTTTGGCAGTGGGCGATTTCCTCCCAGTGTTTTCTGATTGTGACACATCCCCGGGAGATCCAGCATCATAGCGGACAAGCTCAGCAGAGCTATCCTCATGCCTTACGAGTGGTCTCTGAATCAGGAAGTTGCGAATCTTGTTTTCCGCAAATGGGGACAGCCTTGCTGCAATCTTTTTGCCTCCCCTTCAACAGCAAATGCAGCAGCTACTTCTCCCTTCTTCCGCTTCTGGGTCACATACCCAGAGATGCTCTAGTCCACAATTAGCCCCAGGGACTTCTTTATGCCTTTCTTCCTTTCCCCCTGATACCCAAACTTATACAAAAAGCAGTATCGTTGGGTTGCAAAATGATCCTCATTGCTCCCCACTGGCCTCGACAGATATGGTTCCCATTCCTGCACCGTTACCTTCTCGATCAACCCTGGACTGTGGACCCAATTCCAGACAACCTGGTTCATCAATCAGGCGGGTTGCATCAATCCCTCAAAACTCTCCAGCTCACAGCTTGGTTGCTCCACTTCCAACCTTAGCCAGGCTTCCAAGCATTTCCCCAGCAGTCTGTGACATTATCGTCTCCTCTCACAAGTCTACAATGAGGAAAACTTATGCTAGCAAATGGAGTCATTTTTCTTGTTGTGCAAAGGCTAGGAATGTGGATCCATTTTCAGCCCCAGTCCACGAAATCCTGGAATTCCTAGCACAACTGTTACACTTCGGGTCCGTTTCTACTATGATCAGGGTACAAATGGCATTCACTTCTAACTTTCATGTTGGTTTTTTGAACACTAATATTATGTCACATAAGCTCTGTAAAGCTTTTTTGAGAGGGACAACTCTTCTTAGGCCTCCAGTGAGAGATCCCCCTCCTCCTTGGGACCTTAATTTAGTCCTAACCTCCTTAATTCTGCCCCCTTTTGAACCAGCAGTGTCCTGTTCTTTCAAGTTTCTATGCTCTATCAAGTTCCTATCTTGGAAGACGCTCTTTCTGGTAGCTATTACTTCAGCCAGACGCGTCTCCGAACTTCAGGCACTGTGTGTTCGTCCTCCATACTTGGTTTTCATAAGGACAAGGTTGCTCTGAGGACTAATACTTCGTTTCTCCCTAAAGTCTGCTCAGAAAATAATTTAAACCAATCTATAGATCTTCCTGTGTTTTTCCCCTAATCATACCAACAAGGCAGAGTAGAAACTGCACCAATTGGACGTTCATAGGCAATTGCGTTTTTACTTACACAGGACTAAAGAAGTAAGGAAGTCGGACCAGCTATTCCTTTCTTATGCCTTGGACAAACGAGGTCTCCCAGTTTCCAAAGTAACCTTGTCCAGATGGTTGTCGCACACTATTTCTTTCATTTATCAGTTAAGGAACAAAGAGTTACCTATTAAACCGAAAGGTCATTCTACAAGGGCCTTGGCCACCTCTGTAGCCTTCCAGTCTAGGTTGCCCATGGATTCCATATGTGCAGCTGCATTGTGGGCAAACTCTAATACCTTTATTTCTCATTACAAGTTGGATATGGTCTCCAGGAGCAGAGCTGACTTTGGTTCCACTGTTCTGAAGAGTCTGTTCCACTGAGCCACTCAGGATTTCAGGTGCTAGGGACGCTGTTCCAACCAGCAAGAACGAAGGCG
Organism: Protopterus annectens; assembly: GCF_019279795.1. Lineage (NCBI taxonomy): Eukaryota > Metazoa > Chordata > Ceratodontiformes > Protopteridae > Protopterus > Protopterus annectens. The sequence goes on from NC_056725.1 coordinate 619,774,513, forward strand.
AGATAGACAACTTAACATAAAGAAGTTATGTACCTACCATAACGTTCCATGTTAGTTGTCTTCATCTCGCCTTCCTTCTTGCGTCCCACCCTCCGTCCCCCTGCCCTAGTGGACCAAGAGGAGTTTTTTCTGTTTCACTGGCTGTGTGTTCTCTTGTTTCCTCTATTGACTTAGAGAATATGGCAGGTATAGTCAACTGATTTTTTGACTGGTTTATTCTTTTGTTATGTCTGGAGTTAGGTATTTCAAACGAGATCTGGGTGGCTATTGCTAGGCATTATGGGATAAGGGGTAGCCTCGAGCCAGTAAACAGCTCTCGAGCTACTGAAGACGGCCGAGTCGGAGCTGAGGATCGGCTCCAATCCCAACCAGCAAGAAGGAAGGCGAGATGAAGACAACTAACGTGGAACATTTATGGTAGGTATATAACTTCTTTTTTACTGTGTGACTTCAGTCTGCCCACATGAATAACGGAGATAGCTTAGACACCTGAGGGTGTGATAGCGACAAATAACTTGTCACACCTGACCTTGAGTGGTGAAATGTTTTTGAACTTCTTTGTTAGTCCTGGATTGTCCAGAATAAGCATAATGTTCAAGCACAAGGATCCTCATAAATGTATTTGCTACCACAACATCTTGCACCAAAGACTAACAACTGACTTTGCAGAAATGTCAGAACTAAGGCCGTATGATGTGAACATTCAGATCAAGATGTCAAGACAGGTGCTTATGTGTCAGCTTGAAGAGTAGATTGAGGAACCTAGCAATCCAGAAAAAAAATCAGTGCAGTCACTGCTCCTTCAAGTTGAGAGGATTTCAGTTCATGTCATCTGGGAATCTAATAACGCTGTCACCTGAGCATCTTATAAGGAAGGTATGCCAGGTAGCTCACTACAAAGGGTTGTGGGGCAGAACTAGGGCACATTAAGGGGTTAAATATGTTAGCTTGCCTGGAACATCAAGGATCCCAGATGATAAGCTGGAGACCATGGCTGGTGCTAGAGAAATCTGGTCTGGTGCAGGATATGAATGCTGTGGGCTGCCATAATAAGGCTCTACAACAGGTCTGACAAAGGGTTTCTAACAGGAGATGCCAGTGAGGCAGAAGAGGTTTTGTTATCACTACTAGCCTTAGGGAGTGGTTCCCCATACCTGGCAGTGGTATGAACTGCTATGACAATAGCTGCTGTGGTGAAGGAAGATTAAAAATGGAGCATACAGGCAAGTGACATGTACTTGGCTTCTTCATGCTGTGATAAACAGTAGTCTTCCTAGGATGTGTGCAGGAATGTGCACAATGCGATGGGCAAAAAAGTTATACCAGACCCTCTTACAGGTGAGCTCACATATCAGCCACCCAGGGCAGAGACTTAGGTCTTTACCAGAAAAAAAATGACAGACTAGATAATATTCTTTATTCTTCCATGAGTGACTCCCGAGTTTTAAGGAAATATGAGTGGGTCAATCAATAGTGGAAGAGGTTGACGGGAAGTGGAGATAAAAGGAAACTTAAAATCCTTGTTTCTGTTGCTGGTTTAAAAAACAAAATATTCATATACAACAGAAAAAGTTCCTGACTCTTGTACGCGTATAACTGACTTCACCCCATAAGAAGTGATGGAATAAGTTTCAATAATTTTTTTGGGGTTTAAAAATGTTCAGTATTATGAATGTTCAATTATGTGGAGTGTTTCCTTATATGTATATAGAAACAAAATAAAACAAAATAAAACAATTATTGAAAATAACACCTCCTTCAGAAGATACCTTACTACACATAGCAGACTAGTAGAAATACCCACCAGGTTTCTAAGTAGATTACATGCTTAAAGACCCTGAGCAACCAGGAGAGGTGTGAACCACTGTCCCTTTATTCAGTATTTTATACAATCCTGCGATGAGATCTGTGCCTTGCCATTCCTGCCACAGCAGACCCAGTTGTCCTAGATATTTTGTATCTCCATCTAAGTCTTTACCAAAAGATAAATCAAATGCAACAGAAAGACACCTTTATAAAGCAGTGCTTCTGCCACCTGGACTGCACCTGCAGATAAGCAGTGTGATGCACTATAATTTTTCATATTGCACCTAGATGACTGGTTGGGCATCCACAAATTCACCCCAAGCTTGCCTGAACTAGCCTACCAAGAGAAGTGTGGTATGGCTTAAGGGTGGGTACTTGCAAAGCATGAATAGTCAATGAGCTCATTTATCACAAAATTCTTATGAATTCTGTGAAAATGAATGATATCAATTTCAGAATAAAAAATATGTAATGGATAAACCAAGGGAAATGTCAATTACACAATAAAGGGTCACTGCTATTCAAAAACGTGCAGACTGATTGGACACCCCAACCAGCATGCCCACTAAAAATATACCATATACCAATAGAAAAAGTTCAGTTGCTAAAATACCACTGAGTGGCCAGACTTTTCTACTGGAATGTGCTACAGAGGGCAGAGCAAAATTTAAGAAACATCTGTACGTCATGCAAAAATAATCAGAAACATACCTGATTTTCCTTGTATGTATGCTGTGCCTCGTAAAACCTCAGTTAAAAAAAAAAAACAGCAACAGAAATTCTCTCTTCTCCATTGTTTTCCCTGCACTGCACTGATGTACTGTGCAAGCATGGGAACACAAGTCCCATACGCATGAGCAGTACATCAGAAAAGATTGAAGAACTTGGAGGAGCACTACAGTCCATTATGCAAAGACATCATTTAAGAAGGGTAAGCAATTTCTTTCTTAATCAGTGTCATTGTATAATAGCAGTAACCCACTCCTGAGTGCAAGTATTGCTGGATTTACTCGTAGTTGGCTTAAACCACACCAACCATGGGTAAATGCAGCATTACCTACACCCAGTTATGGGTTATTGCTTAAATATAGAACTGCTTTATGCTTTGATTAGAGCCATTATTTATTCCCAGTCACTTAGCTTTTCTACTATTCTCGAATGGGAGATTGTATCAAAAGCTTTTGGACAGGATGAGGTGTGCAGTGTTTACAGTTTTATCTTTTCCCATTAATTTGGAAACTTTTTCAAAAAAGGTTACCGGGATGAGTAAGCATGACCTGATCTTGACGAATCCAAACTGAGATGGGTACAGTGCAGGTCCCTTATGTCCTTATTGATTAATTCCATAATAAGTATTTCCATGGCTTTGCATATGAGACAGGTAATACTTATGGGTCTGTAATTGCCTGGGTCATGGAGCTTTTTTCCCTGGGTCTCAATTGAAAAGCCCCCCCCCCCCCCCAGTAGGTTTTCCCAATAAACAAATGCAAATAAATAATAAAACACAGTGTTCTTCAGCAGTGTCTAATAAGCAAAACACAAGCAATTTGCTTTCCTGCTAGAAAACAGTGGTAAATGCATTTGAAATTAATTTGTTTAATCACTAATCAAATGTAAATCCAAAGCACGAAAATAAATGAATAAATAGGAAAGTGGATGTCAAAAAGGACTGTGCTTATAGGGAAACACTTATGGAAAGACAGCAGTCAAAAACCAATGCACAGGCTACTGTCCAGAAAGTCAAAGATTTCTACTTCAGATCCACAGTAATATTAACTAAGTGAATATTTAAAAAGCATGTTATCGCCCCAGTGACATTAATAATTTTTCACAAATAAGTGAGACACAGAAGGTAATGCCACTGGAAGAAAGTTCTTTGGGGATTGATACCATTGTAATGAAACTGATTAAATTACAGCTTATTTTCCCTTACATTTAAACAGTCTTTTCCCACGCTAAGCATCAGCTGTAGAACAGATGTGTATCCTTTCTCACCAGTAACTTCACCTCTTCTCCAACAAGCTAAAGTCCAAAAGAAAAAAAAGTATTATCTAACATTGTAACAAGTCGTTTTCTACAATTAAATCTCCAGGTGCATTGGCGCTTCAGCTCTTTAACCATAACCAGAATTCCAGATCGGCATTCATTTACTAAGCCGTTATACACTGCCACACCAATGCACACTTAACAGCTTGCATGGTAATAAGGAATGCAGAAAAAAAAGAGATAAAAGGTAGTGAATTAGCGTTAACAAATGAGGATAAACAGAGTGTTAAGCTTACTTTACCACAGAAAATCACTTTTAATTCACATGCTCTTATTCTTTCAACATCGTTACTAGAACTAACATTTTCAAAAGTGTGATTGATTACTCATGATTATCTTGGACGCATGCCTAATTCTGGATAAGAGGTATGGAGCTGATGCCTTACATTATCTAGCATTTTACAAGTTCCACTGACACTTTGCAAGCACCTTCAGTGAGACTTGGGGTGAATCTTGCTAACTGATGAAGTAACTCTTGCATTTTCTCCAGATGTGTCTCTGGAGATTCTGTTTTGCTGCACCAGCATATTGTTAAAATATCCAGAATAGCTACCTCTCTCTACTGTCTCTGATTTTGCCTTATACCTTTTGTCCTGTCCCAAGCAAAATTTTTGAATTCCTGCTAAATTATGGAGGCTGTCAGTAACGGCATACATTGCAGTTTGCACTTGTTCAGAAAATTCATGGAGATGCAAAGTCCATTATTCTATTAACTTCACACTATCACTTTGCTCCCTCATTCTTGAACAAAGAAAAGGAAGTAATTGGTATAGAGCGTTACATACAGTACTGACATTGCTGCCAAGTTAATTGCTGCATTTTTTAACAGAGCTTCTTTTACACTGCAGCAAAAGAATCAAAGTATCTCGATTTTGCAAACAAGCTTTGGAAAGCAGGTAGATTGGAACAGAATTAGCCTTGTAACCGTTTTCCATTAGGAATGAAAAACAAACCTGGTAAAGTTCAAGCAGGGTAATAATTAAAGAACTGAGGGTGGGAAGGGGTGTCTCCAATGATGTGGTCTTATCTATCAAAATTGAGAGCGGGACGCTCTACATACAAAAACGGTGAAATTGGGCATAAGGGAAGCAGAACAATACAAATTCAGTGATATCTACTTCCTGTATCCTACTTAAAGTATGCATTGGTGACAAATATAAAAGTGTTCTCAAAGCTGCATATTTGACATTCTCCCTTTAAGGTTATAACAGCTTTTGAATCCACAAGCATTTTCTTGTGAATTGGAACTATTAACGCTTAAAACAAATGAGTAGGAAATGTACTGGAACAAAATATGAGCACTGTTGGTTCTGGCAGGGGAGTGAAAACAGACCTGGAAGTGTCAGAAAGGATCTAGAAATGCCAAGGGCGGGATTGTTAGAACATTGTGAGTGATGTCACAAAAAGGAAGGTGATTAGTTAAGTGAGCAACCGTGTTTTAGCTTTGGATCAAGGCAGAAATGAGATTTTAGAAACGAGATAGTGCCCCTTTTAAGTTGTTCCTTTTTTAAACACCTTTATTAAAGTATCACTTAAGACCTAGACGAACATATGTTAACAGAAAGGAAAACAAACCATATTAACATTTTTACATGCATTATATATCACATATCTTTTCTTTCCTTGTAACTATCATCAGTCCAGTTACATTAATTGCTGAATTCTTGCCTTCCCTTAAACATCCCTCTTCCTCTTGAACATTATTGTGCATGTGTTGATGTTCCTCGTGTTTCACTGTTGCAGTCATTACATTTGGGGTAATCTGCTGGCAGGTTGCCCTCAGTCGGCCTGAATAACAAAGTCTTGGGTCCTGCGTCAGTTGCTGTCTCCTCTTCCATGACGTCAGGTCATCAGGGGTATAAAACATGCAGCCGATGCCATTTTAATCAGTCTTTCTTGCTGCGCAGTGCCCGAAGCAGAAGCAGTTCGCAAGTGCCGGTCGGCCGACTCCTGAAATTTTCGTTTTTGAGTTTCAGAACCGAAGTCTTCAAACTAAAGCTAAGTACCCCGTTGGGGAAACATTTTCTTGCTCCTTACCGATGTCAGTAAAAGTTAATTGTATTACTTGTGGGAAGCAAATACCTCATAAGGATTTTCATTTGTACTGTATTCCTTGCCTAGGCCCTGACCACAATGTGCCTTGCTGTCGGTTTTGTGCTAAATTTAACCAATGCACTATTAAGCGTCTGTATATTTTTGCTTCTAAGTACTTTGGTTCAAGATTTAACTATCCTGAAATGTCGTCGGTTAGCAGTCCGACTACTGGATTTCACAAAAAATGCAAAGAAAAAGACAGAGACAGACTGTCATGGTCCAAAACCAATGTCGAAGCTTCTCCTAAGCCAGTCGCCGGTTCACCAGTACTCAGTGAGGTGCTTTCGCAGCCCTTGATGCCCGCTACTTTTAAGTTGCAGGCCTCTACTGAGACCCATTCGGAGTCCGGTATGCCATGAGATTCTCTACGTATTGAACCCGCGGATGTCTCTCCCTTGGATGGGTCCAGAGCCGCTGAGCAGGCACCGACTTCTAAGGGTGTTTTCAGGCCTAAAGATTTGTATATTAAACCGACGCCATCATCAAAAACAAGGCCAAAACCAACTTCTATGTCTAAAAAACCGATGTATGAGCCACATGCTCAGGCCCCTATGCCTAAAAAACAAATGATCAAAATGGCTGAGGATTTAATTACCTTGATCAGGGGTTCCCAACCCCTCCTGCTAAGAGGCCTAGGCAAGGCACTGATTATGAATCTTCAGATCAGGTTTCCATTTCTTCTGATTCCTCTTCTAATCAGGAATTTTCTATTCCCCCTTATGAGGACTCTGATGCAGAAGAATCCATCCCTTCTGCTTCTCTTCCAGAGGATTTTTCTTTTGGAGAGACTTTGCATACCTTAAGGGAACATTTTCATTGGGAGAGTCAGGATTTTTCAGAATCCAAAAAGAGGCTTAGGGATTTTCTTCTCCTTCCTCAGCGTAGGCCTTTGGCCATACCTCCTGTTTTAGACATTGTTGATGATGTTTTCTCAGAAGCCAGCATGGCTCCTGATTCCTTGCCTCCGGCTCCTAGTAAGCCAGACTGATATTACTGGATTCCTGACTCCCACAAGTTTCTTTTCAAAAATCCTACTGCTGACCCTGAAACAATTTCTCAGGGTCCCAAGGGTGTTAAGGCTTCTACTGCTAGAAATCCTACCCCTTCTGATAGAGATTTCTGGGCGCTGGATAGATGGGATAAGAAAGTTTATATGTCTGCAACCCTGGCAATCATGGCTTTAAACTGTCAATTTCATATGCTTAAATATCGACAGCATGTCATGGCCTTACTGAAACAGAAAATGATGTTGATTTCTGATTGTGTGGAAAATAGAGTTACAGGATTTACTGCATTCAGCTGAACAAGTTGGAAAGCATACTTTGCAATGTGGTTTTGATTCTTTGGAGGTTTCTTGCGGGGCTGCCGTAACTGGATCTGTGATAAGAAGGCATGCTTGTCTCAAGGAGCAAAATCTGCCTGATCATGTTAAAGCCAAATTGCTGGATGCTCCTTTACAGCAGGACAGTCTGTTTGGTAATAAGGCAGAAGAAGTTTTGAAAAAAATGAAAGACAAAGCTAAATCTATGCAACTTGTAAAAGATTTCTTGCAAGTGCAGCCACCCAGGTTCAGTAGGCACTGGCCTACTATGAACTGGTCCTTTCCAGTACCCAACAGAGCTGCTCAGGTCAAAACCAGACACTCCAAGGGCTCCAGGTTTCAGTCACAAGGATCTTAAAGGACAAAACAGCGGGGTGCCTCCACCTCCAAATCAGGAAGTAGCAAAGCACTGCCCTATGGTAAACAGTCTCAATGACTTTCCTCTGCCATTCCCAAGCACTTATCTTTTGGCAGCCCCTTTGGGGGAAAACTAGTACTTCATGCTCAAAATTGGCATCTAATTACCTAGGACAAGTGGGTCTTAAATATAGTATCCCAGGGGTACAGATTTCATTTCCACACGTTGCCAGCTTCGAATGGATGGCCAGATCTGCCTCCAAATCAGTGGGCAGAGGCCCAGAAACAAGTCATGTCTCTCATGGATATGGGGGCTATTCAACTAGTACCAGAAAAGGAAAAAGGACAAGGTTTTTATTCAAGACTTTTCCTGGTACCCAGAAAAGACAAATCATGGCGTCCACTTCTGGACTTATCCATTCTAAATACTTTCCTGGACATTCCAAAATTCAAGATGCTGACTCTACAACTGCTACTGCCTATGCTAGGCAAGAATGCCTGGTTGGTAACTCTAGACTTAAAAGAGGCTTACCTTCATATCCCAATCAGGGAATCTTACAGAAGATACCTCCACTTCAAAGCAGGCTATTTGCATTACCAGTTCTCTGCACTACCCTTTGGCTTATCTACTGTGCCCAGGGTCTTCACAAAGTGCCTGGCACCAGTGATTGCGTTTTGCAGACAAAGAAACATTCATATTTATCCTTATCTGGACGATTGTCTAATTTAGGCAAAGGACAAGGACACTCTTCTACAACATCTGGCATTAGTAAAAATGCTTCTAACATGCCTAGGGTACACCATAAATGAAAATAAATCACAACTGGTACCCTCTCAAATAATTACATTCCTGGGTGCAAGCTTGAATACAACTGCCCAGATGGCTTACCTCATGCCAGACAGACAAGTTCAATTGATAACATACTTCAAACAAGTGGTCACAAAAACCCAGCTATCTGCAGGACAAATTCTGCAGGCTTTGGGGTTCATGGCATCCTGCATTCTACTAATTCCATATGCAAGACTGCATATGAGGAAACTTCAATGGTACCTAAAAAGCTTACGGAGTCAACATTGTCACAGCCTGGAAACAATGATTCCTCTCATTCCTTGCCTGCAACAGGAGTTCCTTTGGTGGGCAGAGGCCTGTCACCAAAACAAGGGACTGTCATTCATTCTACCCCCTGCCACCCAAACCCTGACTGCAGAAGCATCAGACTATGCTTGGGGGCTTATCTGACAGGGAGATGCATTCAGGGTGAATGGAGCCCAAATCAAATGCACCTACATATCAACCAGAAAGAAATGCTAGCTGTACAGAATGTTCTGACAGCCTTCAAGGGCTTCCTTCATCCAGGGCAACTACTGATAAAGACGGACAACACCACAGTTATGTGGTACATAAACAAGCAGTGGGGTACCCACTCCCACCCCCTTTGCAGACTAGCCATGGCCTTGTGGAATACAGCCTTGACTTACCCAATACATCTACAAGCTCAATTCCTGCCAGGAAAGCAAAATACTCTGGCAGACAACCTAAGCAGAAATCTTATGGACCCACACAAATGGAAACTGGATCCACAAATCTTCAGCATGTTGACATGAAAATGGGGGAGCCCAGACATAGATCTTTATGCCTCTCCCCAAAACTACCAGTTAGACAAATTCTGTACATGAATTCATCACAAAAAAACTTGGAAAGTAGATGCTCTATCAGTCTATGCCTTTCCCCCTCTGCCTCTGCTGCCCAAGGTTTTACTGAAAGTCAGACAGGAAAAACCAAAAATGATTCTGATTGCTCCAGACTGGCCTCGCCAACACTGGTGCCCACTTCTAAGGAATATGTCACACCTTCCTCCGTGGTACTTGCCTCAGACTCCTCATCTGTTGTCTCAGCAGAAATATCAAATTCTGCACACTCAGCTCCTAACTCTGAATCTTGCAGCATGGCTAATCAACTAATTTCACCAGTCACATCCCTCAGTAAACCTGTGATGGATGTCATTTTGGAGGCTAGAAGGCCTAGTACTAGAAAATCTTATGCTGATAAATGGAAGGGATTCTGTGTCTGGAACCAAGCACAAGGAATAAATACAGCAATGCCCAATATTCCTCAGATTCTGCAATATTTAGCTGAGATGCTTCACAAGGGCCTATCTTTTTCTTCTATAAAAATCCATGCCTCTGCCATCTTGGCTCATTACAACACAGAGCCTCCTCTCTTTTCTCATCCCCTGCTAAAGCAGTACCTTAGAGGAACCAGAAATTTGAGACCTCCCAGGAGAGTACCAACTCCTGCATAGGACCTCAATTTTGTGCTGGAAAAACTCACCCTACCTCCTTTTGAACCAGCTGCTACTGCAGACATAACATTTCTTTCTTGGAAGACAACCTTTGTTTTAGCAGTCACTTCAGCTAGAAGGATTTCAGAACTACAGGCCCTCATAGCAGTGGAGCCTTTCATTATCTTTTATCCGGACAGGGTGGCCCTCAGGACCAGTCCTTCTTTTATGCCTAAGGTGTGGCTTAACCAGACCACTCATCTGCCAACTTTTTCCCAAATCCGCAGAACAAGGGGGAGCGGATTCTGCATTAATTGGCTGTACACAGACAACTAAGATTCTTCTTAAACAGGACAAAAGCTCTAAGAAAGTCTGAGCAACTACTGGTGGCATTTGCAGCAGCGGCAGAGGGGAAGGCTATCTTAAAGCAGACTATTTCAAAATGGATACGCCATTATATTCGTTTCTGCTACATGCACCATGGTAAACATGTCCTCAAGGGGATCAGATCCCATTCCACCAGGGCTGCATCTACTTCTGCAGCTTTTCTCAGAGGGGTTCCTACCAGAAACATTCTAGAAGCTGCTACTTGGAGCTCACTTCATACGTTTACAAAACATTGCCATTTACCTCTCTTTTCTAAATCCAGGGCAGGCTTTGCCACTGCTGTCCTGCAGGGCCTTATAGCAGCTCCTAATGCTGTATAATTCCATCCTCCCATCCACAGCTTTGGGATTCTACCCAAATGTAATGACTGCAACAGTGAAACATGAAGAACAATGTACAGTTGTGTACACTTACCATAAATGTAGATGTTCGAGTGTATTCACTGTTGCAGTCCGGGTTACCCACCCGCCAGCCCCCTTTTTTTGTCTATTATTATACCTCTTCTTTCCTTCACTGTGCTCAAAAGCCTTTTTGGTGTATTTGCTTTTAGTTGGAGGTAAACTTTTTGTGTTCTATATTACATATATATATATATATATATATATATATATATATATATATATATATATATATATATTTTTTTTTTTGCTCACTATTTGGGCATTCGGGGCAAGAAAAACTGATTAAAATGGCGAAAGTTCCTAAACTTTTTGGACTTTATTGCATACTTGGGAATCTTACATATGTCCTCCCAGTGTTCTCTTGCAAATTGCTTCTATTCTTTCTCTCCAATCTTTTCTAACCTCTTTTGATTGATTCTTATAGTTATCCTGCAGTATTTTATATGCCCTACTAATTATCCAGTTTGTAACTGCAGCTTCTGTTCTAGATTCATCTAAAGACTCTACCAGAGCAGGTTTTTCAATTAAGATTATCTTATCCCTTTCTCTTTGCCTGTACTCTGATATCAGTCTCTGGTAGGGAAAAAGGTCTCTAGCCTGCAGTCCAAGCATCTTCTTGGCTTCATCCCCACTATTTTACCTTCCCCTCTCTAGTTATTTGCTACCAATACCTTGGTTGGGCATCGAGCTGGCACCTCAACACCATAAAAATGTACTGCCAATCATTAGCGGACAGGAGTTCCGCTGTGGCGACCCCTAACTGGGAAAAGCCGAAAGAACAACCACCACCACCTTGGTTCGTTTGCCAGTTTTCTCAAGGAAATTATAGCCCCGTCTTGACTATTTTTAACAACTGCTTGCAGTCATCCCTATTGTCAAAAATCTGCTTTCTCCACTTTCGTGTTGGCTTAGTTCTTAGAATGGTTTCTGCTGCTTTATAAATATAATGTTTTCAGTCTTTTAATTTCTCCAAGTCTTTTGGGTTTCTAATACCATGATGGGAATGGAAGCCATTTCTAAGTCAAAGTACGATTAAAGTTCATGAAATTAGTATTGTTTCAGTATTTGATGTCAGCCAAAAGTGCTCTTTGCAGCACCCGCAGTGTGCCCAGTAATGACTCTTCCTGCAATTTATACAGGGTTACATAGAATTGTAACATATCTAGATACAATTGTAGATTCTTTTTTATAAGACCCGTTGCTCCTACTACTACCACTATTAGAACTGTCTGGGTTTCTTTTTTCCACATTGCTCTCATTTCTGCATGCAGATCTGATATTTTATGGCTTTGTGTCTCTTTGTACGCAAGACACTGTAGTCACCGGGTCTAGCGATTTCAATGATCAGTGCTACTTTTGTCTTCGTTTCTTATGCTACTATATCCAGTTTTCTAGCATCTATCTTTTGAACTGTTGGTAATGGGTGATGCCATGTGATATAAACTTCATCAGTTTCTATGATGCTTTATGGCTCATGTTTCCATTGTTTTTCAGCCACATCAGTACCATAATATTTACACACTCCCCAGTGCAACAGTCTTGACACATTGTTATGCCTTTCAGTATGCAGTCCTTCTGCCATTAGTATGTCACAACCAGCAACGTGGTGTGCGACTGTTTCCAGTTTGGTTTTACAAAACCCACAATGTGAAGTTGTTCTGTCTCGCCGTTCATTCTTACAGATGGGTTTGGAGCCGATCCTCTGTTCCGAGTCGGCCTACTACAAAGCTCGAGGTTTTCAGACAGCTCGAGGCCAAGTCCCTATCCCATGATGCACCTAGAATTACCTCAGATCTAGTTTGCCGCTGCACTAGATCTGAGGTTTAAATAGTAGTTGTATGCCTTTGAATAGTGTTTTTTTCTGTCACAACTTTTGAATATATTTAGATATTTAAATATATTTATATTAGAGTGCTCAGATAAATAGTTATAGTGTGTGTGGGCTTAATAGTATTTTTAGCCCATAGTTTTAAAGGACTTGTTTGATAATTTTTTGGGTGTGTCTTGTTCATTACAGTACCTTCTCTTAGGTTCATAGGTAGGTACTTGGCTGTCTGCCCGAGGGCATTTATAAGCCTAGCCAGAGTGTGCCGGCTTTCGCCGCTCCATTGAGTTGGATATGGCTTTGTAAGTCAGGCAGAGATCGCCTCTGAGTAAGCGATATGCCACTGAGTACAGCCGGAGCTTTTTCAGTCGGGCTGCATAGGACATATGTTTGAGACCAGTAATCCTTCTGGTGAGGTACTTTTGTGGTCTTTACAGCTGTTGGAAGTGTCTTGTGAGGTACATCCCAAATGGGGCATTGTACTCTATGATGTGTCTAATGAGCGATGAGTAGAGGGACACTATAACCTCTCTATTTCTAGATGCAAACCCTTTAGTAATTAGATGGGCACATAGAAAGATTTCCTAACTACTTTGGCAGTATGATTGTCAAAGGAGAGATTACTATCTACCTGGGTCCCCAGATCTCTTATTACCTCTTCTGTATTAAGGGGACTGCCACCTATGTGGTAATTCGTGGGTGTTTTGTTTTTTCCCCAAACGGGATGACTATGCATTTTTTGGCATTTAGCTTAAGGCCATGACTTTGACACCAGGTGTCCATCTCAGTAAGGCCCTTTTGGAGGATGTCCGTGTCAGCCGGAGAGTCAGTTATGGCTCCCAGTTTGCAGTCATCAGTGAACTTGGTTAGCCATAGTCCTTCTGTGTTTGCCTGTACTTCTGAGAAGTATATGCCGAACAGTATGGGTCCCAGGACTGAGCCTTGCAGGACACCACTTGTGACTGTTTTAGAGTCGGCCCTGGAGCCCACTATTCTTACCGTATGAGTTCTGTCTGTAAGCCAGTTGGCAACCCATCTCGTGATGTAGGGGTTTATGTTCAGGCTGGTGAGTTTTTCTTTAATACCTGAGTGGGGAATGGTGTTGAAAGCCTTGGCTATGTCAAGGTAGGCTGTGTGAACCACCTTTCCCTTGTCTGTGGCCTGGGTGACTGTCTCGAAGAAGTCAACCAGGTTTAGTAGGCATGATCTGCCCTTAAAGCTGAACTGGGTTGGGTCAAGTGTTTGGAGGTTCCCAATGTCTTTGCTAATGAGTTCCATGATGATGTGCTCCATAGCCTTGCAGACCAGGCTAGTCAGGCTTATGGGGCAATAGTTACCAGGGTCAGTTGTGGCTCCTCTTTTGTGGAGAGGAATAACCGTTGCTGTGTGCCATTCTATGGGCAATGTAGCCTGTGGAGAGGCTGAGGTTGAACAGCGTGTTTAGGTGGGGGGGGTTAGTTCATTTTATAGTTCGTGCAAGACGCAGCCTGGGACACCATCTGGTCACATTGACACTGTGTTTTTGGTTTTTGAAATGGCTGTTTACACCTATGAGTCTGTGATTTTTGGGACACTACACTTTTCTGGTATTGTTGTGGGCCCTTTTGGAGGTGAGAGGGGGGTGAAGTTTGCACTGAATCTATCTGCCAGGATGTTGACAATATCAGTAGGTTCAGTATATTTTGTGCTATTTTGCACTAATTCAGTGCATATCTGCGAGATGCCACTTAGATTCTTAACATAGTTAAAGAAGGCTTTGTGGTTATCTTTTGTATCCTTGGCTATTTTTCTTTCGAAGTTAGCCTTGGATTATTTCATGAGGGACCTCAGTTTCTTACTGATACTGATCAGGGATGTCTTTCCTTCTTGGGATTTGCTTTTTTTCTGAACTAGTTTCCTCCTTCCATTGTATAGCCTGTTTATTGCAGGGGTCCACCAATAGGTTTCCTTCTCTTAGAGGAGTAAGTCTTGGTTTTGCTAGGGATGACACGATCCATGCATCCTTGTAGGTGCTCAGAGAGTGCATTTGTAAAGGTTTCTGCATGTTGGGCAGCATTATCCTTTAGCGTGGGGGCTGTGAAACTTACCACTTCTTTCTTAGGTAAGGTGAAGTTTGCTTTAGAAAAGTTTTTTACTGTGGTTTTCTTAGTTGGGGGTGGTGGTGGGGTGTGGACATCCAGAGTGATTAGTTTATGGTCTGATCTAACCAGTGACGGGTTGACCTCCGGTGTGGAACATCTGTCACCCATGTTGGTGATGATCAGGTCCAATATGTTTTCACCTCTGGTAGGGGAGTTTACCAGCTGATCCAGGGCATTTGAGTTGATGAATTCCAGGAAGCGCTGGGCCTGGGAATTTGTACTCAAGTAGTTTTCTCAGTGAATGGTAGGGTAATTGAAATCACCCAATATCAGGGTGTTTGGTAGGACCTTCATGTTTTCCAGTGTCTCCAGAAAGGTGGAGTGGCGATCCTGGGTCATGGCAGGTGATCAGTAGCAAGCCACAATTTGCATTATAGATTTGCCTGGTGTTAGTTGCACATGGATGATCTCAGAGGTATCATGCTGCGCCACTAACCTGGAGGTGTAGGTATCCTTGATGAATATGGATACACACCCCCTCCTTTTGTGTTTCGGTCCGTGTTCTGTGGCCAAAACGTGTGGTGTAAGTTGTAGCTTGGTAGTGCTGGGGTGCTCTCTGGAGCCTTGAACCAGGTTTCAGTTGGTGCACAGATGTCGACGTTCTCCATACTGAGGAGTGCTTCAAGCACGTGCATTTTGAGATTTAAACTCCTGGCGTTGAGTAGCATAACCCTCAGTTTTTTTGTTAACTGTCTGTTTACGGAAGTGGGTTTGACTTTTGAGCCTTGCCTAAAAAAGGCACTATGGGGGCAGCAAGAGCCTTGGCCAGTATTCGAAAGCCTAGGGGGTGACAGGTGCAAGCCATCTCTTGCGAAGCAACACGATTTGTCGAGCATGTCGTCCCAGGCTGACAGACACTGGATCCCCTTTGAATGACACCAGAAGCTTAGCTAGTTGCTGAAATTGATAATTTCTTTTTTATACTGAGGTATCATTCTTGGTGAGGGCGGGATACTACTCAGGGTCAGGGTCATACCAGCCTGAGCAACATGATCAGAGAGCTCTTCCGTGTCTCTCTTCATGTAGCCCAGGGAGGTACATCTCAGGCCATTCACACCAACATGGACAACGACAGAGTCATATTTGTACTTGTTCTGGAGTGACTCGAGTGCTTGTGTTATGTGGCGGATTCTGGCTTCCGACAGGCAGCTAACAGTAACCTTCTGCTTGTCCAGCCTAGTGAGTGGGACGTCAGTGTGCCTGACTATAGAGTCACCTCTTACTAGTGTGTTAGTTATGTTATTTTGCCTTAAGGGCTGTGATTGTGCAGCACACTGATTTTGTGTTTTAGGTGTTGTCAGGTTTGTGACGGGAAGTGCAGGTTGTTTGGGTATCTGCTTTGGAGGTCTCTTATGCTTTTGCAGGTTTTAAATTAGAGCCTCCGAGTATAATTTTGTGTATTTTTTGCCAGTGCTGTTTTAGTAGGTCTGTGTGCGGATGGAGTTGTGGTGCAAGTGTTAACCTTCTTCTCTTGACAGTCTGTTCCAGTCTTGTGTAGAGACAGCTTAGCTTCCAGTTTGGCTGTATAATTGCATCTCTCGCATATGTTTGTGTTTTGTGGTAGGAGGAGAGGGTTGTCTGTGTACATGAGGCAATTGTAACATTGCCTCAGGATACCCAGATTCACCAGCTGGACTGGAAGAGTGCACCTGAAGTTGCCCTTTGGTCATGCCTGAATAGTAGGGTGAGCTGCTTAGTCACTTGGTTGGTGAGGGGTAAATAAAGAGCCTTGCCCTGCTGGGCAGTCAGTGTCAGGGTATATTAGTGCTTGCTATTAGGTCTGAGCAAGTGCTGGGCTGTAAGATGCTTTTTGAGTGCTTAGGTTGAGAGTTAGACTAGTTTCAAGGGAAAAATTGAAGAGGAGACTTAGTGGAGCCGGGAATAATTTAACCGTAGCTAACCAGCAATGCCCAGTGTGCAAAACCATGCAAACGCGGTTTTTATAGTAGGGAAATGAAAGGGATAGAAATTAGCCCAAAATGGTCAGTAAACTATTAACGTCTGGGCTGGAACCACTCCTCCAGGGACAGATAGGTTGCTCAAAGCTCCCCTCTCTCACAGGTGAACAGAGAAACTTCCTTGTATCCAAGTAAGATATGAGCAACTCAGAACATAGTATCACAGCCCTGAATTCAGCACTAGCCTGAAAACTGGACTATACTAGCTTAGAAAGGTGGGAAACCAGGAATTTTGTTTTGTTTTGTTTTTTTTTTTTTTTTTTTGAAAAGATGAAGCAAAACCAGTAAAAAATACAGCTTTAAACGACTACAAATGATCATAAAAGGCTATCGCACTTTAGTGTGTAGGCTACAACAGTTAAATTATTTAAACAAAAAACAACTTTTTAAAATAAGTACAATATGTGAAAAAACAAGCTTTTAAATCATAATAAATGCTGGAAAATCTACGTTTAGGCAGTAATCAGTTAAGCACAGTACGAAAGTACAGAAAACCGATACTTAATCACTCCAAAGTCTCTCTCATAAGCTAGAAGGCTTGTATCAATTTAAGGCTTTCTAGTGCTACCCAGTAGGTTAGTTATAGGAAAGATGGGAAACAAGCGCAGATGTTGTCTTTTAAATCAGAAAGTTGAAAGACACGGAAAGACTGTCCAGATGGTCAATAAACTACAATTTCTGGGCCAAGAACCTCTCCTCTTGTGGTAGACAGGATACCTAGTGCTTTACCACTCCCACTGATTAGCTAGAAGGCTTTACTCCAACACAGAAAGGCTTGCGGGGCTCAGAAGCTTACCAACAGTCCTGGATACAGCAACTCTGTATCTGGACTAGGCTAGTTACAGGAAAGGTGGGAAGCAAGTGCATCTTTTAAACCAGAATGTTAAAGAGATTGAAAAAAAAACTGCTCAAACAGCCAGTAGCTACAATTTCTTGGCCAGGGACCACTCCTCTTGTGGTAGATAGGGTACTTGATGCTTACCACTCCCACTGATAAGCTAGAAGGCTTCCCTCCAACACGGAAAGGCTTGGGGGGCTCAGACGCTTACAAAGAGTCCTGGATACAGCAAACTTGTACCTGGACTAGTCTAGTAACATGAAAGGCAGGAAACGAGCGCAAACACAGGCTTTTAAATCGGAAGGTTGAAAGAGATGGAAAAGCTTCCCAAACAGCCAATAAACTAGAATTTCTGGGCCAGAAACCACTCTTCCTATGGTAGATAGGTTACCTAGTGATTACCACTCCCACTGATGAGCTAGAAGGCTTCTCTCCAACACAGAAGGGCTTGGGGGGCTCAGAAGCTTGCCAACAGTCCTGGATACAGCAATTTTGTACCTGGATTACACTAGCTATAGGAAAGGCAGGGAACAAACGCAAAACGGGCTTTAAACCAGAAAGTAGAAAGAGATGGAAAAACTGCCCAAACGGCCAATGAACTACAATTTCAGGCCCAAAACCCACTCTTCCCATGGTAGATAGGCTACCTAGTGCTTACCACTCCCACTGATAAGGTAGAAGGCTTCCCTCCAACACAGAAAGTTTGGGGGACTCAGAAGCTTACCAACATTCCCGGATACAGCAAGTCTGTATCTGGACTTGACTAGTTACAGGAAAGGCAGGAAACAAGCTTAGAATTTTTTTTTTTTAATACAGAAAAGCAGCTAAACAGCAGTAAATACAATTCAAATTGTAGTGCAGGTCTGCACACCCGAGCATGTAGCAACACTACGGCAAATACAGTTAAAATAAATGCAATTAAATTAACAAATGACTAAAAAACAAGTGCAGAAGGCAGTAAATTAGAAGGCTACTAACAAGCAGTAAAAAGTGCAGAGTAAGAGCGACTGAACAGATAGCACGCTGAAGAGCAACTAAGACAGTTACAGTAAGAGCAGATGAATAAGATATATATATATTTAAATCACCACCAGAAGGAATAAACCAGAATCCACAAAGTATGCTTTAGCGCTTTCGTTTTTTGATAAAATCAAAAGAAGGCCTTAGTAAAAGGACAAGGGGTAAGACTAGCTAGGATGATATCAAATCATTGGGAATTTCTTGACCAAATCAACATTCTTACTGATATGCTAGCAAAGAGAGGCTATCCCTCAGATTTTGTAGAAAAAACATTACAAGAAGTAGTTATTTAGAGGAATAATGGGCACTTTTTTTCATTATTAGGTAAGGGTACCGAAACTGTTTATCCAAGTGGGGGGGGGGTGCAGAATCCAAAACCTTTAATAAAGCTGCAATTTTTAAATACAACAAGCAGTTTATAGACATTAGACAAATTATACAACATAATTGTAATGTATTTAATATCAATAAGGAATATACAGATATAGTGAGAAAGGTGCCTAATATTGTATATAAAAAAGACATAACTTTGAAAAATATGATGGGTCACATGACTGATATTATGGAAAGAAAGGCATGTTTAAATGCGGTTTTTGTATGCAGTGTCAACACATTATAGAGGGAACTGAGATTGATATTCCAAATTATGGGAAATTTGTATATAAGAAAAAATATTCCTGTAACAGTAAGGTAGTTGTTTATTTAGCAAAGTGTTCTCAATGCCCCAGTTTTTACATAGGAAAGACGATTAATGCATTTAGAAGTAGAATATATCAACATTATTATGACATCAAAAAACAAGACATTAAAAATGTCCTGGCTTTGCATACTAAAAACAATGAAGGACACTATTTCAAGTTTTGCATTATAGAGCAAGTTTCACTAGGTGAAAGAGGTGGACACCTTAATGTCTACCTAGAGACTAAGGAACTTGGGTGGCTGTTGAGGACCAATGCAACACAAAAACCAGGTTTAAACAGCAATATTTCAATCAGCTCTATACTAAGATTAAAAGCAGAAGGCTATTTATAATTGTGAACACACACACACACATATATATATATATATATATATATATATATATATGTATATATATATATATAAACATATGATGTCATTTGTGGCCATTCTTAGAGTTGTATTTACATGATCAATATTTTTATGGATGTTGTCTCGATTTTGTATTTATGTAATTTTATTTCTAAACTTAATTATTATGATGTCATTAATTGATTAATCATTTGTAAGTCATTGGAGCAAAAGGTTTGTGGGAGTGTATAAAAGGAGGGTCAGTTATTATGTATGTCATTCTGAAGAAGTTTTTATTAAACGAAAGCGCTAAAGCATACTTTGTGGATTCTGGTTTATTCCTTCTGGTGGTGATTTAAAGGTTTGTGTGCTTTTGAGATTACATGGTGCTGTAAGATATATATATATATATATATATATATATATATATATATATATATATATATATTTTTTTTTTTTTTTTGAGGGAAGGAACAGAGCAGGATGAAGAGGCTACAGGGGTTGTCCTTCCCAAATGCTCTCTTTGTACACAGTAAGAGTGCCTCAAATCAGAATATAATCTCACTGCACTCCAGTTTGAGATTGTGTGTTCCAGTATGGCTGACCAGGATAAAGATAAACACCCTAAATCAGGGTTTTAGAAATGTCTAAAATGTGGACAGAAAATGTCCGTCACTGACAGCCAAGTTAATTGTGTATACTGTTTGGGAGTATTGCACCTTCAGGAAAGCTGCTCTATTTGTCATTCATACTCTTCTAGGGTTCTTCAGGAGAGAATGAGAAAGTTAATAGAGGTTTAGTCAAACCATCTTTTCAAGAAGCTTTGAGTGACCAGGACAGGTCTAGCAAATCCTCAGTCTTCTCTAAGGCTTCTACTTCTGAAGTAAAAAATAAATAAATAAATAAATAAACTGTCGACGTCTGCTCCACAGCCCTTGGAGCCTACCTTCTTGTCCTTCCAGAGCCAGTCCCCAGTCCTGGAACCATTATCCGAAGTACCTAAATCTCCACTCCTGCAATCTTTACCTCCTCCTAGCCACTCATCTCGGTCATCGATGAGCTTTCTGATTTGGATGTGGATCGTGTGGTGCAGAAACTTTTACAGGCACCGGCCTGTACTAAATTTTTATCAGCTCGGACCCAAATGGCTTTGGAACTGAAGAGTCTTTTTACCATCTACTACTTTTCCTCCGAGCCATACTGGTCTTTCGGAGCTGGAGGAGTCAGACTTGATCGTTGAGCTTTCGGAGCAGACACCTGCTCCAGTGTCCTCGGCACCGATCGAGGAATCTAGGAGCCGACACTTTCTGGTCAGGTCCGGGGAGGATAGTTGGACCGACTTGTTGGTTCCGACTTTGCCTCTCGGGGCTTCGGGTCAGATGAGCTCGGTTCCTACCTCTGGCTCGGAGCCCACTGTCCTGGTGCCAGGGGTATTGACCGTTTCTTCAGATCCGTCTCATCCGAGCAGAGGTGCCTTTGAAGCCGTGAGGAGAGTTAAGTCTCCTAAGACATCTTCGACTTCAGGTCCGGTTACCTCCTCCCTAAAAGCGTCTGTGTCTGCTTCTGCTTCACAGATCCTTGCTAAGCGTAGAGACCCAGAGCCTTGGGAAGCCCTATTTGGGTGGTCCATGCTCTTCCGAGACCTCACCAGAAGTTCTCATTGATGAGGTTCCCAGGAAAAGAATCTGTAAGAGGAAGCATTTAGACTCCCCACAGGAGTCTCTCACATCCGATACTAACTTAGATGAATCAGAAGGGTCCCCACGGTCCCCCTCTGAGGATATCTCTTTTGTTGAAATATTAGAAATCCTTAGGCAGAGGGGTGACTGGCAGTCCATCAACCCTACTGAAGATGAGTCTGTTCTCCTGAAGGCTTTTGGGTCTCAGCCCTCCACCTCTTGGGTGTCTCCGCCCTTCGATGTGCTTATGGAGTTGGTCTCATGAAGGGCATGGGAGTCTCCAGATACCATGGAGCCTGTCCCTAGGAGGTCTAATAAATTTGTTTCTGCCCCCCAGGAAAAATCTTTTCTTACCAAGGGAGTGTCATTTGATGCCACGGTGATACCAGCAGCCACCAAAAAGGAAATTTCAGAAACTTCTTCTTCTATTCATCCTCCTAACAGAGATTCTAGGATCATGGATAAATACGGGAAGTGCACGTACAGTTCAGCGACTTTTACACTGCGTTCGCTCAACTATCTCATCCATTTTACTAGACTGCAAAGAGATCTCCTAAAAGAGCTCGGAGATGCTCTTCAAGGTTCAGTAGCTGCAGCAGCTTTAGATAAAGTTGCCTCCCAGCTTGCTACCCTCAAATCCATAGTAAACTAGTCCATGCGCCTTATTTCATATGCAGCTGATGGACCGAACAAAGCAGCGGGTACAGGAATTGCTCTTAGGAGACATTCATGGATGCTCTTATGTTCCTTCACGGAGCCCTTTGTCATCCTTTGTCAACACCCCTTTCGATGGCTCATCCTTTTTCAGTCCCAAAGTTAAGGAAACTTTGACCAGGTGTAAACAGGAAGAAAATACTCTGTCTTCCGGAGTCCGTTTTTTCGCCCTTACCAGACCCTATCAAAGGGGAGGAAAGATGTGGTTCCATAAAGCCCAAGGAGTCTTTCAAGACGCACATGGTGAACCCCTCTCCAGGGGCAGAGGAGGGGGCAATAATGGAAGATACCACCCTCGTGGCAGAGGGGTGTCCGTAAAACCAGGGTGACGGAAATCAGTTCTTTGGGAAGCCCTTCCAGCACTTCTGAAAGGAAGCCCAACTGTCCTACTCTGGAGGCAGTCGGGGCCGCTTATCCTTGTATCCAGATGCCTGGCTCAAAATAAATGACAACTGGGTACAAAGTATCATTTCCAGAGGATATTTCATTCCTTGCGCCACACCCCCTCCACTGACAAGAAAAATCCCGGACGTTCCACCCAGTTAAATGGAACAGTCAACAATAGAGGTCCAAATGTTGCTAACAGAGAGTCATCCAACCAGTCCCAGCAGACCAGATAGGATCCAGAACTTACTCAAGATTCTTTTTAGTTCCAAAAAAGACAGTGGACTGGAGACTTATTCTGGACCTCAGCAGACTAAACAGATCTGTCAAAAAAAAGAAGTTCTGGATGGTCATTCTTCAGTCGATACTTCCTTTTTAGGGAAAGACAATTAGATGTGATCGATAGATCTTCAGGATGCGTACTACCACATAAAAATGACCAGACCATCCAGGGATCATCTGCGCTTCCAGTTTTGAGCCCTGCTCTTTGGTCTCACTACAGCCCCCAGAGCGTTCACAAAATGTATGGCAGTTGTCATGGCTCACCTGAGACGTTTAGGATTCCAGGTGTTTCCGTACCTAGATGATTGACTCCTCACCGCCACCACCAGGCATCCACTCATACAAGCCAGGGACACCTCTCTTTCACTCTGCAGTCATCTGTGCATTACAGTAAACTCAGAAAGGTCTGCCTTGTCGTCATCGCAACATACCATTTTTATCGGAGCAGAATTGGACACCACCACCGCTTTGAGACTTCCAGTAGAAAGAGTCTTAATACTCCGTCAGCAGGTCCACAATATCATATCCAAATGCAAGGCTCCAGCGTTAGAAGTACTAAAATTATTAGGCATGATGGCAGCTGCAATATTAGCCATACCTTTGGGTCACATGCACATGCGGATTCTGCAATGGCTATTCAATCAATGGTCATACCAAGAGCACCCAATGTTCCATCTTATAATGATCACAAACGCATGCAAAAAGGATCTTCAGTGGTGGTTGACCTCTCTTCATGTTACAATAGGTCGTCCTTTTGTTCTACCCCCACCAGCGGCCACAGTGACAACAGACACTTCTCTGATAGGTTGGGGGGTGCATTTTCAGGGAAGAACAGCCCAAGGCAAATGGACCGATCAGGAGAACACATCTGCATATCAATGGCCTGGAGATGAGAGCGGTACCTTTAGCGTTGCAGTACTTCCAGAACTCTCTTCCTCTGGGGACAACTGCGATTCAGACGGACATGTCAGTGGTCTGGTACGTGAACAAACAAGGAGGAACCAAGTTTTACCAACTTTGTCGCAAGGCCCTAAGAGTATGGCAATGGGATACATCCACCCAGCACTTTCTGTTAGCAACACAAATCCCGGGAAAATCCAATGTGATGATAGAAAAGCTGAGCAGAGCAATTTGTTGCCTCACGAGTGGTCCCTCAAAAAAGAAATAGCGGACAATATATTCCACAGGTGGGGCCAGCCTTGCTGCGACCTTTTTGCCAACCACGTGAACACCACATGCAGAAGCTACTTTGCCCTGATTCTCCCTCTGGGAGAAGCCCCAAGGGATGCACTCATACAAGATTGGCCTCCGGGTCTCCTCTATACATTCCACCAATTCCCTTGATACCCAAAGTACTACAGAAAGAAAAAGAAGCCCTGGGAAGGACCATAATTCTAATAGCCCCTCATTGGCCTCACCAGATTTGGCTCCCCTTCCTTCAGCTTCGTCAGTTGGAGGACCCTTGGATTCTTTACCCAGTTTCAGATCTTCTGACGCACTCGTCAGGGGTACTTCATCCCTCTCTTCAGTCCCTGAAGGTGACAGCTTGGTTGCTCCAGTTCCCCACATAGCCAAGTTCCATAATTTTTCAAATGAAATGCAGCACATTTTAATATCCTCTCATAAATCCTCTACAAGGAAGCTATACCTTAACAAATGGAAAAGGTTTTCTATATGGGCCTCTCAAAATAACATTGATCCCTACCAGCCCCTATGGCCTTCATAGTCAATTTCTTGACCATGAGTTTCAACAAAGGAGCTGCAACAGTTCGGGTTCAAGTTGCTGCTATCTCTAATGTCACACAAACTATCCAAAGCATTTCTTAAAGGGACCTTTCATCTCAGACCACCTGTGAAATCCCCTTATACCCCATGGAATCTAAATTTTATGCTTTCTCAGATTATTCTTCCTCCTTTCGAACCAGCTTCCTCATGCAATTTGAAATATTTGTCATGGAAGGCTATCTTTTTAGTAGCCATCACTTCTGTCCGCAGAATGTCAGAGCTTCAAGCCTTTTCCATAAAGCTGTCTCATTTGATTTTCCATGTTGACAGTCTCTCACTACAAACTAATCCTGCTTTTTGTGTAAAGTTTGATGTTAAGTTGTCTCTCTCGCCTTCATTCTTGCTGGTTGGGTTCGGAGCCGATCCTCGGCTCCGACTCTGCCATCTACTAAAGCTCGAGAGCTATTTACTGGCTCGAGGCCTCCCCATATCTCACAATGCTTGGCGCTAGATACCCAGATCTCATTTGCCGCTTCAGCTACGAGGTTGCGCTTTTACTGGCTCAGGACATATTAATCTTTTTTGTATTATTAGCTTAAATTTTTCCTGTGTATTTCTCTTTTATATAGATAGTCTTTCCTTCCTAGTATAATTAGAGTGTGTATCCCCTAGTTTTTCCCACTCAGGAAACTCGTTTTTTGTTAGAGAGTTTCTACCCCCCCCCCCCCTGTTTCTTCTCTTTAGTGGCTAACCCCACCCTTTTTGTACCTGATAGGAGTAGTGTTTAGCCTTTCGTAGCTACAGTTATTTAGCCTTGTAATATTTGTATATTTTTACTAGTGGATATTCTTGTTGTTATTGTTGTTAGTTTAACTAGTACATGCGTGTGTGTGTGTTTTCTGTGTGCCTAGTTAAGCACTAGTTTAATATCCTCCCTTTGGGTATCCCCTTGTCAGTATGTCCAAGGATACTAAAGTTTCAGGCTTCAAGAAGTGTGACTCATGCTGTCAGAAGATGTCTCTGACAGATGGTCGCACTTCTTGTGTTTATTGCTTGGGTCCCCTACACCTGCAGGACTCACGCTTTCAGCCCGAGAGTCCTGCAGGAGCATAGGAACAAGCTTATTTTGAGAGGCTTACTTAAGCCTGAGGGTTCCAAGGCGAAGCCTCAGTCAGGGAAATCCTTAAAGCCTGCCAAGCCGTCGGCTCCCAGTTCGGAGCCGTCGCTGGGCGGAGTATCTGCCTCCTCTTCGGTTCTGACTGGAACCGGCATCTCTAGACCTCAATCGGCTCTGACTTTAGTGTCGGAACCGTCTTTGGGCCAAAAACGTTCTAGGTCACCTTCCCTAGAATCGGTTTGTTCAGCTCCGTGGTCACCATTGCTTCAGTCTGAACGAAGCCATAGGTCCCACTCCTCTCGGTCCTCCAGGCTATCCGATCACGACTTGGAGAGGGTGGTCAGTAGACTCCTTAAATCGCAGGCCCTGGCCAAAATTTTAACCAGCCCTTCTCAACAGACTGTGGCTGTCCCTGTGTCTTCAGCAGTTCCTCCTCCGACTCCCCCTTTGTGTTCGGAGTCGGAGCTCGTTGGGGCTCCACACCTTTCGGCTCCTTCGTCAGCTCCGATCTCTTCATTGGTTCCGTCCTTGGAGGGATCTGGGCGCCGGGACTTCCTTGGCTCCGAGGGGGCGAGTGGCATCGGACCCTTGTCCGAGGCCATTCTCCCTCTCGGGGTCTTGGCGCAGGTGAGCTTGGCTCCTACATTGGCCTCGGAGCCATCCCTCTCGGTGCCGGGAGGGGTTCATGTCTCTTCGGAGCAGGGACCCTCTGCGCTGCCTGGTACTTCGAGGTCATGAGGAGCGTGCTGACTCCTGAGTCGGCCCCTCAATCAGCCCCTTTGGCTCCTCCCCCCATGGTGCCTGCATCGGTCTCTGCCCACCCTCCTGACCCCAAGCTTGGAGAACAAACGCTCTAGGTCACCCCATTGGGCGTATCTTCCTCTTACGAGGCCTCCCCTGATCCTTCAGAGGAGCCCCCTCGAAAGAGAAAATGTAAGAGGAAACATGTCGACTCCCCCGAATGTCCCGTCTGATACTGACTTGGAGGATTCGGAAGGGTCCCCAAGATCCTCCTCCGAGGTTGTCTCTTTTTCAGACATCCTAGAGATCCTCAAGCAGAGGGGGAACTGGACTGCCCTTAACCCTTCCGAGGGCGAGTCGGTATACCTGGACGCATTTGGTTCTCGCCCTTCCACCTCCTGGGTGTCTCCACCCTTCGTCCCGCTGATGGAAGTAGTGGCTCGAAGGGTGTGGTCAGCCCTGGACACAGTGGAACCAACTCCCCGCAGGCCCACTAAGTTCATTACAGCCCCACCCAACAAACAATTTTTGACAAAAGGTGTCCCCGTTGATGCCATGGTGGTTGCAGCAGCCACAAAGAAGGAGTTGGCTGACCCCTTGGTGCCTGTCCATCCCCCTAATAAAGAGTCTAGGACAATGGACAGGTACGGGAAGCGGATGTTTTCCTCAGCGACCTTTTCCATGCGGTCGCTGAATTATCTGTGCCACTTCACCCGTCTTCAAAGGGATCTTCTCAAGGAACTGGGTGATGCCCTTCAGGATCCATCAGCTGCGGGGGCTCAAGATAAGATTAACTCCCAGCTGGCGACTCTTAACTCAGCCGTCAACTCCTCCATGCGGCTCATTTCTTATGCAGCCGATGGGGTGATTAGGGCCGCAGGTACAGCCGTGGCTTTGAGAAGACATGCCTGTATGCGGTTATATAACTTTGCTGACCCCTTTAAGGTGTCCTTCACCAATACCCCTTTCGATGGTTCGGCTCTGTTTGGACCACAGGTGAAGGATACCCTTACCAGGTGTGAGCAGGAAGGCAAGACTCTCTCTGCCATGGGAGTCCATTTTTCTACTCCCTCTAGACCATACCGTAAAGGTCAGAAGAGTGGAAAAAATGTGGTTTTGGAAACCCCAGGGAGTCGTGCCTGATGCACGTGGCGAGTTTCCCTCCAGGGGCAGAGGAGGGAACAATAATAGATGCCGCCTGCAGGGCAGAGGGGTCCGCAAAATCAGAGTGGCAGAGAATCTTTCTCTGACAAACCCTTTCAGCACCCCTGAGGGGCTGCCGACTGTCCACCTTCGGAGGCAGTCGGGGGAAGATTGTCACTGTACCCAGAAGCCTGGCAACTCCTCACACAAGACAAATGGGTACGGTCTATCATATCCGAGGGTTACAAAATCCCCTTTGTCCACACCCCTGTACAAACAACCAAGTCCTTTCCAGATGTTCCACCCGGTCTAAGGGAACAAAGCAGTGCCACAAATTTCAAAACTGCTAGAAAAACGGGCCATCCAGCCAGTCCCAGCAGACCAGCAAGTATCTGGAATTTACTCCAAGTTCTTTTTGGTGCCAATAAAGACAGGGAACTTGAGACCCATTTTGGATCTCAGCAGATTAAACAAGTCTGGTCAAAGAACAAAGATCCGGATGGTCACGCTTCAGTCCATTCTACCCTTTTTGGGTCAGGGCAATTGGATGTGCTCCATAGACCTTCAGGATGCGTACTACTATATCAAAATGAATAGGCACTCCAGAAGGTTTCTCTGCTTCTGGCTGGGAGCCAGTCACTATCAATTCAGAGCCCTGCCCTTTGGTCTCACCACAGCCCCCAGGGTGTTCACCGAATGCATGGCAGTGGTTACAGCTCACCTGAGACGGCGAGGATTCCAGGTGTTTCCATATCTAGACGACTGGTTCCTTAATGCTTCCACCAGGCATCAGCTACTGTGAGCCAGGGATTATACCATCCAGACTTGCTCCGAGCTAGGTATCTCAGTAAATTTTGAAAAGTCTGCATTGTCGCCTTGTCAGTCAATAACCTTTATAGGCACAAGATTAAATACAAAAGATCTGTCTGCAAGACTTCCCCTAGACAGAGCGTCAGACATTTGCCGACATGTACAGGTCTTACTACAGTGCAAGAGGATTCAGGCCAGATTTGTACTAAAAACTTTGGGTCTCATGGCAGCAGCAATCATATTAGTTCTCCTGGCTCGTTTTCACATGCTGATTCCGCAGTGGATGCTTTTTACCCAATGGTCTTTTCAACAACTTCCGATGTCTCACAAGATAATAATCACTCTCATGCAAAGACCACCTGGCTTGGTGGATGGTCTCCACTCTAGTACTCCAGGGCAGACCGTTTGTTCTTCCTCCTCCTGTTGCCACGGTGACCACGGATGCCTCCCTGATCGGTTGGGGGGGCATTTTCAGGGCAGAACTGTCCAGGGCACTTGGCAACCTCTAGAGTACCACCTGCACATAGCGTTGCAAGCTGTTCAGGACTCTCTCCCCACCGGGACTTTTGCAATTTAGACAGACAATATGTCTGTAGTGTGGTACATCAACAAGCAGGGTGGAACCAAGTCCTATCCCTTATGTCGAGAAGCACTCAGACTCTGGCAGTGGGCGATCTCCTCTCAGCGGTTTCTGATGGCAGTGCACATCCCCAGGAAGTCCAACGTCATAGCGGACAGGCTAAGCAGAGCTATTCTCATGCCTCACGAGTGGTCTCTCAATCAGTCAGCAGCGGACAAAATCTTCCGCAGATGGGGTCAACCTTGCTGCGACCTTTTCACAACTCCTCTCAACAGCAAGTGCGATGATTTCTTCACTCTCTTCCCCCTTCCCGGACACTCCCCCAGAGATGCTCTAGTTCACGATTGACCCCGGGGTCTTCTGTATGCATTCCCACCTTTTCCCCTAATTCCCAAACTAATTTAGAAGGCTACCGTATTGGGATCCAGGATGATTCTCATTGCCCCTTACTGACCTCGACAAATTTGGTTCCCATTCCTGTATCGTCACCTGCTGGAGCAGCCTTGGAATCTGGACCCAGTGCCAGACCTCTTGATCCATCAGTCGGGCGGGCTGCACCAATCCCTTCAGTCTCTCAACCTCACAGCTTGGTTGCTCCACTTCCAACCTTAGCCAGGCTTCCACATATTTCTCAGCCGGTGCGTGAAATCATCCTTTCTTCGCACAAATCTACCACCAGGAAGACTTATGCTAGTAAGTGGAAACGTTTCTCTTTCTGGGCAGAGGCTAGGAATATAGACCCCTTTACAGCCCCTGTCCATCACATTCTAGATTTTTTAGCAGAATTCTTTCAAGCTGGTTCTTCATCTGCCACCATTAGGGTCCAATTAGCTGCTATCGCAAATTTCCCCACTGGCCTGTCAGAAACCAGCATCATGTCCCACAAACTTTGCAAGGCCTTTCTTAAAGGGACTGTTTTGCTTAGGCCCCCGGTCAGAAATCCCCCGCCTCCGTGGGACTTAAACTTGATAATAGCTTCCTTGATTCTCCCCCCTTTTGAACCTGCTGATTCCTGTTCTTTAAAATTGCTCTCCTGGAAGACTCTCTTTTTAGTAGCCATCACCACAGCAAGGAGAGTTTTGGAACTTCAAGCCCTCTGTATTCGTCCTGCTTACCTTGTGTTTCATAAGGATAGAGTTTCACTCAGGACTAATCCTTTCTTTCTGCCCAAGATACCTTCCAAAACAAACCTGAATCAGGCTATTGATCTACCTGTCTTTTTTCCTAACTATTCGAACAAAGCTGAACAAAAGTTACACCAATTGGACGTTCATAGGCAATTACGTTTTTATTTGGATAGGACTAAGCAAACAAGAAAATCAGACCAACTCTTCCTGTCCTATGCTGAGGGCACCTTATCCAGGTGGTTGTCCTCTATTATTACTTTGATTTATCAGCTGAGACATAAAGAACTCCCTACTAAACCTAAAGGTCATTCCACCAGAGCGTTAGCTACTTCGGTAGCTTTTCAAGCAAGACTACAAATGGAATCTATTTGTGCTGCAGCCACATGGGCCACTCATACTTTCATTTCACATTATAAGTTGGATATGGACTCTAGGAGTAGAGCTGATTTTGGTTCCACTGTGCTCAAGAGTCTGTTCCGATGAGCCGCCCAGGACTAAGGTGCTAGGGACACTGTCCCAACCAGCAAGAATGAAGGCGAGAGAGACAACTTAACATTAAGAAGTTATGTACCTACCATAAAGTTCCATGTTAGTTGTCTTCTTCTTGTCTTCTTTCTTGCATCCCACCCTCCATCCCCCTAGCCTGGACAAACCGAGAAGAGTCCCTTTTTGAGGCCTTCTTCCTCTGGCTGGGTCTTATCTGGGTTATGCCCTCCTCTGTTTTAGTACTGTAGGTAAACGTTGTAGTTTGGATAGGTGTCCTTGAATTTTTCTGTGGTGTTAGCTCTGCCAAACGAGATGTGGGTATCTAGCACCAAGCATTGTGGGATATGGGGAGGCCTCGAGCCAGTAAATAACTCTCAAGCTTTAGTAGATGGCCGAGTCGGAGCCGAGGATCGGCTCCGAACCCAACCAGCAAGAAAGAAGGCAAGAAGAAGACAACTAACATGGAACATTATGGTAGGTACATAACTTCTTATTCTGAAACTAACCTTAACCAAATTATTGATTTAGTAGTGTTCTTCCCCAAACACTCCAACAACTTAGAGTATATGCTGCACAAGTTTGATGTTCATAGACAGCTCAGATTTTACTTGGATAGGACAAAAGAGTTTAGGAAATCAGGCCAACTTTTCATTTAATTTTCAGATTCCAAAAAAGGTATGCCATTGGCTAAAACAACTCTAAGTGGTTATCCGATTGTATCACATTTGTTTATTCAGCTGCTAATATGCCCTTACAACACAAAATTAAGGCTCATTCTACCAGAGCAGTGTCTACATCATCTGCCTTTTCCGCTTCCTATAGACAACATTTGTGCAGCAGCCACCTGGTCAAGACCTCATACCGTTATAACTCATTACAAAGTTGGCAGGGCCTCCTTTGGGTCTACTGTCCTGAAAAACATACTCCCGTGAGCCACCCAAGATAGATGGTGCTTGGGACACGCTACCCATCTGTAAGAATGGATGGTGAGATAAAACAACTTCACATAAAGAAGTTAGGTACTTACCATAACATTCCATGTGAGTTCATCTCGCCTTCATTCTTACTTCCCACCCTCCTTACCTCTTCCAGGGTTTGTCGAGGATCACGATACTAGATTCTTCCTGGTTGCTCAACCCTTCTAAGGCTTTCTCTTATAGAGTGATAGAATGACATATGGTGTTATACGCAGCAAAGATCATCTGAGGTAACTCTAGCTGCATCATGGGATAGGGACTTGGCCTCGAGCTGTCTGAAGACCTCGAGCTTTGTAGTAGGCTGACTTGAGCCAAGGATCGGCTCTGAACCAATCTGTAAGAATGCAGGCGAGATGAACAACTCACATGGAACATTATGGTAAGTACATAACTTCTTTTTTGTCTGTTTCTCCCACATATTCAATGGACTTAGTAGGCTATGTATATGCTAGTTTACAGTCTTGGGCTGCCAATATTAACCTTTCATCTATTGGTTTAAATTTGCCTCTCCTTAACCATTCCTGTGTTCATTCCTTATCAACATGAGGTTCTTCCAGAAGTTTTCTATGCTTGCAACTATATTTATACTTTTTCCACAATTCTTGCCTTCTCATCTGGTCCTTCACCTTTATATTTTGTTTTTTTGGCACATTCTGTTGCTGCCTGATTTTTATCTACTTTCGATTTCCATTCCTGCTTTATGCCAATATGCTTCTGCTAGATTAAGCAGAGAAGTCATCTTAGATTTATTCTCCTCATGTTTCAAAGCTTTCACTATATTTGGGTCTTGTGAGGTCAACAGATTTGTGGAGTCTCACAATTGCATATCTATGCATGTAATCATTTTCAAGGAGGCCCATCTCCCCTTTGCAACGGAGAATATATAATCTTGGTATACACTGATTTTTATAAATCATTTGGTGAACATGAAGCATCCTTCTTGTTTTCCTGTTTAATCTGTCCAGCACATTTTGGGGCCAGTCAGTCACTCCATGACTGTAAGTTAGGACAGGAAGAGCAAATTGGTTTATAACTTGTATTTTGTTCCTAGATGTCAACACCGTTTTCAGAATTAATTTAAGTCTCCTAAAGTATTCCTTACTAAGTTTTAATTACATTTGTTCATGTTTTATTGTTGAGCCTTCACCATTTCCCAAATATTTATACACACCCTCTTGCTCATGTTCTTTTATATCACATTCATGTCCCAAACTGATGTTTTCCTAGTGCTGCAGTTTTCCTGCTTTAAGGGTTGCTTTTGCACACTTATCAAGACCAAATGACATTCTTATATCATCTGAAAAACTTTTGTCAAACTTGCAGCTATGCTTTCAGTTCTTCTTCTGATGAGCTATACAGTTTTAAATCATCAAGAAAGAGAAGATAAGTTCTTACACTTTGTTGTTTTCTAGGGGCTAAATTGTAGCCATGGCTTAAGCTGTTAAGTAAGCAGCTTAATGGGCTAATGGCAAGGCATAATAGCAGTGGTGACAGTCTCACAATGGAATTATCCCCCTTTGAATTTTTATCCCCGGGATAATAATCTGTCCTTTATCATGGGTTAATTGCAAAGTTGTCTGTCACTGTTTCATGGTCACTGTAATGTAGTCGATCAGTGTAGGGTATATCTTATACATGTTTAAGCACTCTTTATCCATGAATGTGGGATACTATAAAATGCTTTTTTATAGTCAATCCGTGCCATACTTAAATTCTTCCCCTTTTTACAGTTCTCCAGTATGACTTTATTTAACAACAAATGATCCTTTGTTCCATATGACTTTCCTTTATTGCTCTTTTGTTCTACTGCCATACTTGAGTTTTGTTATAAATGACTATAAACTCTGTCAGCCTCAATTCCCGTGTCTAGTTTGTATGCTGTCGGAAGGCAAGTTATTGGTCTATAATTTTTAGGGTAGTTTGCAGGTGCACTCTTAAGTAGGAGCATTATTTTGCCTGTTAGTTAGGTTAGTGTTTATTCAGGGTGCACATATAAATAGTTCTTACTCGTGGTTAAATCTTTGTGTAAAGATGTTAATACTTTTAACCAAAAGTTAGGTACTGCATCTGGGCCTGGGGTTTTCCAATTAGAGGCTTTTCTTAACTTTGTTTCAATCTCTCTGGCTGTTACTTCATCCCATTTCATATCCTGAACCTTTAAACTTCTTATTCTTTCTTTTCCTTCTATCCATTTAGCATCTTTATGTTCCACAGTATCTTCATAGATACATCTCCAAAAATGTATCTATTTCCTCTTTTTTTGGCGTCTTTCAATTCCTTTTACCTTGTTTCCCAGTTCTCTGTAAAACTTTTTTGGGTCATCAATAAATTATTTTGTACTTTTCCTTTATATTTATCTGTGTATCTTCTAAGTTTTTCTGCATATGCTGAAATTTTTAGTTTATTTGGAATAGTGCATGATAAATCCTGATCTGTTCTAATACTGCGCATTACTTTTATCACATCTATGTTAGTATTTTTGTTGATCTGTTCCCTCTTGTATAGTTTTCCAGCAGTGACACTTCTTGTCTTAATTGTTTCATAGTTTTCTCTCTGCGATCTTTCCATTATGGTATTCGATTTCTCCCCTTCCTTTCTACCCTGTGTTTTGTGGTAGAACGTTATCGGTTATTAATTTAGCAGCACAGTAATGTATCCTGTTTACTTCTATTATATCGCATGAATCTCTGTGGACAGTCCTAATTACTACATTTGCTTTATCAGACTTTTAACTTTGAGTTATGTTGACCTTCTGCAGTCTATTTCTCTCATTTATCTTAATATTAAATCAAGCAAGTCTTCTCGTAGCTCATTTTCTTCCAAACTGAGGGCACATCCCTTGTTTTCCATTTCCTGCGGATAGTCTATAGAAAATTCTATAGCATCTTCCTGTGGCACATTCTGTTCAACTTTATCCTGTGCTGTCCATTGCTCTATCATGTAAGAGCTCACTGGCCTATCACTCCTCAACATTGACTGCATTAGAGTTTCCACAGTTTCCTATTCCTTTTCTTGCTGTCTAACTTGAAGTGAACGTTTATAATAGTTTCCTATGGAAGGCTCCAAAATATCTTGATATGGTACCTGGCCAATTGCTTTCCTGTTCCACTGTTTTCCCCTTAATTTGGATATCCATTGCTCTATCCTGTTGTAATGCTTTCAGCATTCGATTTTTTACACTAAATCTTTCACTTTGCAGGTACTCCATAACCTCACTTTCTGTTTCTTTAACTTCTCCATTCCTAACCCCCTTTTCTGCTTTTCCTCTTTATCGTCTTCTTTTTTGTATTTTAAAGTTTTCCATTTCCGGATTCCTTTGCCTGTATTTGTCTTCAAATATCTTTGGTGCTGTTCTTTTTGTATTGGTTAGTTTTGCTTTCTCCTTTGCATAAATATTACCCCATATTAAATCTCTTTTTCTTTTCAATGTCCATATTTCTTCTTCAGATGTCTCCTAATCTTCCTGTTTCTCCTTACTTTGGGTACTCGCTCCATCATGCTGTGATGTAACATGTGTTAGACCTTCTACACCAAATCCTTCACTTCGCAGGCACTCCATAACTTCAACTTCTATTTTTTTTTTTAACTTCTACTTTACTAATCTTCTTTTCTACATTCCATCTTTGTGTTATTTTTTTATTGTGAGATTTTCGATATCCTGATGCCTTTGCCTGTATTTCTCTTCAAATATTTTTGGGACTGCCTTCTTTATATTGAGTAATTTGGCTTTCTCCTTTGCATAAATATTGCACCATATCATCTCTTTCTTTCCCATGTCCATATTTCTTTTTTATACTTTTCAAATATCCCTAGTTTTTTTTATATATTTTCACACTTCCTCAGATGCTTCTTTTTTCCAAACATATCAAAGTTTCTTGATCTATATACTGTTTTTCACAAATCTGTTGTATTGATGAACACAAATTTTTATTTGAAGCTTCTGACAGTTTTTCTTGCAGAATTTTTTTTCTTTCCTCTAATTTCTCTCTCAATCGTTTTGTACTTCTTGTCTGGAAATTCTGGGTTTTTTGCATTATATTAACAATACACAATTTCTTTCTTAAATGTTCTTTATGGTGGTTGTTATTCTCCCTAAGGACCTGTATCCAAAATACATCTCTTTGTTTCTGCTACTTTTTCCTTGAGTCATCAATTTCCCTTTCATTTTGAATTATAACCTTCTGTTTGTGTTATGTATATGAGCCTTAACTGTGTAGCTTTAAAATATCCTTTCAAATCAGGTAATCCTACTCTATCTCCTCCTGCTGTTGGAAGGATCAACTTGTCCTACTTAACTCTTGCCCTCTTCTCTCACAGATAAAATCATTCAGCTTTATTAAGCTTTGTCCACAACTTCTCCTGTGGTTGATAAAAATATGCCTGACCAGTATATAAAACTAAAGGGACTAAAAACATTTTCACTGCTCATATATTACTGTCCATATCTATAAACAATACCTTCCAATTTCTCAGTTTTTATATTATCTTCTTTTTAGTCTGTTCCCACATATCCCTAGCTGCCACAACAGAAGCCGTTTTAATCCATACTCCTAAATACTTCATCTTATCATGTCCTCATAAACATGGGTATTGCTGAACCAGTTCATGTGTGGGTACATAATTTACTGCTACAGCCTTTGTTTTATCTTTATTAATTTTATATCCAGGGAAAAAAAACTTGAAACTGTATCAGAATGTACAACAGTGAGATGTCCCTTTCTTTTCTGGATTTATTAGAAAATAACATCTGCTAATAAAGGCAACTTCTCTTGATTGCCATACCAGTTATATCCTTGCAATTCAGAGTCCCTTATTTTCTTAGCCAATGGCTCTAAATGTAAAGCAAATAAAGGGAAAGAGGACAAACCTGTGTGTTTCATCTGTTCAAGTACAGCTTATCAGAAATTAACCCTCCCACTTTAATTATTACAGCCAATCATTCATATACTCTACTGATTAATCGTGTTTTGTATCAGAGAATGCAGATGTGTACATTGCCCTAGTTATAAAATCCCGGTTTATCTGTTGACTTCTTTCTCTGCATCATGACCCACTAGCAACAGCAATATTTTCTTACATTCTGCTTCTGTCTGAATCATCATTGCTCTATTAATGTCAAATGTTTGCTTCCCTTCCACAAAACCACATTGATCCATATCTATCAGTTTTGGCAACACCTTTGCCATTCTTTTAGTTGTATTGACATAAACACTTTATAACCTTGGTTTAAAATTGATATGGTCTGTATGAAGCTGGATCAAATGGGTCATTACCATCCATAGGTAATACAGCCACCGCAGCTTTCTTGCAAGATCTTGGTGTTTCTCCTCCTTTTAAAATGCTGTTAAGTAAAATCTTCCATATCTTTTACTTTCTTCCTTCCTAACTTCCACATTGAATACCAACTGTTCCTGGAGACTTTCCTGAGGATTGATTATGCATTACCATTTTTATCTCATCTCTTCCTATCTTAACTGTTAGTTGTTGAGCCTCATCTACCTCTAACCTTGACATAATTAAGTCTTCCATACATATTTCTGTTTGTGCTTTTTCTTTATTTCCAGATTTCTCTGCTTTATACACATTTTTATAAACTTTCAAAAATACTTCTAATAACCTCCACAGGATTTCCAGTTATTTTTCTTGCTATAGTCTTCCTAAGTTTGGCAACAACCCTTTCTGCTTTTTGTTGCCTGTATCATTGTTCTAAAACTTTTGTGCTCTGGAGTGATAAGTAAATAGTCGCTTAACAGCAGTCTTTCTAAATTTATGCATGTTATTCAGATGCTCCTTTATTTTCTGTTCAACACTCTGCATTTGTGGCCCCTCTTATTCTTTGAAATTCCCCTTATTTTGCCATATTGTAACCTTTGTCAGCCCCTGTAATTCCCATTATTGGGTAACCATATCTCATTTTCTTTTATTTTCTACCTATTTTAAACTCCATTTTCATTTTATCCCACTCAATAGCTGTAACTTCTGAACATATTTCCATCTTCCCTAATAACTCTTGAGTATTTTCCACAATCCATTCCTTAAATTCTTCTTTTTTTATCAGGTAAGGGGGAAGGGACCAGTGTCTCGTTTTTACCTCATTACCCTGCATTTGTATCTTGTTTTGTTTTTTAATCAGTACATGATCTGATATAGTTATTGGATGTGTATCTAAGTTTTCAGTTAAGTGCATTGTTCCTGTGAAATATAAATTCTGTCTATTCTAGCCCAGATATTTTACCTTGGGGAATAATATGCATAAAATTAGACTTACTTGTGTACAGCCTTTCTTCTCGTGTAGTACTGTAAAGCTTGTATTTTTTTACAACTAAGAAACACTGTGTTTACTTTAGTATCTTTAATACATACAGCAGATACTGGAGAGACTCACACATTTAAAAATACCCCTGGCTGCACACTACACAAAACTGCTTTTCTGTATATAGCGCGCAGCTTATATCATGAAAATTTTTTTTTTTTTACAAATACTTTTACAAAAACTGTTTTACTTACAGTTAAGTTTTTGTTCTTTTTTAATGCTGTTCTTAACATTAATGACATAAAGTGTGGTCTGTTTTACTTACAGTTAAGTTTTTGTTCTTTTTTAATGCTGTTCTTAACATTAATGACATAAAGTGTGGTCTGTGCTTTACATTTTACTCACAGATTTAAGTCAGCAAAACTCCAGTCTTGTTCAGACACTTTTTCTTTCAAAGCCATATTTCACAACTTTATAGTCTCCCATCTGTTTGATAATTTTAGTGTTGGTTGTCTTCCTATTTATCTTTTTCTCCCAACACCAGACTCTGGTTCACATGCAAGGTATTCCTGATTCTTCTAGTTACCTCCTATGCTTTTTTTCTGTATGTCAAGCATTTTCCTCTGGAACATTGGAAAAGTTTTCATTGGCAAAGTCTCTCTATGAGCTCTGTTGTCAGACGAATGAGAAGTGGCACCCCCTATGTTTGCTGACTTGCTTTTTGTAGGATATTTTTTATTCTTTCTTTAGCCTGATCTTCAAAAATGTCTGTGATCCTCCAAGGAAAAAAATATTCTGGATACAGAAGTATGAATCTCACACCTGCTTCTCAATGTCCTGTTTGCTGGGCAAAATTTGCTTGGTCTTCTGCCTGGTGTATGGTGAGTAATCATTTTCCACAAACTGTCTGCTGTCCACTTATTAATGCTTTGCCCTTCTGCCACAGTTTTGTCAGGATCAGCTCTTTCTGCTAGTATTATTGCATCTTTACAAAAACAGGTCTTGCCTGCTTTTCTCTTCGTCATGTTTGGAGCATACACTCTGTTCCCTTTTAGTTAACAGATCCTGCTGTATGATACCAGTCCATCTGCTTATTTGTGCTTTCATTAAAGTAATATAGTATGTTCCTTCATGTTTCTGTGGTACAGCAGAAAATCTTAAGTTTTTGTATGTATTCTCTCTTCTAACTCTGACAATATTTGAGACAGCTGTTCTTGATAAGTTTCATACTCAGCCAACTTTTTCTTCATTTCAGCCTCTGATTTTTATAGTTTTATCTTTTCATCTGATTAGCTAGTTAATGCTTTTTTATTTTTTTCCAGCCTTTTTTATTTGAGTTGATGTACTCTTTCGGTGTTTTATTTGTTTTAATCACGTTTGAGTGCATTTGATTTACTTTTTCTTGTAAATTAGTGGAAAACAACTGTTGTATTAAAGCTGAAGCTTGAACTGCTTTTTGCTGAACACCTGAAGGATTCTTCCCAGTCAGTGCTTTCTTTGCACCTTTTCTGGTGATTTTTTTTGCAGGTTCTCTACATTTATTTGCTGGCATCCAGATTATTAACCAGTCACTGAATTTTACGCAAGCTGACAATATCACTGCCTCTTATTTCTCAGTTTCTTTTTTTCACACTGGGATAGCTGAAATTAATCTGTTGATCAGTGTGCAGCCATCTTGGAAGTACCATATATATGATGTTGGCTAAATATTCTCCAGAGCTATTGAGAAGTTGGTCCTTTTGAATGATAAGTTGCAAATCTTTCCTTGCTTTGTGCTATTCTAGGAACTCATGCTTCTGCACAGTAGTAGTGAAGGGGGTTTGCTTGGTCAGCCCATAATTTGGGAGTTCTTGTTTAGAGTCTACTTGTAAAGCCACATCATCTGCATACAGCAGCTTTGTTGAACTGCCCTGCTGACCTACATGCTGATGTAGTTCATCACTATTGTAAACAACAATGGGTTCAAAGATGAACCCTGATGCACACCCACTCACACTGGGAACCTCTCTGTGAATTTGAACACTGTTCAAACTGTGTCACTGGGTCCTTGTACAGAGCCTGCACTAATTCTACCAGTATTCTGGAACTGGAGCTGTTGCAGACCACCCAAATAAACTTTTCTTTGGACCTTGTCATGTGCTTTCCTCAAGTGTTGGAATGTCCATTTGGGCTCTCTCCTCATTTCTAGATTCTTCTTAGCTATCTGTCTAAGTGCAAATGTCAGGTCAGTCATGCTGCATCCTTACTGAATCTGAACTACTCCTCTTCCATCATATTTTCTAGTACTCTGTGTATTCATCTACCAGTTGCCATCTCTAGAACTTTCATGTACTGTGACAGGAGTTTGATACTTCTGTACTGACCACAGTTGTGAATGTTTCCTCTGTTCTCCTACAATGACATTAGAATATATGCGGTCGTCAGGGATACAGCCATCCTGCTAAGAGTACCCTCTGGAGCCATTTCTCCCCTAACTTGCTTATCATCTTGCTCATGTCTGCTGTGACCATATCTGAGCCTGCTGCTTTTCCTTATTGTTGTTCTTACTTCTATGGTGGGCTCCTCCTCTTCTTTCTTTGTCAGCTGTGTTTTTCAGTAGTACTGCTTTTGTGAAGTTTCTGAAACTGTTGGAAATCTTTCTTCCGTCTCCCTTTGTCTTGTGGACTGGTGAGCAGGTTGTTGCTGGCATCCCATATGAAGAGTTTTTAATGAACCATATTTATCTTTCTGTCATTGCTTTGCAGTTGGATAGTGTTTCTTTAGCCCATCTCTGAAGGCAGTATTCCAGAATCTTGCAGAGAGTACCTTTGATGCCTTGTTCTTTGCTATTGGAGCTTTTCTGTCATCCTCTTGTTAGCCAACCCATATTCCTTCTTTGCCTATATTCCTTCTTTGCCTGTTTTGTTGTTGTTGTCTCCTGTTCTCCTCCCTTTTTCTGATGACTTCCTGGATTTCTGCATTTCACTACCAGCTTTCCTTAATGTACCTTATTTCCATACTTGGCTCAGCCACATGTCTCTTCTGTAGTCCTCACAAAAGTTGTTTTGAGGTGCTGCCATTCCCCTTCAACTTCATCTATTTCCTCTTCTTTCTGTGGTGCTGGGAGCTGTGAATATTCCCTTGAAGTCTTGTTATTTCTCTCCGGTCAACTTTAGGGTCTTCAGCCTAGTCATTGTTGACCCTTCAACCTTTTTTGACCACTGGCTACAGCTGATTGTGATAGCCAGTGGTTCATGTTGTGGACTGACTGTTTCACAGGGAATGACTCTACAGTTGCTGATTCTACCCCAGTGCCCCTTCCTTACTAGAAGGAAGTCTACCTGAGTAGCATGTTGGCTGCCACTCTTGTATGTGATTTTGTGATGGTCTCTCTTACGAAACTATTTGTTGGCCACCATCAAGTTATTTGTCAGACAGATGTGTAGAATGGTCTCTCCTCTACTGCTGTTGTCCCACCGTATGGACTCAGGCTGTCCTCGTATCCTGGTCTGTCTATCCCGATACGAGTGTTCATGTATGTCCCCAATTATTAACACCAGCTCACATTGTCCTGCAACTGCTGCCTGAATGCACTCTCTTCTTTATAATTACAACCCTATTGTGGAGCATAGGCTGAGCTTATGAACACTGCTCTAGCTTTACGCTGGAGTCTGACTGCCACAATTCTGATGATATCTATGTTCAGAAGCCTGTCCCTCACCACAATTCCCACATGATTTCTGGTCTGTCCTCCCCATTAGTAGTTGACTGTGAGTCTCATATCAAGTGGCTTTGCTACACTGTCCTTCCATGTTGTGTCCGCCTGCTCCTTACCATCATTTTATCCACTTCCAAGCTGCACCCTGTCAGTGAGAAAATGCTGAGCATGTTGTTGTTTGTCTTTTCGGCTTTTTCCCGGTAAGGGGTCACCACAGCGGAACTCCGGACCGCTAATGATTGGCAGTAGATTTTTATGGTGCCGAGTTGCCAGCCCGACGCCCAACCTTCAGCGAAGGTACGCCCATTTACGCATGTCTTTCAGAGGCCACTCGACTGTGGGGAGGACATGCATAACTCCACACAGAAGGCACTCCCCGCACACTAGCTGAGAATCGAATGGGAGAACCTCTTGCTGTGAGGCAACAACGCAACTGAGAAAATACTGAGCATAACAGTCCCAATTCCAACAAATCATCAATAAAAAAAATCAAAAACTGGGTTTGATGTACTAAAACAAAACCTTTTCTCGTGGAGTCATCTAGAAAACACTTTGCAACCACTTTACTCCTCCCCACTCTCCTCCTAGCTACCGTCCACTTTTACCAGTTTTCAAGTCATTCAGCTGTACAGTGGAGCAAACCTATGATAAAATAGCCAAATTCACATCCAACCAACCTACATCCACCTATCATATACAGATAAATTAGATCATACTCCTTAATCTCCTTGAGCTCTGTCATCCAGAAAACCTCATAAAATACTACTTCCCTAGCAAGTGTACATCACTGTCTTTAGTTCTCATAGTACTCTCCTGGGCTCTTACGTCTAATGACAAACTTCTCTCTACATTAGCTTATCCAGTAACTGAAATGGGGATACTCCTCTACTCCTGTTGTTTAGCAAAACTCTTGAAACTCCCTTCCTGTCTGTGCAGGAAACTACAATTCCTCACCAAGTCGAGTCACAGCTAAAACATCACCTTCTCACCAACTGGATTTGAAACTGTGCATCTCCATCTGGGTGATCTTTCAACTCATCTTTAAAGTTCCTCATCTCATCTTCTCTCTACTATAGCCAAAGCCATACATAAGTAATCCAACAATTTTCATAAATATTAATTTGCGAACATTCCCTTAGTCCTGTTATGTCCTCCAGTTTGCATTTCCTTTCTAGTTAGCTTGCAGTTTCCCTTTTCACTTGAATCCTTCCAAACCTGACTACTTCCTCCTTTATCTGCTATCTCCACTACCACCTTCTCATTCTTTACAAGTATACATACCAGAAATACTAATTAACATATTTTTGTTTCATTTGCTAGTACACCAGTTGGCTACTGCTCCCTGAATATACTCTCCTTTATGTGTATCCTGTATTATTTTTCAAAGTCTTTATATGCAGTAGTTTTATGGTAATCTGTGATTCTTTTCTTTTATGCACATTTGTACACAGTATTATTTTTAATCTGTATATGTATTCTCTGTTGGAACTTTTCTCACCAGGCCTCCACTGAAAAGGGACTTTTGCGGTAAACAAAGGCAAATGAATAAATTCATTGTGACAACTTTTCAGCAGCACGCCATCCTGTGGATCATTATCCAGGATGACTGGATGCTGCTGGTGGTAACTCTGGATTCTCTGGTGGTGGCTCTAGTTTAGGCTGTGTTACTGCCTTCTGAGTTGCTATCAAGAGGGAAAAGCCCTCTTTGCTGTGGTTGCAGTTCCACCATTTTATAGGCGTGGGTCTGTATGTCCATAGCTTTGCCTTTTTTTCATCTGAAGATGGTCTAGGAGTGCAGGATTTGCTGTCATGATGAGTTTTGCAGGGAGTGGTTTGGCATACCTTGTGTGTTCTGAGATTGGTGGCAATGATAGCTTTCCTAGTTCTTTTGATGTCGTAAACATATGGCTTCTGCATTTACTTGTTATTGCTTGTGGCTGTAAAATCCTTATACCATCTTCAATTGTCTCCTGGTATACACTCCTGCTGCCACACTCTGGGTTTGTGTGTTGACTCTAACCAACTTCCATTTTATTCCTTCCCTCTGTGCTTAAGCCCTTCATGTCAGATTTGTGTTCAAAAGGGTGTGAAGCCTATTTTCTGGCTACTGTTGCCAAGTTTTGTAGTCTTCATTTAGAGAACCATTTCTGCATCAATATCTTAGGGCTGAGGAAGATGTTTCTGACCTCTCAGGCTTTGAAATAACTGTGTGTTATACACTTACTAGGACCCCTTCCTTGAGACTGGAAAATTAGGCAGTGATTATGGTTACCTGAAGAAGTAAACAGGATGCTGCCCACACTCTCACTGCTGGGAGACATTTTGGTCATATGAGTGGACAGTCAACTGTAGCACTTTTCGGTTATGGTCTGTATTCAGGGACCCAAATGTTGTAGTAGACACTGGTTTGAAGCTCAAGGATACTTATGGTATTGAGCTTCATAGGGCACTTATCAGACCATGTTCCGTAATTTGGGCACTCTAGAAGGTGGTCAGTTCCATTTCTTTGAAATTCCATTTCTCCCTATGATCTGCTCCTTGAGGGAAATATGTGGTTCTTGTATACAAACCCTATTCCTGCCACTCATCCATTGCCATCTAGTGGAGATGTCACCTGACTGGAATTAGAAGTCTCGTGATCTTTGTAGTCTTCCATCACCAGTAGTAGTGCCATCTGTTTTGCTGCAACATAGCCAAAGGAAGTTTACAAGAACAGGAAGTGGATCATCTCCTTCCTTTTTTCCTTTAGCCTTAAGGGATTGCATAGCACTAGAGTTATTAGTAGTTGTGTAGTCATGTTTCTGTAACTTTTCCATTACTGTGCTGGATTTTGGATTATTTTGGCCTAAGCAGAGTTATATATGCCTCCTCTGTTCCGTGTGTAGTTTAAGCAAAAAATACCCAAATAGAATGTATAATCACCCTGCATGTATTGTTTGGGGACCTGCTAATTTTTCTGAAGATTGTTTCTTGATTAAAAAAAAAAAGTGTTTTTTTTTCCCCATTTTGTGTCAAGTCGCCATCCCTGCCATGATTAATGAGCGTATTTGTTCTAGTTAGTGTTTCTTAAGTGACCGTCACAGGAGACCATCAGCTTGGTTATCAGTATTTTCTTCTGGCTTTTTCCCATTACATGCTTCAGTCTGACAACATGGAGCCCCATAATATTGCCCTAATGACACACGGA
Organism: Protopterus annectens; assembly: GCF_019279795.1. NCBI lineage: Eukaryota > Metazoa > Chordata > Ceratodontiformes > Protopteridae > Protopterus > Protopterus annectens. The sequence continues at coordinate 619,818,920 of NC_056725.1, forward strand.
TACTGCCTGTCTTATCGATTGCAGCTACTTTTTGCTGATCCATAGCTTGGTGGGAATGCACATCTTGTCCCTTGCTAGTGTGTGCTCTATGTCTGCTGCTGAGTGCTAGTCATGCAGCAGGTTAGACTGCCCCCCCCCCCCCCCAAAGATGAATGAGCTTGTATCAACTGTTCATGCTGAACCTCTCCAGCCACCTCTTCCAACACCTTAGTCATGGTTGGTCATTGATTGTTGTGGTTGCATTCAGGACTTCATCCCTCTGCACCACAGAGCCAGTCTTAACTCCTACCAAACTCTTAACCTTCATACTGTTTATTGGTTTTCTGTGAAACTGAGGGAGCACCTACATTTTTCAAAGGAGATTGCATTCTAATTTGGCACTCATGGTAGCTATCACAGGAAGAAGCAACACTCTTCTGAGGAGTGAGGTAGGTGTTGTTTGTCTTATTGGTGAAACTTTGTCTGAAAGATTGTGTAATGAACCTCTGTCGACTGTTTAGTCAGTGAAGTTGTTAAGGTGGAGGAGGTATTACCCTCATATTTAAAGGAAATCTCTCTGCCTCCTTTGTGGGTAATGGGGCTCAACTATCTAGTCACCCTGTGCTTCACTGCTTCCGACAGCCCTCTCAAAGGCCTGTATGGTGCATTTGATCTGAGCTGGTTTTCACTTGTGCATTTTTAAGGACAACTGTAAAAGTGTCTTGATCCCTGCAGGCTAAACACATTATTTTCTTTTTTGTGTTACTTTTGATGATGTCATTAATGATGATACCTTAAGCCTTACGTACAGTCAGGGGGGGGGGGGGGTATCCTGGACTGAGTTTTGGTAGCTGTCATTAAATCATTAGTGTTTTGCCAAGCTGTTGAACAGTTTGGAAATTATATAACTAACCAAAGGTGATCTCTGCTTTACATACAAGGCCATGTCAAACCCTGAGCTGTTGGACATGCTCCACTTAAAGAAATCCCAATCCCTCAGAGCCACACGCTCCAGGGATCTAAACCTTGTCATCACAATGAACAAAACATGCTGGAAGGATAGGTTCCTGACCCAGAGACTCCCCCATACTCTGGAATAGACTGCCCATACATGTCAAGCAGAGCGCCTCTTTTGCCCTCTTCAAAATGAACCTTGATGATTGGATGGGCGATAGGAAGTTCATCCCGGGGATTATGTCAGTCTCCCTGCTAGACAGGGGTCCATAGAAGTAAATATTGTGGGAAGAAATATCCAGGGAATTGTTATGGCTAGGCTTGTATAGGCCCTAGGGCCGATAGCCTAGTACCGACTTACAAACTTGCAATTACTTACCCTATGCTACTCCAGCATAATTAGATTGCTAACCCCAGAGTGACGCAACAGCTTCCTGCCCGCCCATGCATATTAATAATGTAAACATGGCTCACTACAGTTAGTTTTCCATGTTGAGAAGCAATCTGTAAAAATGTATATTGTTTGAGGCTGCAAAATGCAGTTTTATACACACACAGTGTTCGCATGCATAAAGATGTATGCAAACATTTTTTTTTTTATTTGAAAAGATAAACACATTTTACACCTTTATACGTTATCTTTAAGTTGTCTTGTTTGAGTAGCAGATGAACTATGAGCATTCTGTTTAGGAAGGTGTTCTGGATTGCTGTCCTGAGTGCATATTACCATGTGCCCAGATGACAAAAAAAGGTGTGATTTTTGTCTCAGAAGCTAATTCTGATCATTTATCCAAACTTGAGATGGAGTCATTTCTTGAGTGCATACCACTTTTTGTCACAGCCCCACTTTTTCTAGCCTCTAGAGTTTTGGATGCTAATTACCTATTGTTCATCTTTCAAAGACTTTGGTCTTCGCAAGTGTTTTGGTAATACATGACAGAATATTTAGGCTTGTCAGAACATTCACCAAAGGTAACCATTTTGAGCTTGATTTTAAGGTCCAACAAAGCTTCTACCATGCTGATGTGTGTTGTATATCACCCTGATAGCAAAACATTATGCTGTGTACAGTTAGAAGAACATAAAACTTGGTTGGTGCACTGTGCAGTGAGAAAGCAATATACCATTATTCTGTGATAACAGATTGGAAGGGCAATCAACACTTTAGTGCAGTAATACTGGACACTACACCTGCAGCACTTAAGCCAACTTCGTTTTACCAAACCAAAAGAAAGTTGTGCTTTGAATGTTTTAAATGGAAGGGGAACTTATTTAATGCAGTGTATAATAGGTAAGAAGCAGAGTACTCTACAGTCATACCCAAGAAACAAGCTTGGTGCATTGCATAATTGGAAAGCAATGTCACGCTGCTCTTTGATAACAAGCGCTGTTCTGTAATAGTTGATTTGGAGGAGTGCATAAACCAACACGTAAAGGCGGTACACTGTGCTTGTAGCTGTGCTGTAATATTTATTTCTTTTTTTTTTTGTGTAGTACAGTAAGCCATTAATATATACAAGAGAAATCAGTTTTTACTATGTGGAGTTGTGGCATTCTTTGCTCTTATGACATGGAGGTAATATATTAATTTTTAAATTATTCTGGAAAGCAACTTTTGGGATGGAAGTGTTGTATATAACAATACTGGACAGTCCATGTGGGCAGGGAAGAAAATGGCAGCAACTTCACACTGCTAGACATGTCCTCATTAACATGCATTATAATTAACATTGTTCATTCATAGTAATGACTTAATAGTCATTTTTAAATACTTCATTAGTATGCATGGTAAAATCATTTGAAGTCATTTAGCTGTCTTGGAAGATCTGTTTGAAGTTTTATATTTATGCATATTTCCCACCAGAAAAACCCTAAGTGGAGCAATGCACACACCCTAGCACAACATACAGCAACATGTCATAGCTTGTGATTCTTTAACCCTTTTCTACCCATTTCTTCTCATCTGGAATCTTCATATGTAAAGCAGTCATATTTTTTTGATTTGATGCTGTAGCTTACTGTAGAGAATATTAGAGTGTGTTGCAGTATTACATTTTCATTGTTGAAGAGTGTGCTGCAGTAACTTTAGCTGTAAATGAGATTTCAGGGATATCATGTTTTTTATGTTCTGTGTATTATAATAAAACCAAGTAAAATCACTATTTACAGCAAAATTGACTTTTGTTTGAGTGGTGCGGTGGTAAAGACTATTTGTTGCACACAGTCCAGAATGTGGAAGATGTTTTATTGCAGCAGGGAATGTCTTATTTTAATTCCATCTGTGTTGTTTGAGACATTATTCTACATACATTTTTCCCTCTGTCTGACAAGCCTCCTCCTGTAAGTACTGAGCACTTTCTTTCTTATAGACAAGAGGCCCAGTCTGCTGTGTGCAGCTGAGCAGGCGCCTACTGGTGTGAACCATCAGTTATACAGCTATGGAGGAGTTTGTACTCGTGGTATTCCTCATTTATCTATCCATCTGCCACAGGAGGGCATGCTCATCCTAGTGGCACAATCACAACAGCCCAAGGGTCTCTTGGAGTCATCCATAATTGAGGATGAACTCTTTGTCCCCAGGCTAGGAAAGTACTTGACGTCACTTCCTTCTTGTGCCCCCCCCCCCCCCATTTAGAGCATTGGCCTTTGGCAGTTTTTTTTTTATTCTTCTTCTTTAGTCTCTATCACTGTCATTTGTGGCTGATGTGCGCACTTGTATCTTGACAGGGAGCCCCCTAATCTCTTGTAAGATGGATAAGCCATTCACTCATCATCCCCAAGGGATACCATGAGCAGTATATGAATGCTAGTCCCATTTCCTTTCTGTAGTAGCCCTTGTCTGTTGTGCAAGCCTAGAGCATTTGTGGCAACCATAAAACTACTGGTCCCTCTTCCCAGGAGCTGTATGCCTCTGATTTCCCTTCATCTCTGCCTATCATGTTCAGTGCTAAGCCACAACTTGTAAAGTCAAAACGTCTGAGGCACAGACAGGGGTTTATTGATCAGCACCACCAAACAGTTTGAGACTTTTGCCGTAAGGTGTAGCTGGAAGCCAAATCATGCATAAGAATACTCTAAAGAAAAACCCATTTCTTGACGTATTTTGCATTTAATTGCTGTTGCTGAACAACTACTGGCTGAAAGTTATACACATTAGGTAGAAACTGTCATTAAAAAAACAACACCATAGCATACTGATAATTTATTTTTCAAATGTTTCTTGTTTAAACTGTTTTTTTCTGAATGTAATTTTTATTCTTCTAGGCTGAAGAAGGACAAAGAAAACTGAAGAGGCAAAATTCTTCAGACACTGGTAATATGTTAAGTTCAAATTTCTGTTAGAAAATAAAAATCTTGTAAAGTGTTGGAGACTGCATCTTTAAGAGTTCCATAGTTAGGGCTTTTACTCTATACACTTTTTTTGGATTAGGTTTGACATATTTTTCCATTTTGACCTTGATTCTACAAGAGTTGCTGTTAGTGAATTACTCTGGATTAACTCTGCCCTGGTAATGAAAGACTTGTTCTCTGTGTAAGTGACTTACTTACATGTAAGGCCTGTCTATAAATAGGCTTACACTGGGGAGAGGCAGATTCCTAAAGACTTGGTCCCAGAGTAAGTGACTTATTCTGACAGCACGTCTTTTGGGATCTGTCCCTTTATCTCCCTGGCTATTCATATTTGGGTAGTAGCCTCTTTAAGAGGAACGGTCATTTGAGATGGAACATGTGACCACCTTAATGGGTTGACTGTCCTTTCTCTAAGTGTTGGGCAGAAAATGATATGACATCCCCAACAAGAAGCTAAACATTTTTTTTCCTTTTTAACTTAAGGAAGGTATTATTTCAAAACACATTCCTATTAAACTTCAGAAGAGAATTCTTCACAAACTGGATTTTTCTGGACATATAGATTAAGTTAATCTTTCTTGATTCTTTGTTTTTTGAGTATGTCAGTAAACAATTTACTAATATACAGTTGTTCAAAGACTGTTCTTAAATTATCATTTCTTTTTCACACTGTTGTTGATAATATAGTACTATCCAGTATTGTTTTTTGTGGAATACCCTTTTTTAAATATGACTGTGGTGGTGGTGCTGCGGTACCGTTGTCCTGTTTGATTCTTAGCTAGAGCGTCTTCTGTGTGGAGACATGCGTGAATGGGTGTATCTTCGTTGAAGGTTGTGCACCAGGGCTGGCAACTCGGCACGTAAAAAATATCTAATGCCAATCATTAGCAGACCGGAGTTCCGCTGTGGCGACCCCTAACCGGGAAAAGCCGAAAGACACAACAACCCTTTTTTAAATATCTGTATTAAGTCGTCGCATTTAAAATGGTAACATGGCTTTACATACATTAATACAAAAGAAAATAGACCGTAGTAACAGTTTAAATTGTTATACATTATACATGCATGTTTTGTTTTAACACTTTTTATTCATTCCGGCATTACGTAAGCCTTCTCTTATACCTTACTGCTCCTCTTCCTGAATATTATTCTGCATATAATGTACCCACATATTCCCCATATTTTTATGAAATGTAATCCTTTCTTTTTTTTTTTTAAAGGTACCATCTCCAATTCATTTATGTCCTTTAAAATGCTCAACACTTTAACTTTGGTTTAGGTTTTGATTTCCATTTTCTAGAAACTGATTATTTGGAAGCCAGCAGCATTAATGGTAGTAAGGCCTTACAATGTTTATACTATTCAGATTCTATATCTCTATTAAAAAGAATAATTTCCTTAGTTGCAGCTATTTCCTTCAAGGTACTGTGCAGGGAATTTTGAAAATCTGACAACTCTTTGCACCCCCCCCCCCCCAGAAAAGTTCATAATTACCTGTCCTACATCCATTTGCGATTTACCTTCAGAAAAAGTCTATAAAGTTTACTTGAGACTTAAAAGTACACATGCAAACACTTCCATGTAAAAATCCTCAACCTTTCTGACTTTTCATACGTGGGAACCTTACATATTTCTTCTCGTTTTTCCTTTGCAAATTGTATTTCCATTCTGCTTTCCTAATCTTTTCTCACCTTTCTTGACCGATTCATATAGTTACCATGCTATAGTTTATATGCTTAATTACCCCTTTTTTAATAGGTACTTCTGTTCTAGACTTAAAGCTCTGCTAGAGATGGTATTTTACTTAGCATCCCCTTATCCCTTTCTATTTGTCTATACTGTCCGTGATAGGCAAGGCAGTTTCTAAGCTGCAGTCCAAACTTCTGCCTAGCTTTATCCCACACACCTGTATCCCAAGTTTTGCTCCAGATACCTGGGTTCCTTTGCTAATTTTCTGCAGTAAATTCCACTCCCCTTTGCTGTTTTTCTGTACACCTACTGTGTAGTCATTCCTATTGTTAAAATATCCTGTTTTCAATGCCAGACTGGCTCAGTTCTTAGAATACTTTGTCCTACTTTATGAATATTATAATCTTTATGGTGGTGGAGGTAGTTTTTCTGCTTAAGGACTTGCATCCAAAGTCCTACTCTCTCTTTTTTTTAACCTCTTGAATCCCCACTACCCCCACCCATTTCATCACTGTCTCTGTACATTTTGATTTATAACATTCTGCTTTAGTTGTATATGAGCCTTAAGTGTGTGGCTCTAAAGTACCCCTTTAAATCAGGTAATGCTGAACCACAATGTTCTTTGGCTTATGCCCCAGATATCTCTTACCCTCTTCTTCCCCCATGTAAATATCCTTCATATCTTTATTAGCCATCATCCACTGTTTTTTCTTTGGTTGATAAAATGCACCTGACTTGTATATTAGACCAAAGAAAATAAAAACATTTTCACTGGTTATACCTTACTATCCACAGTCATAATCAAGAGGCTATAACTTCTCAGATTTTGTGTTATCTTTTGTTTAATCTCTTCTGACATATCTGTAGCTGTCATAAGATTTTTTTTTAATTAATTCTTCAGCTTATCATACCCTATTAAGTATGGATATTACTGAACTAATGCCTTTTTTAGAAAAAGTGAGGAGGTTAAAATTACCAACATAAAAATTTCAACAAAACGCAAATTAAAGGTCATGCTGCTAAACGCTAGGAACCTAAATATGAAACTCCACTCATTGCAAGCATTCTTAACCCTGGAAAATGCTGACATCTGCGCAGTTGTAAAAACCTGGTTCATAGCTGCGGAGAGCACCCTAGCCATACCTGGTTACTCATCCTATCATACATTCAGACCCCAGACTATGGGTAGTAAAGCCAAAGGAGGTGGAGTTTCACTATGCATTAAAGGCATACACACCTCCAGGCTGGTCAAACAGTATGAAGCACAGGCGACATTCCCGGTGCAGTTAACCGTTGACAAGACCCCTATACAAATCATAGCTAGCTACCGGCCCCCAAATCTGACTCAAGATGCCCAATCTGCCTATCTAGAACTCTTTGACTCTATCAAGATTCAACCCTTTACCCTGATCCTAGCTATTATGGGGTGCCAAAGAACATTACATTTGATTTTCTCTGACTAATAATCAGCATATTATCATGTGTGCATTGGCAGATCTTTACAAAACTTATTTTGAGTTTTTGCATAGGATGTTAGTGTTTTTACTTGATTTTAACAGCAGATGTTGATCAGCATTCATTCCTATATTTATCTGTGATTTCTTGTGCCATAAGTGATGACCTGTAGCTTGCTCAAATATGATAAGGAACACTCTCCAGTTATTTGCATGTGGGTAAATGTCTGGGTGTCATCTAGTTTGAAAAATATTGAAGAACACTTGCTGCTAATCAAGACTGAGACACATTTCCACCTTGTGTCCCAGTGTCTTGTGCCTCGTGGTCTACATGTGTGCAAGACAATTTAGCCTTTCACTGACAGAGTGCATTCTGTGGCTTTAAACCATATCTGTGTGATGTCACAAATCCGATGTTTCTGTATTCTCTACAGAGCTTGTAGGTTGTGCAGTTTCTGAATTCCTTCTGACTGTATTTGCATTGCCATTATTTTTGTCGCTGTCTTGATGTGAAATCTGTTTTCAATGTGTAATAGTTTTGTTTAGCACATGGTCATCAGTGATTGTGCTACAGCACTTGAAAGCAGTGGTAGCAGCACATCGGTGAGTATATTTGCTTTTTATGCATATGGCTGTGGATTCTACTACCGCAACCTGTAGATGGATAGGGAATCGTAAGTTGTACTCTAATTTTGGGTGCTGCAGTTGTGACTGTCTTAGTTTCTTTGGTTTGCCATCCATTCCCTATTGCAATGTTATTTTTTTACTGTAACCTAGGCAATGTATTCGTCAAAGGCAGTAGGCACACAATCTGTACATGAAACACTGAATTGGATATTGCAATGGATAATTCAGATCTGCCTTATGCAAGATATGCAAGGCAGCAGTTAAGGGACTACAGTACAAGGTCAGACCATTGAGATGGCACCATTTTGAGCTTTTACCCCGAGACGCCGCTGGAAATGTTCATAGTGTGCCCAGTCAAACTAACCAGGTAAACAACCGGATAACAAAATATTTACTGCAACTTGCTAAGAAAGAGCAAACCTCAACAGGTAGCCAGTAAAGTGAATCAAACCAAACAGCCAGAGAATCATGGAAATTTGTTTATACAGGAAAAAATCTTAATTACATCTGGTAACAGGTCATGTTACATTTCAATATGTTAATTTTATTCAGTAGTAGTTGTAGTAACACCAATGTTTGGAAACACAAATTTGGTATGCTTCCTCCCACATCCCAAAGACATGCTGTAGGTGGGTTGGACACACTAAATTGGCCCTAGGTATGAGTGTGTACGTGTGTGTGCCTTCTGTGGAAGGTTGGGCGTCGGGCTGGCAACTCGACACTGTAAACCTCCACTGCCAGTCATGAGCGGACAGGTGATCCGCTGTGGCGACCCCTAACCGGGAAAAGCCAAAAGAAGAAGAAGATACTTGTACATTCTGCATGGCAAATGATGCTTGGGTGGTGTATCACTTGCATACTTCTCTGTTGTATTTGCACCAGATACTGCTAGTGTACAGTGCGGGAATAGAAAGATTAAAACATTAACCTGGTATCAGAGGTGGCAGTGCAACATATTCATAGTGGCTTAACATGAGAGTAGCTCTAAGCAAGCACCATGTGAAACCTGAACAAGCACCTAGAATTATTCAGTGCAGTTTCCACACCTTAAGTCTGAAAATGAATTCACATACTCACATGAACAGGAGTCGCTGCATATTGATAGCTAAAGGTGTATGGGCATGTCGGGTGGTTAACTACACTGCAAAACTGGTATGTAATGGTAGAGATATTTGGAGATATTTGGAAGGCATGAGCAAACACACCAGTATATTAAAGCCATAGCACCAATTGAACTGGAGGCTGGCAAATAGATTTAGTAAGGGATTTTGTCCGTGCACAAATATTTCAACAGTGATTCTTTGCAGTGGCATCCATTATCTGATTCAAGGTAAATGAACCTTCATGTCCTTTATAGATTAGATTACTTCATAGATTAGTACTAGGCTATCTGCCCTTGTTGTGGGCCATTTTAAGCCTAGCCAGTTACCCCATGTAAGAATCAAACCCTGCACCTTGTTGTCTATAAGGTAAGCACCTTAACCATTATACCAACCTTTAAAAAAAAAATCAATAAAAAATTTACTTTGTTATAAGTGACTTCTGGACACAAGAAAAAGGAAGGGGAAATATAGCAATGTGGTTTGTATGTACAAAGACAAATCCAGGGACACTGCAAAAGTTTTTTTTTTTTTTGCAAACCAACCAGTGGAGTAAAAGCATATGAAGGCAAACACTGCATACCAACACATTTTGAACATGTAAATCTCAATTTTTAACAAGGTAGAAACATGAAGTGATACCTTAACACTTAAATTAATAAAGATCTAAACTGGTTAATTGCATAAATGTTTTATTCTTTAGCTCTTTGGTGCAAGACCTTACAGGAGTTGCTACATAAACTGGATGTGAATGTAGTCAAGTAAGGCCATAGCTATAGTGCAGCAAAAAAAAAAAATGTCCCCTCTAACAAAGGAAATGCTAGAGCAAAGATTAAATTACATGAGTCAAACATGTACTTGCTGGGATCTGCCAGTCAGTGGAATTACCAGGTCAAATTACCCTCAGGACTTTGACAGCTAGGGAAGCCAAGTGTTACGGGGGAGGGGAGAAGTAAATGGACTGGAATTCATTGTCTCACAAATTAGTGCCATTTAAACTAAATTAGAAAAAAAGGCAGCAGTAAACAGCACTTTGAGTGTGTTCTGTGGCATTTGCACTGTTTCTGTTTTAAGTAGTCATTCAGCAGCAGGGAATGTTACTTACACTGTTCTGTTTTACTCAGTAGCATTGTCGCCTCACAGTAAGACGCTGTCCGGTTCGATTCTCAGCTAGAGCGTCTTCTGCATGGAGATATGCATGAATGGGCGTACCATCGTTGAAGGTTGTGCATCAGGGCTGGTAACTCTGCATGTAAAAATCAACTACCAATCATTAGCGGACCGGAGTTCCACTGTGGCGACCCCTAACCGGGAAAAGCCGAAAGACGCAAACTACGCATGCACCATCTATGAAATGACAGGAACTTTAGGCAAACGGAGGCCTGCATGAAGTAACATTTTTGAGCCAAACAATGATTTCTGGGATACTGAATGGCAACCTGATTTATCCAAACCACGTCAGTATGCCAGCCTCCAGGTGGTCAGAGTCTGGAATTACATATAAAAATATTTAAAATCCTGTAAATAATCCCAGAGTGCTGTTAAAGTGTAGGAAACATCATGCCATGATGTTTTAAACATGTTTTTTGAGTCTGCGGGTGTGGTACTCTTTTAACTACCCAAACATAGACTGGAAGAACTGCTCATAGAACACAAATGCCCAGAGATTCCTTGATTTTGTCAATGCAGATGCTTTGGAACAGCTAGTCGATACCTCCACAAGAGGTGATAATATCTTGGGCTTGGTGTTAACCAACATGAGTAACCACTGCAGCATTCCTGCAGTGTCATCGTCCCTTGTAAGATCTGACCATAAAGTGGTCACGTTCATAGTTAACATCTCCCCTGACCCCCCCCCCCCAGCTAGGGTCATACAAAACAACTTCTCCAAAGCTGATTACAGCATCTTGAGGGATGGTATAAACAGCTTCACAGCCCCCTCCTTCTCTCTGGAAACTGGCACTAGTATCCAAAACTATACCAAATTGCTATACAAACATTTATATAGATGGATAGACTCAGGAATACCTGACAGAACTAAATCATCCTCTGCAAGGAAGAGTAAACCTGTCTGGTGGACATCTGCAATAAATAATCTCTATAACAAAAGAAAAAAAAATGCTGTCTATGACCAAGAAGGAGCAGGTGCCCAATTGGAAGCAATCTCTCCTTAGCCTAAACAAGCAAATAAGAGGACTAGTGAAATCATCCAAAACAAACTTCGAGTCCAAATTGGCCACTTTTACTAGAGACAGTCATAAGGCCTCCTTCACATATGTCCATAATCACAAAGGTAGCACCCAGATCTGTTCAGAACTGGTGGTCAAGTTCACCACATATGCAAATGCCGTAGATGTAGCAAACTTGCTGGCTGACAGATTCAGCAAAACTTTCACCCCTTTGTACCCCCATCAGTAAATCAGGACATTCCCAGTACCTGCCCCTTTTCCCTTATATCTAGGAATTAAGTCATTACTGCTGTCTCAAAGCAAAAAAATACAGTCTCCATGGGACCCGATAACATCCCAGGCTGCATCCTACATGAACTCAGATAGGAACGTGGAGCACCATTAGCCACCCTATTCAACCAAAGCCTGAGTACCGGCTTTGTCCCAGCTGAGTGGAGGACAGCCACGGTCATCCTTGTACACAAAGGTGGAGTGTCCACCAATTCGGAAAGTTATAGACCCATCAGCCTATCTAGCCTGATCTGCAAGGCCATGCAATGGATTATCATGGACCTCGTTAACAAGGACATTGGCATCCTTCAAACACTCGATCCCATACAGTTTGACTTTGTCAAGGGAGGTCATGTCTGTTAAATTTGGTCGACTTATTTGAGACAGCAAAGCCATGGACGAGGAGAAGTCAGTGCACATTGCCTACCTTGACCTGGCCAAAGCCTTCGACACTGTTCCCCCTCTGGCATAAAAGATTAACTCTCTCAACTAGGCATCAATCCGTATGTTACCAGATGGGTAGCTAACTGGCTTACTGATACAACCCACCTAGTCAAAATAGGGGAAGCCACCTCAAGCAGTAGACTCGTACTTGAGTGGTGCATCCCAGGGTTCAGTCTTGGGGCCTCTATTATTTGGGATATACTTTTCTGAGGTGCAGGCCAAAACCAGTGAGCTATGGCTGACCAAGTTTGCAGATGACTGCAAGCTGGGCACTGTCATCAATTCCCCTAGTGACATGGACATCCTCCAAGAGGGTCTCACCCAAACAAATGACTGGTGCCAGAAACATGTCTTCAAGCTGAATACAAAAAAAATGCATCATCATGCCCTTTGGGGGGAGTGACATTCCCACAAGTTATCACATTAATAAAGTCCTAAGCACGCAATCAGTCATTTGGGCACCCAGATTGATAGCAACCTGACATTTGACCCCCATGTTGCTTCCATTGTACAGAAAGCTTTCTACATGGCCCATCTCATACGTAAGGGTGTCTCATCCAGGGACAAGGAAGTCATAACATCCCTGTATTCTTCCCTTATAAGGCCCATTATTGAGTACAATGCCCCATTTGGCATGTACCTCACAAAGCACATGAAGCAGCTGGAGAGACCACAGAGGTTCCTCACCAGGAGGATCCAGGGCCTCAAACATTTGCCATACACAGGCTAAAAGCCCTATCCCTCTACTCAGTTTCATACAGACTCCTCACAAGTGACCTCTGTCTGGCATATAAGGTGATCTCTGATCCCGTCTTGATAGGACTGCTACATATCCACAAGTCAAGCTCCACTCGATTAACCTGCATGAACAGCCTCAACCTAGTCTGTGACATTAATAGGACTTGTTGGTGGGACAGATTTGTGTCCCAGAGACTCCCCCCATCTGTGGAATAGACTCCTTCTCTATGTCAGAGTACCTCTTTACCCCTTTTTAAGTGCAACCTGGATAACTGCATGGGAAATGGAATACATCCCTGGGATTCCACTCGTGTCCCTGCTGGACAGGGGCTTTGGGTGCTGACTTGTCTAAACATGGGCTAAACTCTTGGGTAGGCTTATAAGAGCCTCAGGGCCAGTAGCCTAGTAATTTCCTATGATCCCAATTATTGCATGGGTACGTAGTTTACAGTTTAGCCTTTATTTTATCTTCATTTATTTTATCCAATGAAATGACTTGGAAATGTCTGAATGTACCACAAAAGTTATTACAGCTGTAGTACTTGTTTGACATGCTGTTCTCTGACTATTGCTGATCTCCAGCTGCATTTGATTTTGAGTTGAAGTTTTTCATTTAAGGTTTGGTTACTTTTTATTTATTTTTTTATCTTTTATATTGCATTTTGTTTTAAGATTTTTGTTGTTTTGGAATTTTAAGCTGTCTTGGCTAGGGTCAGTTAGAAAAGCTAGAATAAAAATCCTGTGCAGACTTAGCTAATTAGTGGGAGATGCTGAGAAATAGCATTAATCAATTAACTAGAAATATTTGGAGGCATCCATAGATGGAGTAGTTCTCTGCCTGTTTTTGATCTCTGCATTTGATGTTTCCCACCCAGCCACCCTACTGCTGCTGTACTCTTAAACTTGGTGGATTTTGAGTTGCCTGCTCCTACTGTAGATCTGATTTTGGATACTCTCCCAGTCCTATCTCATCAGCTCATTTCTGCTGAGTACTTAGAGGTCAGCTGAGATGTGTTTCCTCCATTCTCACTTGCTTAAAAATGCACTTTATTCAGCTGCTTTTACTGTATCAGTGCTTCTTCCTTTTTTTTACTTTAAGAAAGTGCAACAAAAAAGCAAAATAGTGATCAGTTGCATTTAATCGGCTGCATTTATTACTGCTTGTTAGCCTGATTAAATTGCAACACTTATTCTAAGCCTCTTAGTTTTGATTTAAGCATTTGGGTTTAAAACCTTTTGCTTGCGGTCTACACTGCTGTGCCAGGAGAGGTTGCTTACACTCTTCTAATTTGGGAATTGCTGGTTGAAGGCTTATTGTGCCTGTTATTCTAAAAGTGCCTTGGTTCTGGTTTAAGCACTTGGACTTCAGACCAATTATTTTACATTGTTTGTCGTCCACACTCTTGTAGGAGGAGAGGCTAGCTGCTGTTCTTCTGAGCTGGGAATTGCTGATGAAGGCTTATTGAGTCTGTTATTCTAAGTGTCTTTGTTTAGGTCTGTGGTCTGCACTCCTGTGGCATTACTGTCTAGACAGATTTCTTTTTAACTACTAGAGCATCTAGTTTGCTCATACCTGAGTGTTGCTTATCAAGTTGCTTGTTTTATTGACTTGTTCAATATTTAAGTTTTCCTCACTCTTCCCTAGTAGATCAGTGGCTATGGATATGCACTTCCTGACTCATTGTTTTGCCAGTCTTGTTGAGATGAGTATTCTGAGGCATTGCAGCAATTGTCTAATGTACACTGACAACCCACTTATTCTTAATAAAACATATAGTGTATGTGAGAGGTGTAAATACACCTTAACGCTGGAGGCAAAATTCTGTCATACAACCAAAACTAATCCTATAGAGGTCGTCAGTGACACTTACACCATGCCTACTGCACAGGATAAAGGACCCTACACATAAAACTACTTACATTGAGGCATTTACCGTTAACCTTCCTAAAACACTAAATCCTCCAGTGCACTCAGAGAAAGGGTCCTCAGCCGTCACATAATACCACCTTTAAAACACCATGCACAGCTACACATAGTAACACTGTATCCAATGCTTCCACTCCTAAACCCTTAAGGCGGGCCAACGCACCACCAAATTTTCTGGTCATTATTGATTCTACACTGGTGTCCCCCTCACCAGAATGAGTAAGGAAAGATGGTCATGGTTAGCTACCTTTCCAGGGTTAGAATCCATTATGTCACACAGACAACTCAGGTCATTGAACCACAGGTACAGGTATGACTCTCATAGTCTCTGAGTGTTAATGACTTGAGATATGCCTCCCTTGACTATATGAAGCAAGACTGGGTCGAACTTGCTGATTGTGTCTCAAGCAGGTATGAGTCTAGCACTGAGCAGCATACTATCTTCTCCAAGGATGATGCCATGTAACCAACAGAAAATGATTGATGTTAACAATGACTTGGCTTCTGGTGTTTGTCCATTGGGGTACAATATTTGATGGCCTGGCAGGACGTGGTTGACAGACCATGCTGCTTTGCCAGGGATGGTCTGCACTTATCTCTTGTAGGCTTTCAAATACTGGCAAAAATCTTTTCACCACCATAGTGCTTTTATTTTAGGGAATAACAAAGTGATAAACCTACAGACTTAACTGAACCTGTGATTGAATATCTGAAGGTGCTACTGCTCAGTGCTAGAAGTCTTAACAAGAAACTCCATTCCCTGCAAGCCATCCTCTCCCTGAAGAGTGCAGACATCCTTGAGTAATGGAGAAATGGTTTAAAGTTGCTGAGAGTACCCCAGCAGTGCAGGGTTATAATGCCTTTCACTCCTTTAGACCAGCTACAGTACAGGAGGGAACTAAAGGGGGAGGAGTGTCAGTCTGTACTAAGACTAATCTCACATCCAGACCAGTTACTTACTGCATGACCTGTTGGAATTCATACATGCGTAATGTACCATATCCTTGCAATTTAATTTCTCCAAATCTTTTGGGTTTCTAATACCATGACTGGAATGGACCCCATTCCTAAGTCAAAATATGATTAAAGTTCATGAAATTAGTATTGTTTCAATCTTTGATGTCAGCCAGAAGTGCTCTTTGCAGCACCTGCGGTGTGCCCAGTAGTGACTCCTGCAGTTTGTACGGAGTTGGTTGTATTGGTAACATATCTAAATATGATTGTAGATTCTTTTTTTATAAGATACGTTCCTCCTATTGGAACTGTCTGAGTATCTTTCTTCCACACTGCTCTAGTTTCTGCCTTCAAATCTTGATATTTTATGACTTTGTGTCTCTGTACGCAAGGCAGTGTAGTCACTGGGTGTAGCAATTTCGATGCTCAATACTACTTTTATCTTCTTTTCATGGACCACTATATCTGGTTTTCTCACATCTATCTTTTGAACTGTTCGTAATGGGTGATCCCATGAGATGTAGACTTCATTTTCTGTGATGCTTTGTGGCTCATGTTTCCAGTGTTTTTCAACTACTTAAGTGTTGTAATGTTTACATAATCTCCAGTGCAGCAGTTTTTCCACATTATTATGCCTTTCACTATAGAGTCTTCTGCCATTAGTTTCTCACAACCAGCAACAAGGTGTGCAGCTATTTCCAATTCTGTTTTACAAAATTTACATTTATCTGTTTCTCCCACATGTTCAATGGATGGCTTTATACCAGTGTGTACGTAGTCCATTATCTTGGCCCACCAATGTGAACATTCCATCTTTTGGTTTGAATTTGCCTCTCCTTAATCTTTCCTGTGCTCGGTCCTGATAAGCATGAGACTGTTCCAGGAGTTTTCTATACTTGCAAATATGTATTTATTTATGCATTTTCCACATTTCTTGCCTTCTCATCTGATCTTTCACCATATATTCTTTCTTTTGTTTTTTGGCACATTCAGTTGCTGCTTGATTTTTGTCTACTTCTGGTTTGATTTCCATTCCCATTTGATGCCAATATGTTTCTGCTAGACTGAGAAGGGAAGTTGTCTTAGATTTATTCTCCTCATGTTTCAAAACTTTAAGTATGTTTGGATCTTGTGAGGTCAGCAGATATGTATGCAGTCCCACGATTGCAGATTTATACATGTAATCAATTTCAAGGAGGCCAATACCTCCTTTAGAACAGGGAATATGTAATCTCTGTATGCACCAGTTTTTATAAATCATTTGATGAACATGAAGCATCATTCTTGTTTTCCTGTCTAATCTATCCAACACCTTTTGAGGTCAGTCAATCACTCCAAAGCTGTAAGTTAGGACAGTAAGAGCAAACTGGTTTATAGCTTAAACTTTGTTTCTAGATGTCAATGCTGTTTTCTGGATTAGTTTAAATCTTGTAAAATATTCCTTACTGAGTTTTATTCGCATTTGTTCATGTTTTATTCTTCTTTCATAAATTCCCAAATATTTATACACACTTGCTGAAGTTTTTGTATCACATTCTTGTCTCAAACTGATGTTTATTTGGTGCTGCAGCTTTCCTGCTTTAAAGGTTGCTTTTGCACATTTATTAAGACTGAATGACATTCTTATATCATCTGAAAAAGTTTTGACAACTTGCAGTTGTGCTTTCAGTTCATCTGATGAGCTATACAGTTTTAAATCATCAACAAAGAAGATGTGTCGCTTTCGTGGTGGTACACGAATAAACAAGTCTTCATGGGTTCTGTTTAAGTAGTTTTATTCTGTACAAAACATATCACTGTAAAGGCTTACTGACTATGACTAAGTAACTTGTATACAAACTACCTACTGCAATCATACATGGTCACTCACTGGCTGCTTCTACAAAATGGTAGTAGGGATTGCACGTGTCTGGAATTTATATGTGCACGCACAGCCTCGCATGTCTAAAGACATAGCACATACACGTTTTATTCTGATCTACATCCCCCCCTTTGAGAAATAGATCATGCAATTTGTTATGAGATTATTTAACATGCAGAAATCACAGATAATCTAAAGGCATGCATTATGCAATACTAAGTACACATAGATATACAATCAAGTCCATGTTGCTGTGTATTTCACAATAGGCTTAGAACCTTGTCCATATCATGTGACATAAAATTGGGAATCAGATTTAGCTACTGGAATAGTCTCTGCAAAATGGTTGATCTGTGAAATGTTCGATTAACTCTATGGAACAGAATCAGACTTTTGAACATATTTTGGTCTGGAAACAATGTCTGACTCATTCTTTGATTTAGAGTTTGCATCACAGATGCAATGTTGTGATTTCAAATGATGGTTCTGGTACAAGAAGAAGGTGTCTGCGATTCCTCTATACTCCACACCTTCAGAATTTGCCATATAGGATCTCAGCTTGGCCCAGATGCCTGTAATCTGTCCTATTCGATCAAAACCTTTCGTTGTCTGGATTCGTGCCATCTCTCCTTCCCTTAACGAATGAAGTAATCTGTTCGATTTGTCATAACTAGATTTCTGGATATTACGCTTCTTAAATAACTGAACCTTGATGGTTTTATTCTCTTAGAATTAGGCTTCTGCAAACTGGATGAAGTAGTTCTAGTTTGTCTGGAAAGTAGTCTTTGAGCTGGTGAGCCAAGAATATCATCACGAGGAATGTTACTGAGATCATGTAGATTCAAGAATACATCGTTATTGTCAAGCTTTGACTTTTCAGGCAATTTCCTTGCACTCTGTACAACTCGTTCAGCTAGACTATTGGACAGCGGATGTTCAGGACTACTAGCAACATGTACAAAGTCCCATTCTCTCACAATTTTCTGAAACAACTGGCTAGTAAATTGAGTACCATTGTCAGAATAAAGTTTGTGTGGACTACCATGAACTGAGAAATGACATTTTAACTTGGTGATAACAGCTGCTGAAGTTCAGTTTGGTAGCAGATCAGTTTCAAACCAATTTGAGTAAGAGTCTACCATAACCAAATAGTCTTGATTGTTCCACTGAAAGATATCAGTTGCTGCAGTAGACCAAGGTAATTCAGGTACTGGATTTAGCTGGAGCAGTTCTCTTTGCGAATGCGCTCTGGTGCTATTACGTACCGAACTAGAAGAACGGACTCTGTCAATGTCCTTTGATAGTGAAGGCCAAAATAATAGTTCTCTTGCTCTTCTTTCAGTGGATACCAAACCTGAATGACCAGGATACAAAATTTGCGCATGTTCTTGCAGTAAGGAAGTAGGAACAACAATTTTAGCACCTTTGTAAATAATACTATCTTCCATCAACAATTCATCTCTGTAAGGAAAATATGATTGCACTTCAGGTGATGTACTAGATTGCTTTGATGGCCATCTGACATTGATGAAATGATTAAGGTATTGTGAAATTTTATCTGTCGTAGTGTGAACTCATAAAATCTCGTGGTGGAAAAATTATGCACTGACAGTACATCAGAGTCGAAAGTTTCAGCAGCAAGCTGTTTGTGGTATTTCTAGGCAATCTGGGTAAGGTATCAGCCAGATAGAGCAATTTACTTTTAGTGTAGACCATTTTGAAATTGTACTTTTGCAACTGAGCATCATTCTTTGTAATCTCGCTGCAGCTGAATGTATAGGCTTCTTTAGAATGGTAACAAGGTTAATGATCTGTTTCAGTTTGAATAGCTTGACCATAAATATAATCATGAAACTTGGAACATGTGAAAACTGTTGCCAAAAGCTCTTTCTCAATTTGTGCATAATGCATCTCAGTTTGAGTAAGTGTCCTAGATGGTCTGCCCTCTTGAAGAGTAACTGTGCCAAGATCAAATTTTGAAGCGTCACAGGAAAGACCAACTGGTTTGTTGATATCATAGTACCTTAACATAGGTGGGGTGGCGATTTTCTGCTTAAGGTCATCAAATGCCTTCTGATGATGTTTTGACTTGCTCATACAACATTTTTTCATGTTAGCTCTCTCAAGGGTGCTGTCAGCTCACTGAAATCTGGTATAAACTTGCCTAAATAGTTGACCATGCCTAGAAAATGTTGTAAACTTTGCATTGTCTGGTCCTGACATCTCTAGAATTGCTGTTTGTTTGGTAGGGTCAGGTCTTAAGCCTGCTGTTGTGAACAAATGTCCTGCATAGGTTACTTCTGGAAGTCTGAATTTGCACTTCAAAAGATTGAGCTTTACATTTACTTCACATGCTCTGTCTAGAACTTTCTTGAGGTTTTTGTCATGCTCTGCTTTGCCATTGCCTCCAACTAATAGATCGTCTACTATTATGGCACAAGGATAACCTGAAAAAAGTTGTTCCATTGCATGCTGAAAGACTTAACTTGCAGAATTTATTCCAAATGGCATCCATAGGAATCTGTATCTGCCAATCAAAGTACCAAAAGTAGTTAGAAATGAGAATTTATGGTCCAGCATCACTTGCCAAAATAAACTCTTTGCGTCCAAAACAGAAATTACAGTAGCATTTGCTATTAGAGCTGCAACTTCCTCAACTGTGTGCATTGGATGATGTGGTCTTTTTAGTGCTTTGTTCAAATCTCTAGGATCAGTGCATATTCTGATTTCGGCTGAGTATTGAATGATGTGGTCTTTTTAGTGTTTTTTTCAAATCTCTAGGATCAATGCATATTTTGATTTCATCTGAGCCTTTCTTATGAGCGGCTACCATGGATGACACCCATTCAGTTGGTTGTGTGACTGGACCTTGCTGCATCATCTTGTCTAACTGAGCTTTGACTTTATTTTGCATTGCTATTGGAACTTTTCTTGCTGCTCTGACTATGGGAGTGACCTCTGGGTCTAACTTCATGAAATACACAACTGGAAGTTTGCCCAACTTGTCTTCGAAAACATCAGCATACTCTGAGAAAATGGCTTCAGAAAAACTTGAACTTGGAACTGCACTCACATGAACTTCTTTGGCAAAAGAAAGCAGATTCATTCTCAAACTGTCTTTGAGATTTAGTAAAGATTGCACTGGTTGTCGGACTACGTAGAATAATAGGTTGTAACAGCTTTCAGCCAAGTAACATGAAAGTATTACTGAAACTTCAGTTTGAATTTCTTTACCTCCATATGCAACAAGCCTCACACTGCTGGTTACATTAAGTTGTTCGTTTTCACTTTTCCAAATGTATCTGCTAATATAACATTACACTTTGATCCGGTGTCTGCCTTGAGCTCTGTGGGTTTTCCATTGATCCAAACCATACAAAACACTTCACTCCTGGTTAATAAGTTTACTGCATCAACTCTTTCTCCAAGTACTGATGCATATGTCTCGGCTGTACTTGATCAACTTGCTGTTTTTGTGCGACCTTTCTTTACAACTGAGTAAGGCTTACTTGATTTGCAAAATGTCTGGAAATTGTTCCATTTTTTACAGTTGTGGTATTGCTGACCAAATGCTAAGCACTTCTTTCTTTTGGATGCATAATTTGCACCAGAATTGCAACAGTTAACAATAAAGCTAGACTTGGGTTTTGCTGACTTGTGTTTGTGTTGCACTGCACTGGCAATGGAGCTTGCACTTTTTCTGAACTTTCTGGAAAGCTTTGTACCTTCTTTGAAAACCGTGTGACTACCACTTTCTTAGGCCTGTTTCTGTTTGCCAGTGTGTTGCATACTATCTGCGTTTGCTCTGGAGCTCATTGAAACCATACTTTTGGCACTCTTAAGCATACTAGTATGCCTTTCTTTTACCTCATGGATCTGACATCTCTATTGCTTTTCTTAATGTCAAGTCACTGTCACAAAATAAAATCTTTCTCACTGCAGCACTATTAATACCACACACAAGGCTGTCCTTTATCAGCTCATCTTTCAAATTACCAAACAGATACGTTTTAGCTTTATTTCTCAAGTTACTTATATATAAGCTGCAAACGTTTCCTTCGTTTCTGATCTCTTGTGTAAAACAAATGCCTCTCTAATGTAATTTTCATGTGGGGATTACACATCTCTCTGGACTTGCGGTTCAAACACTCGGGGTCTTCCCTTGATTCAACTTGCACAACAATATGGCAGTCTGCACCTTCACTTTCATCCACTGCTGGTGAATAAACAAATGAACGTTTTCTTTCTATGGACTCAGATCCTGCTAGATTTAACAAAATAAATGCCCTGGTATGTGCATCTCTATCTGTGTAAGTTGCTGGTATGAAAATATCATACTCTTGTTCAAATATTCTCCATTTCTTTGCAATATTCTGATCAAATGCAAGTGATTGAGGTTTTTGAAATCCGTCTGCCATATTAACACACACCAGCGAAGGGTCTTGCAAATACGTACAAATACACACACACGCACACACGCACACACACACATACACGCACACACACACAGACACACACACACACACGTGCACAAGTAATTAGCATAAACACAATGTGTTCAATGTTTTTGTACTTCACACTTGTACTTCCTCTCTTTCAGTTTATCGGAATTATGCGAATAAACAACCTTGTAGTACTTTCAAATAACTGGACTTTGCCAAATAAACTTCTTGGGCTTCTGGATGCTCTATGGCACTTTGCAAAATAGTTTTTTAGATTTCTCAAAGCTTTACTGTACTTTGCAAAATAACTTTTTGATAGTTTATGGATCTTTGCTGAACAGTTTCTCGGACTTTTGAAATGCTTTTTGAAATCTTCATTTGATAAAAGCAGAAGTGCTTAAATCATTTACTTTTGGAATGGGTAAAGATAAAAATGCTACAGTAGTTGCTTGGAATTTTATCTATAAAGGCAGGCATGCTACAGTCATGCACCATCATTTGTCAAAGTCATCACTTTAAGAAACATTCGAGAACTTTATGATGCAGCTGAGCAAGTCACAAGCACTTGTAATCTTTTGTAAAAGCACCTTTTTTATCAGTGCAAGAAACCTGTCAAGCAACTATACAATGTGAATAAATTAAAACTTCTGATGCCCAAATTAATTATCTTTTGAAGTATCTGCACTTTGCAAACAGCCATATGCAGTACACTGAAATGTCCCCAAAATGGCGGTACCTTGCTAGGCAACTCTTTATATTACAAGAAGCACTCTGTAATCACGGCACTTTACAGATAGACACACCTAGTGCAAGAACCTTTCTTCATATATCCTTGCTTTGACTGGATTTTATGAGATAGTTGCACTTTGCACACAGTAAACTATTTGAAATACATGCACAGTAATAAGCACACACTTTAAACACTTTTACACTCTCTGAGATGCTTCAAATAACTTTAATTATGTCCTTTGTACAATACAGAGTCGTAGTTATGCCCAAACACAAGCAGTCGGTTTGCTTATTGTTGGTACACGAATAAATGAGTCTTCGTGGGTTTTGTTTAAGTAGCTTTATTCTATGCAAACACATCACTGTAAAGGCTTACTGACTGTGACTTAGTGACTTGTATACAAACTACTGTGATCATACATGCTCACTCACTGGCTGCTTCTACAAAATGGCGCTAGGGATTGCACTTGTCTGGAATTTATGTGTGCCTGCACAGCCTCGCATGCTTTTTAAAGACATAGCACACGTTACACTCTGATCTGCAAGAAGTCTTTACACTTGTTTGCTTTCTGGGAGCCAAATTATAGCCATGACCTAATATGTTAAGTAGACAACTTAATGGGTTAATGATAAGCCAGAAGAGCAGCAGTGACAGAGTCCTTTATCATGGCTTAACTGCAAAGGGGTTTGCCACTGTTTCATGGTCGCTGTGATGTAGTTTCAGTGTAGGGTGCATCTTATACATTTTTAAGTACTCTTTTATCCATGACTGTGGGATACTTCAAATGCTTTTTGTAGTCTGTCCATGCCATACTTATATTCTTCCCCTTTTTACTGTTCTCCAGTATGACTTCATTTAACAACAAATGATCCTTTGTTCCATATGACTTTCTTTTTTTACCCTTTTGTTCTATTGCTATAATTGAGTTTTCTTCTAAATAAGTGTAACTTCCTTTGACATGAATTCCAGTGTATAGTTTGTGTCATTGGAAGGCAAGTTATTGGTCTATAGTTTTTAGGGTAGCTTGCAGGTTCACTCTTAAGTAGAAGCATTGTTTTTCCTATTGTTAGTCAGGTTAGTGTCTGGGGTGTGGATATAAATAGTTCTTACTCATGGTTAAATCTTCATGCAAAGATATTAATACTTTTAGCCAGAAGTTAGGTACTGCATCTGGGCCTGGGATTTTCCAGTTAGAGGCTTTTCTTAACTTTGTTTCAATCTCTTGACCATTAATTCATCCCATTTCAAATCCTGTACATTTGAACTTCTTATTCTTTCACTTCTATCCATGTAGAATCTTCGTTATGTTCCACAGGATCTTCATAAATATTTCTCAAAAATGTATCAATTTCTTTTTGTTTTGGTGATCTGTTTCCCAGTTCTGTCTAAAACTTTTTTGGGTCATGAGTAAATTGCTTATTTTGTACTTTTCCTTTATATTTATCTGTGAATCGTCTAAGTTTTTCTGCTGTGCTGATGCTGATATTTTTAATTTATTATTTGCAATAGTGCATGATAAATCCTGATCCGTTATAGTACTGTGCATTGCTTTTATCATGTCAGTCTTTCTGAGTATTTTTGTTGATCTGTTCCCTCTTCTCTACTCTTCTAACAGTGGCGCTTCTTGTCTTAATTGCTTTATAGTTTTCTCTATTCAATACTTCCATGATAGCATTCAATTTCTCCCCATCCTTTCCCTTACTACCCTGTGTACTTGTGGTAGGACTTTATCTGTTATTAATTTGGCTGCACAGTAATGTATCCTATTTACTTCTGTTATATCACACGACTCTCTCTAGACGGTCCTAATTACTGTGTTCATTTATTTTGTCCAACTTCTAACTTTTTGGGTTTTATTGACCTTTTGCAGTCTATTTATTTTATTGATCTTAATATGTCTATCCATCTCTCTTAAATCAAGCAACTCTTCTCGTAGATCATTTTCTCCTAAACTGAGGGTACATTCTTTGTTTGCCACTTCCTGCGGGCATTCTGTGAAAAGTTCCAGAGCTTCTTCCTGTGCAATGTTCTCTTCAGTTTCACACTGGCCTATCACTCCAAGACATTGATTGTGTCAGAGTTGCCACAGTTTCCTGTTTTTTACTTTACTGTATAGCTCCAACTGAACCTTTGTACTGGTTTCCTGTGGGAGGCTCCAAAGTATTTTCATGTGTCAACTGAGTAGATGTTTTCTGCTCCACTGTTTTTTCCTTAATTTGGGATGTCCTTCAAGGATGCATCTGCAGTCCTAACATATGGGTTTTCCTGCCTCAGGCAGCCCTTCGGTCGGCCGGATTCCAAAGTCTGGGTCTGGCCTCGGCTGATGTCGCACTTCACCCGACGTCATAGCTGCTGTGAATTGGGTATAAAGGCATCAGCCGACGCCATTTTCCTCAGTCTTTCTTGCCGCGCGGTGCCCGAAGCAGAAGCTGTTCGCAAGTGCCGGTCGGTCAGATCCAGAGATTTCTACTACCGAAGACTTCTAAAAAGCTAAGTACCCCGTTGGGGACTCTTTCTTGCCTCAGCCGATGTCAGAAAAAGTAAATAATTGTTTAACTTGTGGGAAACAAATACCTCATAAGGATTTCCACTCTTACTCCCTTCCTTGCTTAGGCCCAGACCACGACGTATCAGCTTGTCTAGCCTGTGCTTCCTTCAACCGACGGACACTTAGACGTCGGTCGGAGTTTGCAGAGGAGTTTTTTGGTCCCGCTTTTGCTTACAAAATGCCGTCGGAGACTCTGACTTCACAATTAGCTAAAAAGCGTAAGGAAAAGGACCGACACTCGCGGCCCGCGGTTTCGGCCGAAACCATGGTTAAGCCAACCGCGAGTGTCTCGGTTTCGGCTGAAACCGAGTCCTCTGTTCTTCCTTCAGCCAAAAGCATGCCTCCGATAGCCGAGGCCTCACACAGCATGGCTGAATCTGCTACTGAAATAACCCCTGCTGTAGCAGCCACCCAGGATTTATCAGATACTATTCCTTTAGACATATCTACCCCTGCACGTGGAGCTGCTAGGCCCCCTGCATCTATGTCTATCAAGGCTTTTTCTAGGGCTAAAGGAGCTAAATCTTCTAGGGCCTTGCTTGCTAAAACCCCCTCACACAGGCCTACCTCTAGTTCCCAAATGCTCAGCCTGGCTGAGGATCTCATTTCTTTGATCAGGGGATCCCAACCTCACCCAGACAGGGCCTCTCAACCCCCTCCAGAGAAGAGGCCTAGAGCAGAGCCCCCGGATCCTGTTTCTACAGACTATTCCTCGGATGATTCAGAAAACTCAGATCCTCCAGAAGGCCCATATTCTCCTTATGAGGATTCTGATGCAGAAGACTCCATTCCTTCTGCCTCTCCTCCTGAGGAATTTTCTTTTGGGGAAACCTTACATGCTATGAGAGAGCATTTTCAATGGCAGGGCCAGGATTTTTCAGATTCAAGGAAAAGGCTAAGGACCTTTTTACATTTACCACAGCATAGGCCTTTAGCCATTCCTCCAGTACTTACAGTTGTTGATGATGCATATAATGATGCTTGTACTGCCCCTGACTCTGTTCCCCCGGCCCCTGCCAAGCCCGACAGATATTACATGGTCCCGGGCACACACTTTCACTTGCATAAGGCTCCTATTGCAGATCCTGAAACCATTTCACAGGGCCCCAAAGCTGTAGCAGCTGCCTCTGCCAAAAACCCCCTCCCCTCTGAAAGAGAATCTAGAGCATTAGAGAGATGAGGTAAAAAAGTTTATACTTCTGCTACTCTTTCGGCTAGGGCCTTAAACTGTCAGTTCCACATGATTCAGTATCAGGAATTTTTGTTAGACCAGCTAAATAAAAAACTGTCCTCTCCTGAACCTATAGACCGTAAGTCCCTTCAGGATTTGGTACATAACACTCAGCAGGTCAGTAATCATTCCTTAAAATGTGACTATGATGCACTGGAGGCTTCCTTTAGATCAGCTATGACTGGAACAGTGATTAGAAGGCATGCATGGTTAAAGGAACAATCCTTACCAGACCATGTAAAGTCAAAGCTTCTAGATGCTCCCATGGAGAAACAAAGTTTGTTTGGCTCCCCTGCACAGCAAGTGCTAAAGAAGGTGGAAGAAAAAGCAAAATCAGTCCAAACAGTCAAGGATTTCTTACAGGTCCAGCCTCCGAGGTTTAGTAGAAATTGGCCTTCGAAGAATTGGTCCTTTCCAGACACCTCCAGAGCACAGAGAGGCAGAAATAGGCGCCCAAGAGGCAGAGGTCAATCCAGAGGTGCCTACAGGGGACGTCAGTGGCAGCCTAACAACCAGAGAAGTACTGCCACAGATCCAGCTATGACCACTTCCACAGGACAGGCACAATGACTTGGCTCTGATACCGCCTACCAGGGAACAACTGGAAGCACCCTTAGGCGGAAAGCTAGCCTTATTTTCTGTAAACTGGCATTACATTGCAGGAGACAAATGGATTTTACAGACAATAGACAAAGGCTACAGGTTTCACTTCCACATTCTACCAAAAAAGAGAGGAAAGCCAAACCTACCACCAAACCAAAAAACAAACGCTCTAGAACAAATCAACCATCTACTAAGGATGAGAGCTATAGAAAAGGTACCTCCTATGGAACAAGGGCAAGGATTTTACTCCAGACTTTTCCTGGTACCAAGAAAAGAAAACCAATGGAGGCCTATTCTCGACCTGTCCGCTCTGAACACTCATTGTTCCAAAATTCAAAATGCTGACCCTACAGCAACTTCTTCCCATGCTGGGCAAGGAGTCTTGGCTGGTGACTCTAGATCTCAATGAGGCATACCCGCACGTCCCTATACGACCAGATTGCAGAAGATACCTCAGATTTCTTGCAGGATCAGAGCATTATCAATTCTCAGCATTGCCTTTTGGCTTATCTACTGCGCCCAGAGTATTCACGAAATGCCTGGCATCAGTAATTGCTCATTGCAGGCTTCAGGGAATTCAGATTTATCCATACCTGGACGACTGCCTAATACAAGCGGACAACAAGACCAAATTAACAAAAGATTTGGAAAAGGTTATACAACTACTGCAAGCCCTGGGATACACAGTCAACATGAAAAAGTCAAGGCTGGTACCATCCCAAAGGATAACATTCTTGGGTGCAGAACTGGACACATCAAATCAGATGGCATTTCTCACAGTAGAAAAGCAAAAGCAACTACCACTCTATTTCATGGCATTAACAACACAGAACCAGCTTACAGCAAGGAAAGTCCTGCAAGCCCTGGGTTACATGGCATCCTGCATAATATTGATTCCACATGCCAGGCTGCATATGAGAAAGTTGCAATGGTACCTAAGGAATGTATGGTCTCAACACAAGCACAGTCTAGAAGCCCAGATTCCAATAATACCATGCCTGAAACAAGAATTCCTGTGGTGGGCTCAGGCCTGTCAGTTGAACAGAGGACTGCCTTCCACAAACCTCACCCAAGCCAGACTATCACCACGGACGCCTCAGACCTAGGCTGGGGGGCACACATGGTGGGCAAGTGTATACAAGGCCTATGGACACAAGACCAGCTGAACCTACACATAAATCAAAAAGAGATGCTGGCAGTGAAACAGGCACTTCAGACATTCAGACCTTTTCTTCAACAGGGTCATTTGCTGATAAGGACGGACAACACCACAGTCATGTGGTATATCAACAAACAGGGAGGCATGCACTCATACCCTCTATGCCGGATGGCAATGGACCTGTGGAATGTGGCCCTGAACCTCAACATTCAACTCCAGGCCAAATTTGTGCCAGGAAAAGAAAATATACTAGCAGACACCTTAAGCAGAACTACCACGGATGCCCACGAATGGATGCTGCATCCGGACATCTTCAAAACCATTACAAAGAAATGGGGACTACCAGAAATAGACCTGTTCGCATCCCCACACAACCACCAATTAAGGGAATTCTGCACAAGGACATACCACCCACTTGCTTGGAAGGTGGACTCCCTATCCTTCAGTTGGGAAAACCTGACAGCATATGCATTCCCACATCTTCCTTTGATGCACAAAGTGCTACTGAAGATCAAAGAAGATCACCCAAGGATCATCCTGATAGCTCCAGACTGGCCGAGGCAGCATTGGTACCCGCTACTGAGGAGCATGTCTCGGACACACGCATGGCCTCTACCTCTAGTTCCTTTACTGCTAACACAGAACAACTACAAGATCCTACATCCAAACTTGAAAACACTACAGCTAGCTGCTTGGAATATTACATAAAGCAAAATAACCCAGATTTATCTCAGAGGGTTAGAGACATTATCCTGGAGGCTCGCAGACCCTCCACAAGGAAGACTTATTCAGCCAAATGGAAAAGATACCTCATTTGGAGTAAAGCAAAAGGAGAAACTGTATCATTAGCAAACATAGCTAACATCCTGGAATACTTAGCAGAACTTTTCCACTATGGCCTGTCTTACTCCTCCATTAAGATTCATGCATCAGCAATTTCAGCAGAATACAACATGGATCCTCCAGTCTTCTCTCATCCTCTACTCAAGCAGTTTCTGAGAGGAATTAAAAATGTAAAGCCTCCAAGGAAGCCACCTTTGCCTACATGGGACCTTAACTTTGTGTTGGAAAAGTTAACACTTCCCCCTTTCGAACCAGCAGCAACAGCAGAATTACAATTCTTGTCTTGGAAAACTGCTTTCCTGCTTGCAGTCACTTCAGCAAGAAGAGTTTCTGAATTACAGGCATTAATGGCAGTACAGCCCTTCCTTATCTTCCATCAGGATAGAGTGTCCTTGAGAACTAACCCTACTTTTATGCCAAAAGTGGTCTCCAGGGTATCATTGAACCAAGCAATCCATCTACCAACATTCTTCCCCAACCCACAGAACAGGGGGGAAAGACTACTACATACCTTGGATGTGCACAGGCAATTGCGCTACTATCTGGATAGAACCAAGACCAACAGAAAAACTGACCAGCTTCTGGTAGCATATGCAACTGGAATGGAAGGAAGAGCAATTTCAAAACAGACAATCTCAAAATGGATAGGAAATTGCATTAGATTTTGTTACTCTTTTCATGGAAAGACATCTCCAGAAAACATCAGGCCTCACTCCACAAGGGCTACAGCCACTACTACAGCTTTCCTACGAGGAGTGGCTACCAAAGACATTTTAGAAGCTGCTACTTGGAGCTCCGTGCATACATTTGCCAAGCATTATAATCTACCTTTATACTCCAGATCCCGAGCAGGTTTTGCAACTGCTGTTTTGCAAGGGATCTTAGCTACACCATAATCATCTTAGTGCCTCCTCCCCCAGTTTGGCTATGGTATTCTACCCATATGTTAGGGCTGCAGATGCATCCTTGAAGGACATAGTACAGTTTTGTACCTACCATAAATGTAGATGTCCGAGAGGTATGCATCTGCAGTCAGGATTACCCACCCTCCTTCCCTCTGTGGTACTCCTAGGGTATTTGCCCATCTTGTAGCTAGCTGGGGGAATCTATTATGGTGTATTTGTTTGTATATATGTATATACATGTTTATATTGTTTGCTCTCTACTGTTTGGAATCATTTGCATTTATCCAAATTTAGCCTTCCTAGAGGGCACCTGGCATCTGGGGCAAGAAACACTGAGGAAAATGGCGTCGGCTGATGCCTTTATACCCAATTCACAGCAGCTATGACGTCGGGTGAAGTGCGACATCAGCCGAGGCCAGACCCAGACTTTGGAATCCGGCCGACCGAAGGGCTGCCTGAGGCAGGACAAACTCATATGTTAGGACTGCAGATGCATACCTCTCGGACATCTACATTTATGGTAGGTACAAAACTGTACTTTTCCATTCCTCTATCCTGTTGTATTGTTATCAGAGTTAAATTTTCTACACTAAATACTTCACTTTGCAGGTAATCCATAATCTCAGTTTCTGTTTCTTTAAGTTCTCCATTACTAATCCTCTTTTCTACTTTTCCTCTTTTTTTTTTTTTTATATTGTATTTCTCTTCAAATATATTTGGTGCTCTTTTTGCATTGATTAGTTTTGCTGTCTCCTTTGCATAAATGTTGCACCATATTAAATCTGTTTTTCTTTCCCATGTCCATATTTCTTCTTCAGATGTCTCCTGCTCCTCTTCTTTCTCCTTACTTTGGGGACTAGTTGTTCCATCATGCTATGATATGACCTATGTTAGACTTTCTACACCAGTGTTAGCAAGCCTTTTAGGCTTGGTGTGTCAAAATTTGGAAATTGCCTATCTTGACTCTGCTGACATGATAAATAAGTGCAGAGTCACATATTTCTTGTAGTTTTGTTCATTCAGTTGCTTTGGTAACTTGGGTGTTGGTGAACGCTGATGTTACCTTTGTCACGTGTGTCATAGGTTCGCCATCACTGTTCTACACTGAATCCTTCACTTCACAAATATTCCATAACTTCAGCTTCTACTTTATAACTTTTAATTGACTAATCTTCTGTTCTACATTCCCTCTTTGTGATCTTATTTTTTTTATTGTGAAATTTTCTATATCTGGATGCCTTTGCCTATATTTCTCTTCAGAAATCTTTGGAGCTGCCTTCTGTGTGTTGATAAATTTGACTTTCTCCTTGGCGTAGATATTGCACCATGTCGGATCTCTTTCTTTCCCATGTTCATATTTCTTTTTATACAATTCAGACGTCTCTAAATTGTGTTCTTTACATTTTTGTACTTCCTCAGTTGCTTTTTTTTCCAGATGGCACAAGGTTTCTTAGTCTATGTAGTGTTTTTTCGTTGATCTGTTGTATTAATGAACACACATTTTTATTTGAAGCTTCTGACAGTTTTTCCTTGTGTGGATGTATTTTTCTTTCCTCTAACTTCTCTCTCAATCTTTTTGTACATCTTTTGTGTGGAAATTCTGGGCTTTTTGCGTAATAGTAACAATATAATTTCTTTTTGGTCCTCAATATTGTCTGTATGGCTCTTTTTTGGCCTGTCAGTTTTTGTGGATTGCTACTTCCTTCTACAAGTGGGGGGGGGGCAGGCATTCTCCCCCTGGGCCTGGCTCTATTGTAGGAACATTTCCATGTCTTGAAGATTCTACACTGTTATTTTTTTCAGTCCTGGTACCAGTGCGCCTACCAGGATTGGGCACTTTTTTATCCTGGGACTATTGCACCCGGCTGCCTTGTTTATTTTTTAACCTATATAAAAGAGAACAAATGACCAGCAAGGCTAGCATGACCATAAAATATAATAACTATGTAGAAAGTGTGGAATTTAAATAGATACCTAAATTACAAGCCAACAAGTTTCCAGGACTAAATGCCAATGTTTGTCTTAAACCAGCTTGAAGAAGAAGAAAATAGATTTTTATGATTTTATTGGCCATAATGTTTTAACAATTTGGTGATTGGTCATTGGCTCACTTAAATTTTTGAGCTTTGTTTTATGTTGTTTGGATCGGAAAGAAGTGCTATGCAACGCGAAAGAGCTTATACTGGTTACAATAAATTACATATTATATTTTATGGTCATGGTAGCTTTGCTGATCATTTATTCTCTTCTATATTGGTTTGTTTCCAGCACTGGCTTTTGTGTGTTTTTGGGCCTCATTTACTATTTTTTATTTTTAATGTACTTCTGTCCATGACATACACTATATAAAATAGTATATATATATCTGTGTTGTCTTGGTGAGATTTTGTGAAAAACAGGGTCCACCTCATGAAGGTACTCACCAAGACTTGAGGATGAATTCAGTTCCAGCAATACTTTTCTCCTTTTGCTGATTTTATCATCTCTCAACATATAGGTTCAACTCCATGTCTCAGGAAGCCTATACTACCTATCTCAGTGTACTGGAGTCCCTCGCTGTTCAACCCAATAAATCTTATGGAAGATCTCAGCTTATTCTTCCATAGATTGGAAGCCCTACACCACTTCTAATGCACAAGTCCAGCTATTCCTAAACATCGTTAATGCCAACTGTGATGGGTCCCTACTCAGGGCCAGCAATCAAGGAGACTCAATTTTATCTCTGACTCCTTTGTGAGATGGTCACTAAGAGCAAAGATTGATTCACACAGTATTTCCAAAAGCAGCTCCTGCACCAAGCACAATTTCCCTTAAGAGCATGGAGGGAGCATGCTCCAGACCTGGGGCTGAGCTTTCCTCCTTTCTCCAGACCCACACATAACTCCACATTGTCCACTTTGGAGCTGTGTGTCCCTATTCCCAGTAGCTGACACATTCACTTGGATATTAAAGTTTCACACACACAACTGGAAAAAGCTGGTGCAGATTTACTAGTTGTGCCCCTTTCTGCCCAGACTCTGAGGTAATCATGCTGCCACCAGTCAGTTACTTTAAGGCTGTTACGAAGGGTATCCAGTTATACTGTGTAAAATTAATACTAATACAAATGGCAGTGTGTGACCAAAATAGCAAGGCTTTCAGAAGCAGCCACAGTGTCACTAATGTAAGCACAAGTACTCTCAAAATGTTAAAGGTATTCTCTAAAGGACCAGCCACAGTGAAAAGTATTAAAATATTTAATGATAAATAATAAAACAGAAAAAAGGAGAATACTGAATAAAATAAACAGAGTTTCAACTACAGAGATTTAAAAAAATATACAGTTTGATAGTTTCTAACAGATGGAGAAAACAATAATATACTATTCTCACTAAATGCCCCTGACTAACTAAAGAATTGCTGTTCCCTGACTATTTAACTAAAGCAAGACAAGCTGATGTGTGCTGAGTGTCTTACCACAGCAAAAGCCAGATGAAATCGATGTCTGTCAGTATGGATGTGTGAGATATATATCCTGTTAGAAGTCTTTCCTGTCAGGTTCCAAAGTGCCTCTGTGAGGGTTCCAAAGAAATCAGATGCTGGTTAGAGGATAACATCACCTCTGGTCACCTGATCTGTGGCAACATCTTAAAGCTAGAACACAATTTTAAACGTTCCACCCTTCCAGGTTTCATTGATAAAACATATGCATTTGATCAGTTGCAACAATACAGCCTAATAAACACACACATTTTTTTTATGTCCAGCAGGACCTACTGTTATGCATTTTTAACACAAGCAATTTTACAAATATACTCAAGCATCTGTATAAATCAGTGTGATAGTCAAGTAACATAAAATTCTTTTACAAAAGTCCAGCTAGCTATGCTAGCATATATACACATGCACTGCCCTACTCTCCCTGGCAAAGATGGCACTACCTCATAATATCACATCCCCCCTTTTGAAAACTCAAGCTAGTTTTTCAGGTGACCCTGGAAAAACGTTGCTTGACAGAAATGGGCCTGTCTGGGAACACATTAACCTATACCCTCTCTTGAGAGCCCATCTGCATTGGTGTTGCTGACCCCACTATAGTGCTACATTGTCTTGTCATATGGATGCAACCCTAGGTTCTATCTTAATAACTTGGCATTTTGCTGGCTGGCTCAATGTAGCCATGTTAAAAGATTGTGGTCTGTAACCACAAATTTCCTTCCATACAGATAGGGCTGAAGTTTCTGCAGTACCCATACTATGGCCAGACATTCTTTTTCTACAGCTGCATAGCATTCCTCCCTGGGTTGGAGTGTATGACTGAAATACACAAATGGATGCTGTTCTTCCTCTGAGGAAACCTAGCTGAGTACAACCTCCACCCCATAGTTTGAAATATCCACCTGCACAACAAATTCTTTGCTGTAATCTGGACTGGCTAACACAGGGTGTCCTCCCAAAGCCCCTTTAAGCTTTTGGAATGCTTGCTTCTGCCTCCTACCCAGCAGGTTTACCATGTAATTTACACCACTGACTTTCCTTGCCACTTTGAAGGGTGCTTCCCAAGCTGCCTGCAGCTTATTGTATGTGACAGGAATGAGTACTATAACCTGCTGTCCCACAGCATTCTCTCGAGCTTGAGCACTCCTGTCATGCCAGACCTTTTTCTGCTTTTTGGTTCCTCCGTGGTTTTCCTGGACCAAGCCCATGAGCTCCCTAAACCTTGTCCTGAAGTTTAGGACATATGCCGCAACAGACTCCTTGTGGGGTTCACACACACCTTCCCACTTATCACGAATCAAATCTAAAGACCCCCTTCACCCTGTGCCCATACAGCAGTTCAAAGGTAGGAAAACCTGTGGATTCCTGTGGTATCTTTCTATGTGCAAACAGCAGATGGGGCAAATATTTGTCCCACTCTCAAAATGGTCTGCAAATGCCCGTAGCATGGTCTTTAGTGTAGAGTTTAATCTCTTCATAAGACCATTAGTTTGGCGGTGGATTTTAGGTGCTTCACCCCACAGCGCTTTCACAGACAAGACAGCAGGTCTGACATGAAATTGGTACCTCTGTCAGTCAGTATTTCTCTCTGAGAAACCTACCCTGCTGAAAATCTCTAACAAAGCATTTGCCACTTTCTCTGCCTCAATAGAGGCCAGAACCACCACCTCATGGTAACTAGTAGCATAATCTAGTACCACCAGGATATAATTCTTCCCTGTGAAATTTGGGGTACTCAGGCTTCACAATATCCATTATTATCCTCTGAAATGACTTCTCAGTCACAGGCAGAGGCTTCAAAGGAGCCTTGCCCATGTCTCCTGCTTTGCCAATCTTTTGGCAGTGCTCACAGATCCTGCAGTACCCCCTTACAATCCCAGGCCAATAAAGGTTCTGTGTAGTACATCTGTTGGTATGCTTTATGGCCATATGACCTGTAAAAGGAATGTCATGGGCTATGGCTAGAAGTGTTAGATGGTAGGCTCTGGGAGCTACCAGCTGCTGTATTACCTCACCTTCTAGCCCTGCCTCAGGGGTTCAGTCTTTATACCGTAACCATTTGTTCCAGTATACAGTCTCCCTTTTCCTTGAGAATAAAGTGCCTCCTTAGCTACTTCCCTCAAGCCTCGTAATGTAGGGTCTGAAAGCTGAGCCTGTCTCAATTCTACCTTTGTGACCCTTCCCAGCAACCTTTCCACTAGTAGCCCAGTCTCTTCTGACAGTGGTGCCTCACTGTCAGCCTGTGTATTGTCACTCATCCCTGCCCTTGTAGTCACCCTGTCAGCATGACCATCTGTACCTACGAGCATCTGTGGGTCACTTTCAGGCTCCCTGCTACAGGGTAGCTCCCTCCCTGAAGTAGCCATCTCACCAGCCCCAGCTTCAGGTGTGGAGGTCTGTCTGGGTCTCCCCAGGATACCCGACCCACATAACTGTTTCCAATCCTGACTGCATGTAACTGCATGCATACACTGTACTGCATTATCAAAATCATCCCGTGTCAAGACATCTGCAGGGATATCCTCAAATACACCTACCTGCTTGCTTGCTTTTGCATCCTCACAGTCATGGTGAACCCTGGCCAAAGGTATTTGGAATTGGGTCTTTCTTAAAGCTCTGACTGGTGTGGACTGCCCAAACAAGTACTGCTCCTCTTTAACTACTGCAGGCTTCATAATGGTTATGTCAGAGGCTGTGGCTGTCTTAGCAGTGGCCTGTCTTCCATCCACTAAGATAGGATAGAGACTTTGGTGATAATTTGGTGCCCCTTTTGTCTCCACACAACTTAACCACTGGCATGCTGTTATTCCTACTTGCTGACTCCTACACCGTTTGTTCCCTACCTTGTCTCAATGGACATATGTTACATGGCTCCCTCTGGTTACATTTAAAACAGCGGTCTCCAGACATTTTTGTACCAAGGACCTGTTTTATGTAAGACAATTTCCCACTGACCGACCATCATGCACGCATAATAAGGTCCATAATATTTATTTATTTGATTTTTGTTTACTGGGGAGGTCTGACTGGACTAGAAGTCCATTTCCAGCTGAGACCTGGGGAGAAAAGCTCCAAAGTACAGTAAAAAGACAATTGGCAATATTTACCAAAAAAAAAAAGTGTACATTCTGCTTAACAGCATAACATTGATCTACTATGGTTGAGAGGTACGTAAACCTAATGGGAACCGTATTGACTTTAAGTTTATAAGAGCAATATGTAACATCTGTCCCTATTATTTGGCTGTGTCCAACATGCCTCTCAGCTGTACAGTTTTTCGCAGAATGTCCAGATTTGTGCCTCCTATTTTTGGTCTGTTTCTCATAAAATTGTTTTCTGGCAAATCACTGGCAGATCATCGAAGTGTGAAGTCAGAAAATAATGACGGTTGAGTTTCATACTTCATACCTTTCAGAAAATTCATGCTAATGCAAAACGTGTATTTCTATCTACTTTCTAAGTTTGTAAGAGCAGTACTTAAAAGTGTCCCTATTTTTGGACCTTTGTCCACCCATTATCTTTCAGATTTCTTGATCTAAGTATGTATCCAGATTTATTGTGTGAGAGTTTGAGTGCTATGATCAAGAGGTACGCAAACCTCATTGCTGCTGCCACCAGGGTTCACTGTCACTTCTCTCTCACGCACGCACACACAGTCTCTCTTCTTCCTTCGCGCACACATTCTGCTTTCATGCATGCATTCACTCACACATGCAGAAAGACACACAAACACACTCATACACATTCATTTATTCGTTTCATTCTGTGCCTGGCGACCCGGTACCGGTCCACTGCCCAGTGGTTGGGGATTGCTGATTTAAAGCATCTAACCCTTTGTCCTGGTCATGTACCTGAACTAGTGTCTTCCCCTGTTACTGTTGTACTCTGTTCGGGTGGTTTAGGCTGCCCAGCATGGTTTCACCTAAACCATGTGCACTGCTAGGTATCCCCTTCTTGTGGAGTGATGTCCTGCTTGCTAGGTAGGGATCCCCTTTTCTCTCAAACTCATCTGCACAGTTACACTTCCGGTCTGCCAACCAGATTTTCATGTCCTTAGGCAATGTGCTAAGGACTTTTTCCCTCACCAAAAGATCTGCCAGCCTGTCAAAAGTGGTGACCTGACACCCACTCACCTTCCTATGAAAATAAGTGCTTAACTCCGCAATATAATAGGTTCATAGATTCATAGGTGTGTACTAGGCTAATGGCCCTGAAGCCTTTACAAGCCTAGCCCATAGGATTACCCTGGCATCATGCCACCAGACCTTAGTTCCCAGTGCCTCTGTCAAGTAGAGCTACTGGAGTGATTCCTGGGGTGAATTTTCTATTTCCCCACCCACTCATCAAGATTTCTCTTGAAGAGGGTCAGTGAGGTGCTCTGCTCCATAGCATGGGCAGTCTCTGGGTTATGAACATGTCCCTCCAGCATGTTCTGTTGATTGTGGTAGTGAGGCTGAGGTCTCTGGAGTGTGTGGTGTGGAGGGATTGGGATTTCTTCAGATGTAGCATTTCTAACAGAGCTGGGTCAGACATGGCTTTGTAAGTCAAGCAGAGATCGCCTCTAAGTAGGCGATATGAGACAGGGAATAGTTGGAGTTTTTTTAGTCTGTCCATATAGGACAAATGTTTAAGGCTTAGGATCCTCTTTGTGAGGTAATTTTGTGACCTCTCCAGTTGTTGCAGGTGTTTAGTGAGGTACATGCCAAATGGGGCATTGTACTCAATGATTGGCCTAATGAAGGAAGAGTAGAAGGAGACAATTACCTCTTTCTTCCTGGATGCAAAACTCTTATTAATGAGATGTGCCACATAGAAGGACTTTCTGACCACAGTGGCAGTGTGGTAGTCAAAAGTGAGGTTGCTGTCAACCTGTGTTCCCAGATCTCATATAACGTCTTCTGTGTTCAGTGGGCTACCATCGATGTGGTAATTCATGGGAACCAGGTTTTTCCCAAAGGGGATGATGACACATTTTTTTGGTATTGAGCTTAAGGCTATGGTTCTGACACCAGTTGTTGGTCTCAGTAAGGCCTTTCTGTAGGATATCAACATCACTTGGGGAGTTAATAATAGCTCCCAACTTGCAGTCGTCTGTGAACTTTGTCAGCCAGCATCCCTTCATGTTGAGCTGGACTTCAAAGAAGTAGATACCAAACAGGAGAGGAAACCCTGTTGGACTCCACTCGTGACTGGTCGGCAGTCTAATTTGGAGTCAGCTACTTTCACACTGTGGGTTCTGTGAGCCAGTTTGCAACCCACCTAGTGATATAGAGGTTGATGACTAGCTTAGTGAGTTTTTCTATGATTCCTAAGTGGAGAATGGTATCAAAGGCCTTGTCCAGATCAAGGTAGGCTGTATGAACCACCTTGCCTTCATCCACAGCTCTGGTGACTGACTCAAAAGAAGTTGACCAAGTTGAGCAGGCATGATCTACCCTTCACAAAACCAAACTGTGTGGGATCCAGAGTTTGGAAATTCCCTGTATCATTGTTTGTTAGGTCCATGATTATGTGTTCCATAGCTTTGCATATCAAACTTGTCAGACTAATGGGGTGATAGTTCCTGGGGTTTGTAGTCGCTCCTCCTTTGTGGAGCAGGAAGACTGTAGCAGTGCGGCATTCGGTAGGGACAAAGCCTGAGGGGAGGCTTTGATTGAACAGGGCCCACAGATGAGGTGCCAGTTCACTCTTTAGTTCATATAGAACACAGCCAGAGATATTGTGAGAATATCACATACCCTTTCATCTGCCTTGCATGTATGCTCACAAAACTTTCTTCTATCAGCTTCAGGTGTTAACTTAAAACATTCTAGTAAGCGTTGTTTAACCTTATCATAGTTTTAAGCGATTAGTATCAGACAATTTAGAATCAGCAGTTAAAGCTTTAACGTGGAGTAAGAGGGTCAGGAACCATACCCAGAGACCTTGGTCAGCATTATAATGTTTGCATACCCTTTCAAATACATGAATAAAACTATCAAAATCATCACTCTCTGTAAACTGTGGAAGAAATTTACTGACCTTTATTGCTTCTGGGGTTTGGTTATTCCCTTCCCCATGACCTTCATGACCCTGCTGAAGAGTCACATCTCCCTCTCATGTTGGTGCTGTTTCTGATTTTTTACAGCCTCCAAATGCCACATTCTCTGTGCTGATTTTAACTCTGTTTTGCCTTTTCTTCAGCCTCCAAACACGGCAGTCTTTCTTCAACCTCCAAACATCACAGTCTCTCTTCGCTGGCTCTACTTCCAAATGTTTGGACTGCAGTTCAAGTCTCTTCAACTCCAGACAGAATTTTAAGTCCAATGATGAAGCACTGAACTTTCCTTTTTATGAAGACTGCACATCCCCATCAGCAGCCTGGTTATCTTCTGGGCTGTTTGTCCATGCTGCAGCTTTGACTAAGGCTGAAATCATTTCCTCTTTAGTCAGGTTGGTATTCAGCAGTCCTTTGGCTTCACACACCTTGGCCAACTAATTATTTGCTTGCTATAATCCTCTGTTGATATCCTTGCTTGCTTTCTCTGACTAAACTAATCTAAGAATAGTAAATAAAACTGTTGTGAAACTGAAACTGTGTGCCTACTTTGTGGCTGCTAAGAGTACACATGCACCTTCAGTGACAACTGCCCACCAGCTGCTGAAGTTCAATTAACATCCCACCCAGCTGCCACCAACATGTGACTGGACCTTACTCCAGCCCAGCTGTCAGAGACCCAATCCTCACCACTGACTCCAGTGAGGGATGGTCACTAAGAACAGAGATGGATTCACCCAGTATTTCCAGATGTAGCTCCCTGCACCAAGCACAATTTCCCTTAAGAGCACACAAGGGAGCATGCTGCAGACTTGGGGCTGGACTCTCCTCTCTCTCTAGACCCACACAAAACTCCACACTGTCCACTTTGGAGCTCTGTGTCCCTGTTTCTAGTAGCTCACACACACACACACACACACACACCCACCCACACCTGGGAAAAACTGGTGCAGATGTACTAGCTGTGCCCCTTTCTGCCTAGTGCCTGTGGTAATCACACTACCACCAGTCAGCTACCCTAAAGCTCTTACAACCCAATTAAAATGTGTAAAATTAATACTAATACAAATGGTAGTGTGTGGCTAAAGCAGCAAGGCTTTAAGGAGCGGCCACAGTGTCACTAAATCAAGCACAAGTACTCTTAAGATGTTAAAGGTATTCTTTAAAGGTCCTGCCACAATGAAAGGTATTAAAATATTTAATGATACATAATAAAACAAAACAGGAGAATACTGAATACAGTAAACAACAGAGTTTCAACTACAGAGATGTAAAAAAAAAATAATACAGTCGTATAATTTCTCACAAATGCTGAAAACAATACTAAACTATTCTCACGAAATATCCCTGACTAACTAAAGGGTTACTGTTCCTTCACTTAATAAAGCAAGGCAAACTGATGTGTGCTGAGTGTCTTACCACAGAAAAAAGCCAGCTGTTGAGCACCAACAGGGGGTAGCATAGCATTTTGAACCACAAAGAAAAATATTGGATCATTCACCTTGGGGCGTTATTTCCCCCGGGCCTTAATGACCACTTATAATCTGCATGTGTAAGATAATTGGGATAATATACTCTGGAACCATTTTAAATAGTATATGTGTTATGACTGGGAAGAACATATATAAAGAAGAGATGTATCTTATGAGTTATAAGATTGGATTGTATGGGTTTCTCATCCATATGTTAAGCTTATCAATTGACATTGTTCTTGCCGTATGTCTACACATTGCTATATCTCATATCAGATATAATATTTTATATATGTGCTAGGCAAGTATGAGGACTGTGTATTTGTATGCCGCTGTTGCTGAAACATGTTGGTTGGTTGCAACAAAATCTACCTACTGGGCAGCTAAACATATCTAGTTATATGTCATTGTATTTAAATATAATATTGTCCTTATGACAATACAATTGCCAGTATATCATGTGAATTTCTATTTTTCATAACATTATAATAGTATATCAGCTGACGGAAATAGTATTTGTGTGTTCAGATTGTCTATTACATCTTATTATAAAACATGGCATCAAATGTATCAGTAATACATTATACATTTTGGTTACAACTTTACATGTTATACTATCATTTTTTAATGTCATTTGAACAATGTATTTGATATTAGTATAGTACATATTTATATGCTATTGGGGATCTTGTAGTTTGCTCACAGTATATGTCATCACATCAGGATACAGTTGATAGAACTTTTAAGTTATGTAAAATACAATACTGTGTATATTATTAAGGTCATATGTTGTAATTTTGGTAAAAATTTGTATTAGTTTAAAAATAATTTAATCATGTACTATTGTATTGTTTCAAAATGCCTCTATTTCATTATGGTTATACAATTATTTAAATATCATTGCAAAACTTATATTTGGGTTGGACTATACCATGTTTCCATTGGTTGGTGGTATCTATAAATATTCATGAAATATGGTGCATGACAAATGCTTTTTCACTGATGAAGGCTGGGTAGCCGAAACCGGTTTGATTTGATATTAGTGCAGTTTGTTGCATCTCATGCTTAAATAAATAAATATCTCTCTATATTTGTCATTCAAGTGTTTATATGCTGTATATGCTGGCCTCTGGTGTTCTATGAAGTAATGGTTTGGCCGAGCATACCGTTCCTGCGAGGCGTTTAGTTTCTACAGATGACACTACACCAAACTACGAACCAAAGGAAGCCAGCTGACAATGCACCACTACGCCTTGAAAGTATAATCACAGACACGTACACCAGTAGGAAAGAATACTCGAAATAAAAGTTTATTTAAGCCCACACCTATAAGCTTTTCGTCTGCGTCTCCTCACCAACTTCTTCAGAAAGATAAAAACAAATTACCTTCACATTGGATACTTAAATACTAATTAAGAACAAATTGAAAACACATGACTTCAATTAAAAATCTCTAACAACAAAAACATGCACTGTATGCTACTCCTGTAGCTTGGACTCAGCCTCAGAACAAATGCATATAAAAACATCCAAGCGTAGACAACCATGCCTAAAAAAGACATCACCAATTAACTCATCTCCTAAGACTCCTTAATTTCAAAATACAAGAAATTGATAACATTCCATTAAGCTCTGAGGGATGATACGCTTCCAATTTTAACTGCCATAGTAACTCTTTTAATTCCAGCCATAAGGACTCCGGCCCACCTCTGTTACCAGGAACCCACCTGGTCAATCACTAAAAAAATTAAATTCATGGTTCGGAAATTCTTTAATATGCTTGGCCAATGCATTATCCATTTTCCCCTTTCGGATGGCATAAAGATGCTCATATAGGTGTTCCTGCAACTTCCTATCGGTTTTGCCTATATAAAACCCTGAACATAGGGAACACCTAGCTAGGTAGACCACATGTGAACTAGTACAGTTAAATCTACCCTTAATGTTATATTTGTTGTTCCCAATGGTGAAGAAGGTCTCTGCTTTCACATAGTGACAAAACTTACACATATTACACTTGAACATCCCTGCTCTAACTAAGGGTTACTTAGGTTTAATTTCCAAGATCTTTTTTAAATTCATCCCCTTCCTAAACACCACTTTTGGGGTATTATCTGTCTGATTGGACATCTGTAAATCTGGCAATAATAATGGCCAATTTTTCTTTATGATGAAAAAAATATCCCCTGCATCTACATTAAAAGTGGTGATAAAACTACATAGATAGTGGATTGTGGTTTTTGTAGTAAATGAAATAGAAACCGGTTGATCTACCGAATTTCCTTTAATAGGCAAATAGACACCATTCTCCCTTTTAGAACAAACTTCCTTGGTCAGCTCGGTGATCAAATGGCCAGGATAACCCCTGTTTAGAAAGAGGCATCGAATGAAGTCAACTTCTACCAGGAAGTCACTATCCAAAGATACCATCCTCGCTGCCCTGACCAGTTGGCCCTTAACAATTGATCTCTTCTGGGTGTAGGGATGATTGCTTTCAAAGTGTAAGTAACTGTTAGACCAAGTTTCTTTACGATGGATTTTGGCTCCGAAGCACCCCTGTACTAGATTCTTATATAGTTCCACATCCAAATAAACAACCCGCTTTTCAGAAAAAATCTAAGTAAATCTCAAAAAACTAGTGGAGGCATTAAAACTTGATACTAGGGAATCTGCCACTACTTTATCCCCCTGCAGGATGATAAAAATATCATCCAGGAATCGAGTATACATGTGTGTTTTTTCGATAACTAAGGGATGGGAAAACACAAATTCTCTCTCCCAATATGTCATCACTAAATTAGCTACGCTGGCCCCACAAGGGGACCCCATGGGGACCCCTACCTGTTGGTGGAACCACCGTTTATTAAATGACACAAAATTGCAAGTTAGGATAATATCCAATAACTCCCTCACCATTAATATCTCCCCAGCGGGCGCCTGCTTAGATGGCACTACTTCATAACATCACACCAACATCCTGTAACAGTTGGTCCGTTCTCCTACCAGGGGTATAAACATCCTTGACTTTGTACTCAAAAACGTGGTGGCCAGGGGGGGCAATGTTCTTCACCCACTGTAATATCTTTGCTTATCATATCTGACCATAAGGCAGTAAGACCCGAAATAAAAATTAAATCAGGGGATCCAGCGAAAACAAAAAATCTTTAG
The DNA here is from genome assembly GCF_019279795.1 of Protopterus annectens. Classification (NCBI taxonomy): domain Eukaryota; kingdom Metazoa; phylum Chordata; order Ceratodontiformes; family Protopteridae; genus Protopterus; species Protopterus annectens. Next base: position 619,863,072 of record NC_056725.1, read on the forward strand.
GAACTATTCCAAGGCTCACCTCTCTCTACTAAGCAACACCTTGGCTAAATTCCAATAACCCCCCAAACCCAGTAAACACCATAGAATGCACTGATCTATTTACAAAATCTGTGTACAGCCATATTTGATAGTATGTTAAGAATAAGACACGCTCAAAAGACAAGCCACCCTGGTGGAAATATCAGTTGGTTATACAAAAAAATAAAAAATCTTGGCCAAGCATAGAAGTAACAAAGCCATACGTACTGAAAGCCGTATGACCAATCTAAACAGGCAGCCAAGAGGGTTAATTAATACTTCAAAGGCTAAATTTGAAGAAAAAATTGCTTCTGAGGCAAAGGGCAACCACAAAGCTTTCTACAGCTATGTCCGTAATCTAAGAGGAGGTACACAACTTATTGTAACATGACATGAACTGGAGGCCATTGCCAACATTTTGGCTGACAGGTTCAGTTCAAAGTTCTTCTACCACACCCCCCCCTCCCCCTCGGTAGTCCAAAGGAAATACCACATAACACAATTTCCCCAACCATTACTAGAGATGAGGTCATTAATGCACTTTGCAGAAGATGGCTGCACATTGAGTAACAACTTGACTCTAGCTCTCCCAGTGTGGAAATAAAACTCCATAGAGAAGGCCAGTAGACTTTTGTGTTTATGGGTAAATTTCAATAACTGTCTTGTAAATGTACTGTCTGGATGCCAGGAAAAAAAGAAATATAGAGCACCTGGAAAAAAATCAGCTACAAAAAGTGAAGAAGAAACGCTAACTGGGGAACGTTTTGCAGCTTTATAGCAAAAAGCAGTGCAACCTCCAGACATGACTTAAGTAACCTACAGGAAGATATAAGACAACTGAACACAGACCTGGTTAAAATAAATGAAACATGGAGTATATCAACACAACCAACAAAATGCTGGAGAATAATGGAAGTAACTTTAAACAGGGATTCAGATGCGGCGATAAAGCTGCAAAAATTGAAGGTTGAAATGAACAAAGGCTGGCTGAATATGAGACTGCTCAGGAAGAATTGTTTCAAAAAATAATAGAATTAGGGGACAGAACATGTAGGGAAAACCTGAGATTTTCAGCTGTACCAGAGAAGCTGGAAGGAACAGACTGCATTATTTTTATGAAGGCACAAATGAGCAAGTGGACTGGTATTCCGCCGCAAAAGTTGTTAGTTGAAGGGTCTTGTGGTCTCTATGCTCCAAACCTGGTGATGACAGAGACCTAGACCTTTAATAGTAGAGATGCAATCCTACCAGCAGAAGGAGTTCATTCTGACAAACTGTGGCAGAAGGACAAACTACTAATAAAGTGGGAGACAGCAGAGTGTTTGTGGAGAATGATTACTCATTGTACACTAGACAGAAGAGTAAATTCATTCCATTTTTCAGGGAATCTTGTGATGCAGATGTGAGATTCAAACTGCTCTACCCAGCTGTCTTCAAGGCATTCTTCCCTGGAGGGACAAAATCATTTTTTGGTGACATACATGCTAAGGAGGAAATGCAAAAGTTTGTCCAACAAAAAATGAGCTGTGAAACAGAAGGAGATTATGCTTCTTGTACTTTTGGTAGAAAAGACCACAGAGAGAGACTGTACCTGTGAAACCTTTTCAACTGTTTCAGTGAAAAATGATGGAGAGAAGGAAGTGAGCATGAGAGTTGACTAGAAGAATCGAGAGAATGTTGTAAATGAAGCACAGACAAGATCTGGGAGATGGAGATGAACAGTAATAGAAGCAGTAAATATGGGATTACAATTTAATAATTATATTTGTGAAATGTGACAAGAAAATCTGGAAATATTGGACTTCTTCAGACTTGGCCTTGTGGGGAATTCTAAAGTATATGCCCTACTTCATGCCATTAATGTTTGGAAAATGCTTTGGGGGGGGGGGGGGAGAAAGTTAAGTGTAAGTAAACATTTTTTCTTAATAGTACCATTTTTGTTGTGTATGCTTTTCTTTGCATACTATAATGTAAAGTTTTCTCAGTTAGTTGTATGTGTAATGTGGATTGTAAATAGGTGCTGCTGCTGTTTTTTTTCCTTTCTTCTCGTTCTGCTTTAGGAAATGTAGACACTGCAGTGTAAAACAAAATGGTTGAAAGAGCATGACAGAAGAAAAAACTAATGTGATTTTTCTTATTCTTGCATGGGGGAATGACTGGTTTAAGGACCTTAGTTTAATTTAGTAACAAGTTTTCAAAGAAAACAAGTAAATGAAAAATAATATTGAATATTATGAGGCTTTTTTTAATTAAATAAATGTATGATTAGTAGCATGTCTGTAACTGTCCTTCATGTCTCCATGGAAACAGTTTGATAAAGAGAAAGTGACTCTCTCATTCTTGTCTCTCCATGGAGACAGTCAGATAGAGAAATTGGTTACAGTCTGGTGGAGAGTGATTGGCTGAAAAAAAAGAGAACCTGGTTAGGAGATAATGTTCTGTGAAAGCATTCAGCAGTTTCCCTGCTGGGAGAGCTATAAAGGTGAGACAAAACGAGTTAGTACTTAAAAGCACAGCCTGCGCCATGCAACTTAGCATAGATAACCTTTCATTTAGGATAACTCAAGTCTGACTGTAGCTGTCAGTTTGGAATATTTGTTTCTATTGGGAAGGTGAAACTTTAGTATTTGAAGATGTATATAGTTTTGTGTGTGAGTATTAAATTAATAGGTTTGGGTGGCATTTTTTTGAGGTCTTTCAGTAGAACAAAGTTTTGTAAAATGTGACATAGGCTCAAATGGAAATGACAAGAAACTACATAAAAGTTCAACCAGCTGTACAGTGTGTGCATGTAACACAAAAGTTGAAACTAGACATTTAACAAAAAAGGTGTCACAAAAGTTGGGAATAATAACATTTTAATACAATGACGCTTTTTGTAATGTCTAAATGTCAGTGGTCTCACAGAGAAAATAAAAAATGTAGAGTGCAAATAGCTGTTACAGAAGGGGCACTTAGAAATAACTGATCATTCAGCAGAATGTCTGGGACAGAGGAAAAGAGGAAAACTTGTATTAATTGCAAGAGGAGCTCCAGTAGTGACAGAAGAGGATAAAAAGATGATAATGGCAGATATATAGTGCTAACGGGCTGCTAGAAAGGGAGGAGGATTACACTGGCATGTATTTCAGTTCCACCTAAAACTGCCATAATGGAGCTTAAGAAAATTCTGGGAGAAATAATCAGTTTTTAGCAAGGAATATTATTTATAATTGGGGTCTGGAATTGGATTTGCAGCATTGAAGATCTGTCTGGGGAGGGGACAGAAGAGAAAGTATAACAAAGGGGTATAGATATTTGAAGAAATACGTAAAAATATTTGGCACGGAAGATGTGAACTCAGTAATAGAGTTCGGAGTGAATTTACATATTATTCCCCAAGATATAAAAACTTGGCTAGGCTAGACAGAAATTACATTTCACAGGAACGTGCATTTAATTGAAGGTCTTCACACCCAATAAGTATTTCAGATCATGCACCAATAATGACTAAAATAAAAACATTGTGATGAAATAAAAATGAAATACTGGTGCTTTCTCACCTATATATCAAAAAGAGAGGAATTTAAGGGTAGTGGAGATTATTCACAGCTATAAGAGAGGTTAGAAATGACTTCTGAAAATATAGCTAGGGACTGTGGTAAAGGTAAGGTGGAGTTTAAAAATAGGGTGGAAATGAAAGAGAGCTATGGTTAAGAAGTAACAAGAATTAGTTTGAGGGACTAAAGCATGATAAAAGTATTGCAGAATAGGTGGAATCTCACAAAACAAGAGGATGATCAAGTATAAAATGCTAAGCAGAAAATAAAGGATTGCCTCGTTGAAACACATGAGTTTAGAAAGATTGCTGTTAAGCAGCTGTGTTTTGGTAAAAACTTTTAGCATAACAACTCCGGCAACAGAAAGTAGAAAGGGCTGTTGCCAATTTTAGGGAACCTATTACAAGGAAGATAATGAGATCCTGTAGAGGTATTCAAAGTATTTTGGAAAGTTGATTAAAGTCTGTATAAAGCAGAGCAATATGGAAATCAAGAAAAGATAAAAATGGAAATGTTTATGGAATAATTAAATATTCCATGGTTAGAGGTAGACGAGGCTCAGTTACTAACTGTTAGGACCGGAGGAGATGAGATAAAAATTATGATGTATAACCAGTCTACAGGAAAGTCCCCAGGAATAGATGGTATTCCTTTGGAGGTTTGCAAGCTAGGAGGGAAAAACTGATAAAGATCTGGGAGGTTTTGTTTAACTGTATTTTAAGAGGAGGTGAAGCATCAGCATCCTGGAAGAAAGCAGTGGAGGGTAAAGATCCATCAGATTCAGCTTCATACAGCCCGTTTCAACACTAAACCGTGATTATTAAGTGTTTGTCTGTAATGGCTAAAACAATGGCAAAATAATGCCACAGTTGATAGTTATGGATCTTTGTGTTTTTGTGGTGGGGAGCCAAACATTTGACAACATTAACAGAATATTGATGATCCATAGGGAAGCAGAATATAAGAAAATACTATTGTTGGTGGGTCTTGATGCAGAGAAAGCACCTGACAGAGTAAGCTGGGACTTTATGAACAGGGCAATGTAAGCATTTGCATTTCCTGAAAAAAACTGAAGGTTGATTAGGAAGATATATGAGGGACCAGAGGCAAAAATTAAAGTGGGTAGGATCCTCTCTGATGATTTCTGCTTGAGCAGAGGAACCAGTCAGGGTTGTCCTCTTTCTCTTTTGTTATTTGCATTATATTTAGAACCATTGGCAAAGAAAATAAGGGACTCAGACATTCAAGGGTATAATTGGTATGGTAGTCAAAAAAGCAGGCTGTATTTGGAGATTATATAATTTTGTACTTGACAAAACCGGAGAGAGACATTACAGCATTGTAGAACATTTTGAGACAGCTTCACGGCTTTTCAGGATACAAAATTAATGAAGTTAAAACAAAGGCAATAGTGGAAAATTATGTACCCACATATGAATTGGTTCAACAATCTCCATATTTATGGGGACATAAAATGAAGTATTCAGGAGTATGGATTAAAAATTATTCTTGTGCGGCAGCTAAGGGTATGTGGGAAGAGACTAAACAAAAGATAATACAAAAACTGAGGAAATGTAAGCTTTGTTATGCAGATATGGGTAGTAAAGTCCCATTAGCCTTATACCCAGGTCAGGCATATTTTTATCAACCATTGGAGAAGTTGTGGATAACAATAAAGAGCTGAAGGACTTTATGTTGGAGGGGAAGACAGCAAGAGTCAAGTGGGATAAGCTGATTCTTCAGTAGGACAGGTTGGATTGGGATTACCCAATTTTAAGTGGTATTTTAGCATTACACAGTTAAGACTGCTGTATGTAGCGCAAGCAGAAAACTATAATTCAAAATGGAAAGGGATGATGATGAAACGGGGGTGAGGCTCAAGAAACAAGGCAAGTCTGGGATTTTGGATGCAGGCCTTTAAGGAGAATAACAGTAATCATACTGAATGTTATATCTAGAAGTTAGCAGAAAGTATCCTAAAAACTAAGCAAACATAGGAATGCAGGGAAGAGATTCTGCCAATAAGGATGCCTGCGATTAGGGCTATAGACAGTAGGCAAGATGGGTCTGGAAACAAGGAACCAATGTATTGGGCGCAAATAACTGGAGAGGGAAAGATGATAGACTAGGAAGATGCCAAGAATATATAAGAGGTAATGTAGAGTTGCATTGGGGTAAGAAATATAAACCTTTATTGGGGGTTAGTTTAACCAGTAGTGGGGAAAAGCAAGAAGCAGCAAAGTTAGAGAGGGCCCTTATTATTGAATATGGGCCAGTGGCAAGAAAGGTTGTTAATAATAATTGGAATATTTTAAAGAGTGAGCCACATCTGTGTAAAATATTATGTAGAGAACCTACCTTTATTTTTAAAACAGGTCCTAATTTAAAAGAGAAATTTGACAGAGCGATACTAATTCAAGATTGTTAAGGTATTCAAAGGAAAAGGACCAGAAAGTGTGGTACATGTGCCCAATGCCCTTTTATTTTTGAACAGGAAACTTTAATCTTGGAAAACGATTTAAGTTTCTGTTATGAGGGAATTGTCAGTTGAAAGGGTGATTTACCTCACTAAATGTATGGGGTGCCCAGCTTACTATGTAGGTAAAAACGGAAAGATATTTCTGTAAAATAATATATGAGCATCAGTGTCAGATTAGTAAGCAAAATAAAAATAATGCTTTATAATCGCACTGTAATGTGTCCATCTTATAAAAAAAATTGTTTTGGTATATTGGAACATAAAAACTAACCCTAGGGGAGGGGATATTAGAATTAGGTTAGAAGAGAAAGAAGTCAAATAGCAGCTCAGATTACATGCTTCTCATTTTTCAGAATTAAATGAAAATATTGCTTTACAACCTGTTTTAAAAGTTAGTGCATGTGTTTATTAATTTAATTGATGTGTTTCTTAGTAAAGTGTTCTTAAGTATTTTTAATAAATAAACTTTGTAAGTGGTACAGCATTTTTAAACAATATTTATTAAAGTGTTTTGTGCTGTTTTGGTATTTTTTTGTACTGTTTTAAAATATATATTTTTAATAAGTTAATTAAAATGGATTTTTTAAAATGTATGTAAAGGGAAGTGGTTTACAAATGGAAAGTGATTCTGAGGCAGTCCTAGTTTATACAAGGATGAACGCTCTTAATTTGCTTGTAATGAATAGTCGTGTTTTTATTTAACAAATTCTGTCTTAAAGTAATAGAGTTCATAAAGTCCATTGGACTGTTTGCGATACTGTATTTGGTGATGGTTGTTTAGTGTATTGCTGCACTTTTCCTTATCATAATTTTATAACTGACAAAACCAGAAAGACACATTAAAATATTGTAGCACATTTTGAGACGGTTTCATACTTTTGCAGGATACAGAAGTAAAGAAGCTAAAGCAAAGGCAATAGCGGTACATTATATACCCAAATATGAATTGGTTCAACAATATCCATATGTATGGGGACATGATAAAATGAAGTATATGGGAGTATGGATTAAAAATGTTTCTTATGTGACCGCTAAGGATATGTGGGAAGAGACTAAACAAAAGATAATACAAAAACTGAGAAAATGGAAGCTTTATTGCACAGATATGGATAGTAAGATACAAACAGTTAATATGTTTATAGTCCCATTAGACTTTTACACAGGTCAGGCATATTTTTATCAACCAGAGGAGAAGTTCTGGATAGCAGTTAGTAAAGAGCTGAAGAACTTTATCTTGGAAGGGAAGACTGCAAGTGTCAAGTGGGATAAATTGATTACCCGATTTTAAGTGGTATTTTAGAGCTACACAGTTAAGACTCCTATACATAGCGCAAGCAGAAAACTATAATTCAAACTGTAAAGGGATAATGATGAAACAAGGGGGAAGCTCAAGTAACAAGGAGAGACTGGGATTTTGGATGCAGGCCTTTAAGGGGAGAATAACATTAATCATACCGAATATTATATCTTTAAATTAGCAGAAAGTATTCTAAGAACTAAGTGAACATGGGAATGGAGAAAGGAGATTCTGCTGATAAGGATGTCTGCAATTAGGAATATAGACAGTAGGCAAGATGAGGCTGGAAACAAAGAAGCAAGGTATTGGGAGCAAATAACTAGAGAGGGAAAGATGATAGAATGGGAAAATGCCTAGAATTTATTTGGACAGCAAGTTAGAGATTGCCTTATATCAGAGTATAGGCAAAGAGAAGAAAATGGGGGGAGGGGGTCCAAAATGAAAGACCAGCACTGGTAGAGTTTTATTAGAGTCTACAACATAAGTTGCTGTTAAAAAAAAATAGTTAGTACAGCATATAAAATATTGCATGATAACAATAAGAATAAATCTGAGGAGCTTAGAAAGGATTGGGAAGAGAGATTGGATAAGCAATTCACAAAAAAACAATGGGAGGATATATGTATGCATCTCTCCCAAATATGCAACAAAATCTAGAAGGTTTAGGATTTTTGTTTGGAAATGTTTACATAGACATTTTTATTACCTCACGTAGACGCCAGAGAATTTTTCCTCAGGTAGACAGCAAATGTTGGAGGTGTGACGGGGAAGAAAGAGGTAATTGGGAACATATTTTCTGGGAGTGTGGTGAGCTGATGGCCTTTAAGGATTCCCTGCTGAATGTACTGTCAGAGATGGTGGGTGGCAGATTGGTGTGACAAGGGAGGTGATTTTTCTGAGCTATGGTATAGAATCAGAATTGCTTAGGCGTGGTAAGGCCTTGCTGTGTCCAGTTTTTCTGGCTGCCAAAAAACAATTGCTAGAAAATGGAAATGAAAATATAAACCAACTGTACAAGAAGTAGTGAATATAGTAACAGAGATAAAGCAACTGGAACTGAGATATTTAGAAAAGGGTAGGAGCAAACTACATAGGAAAAAATGAGAATTGTCAGAACAATACATACAGGGGAGGAATGAGGTTTAAAAGAAGGCAAGACTTAAATGAGCTATGTAATGTTTGACTAAAATGACTGGGTAGATTGTAAGTGATGTATATTGTTTGCAAGTGGGAGTGTGTCTGTACGGTGTAAGTTGTAAAATACTTGGAACTAGGATTGTGTTGGTGTGGTTTGTTTTCATTTATATAAATGTATGATTGCCTATGTCATAAGTGGTGGTTTAATAAAGATGTTTCTTGTTACGAAAAAAAATGTCCTCTTCAAGGTCAAAAGCACTGCATTGATGGGCTTCGATAACATCCCGGGATGTTTTAATAAACAGCATGAAACATTACTTCTCTGGTTCACTTGAATCTCTCTTCAGCTGGAACCTTCAGTCAGGTTTTGTGCCCAAAGAATGGAAGATGGCTACAGTCATTCCCTTGTACAAAGGATCTCCAGCCATTGATCTGAATAACTGCAGGCCCATAAGTCTTACTAGCCTCATATGTAAGGCCATGGAAAGAGTCATCATGGACGTGATAAATGAGGACATGGGTAAACTGCAAATGCTGGACCCATCACAGTTTGGCTTTATTAAGGGAAGGTCATGCATATTAAATGTGGTGGACTTTTTTGAGTGTGTCACCAAAACATTGGATTGAAGGTAAGACTGCACACAACTCACCTCAACCTGGCCAAGGTTTTGATAAAATACCCTCTCAGGCAATTATATACAAGCTCACTATTTATAAACCCTTTTTATCACCCACTGGATAGCCAAATGGGTCACTGATAGGACCCAGGAGGTCAGAGTAAGTGAGGCTGTCTCCACCAAGAGACCAGTCACTATCCCAGGACTCGGTACTGGGCCCACTCCTTTTTGGCATCTATTTTTCTGAACTGGAAGCAAATGCTGAAGGTTTTTTGCTGAGTAAGATTGCAGATGATTGCAAACTGGGGGTTATCATCAACTCTCCTGCAGACACTAGCATTCTTCAAGAAGGTGCATCTCTGACTAACAAATGGTGCCAAAGCCATGGTCTTCAACTCAATCCTAAGACATGCATAATTTTACCCTTTGGGAAGTCAACCATCCTGACTAATTACCATATTGATAGTACACCCATAAGTGTCACTCCACTGGTCAGTGGGTCTGGATATGTACGCAGACAGTTGCCTTACCTTCGACCACCACTTGGCCGCTGTGGTGAGGAAGTCCTTTTATGTTGAGCAGCGTATAAGTAAGGGCATGGCATCTAGGTCCAAGAAGGTCATTATCTCACTGTACTCTGCCCTTGTTAGAATAATCATAGAGTAAAATGCTCCCTTTGGTATATACCCGACTAGGTATATGCAGCAACTAGAGCAACCTCGAAGGATCCATACAAAAAGAATACAAGGTGTAACAAACCTGCCTTGTGAAGAGCGCCTTAAAGCCCTTTCCCTTTACTCGGTCTCTTGTAGATTGCTGAGGGGGTGATCTATGCCTGGTCTACAAGACATCTGCAAACCCCACACTTTTAAATGTCCTACATATAAGTCAAAGAGAACAAGAAATACAAGGTCTAAGAATTGGATTTTGTCTGTGACTTAAGCTGAAAATACTGGAGAGACAGATGTGTCCCAGAGATTGCCCCTCCTGTGGAACAAGCATCCCATCCATGTGGAGCTGAGTTTGTCTATTACCCAGTTTAAGCACAATTTAGAGAAGTAGATAGGGAATAGGAAATTTACACCAAGCCTGGTACCCATGTTCAGTATCGACAGAAGTACCTCATAATGCCTGACCCTCAATGTCCTGTTTGGATGCAGGATATCATTATTCTTTCGGAAAAAACTTGACTAGGCTTAGAAAAGGCCTCCCATGTCATTAGCCTAGTAATACTCTATGAATATATGCCCTTTTCTGGATTTGTGAAATTAAAAAAAGAAGTAATTTGCAAATAAAGCTAACTTTTCTTAATTACTATGCCAGTTATATTCTTGAATTTATGAATCTCACAGTTTTCTTGCTAACTGTTCTGAATATAAAGAAAATACAGGGGAAAGAAGGCACTCCTGCTTGGTTAATGGGTTCAAACACAGCTTGTCAGAGATTTCCTCCCGTCTTAATTCGTGCTTCTGACCATTCTCGTTTTTTTTTTCTTAACCCTGTTAATCTATCACAGAATGCAAATGCTACTATTGACTTATTCAAAATCCTAACTGCCTGTTGTCTGTGCTTCAAGACCTACCAACAATAGTGATGTTTTCTTACACTGTTTCCTTCTGGATGTTTGTTTTTTTTAACATTGTGAAATGTTTACCTCCCCTCCGCAAAATCACATGCATCTAAATCAACTTAGCATCTTTGCCATTGTTTTAACTAGTGTATACATAAACAATTTACAATTCTCTTTTCCATTGTTCGTGATACCCTGCCGAAGTCCTTATTAAGTTCACATGCTCATTTCTTTCCATAAGAATCTCATGTAACATTGTTGTTTGCCCCTATACTTAATATATTTTAATATTTTCTACTTTTGATCTATACCTGTTAGACTGTCTGCATTCAATATTACTACTGACAGAGCAGACATTCTGATAAAAAGCTATTACTCCCACATATTATACATGACTTTTACTTTAAATGTGTGTTTCCAACTTGCAGCATACATGAAAACGCTATTTTTGGTATGCTGATATTGTATGTAGTTGCTTCTTCTCATGTCTTGGAACGCATGACACCTTTTCACTGACTTTGTTTTAATAAAAACAGTTAAGAATGAATAAAAAAAATAAAATATAAATTTTTAACCTTCATCCTGTTTTAACTCTCAGCAGACAGAAATGAATAAACTTTACAGAATTGGAGTTTACCCCTCCAAATAAGAGAAGTTGCCTGAAAATGATAGCTGCTCCTACAGGCATTAACTGTCTTTAAGTTACAGTTTACTGGTCTGAATTGCATATTAAAACATATGTTCCCACTTAAATAGATTGATTTCTAGTCTGTTGTTATCTTTGTTCCCTTCTCAGATGTAAAAACAACTTGCATGTCTTCAGTTAATGTTAGGTTTTAGCCTCAAGAAAAAGTGCACTGGCTACCCATAGGTAAATGCATTTTACCGGACTTTGTTTTGTTTGGTTGAGGATTTTCATTAAAACAAACACACACACACTCCTAGAACCTGTTATCTTAATACCAACACACAACACTGTGTTCACCTTCAAATAATGAAGTTTGACCTTCCTGATAGGAACACATGTCCTGAATCAACAGCCACACACACACACACACACACACACACACACACACACACACACACACACACACACACACACACACACACACACACACACACACATTACCTACCCTAACGTTAAGGTTATCCATGATAAGATGCATGTTGCAGTCTGTGCCCTCACAGTAATTTCTGCCTGTTCTCATCTCATCTTTATTCCCCTCTTAGATGTGAAACATCAGCTTGTATACTTTCAGAAAACATTAACTTTTAACATCAAAACGATATTCTGGCTTTTATTGCCTGTTCCCTGCGGTCAGCTTGTCTCGATTGAAACATAAGAAGAAAATGTGCAGCTGCTCTCAGTGGCAGACTTCTCAAATCATACTGAACATTTGTTTGCTAAAGGAACATTTTTCATTACATTGTGTTCTCTTACTTACTTCCTTACACCAACAATTTGTTAGATTATGCCAAGGGCCTTAATCCAGATATTCACCTGTGCAAAATTTACAGAAACATATCAACTCTTCATAGATTATGATCTGTGCAGTTTTATACCCCATCCCCCACCTCAGTAACCCAAGATTACAGCCCATTAATTTAAACATGCTTTTGCCCAGACTTTCTTTTCTGTTTGTTGCACTTAAAACTAAAAACTAGTATCCTTATGACATACAAGAATAACTGAAAATGTTTTTCTCTCTAGCATGCAATTTTTATCATGAAACATTTTATAAAAATACTGTTAAGAACAAAAATTGTTTTACTTGCAGTTACCTTTTTCATTATTCTTTCTATCCTGTTAGTCCTTCCAAGCATTAATGACATCAAGTGGGATATGTTTTTCAGCCCCCTACAAGATTAAGAAAGTCAAAAGTCCAATCTTTCCATGTTTTCTTGTACGGCTGCATTTCACAAGTGTTTGTTTTTAATCTCACATTTATTCACTAATGTCAGTGTTGGTGTTGGTCTTTCTGTTCATCTTCACCTCCCATACCCAGACTCCAGTTCAATTCCAAGGTACTTCCCGTTCTTCTGGTTAACTCCTCTGTGTTTTTTTTTCTTTCAAGCATTTTCCTTTGGAACATTGGAAAAGGTTTTGCTGGCAAAGTCACTGTATGATTTTTCTTTTCAGAAGAATGAGAAGCAGAGGTCCCCTTTTGTTTGATAGCTCACTTTTTTGTTAGACAGGCTTTTTTATTTCCTTCTTAGCCTGTTCTGCACCAAAAATGACTTTAATTCTCCAGGAAAAAAAATATTCTGAAGACAGCTGGATTCAGCAACTTGAATCTCATACCTGCCTCTCGACATTTCCTGATTGCTGGGATAAATTCTTCTGCCTATTGTACAGTGAAAAAATAATTTTCTACAAACACACTACTTTTTTCCAATTTTTAATACTTTGCCCTTCTGCCACCATTTTTATAGGGATCAACTCTTTCTGTTGACATGATTGCTTCTTTACTAGTACAGGTCATGGTTGCTTTCTCATGGCCAGGTTTAGAGCAAATGCACAGTTTGCTTTTTCAATTGGCAAATCCTGCTGTGGAATACCAGCCCAGCTGCTTATTTGTGTTTTAATAACGTTAATACAGTCTATTCCTTCCAGTTTCTTTGTTAAGCAGAAAATCTCAGGTTTTCCCTGCATGCTGTACTGACCTGTGATTTTTGCGTTTTTATCATTTCACTTGAATAGCTGTTTAGAGCTTCTTCCATTTTTTTCCAGCCTTGTCTTACGTGACTTGATAAACTCCTTCAAGTGTTTTATTTATCAGCTCTAAGCACATTTAATTTATTTTTTCTTCTAGGTTAGTGGAAGCCATGTCTTATACCAAGGCTCGAGCTTGAACTTCTTTTTGCTGAACAGCTACAGGATTCTTCCCAGTTATTGTTTTCTGTTCACCTTTTCTAGTCTATTCAGGCTGTACAAGTTTCTTCTCGTTTGCCGTCCAGGTAGTGTACTTACTTGCCAGTAACTGAATTTACTAAAACTGGCAGAGTTTTTTTGCCTCTCTCATAGGTTGGTACTGGGCTATCTGCCCGAAGGCATATATTAGCCCAGCCACGTTGTGTGGTATTCACCTCCCTTTAGTAGTTCCCTAGACCCTTGTACTAGCAGCTAGTACCCTTGGCACCTATTTAGTAGTGATGTTGGTGTGATCCCCGGTGTGAACTTTGTTACCCATCCACTCATCAAGGTTCCTCTTGAAGAGTGATAGTGAGGGGCTCTGTCTTATGTAGATCGGGACCCTGTTCCATAGTAAGGGAAGTCTCTGCGAAGGGAATCTATTCCTCCAGCATGTTCTAGTCATTGTTGTGTTGAGGTTTATATCCCTAGAGTGTGTAGCTCGAGTAGATTTGGTTTTGCTAAGATGGAGCATGTTCAACAATTCTGGGTTGGACATGGCTCTGTACGTTAGACAGAGATCGCCTGTGAGAAAGCGGTATGCAACAGAGAACAGTCTTAGCTTTTTCAATCGTGCTGCATAGGGCAACTGTTTGAGGCCAGTAATCCTCTTGGTTAGGTACCTCTGTGGTCTCTCCAGCTGCTGGAGATGTCTAGCCAGGTACATTCCAATTGGTGCATTGTACTCAATAATGGGGCTGATGAGGGAAGAGTACAGGGGCACCATTACATCCTTAGATCTTGATGCAAACCCTTTCGTGATCAGATGGGTCGCATAGAAGGATTTTCTAACCACTTTGGCAACATGGTTATCAAAGGAAAGCTGACTATCTGCTTGGGTCCCTAGATCCCTTATTTCTTCTTCAGATTTCAGGGGATTACCTCCTCTGTTGTAGTTTGCGGGTACTCTGTTTTTTCCAAAGGGGTTTACTATGCATTTTTTTGCATTTAGCTTGAGACCATGGCTTTGACACCATGCATCAGTCTCATTTAGGCCCTTCTGGAGGATCTCCATGTCAGCCGGAGACTCTATTATAGCACCCAGTTCGCAGTCGTCTGCAAACTTAGCCACAGCCCTTCTGTGCTTGCCTGTACTTCTGAGAAGTATATGCCAAACAGGAGGGGCCCCAGGACAGAGCCCTGAGGCACACCACTCGTTACTGGTCTGGATTCGGACATAGATCCCGCTACTCTTACTTTATGGGATCTGTCCGAGAGCCAGTTTGTGATCCATCTTGTGACATAAGGGTTTATGTCCAGGCTGGTGAGCTTATCAATAATACCTGAATGGGGAATGGTGTCAAATGCTTTAGCAAGGTCAAGGTAGGCCATGTGTACCTCCTTTCCCTTATCTATAGCCTGAGTAACTGCCTCAAAGAAATCCACCATCTCTCTCTCTTTTTATTTTTTTACACCGTGAAAGCTGAAATTAAGCTGTTGATCAACGTACAGCTGTCTTGGAAGTCCAAGAGACTTTTTTGTTATATCACTTTGGGATATACAGTTAACAAGATATTTTTTGTTATATCTGTTTGGCATATACATTTCTTAACTAAGATAATTATTTGTGAAAGTTTGTGCTTTTTTGTCTAGACAGTTTGAGGGACCACCTCAAACCAACTACCAAGTTTCCCCTATTGCACTTTTATTGTTTCCAGCATTTCCCAAGTATCTAAACATGCCTTAAAGAGTGTAATTGTGCAGATACTATGTGTAAGTTCTCTGCATATGCTACTGTTTTGAGGAGGTATGCCAGGGTATGGAACACGTTTTCTGATCTGGTGAAGTCTTAAGTTTGAATTCAGCTTTAGATATGGTTTTATTTGGCTTATCTGCTACTCAGGTTCTTAAACAATTTGATGACAGAGGGAAGTTAATTCATGGATGGTTCAAGGCTCCTGAGAGCACCCCAGCACTATCAGGTTATACCTCATATCATGCGTTCCGGCCCCAAAATCCAGACCGAACCACAAAAGGAGGGGGGGTATCCATATTCATAAAGGATACCCACACCTCCAGGTTAGTGGCAACGCACGAAGCATCGGAGACCATCCAGGTGCAATTAACCATAGGTAAAACTGCCCTACAGTTTGTAACATGCTACAGACCACCTTCTCAAACTCAGGAAACCCACACAGCCTTCCTGAAGACACTGGAGAGTATGAATGTCTCTCCAAACACCATCATATTGGGTGACTTCAACTACCCAAACATAGACTGGGAACATTACTCAAGCCCCAACACCCTAGCCCAAAGGTTCCTTGAGTTCATAAACTCAAATGCTATGGAACAGCTAGTCACCATTCCCACAAGAGGAGAAAATATACTAGACCTGATCATCACAAACATGGGGACAAAATGCTCCACACCGGAAGTATATCCCTCATTGGTGAGATCAGACCATAAATTAATCTCACTGGAGATCCAGATCCGCCCCACCCCAGCAAAAAGACCACAGTGAAGAACTTCTCAAAAGCAAACTTCACACTTCTTAAGACTGGAGTGGTATCCTTCAAGGCCCCGAGCCAGTGGAAACCACAACCCACGCTGCTGAAACCCTTACAAATGCCTTCTACGAGCACCTCCAGGAATGTATGGATCAAGCAATCCCTAATAAAATCAAGACCCTTTCCACCAAAGGCAGGCGCCCGGTCTGGTGGACTCCAGCCATAAACAAACTCTACAGCAAGAGGAGAAAGCTACTACATGACAGAGCAAAATCCCTAAATGGGAAGGCATCTCTGATCAATACTAGCAAAAAACTGCGATCACTCATAAAATCATCCAAGGCCAACTTTGAGAGAAAAATCGCTAATGACACAAAAGACAATCATAAAGCCTTCTTTAGCTATGTTAGAAACCTGGGTGGAAACTCCCAGATATGCTCAGAATTAGTCCAAAATGATAAAAAAATCACTGAACCCACAGACATTGCCAACATACTGGCAGACAGGTTCAGTGCAAATTTCTCCCCTCCCTCCCCCCCAAAAGGAGAAATATCTATCCCACCAGAGTCTAGCCTCCCAAACATCTCAGATGCCCAGGTGAGAGCTGCTCTCTCTAAAGCAAAAAACACAGCATCAATGGGACCGGATGGTGTCCCCGGCTGTGTACTACACGAACTCAATGAGGAACTAAACCCACACATAAAGCTGCTGTTTAATCTTAGCCTTACTACAGGATACGTACCCAAAGAATGGCGTACGGCAACTGTGGTCCCACTCCACAAAGGTGGTGCTTCTACGGACCCTGGAAATTACCGCCCCATAAGCTTGACTTCTGCAAAGCTATGGAGGGGATCATAATGGAACTCATAAATAAAGACATTGGGGACCTACAGACACTGGATCCTACCCAATTTGGCTTTGTCAAGGGCAGATCCTGCCTCTTGAACTTGGTCGACTTTTTCGAAACAGTCACTAAGGCCATTGATGAGGGTAAGGCAGTTCACACAGCCTACCTTGACCTAGCAAAAGCGTTCGACACAATACCCCACTCGGGCATCATAGAAAAGCTCACCAGCTTAGATGTAAACCCATATGTCACAAGATGGGTTGCAAACTGGCTCAAGGACAGAACACACAGGGTTAGAGTTGCTGGTGCCATGTCAGACTCTAAGTCGGTCATGAGCGGTGTCCCACAGGGCTCAGTCCTGGGCCCCCTCTTGTTCGGCATTTATTTTTCTGAAGTGCAGGCAAACATAGGGGGATTGTGGCTGACAAAATTTGCAGATGACTGCAAACTGGGCACCATAATTGACACTCCATCAGACACAGACATCCTCCAGAAAGGTCTCATAGAAATGGATAACTGGTGCCAGAGCCATGGCCTTAAGCTAAATGCCAAAAATGTATAGTCATACCCTTTGGGAAAAACAAGGTAACCCCTAATTACCACATAGGTGGTAATCCATTAAACACGGAAGAAGTTATCAGGGACCTGGGGACCCAAGTTGACAGTAACCTCTTTGACACTCACATTGCCAAAGTGGTTAGGAAGACCTTCTACATTGCCCACCTGATCATGAAGGGATTCACATCCAGATCAGGAGAGGTCATTGTACCCCTGTACTCTTCACTTATCAGACCAATGATTGAGTACAACGCCCCATTCGAATGTACCTTACCCGACACCTGCAGCAGTTGGAAAGACCCCAAAAGTTCCTCACCAAAAGGATAAAGGGGCTCAAACATATGTCATACGATGCCCGACTGAAGAAACTCCAGCTCTATTCAGTCGCATACCGCCTGCTCAGAGGTGATCTGTGCCTGACATACAAGGCCATGTCCAACCCGGAATTAATGGACATGCTCCACCTCAAAAAATCCAAATCCACCAGAGCCACGAGAGCAAGAGACTTAAACCTCAACACGGATATAAATAGGACGTGCTGGAGGGACAGATTCATCACCCGGAGACTCCCTACACTATGGAACAGAATCCCAGTCCATGTGAGGCAGAGCCCCTCACTGACTCTGTTCAAGAGAAATCTTGACGAGTGGATGGGAGATCGTAGGTTTACCCCGGGAATCATCTCTATATCACTGCTGGACAGAGGCACAGCAAACTAATGGGTATAGTATTCTCATCATAAGGGGTGGTGAAAGCCACACACACTCTGGCTAGGCTTATAAATGCCCTAGGGCAGATAGCTTAGTATGAACCTATGAACCTGTGAGTTTCTAAGATTTAACCCCAACCGCCTTTTGCAAATCTCCCAGCTCTGCTTTCACATCTAAGAAACAAAACATGGAATACCTGCATTTTCAGGCTAATCAGGAAAATGGAAAGAGATGGTAAGTGGGGAACAATAAGAAGCAAGGATCCTTTCCAAGAAAGTAACATTCTGCAACTTCAGAATGACTATACTAGCATTCATCTACCAACCCCCTCCCCTCCTGCACCAATCTGAAAATAAACTTTCCCAATAACTGGCTCTGTATAGTTCCCATTGGCAACAAATTGTGACAAACTCATCAGTGCTAAAGGTAGTTCAGGAGGGATATATCTGGCACTGGGTACAGAATCATCCTTTTTGGGGAATTTCTCCTTCCCCACCTTCTGAACCAAACAGAATTTTTCCCACAAGTTCTTCAGCACTTACTCTCCCTAAGAGTCACAGAGCCAGTTCCATTAAGTCATTCCCTCCAATACAGCTCTTTTGAGTGTTTACCTTTAATTCCCAGTGGGTGTGGCTTGAGCATTTAAAAAATGAAGTTGACACCTTACAGTTCTAACCAATACTCATTGACAGAGGGCAAGTAACAATACAATTGTTTCCCATCCTGTATTCTTCAAGAGAAAATATTCTGATACATTGTATGTAGCATGGTTTTGCAATTATTAATTCAAATATGAACAAGCAGTATTTGACGCCTAGAGGCACAGTAGGAGGTAACTGCAGAAACGCCTGGAGGTGCACTCTGCAGTAGTGAGTTAAATCAAAGGGACAAAGGGTTCTCTTCCAGAATCATTTCTGATAACAGAGAGTCACCTCGGCCACCAGTTCCAGATCTTTCTTTCCTAGAGCTATATGTAGAAGTTCCGAAATTCAAGAAGCTGAAACTTCAGAGTCTGTCACCTCTCAGTTCCAAGGAAAGTTTTGTGGTAACGTTAGACCCAAAAGATGCATAGCATCACATTCCCGTACCTAAAGGCTTCAGGAAATGTTTCATGTTTTCTTTGCCTGGGTCATATTATCAGATCTGATGTCAAGTTTTCATTCTGTCCTCAGCTTATGTGTTCAGATCTGACCCGTGGATCTGACTCTGGCATTGCAAAAGCTTTTGGCAACCTGAAAAACTCTCAAGCTACTCCCTTACCCGTAATGCACCAGTCCCATTTACCTCAAATTTCGTTTGTTACTTGAAAGCAGGAGACATGGTACCAGCTTCTCTTGAGCAGATGTGTTATTTTTTTTTTCAAAAGTGATATTTTTTCATTCTTACTGTTATATCTAAATATGTGTATCTAAATCCTTCTAATCTTCATTTTCATATTTCGTTAAGCTCCCTTTTTCTGTACAGTTGTACTCCTCCATATACTATCGTTAGCATACTTTCCTCTACATTTCTGTAGTTCTTTAATACTATTGTTGGTATTCCTGCCTTTCTGCTTTCCCTCTTTTACCTAAAGTTTTTCTTTATTATGATGGATAAAGACAAAAGCTCTGCTGGGTCTGAAAAATGTGAGCACACAATTCACTTTTCGGATGCTCACATACTTTGTGTGTATTGTTTGGGTCCACCCCACCTACAGGAAAACTGTGGGATATGTCATGCTTTCAACCCTGGTGCTCTGGTTGAATGTAAAAACAAATTGATTCTCAGTGGATTGCTTCCCTCTTCCTTTAGTGAGGCATAATCTGGAGCATCCCCTTCCTCAAGTATATCTTCAGAAAACTCTAAGAAAAGACCTTCTTTGGATCTGTCAACTTCCTTGAATCCTAAACAAAAGAAGATTAAGTCCTTTGATCCAACCTCAACCTGGGATCCAAAATGAAAGTGAAGAGATTCCTTCATCTGACTACACTATTGGATCTGAAACCTAAAATGATTAAAGTTATGTCAGATCAGAGTGCTTCAGATCTGACTGTGAAAACATTAGATTTGACAACTGACATTCCTTGTCTTCCAAGAAAGTACAGTTGTGTACATTTACCATAAATGTAGATGTTTGAGTGTATTCACTGCTGCAGTCATTACATTTGGGTAATCTGCTGGCAGGTTGCCCTCAGTCGGCCTGATTAACAGTCTTGTGTCCTGCGTCAGTTGCTGTCCCTTCTTCCATGATGTCAGGTCATCAGGGGTATAAAACATGCAGCCAACGCCATTAGTTTTCTTGTCCCAGATGTCAGATGCCCCCCAAATGGGGAGCAGTATATATATATATATATATATATATATATATATATATATGTATATATATAAAGAAACACAGAAATATACCTCCAAACAAAAGCAAATACACCAAAAAGGCTTTTAAGCATAATAAAAGAAATAAGAGGTATAGTAAAAGAAAAACAGGGGGCTGGAGGGAGGGTAACCAGGACTGCAACAGTGAATACACTTGAACATCTACATTTATGGTAAGTGTACACTGTACTGTGTTCATCGTGTTTCACTGTTGCAGTCATTACATTTGGGTAGATTCCCAAAGCTAAGGTTGGGAGGATGGATTTATACAGCATTAGGACCAGCTATAAGGCCCTGCAAAACAGCAGTGGCAAAGCCAGCTCTGGATTTAGAGAAAATTAGTAAGTAGTAATGCTTGGTGAAAGTATGAACTGAACTCCAGGTAGCAGCTTCTAGAATATCCCTAGTAGGAACACCTCTGAGAAAGGCTGCTGAAGTAGATGCAGCCGTGGTGGAATGAGATCTGATCCCCTGGGGGATAGGTTTTCAATGGTGCTTATAACAGAAATGAATACAATGGCTTATCCATTTAGAAATGGTTGGCTTTAAAATAGCCTTCCCCTCTGTCCCTGCAGCAAATGCTACCAGCAGTTGTTCAGATTTTTTTCGAGGTTTAGTCCTGTCCAAGTAGAATCTAAGTTGTCTGTGTGTACATCCAATGAATGCAGAATCCGCACTCTCTTGCTCTTTTGATTAGGAAAGAAAGTTGGCAAATGAATGGACTGATTAAAAGCCACACTGGATACCACCTTGGGCATGAATGATGGATTGGTCCTGAGTGACACCCTGTCAGCATGAAAGATGATGAAAGGCTCCACTGCCATAAGGCCCTGAAATTCAGATATCCTTCTAGCTGAAGTGATTGCTAAAAGGAAGGCTGTTTTCCAGGGAAGAAAGTTTAAGTCTGCAGTTGCAGCTGGCTCGAAAGGAGGTAGAGTGAGTTTCTCCAATACAAAGTTAAGGTCCCACGCAGGGGTTGGAGCTCTCCTGGGTGGTCTCAAGTTTTTGGCCCCTCTGAGATGCTGCTTTAGAAGAGGATGAGAGAAGGGGGGGGGGGGTTCCCTGTTGTAATGAGCTGAAATGGCTGAGGCATGGATTTTTATGGAAGAAATGTCTAAAAAACAGATGAGACTCGCCACGGCAGAAGTATAAAATGAATCCTTTAATAACTGCAATATATAGTAAGTGCTTTCACGTCTACATAACGCTTCTTCAGACTTCAATACCTGCTCTAAAACACATCCATTTAAATAGTACTGCCTATAAATTTAATCCTATCGTATTCAACTCCATTACAACTTAATGAAACACATTTAAAAACACATACACTTTAAAACCAGTAGAAAATTCCTATACATACATATATATGTGCGTCTAACAAATGTATCTAAAAAATATATATAAAAAATAAAAATATATATACAACCAAAAATCAATGTGAGTAGGGATGTGCTGCTAAAAAAGGCTTCAGTCACCTTTTTTAAAAAAAAAACAGTTTTTACTAATGACATCTTTAATCTTCACATTTTTGTTGGAGTAAGGAATTACCATCATATTTATCTTAATTCGTTGGTCACCATTATTGATACTATCTATATTCCTTTGATTCCTATACAGGAAAGGTTTTCCTCTTCCCTTTCTCATGGGCATATTTACTTGATACACTCCTTCCACTTCTTTCTTACTATATCCCCTTGATGAATAGCTTCCAACTAACATATCTTGCTTCATTCTATGACTTTCATCATCAGTGGTGAGTTGTGACATTCTGAGTGTCTGACTTCTTACAATATTATGATAGATGTGTTGTGGATGCATACTACTGCAATGTAAATTGCTATTCCTCCAGCAAGGTTTTCTATATACTTCGGAATGTATCTTATTATCTTCTTTAATTATTTGTATATCCAAAAATTCCATCATAACATCAGAGCTTTTGAATTCAAAACTCAAGAAGTCAGTAGTACCATTTATGTAGTTAATAAATTCACTTAGCTCCATTTCAGTACCAGCCCATGTAAAAAGACATCATCTACAAAACGCTTATAGAACTTGATTTGGTCGCTATATAAAGTATTGGCCATAATGTAGTTCCTCTGCCAATATGCTAACACAAGGTTAGCATAAGAGTTCGCACAAGGGCTGCCCATGACAGCCCCTTTTTCTGTAAATAATATGTGCCATTATATAGGAAAACATTATTATTTAACACCAAACCTAGTAGTGCTAGGGTTCTAATAATTATACTCCTAGGGATTCCTTCTTCAATTAATAGAAGTCTTACAAACTCCATTCCTGTATCATTCGGGATTGAGGTGAACAATGAGACAACATCCAGGGTAACTAATAACTTATTACTTACATTATTTGTCGAAGACATGTAGTCACCATACCTCTCTAGGAACTCCTGACTATCTTTTAATATAGACATATTTCTGTCCACTATTGGTCTAAATTGTTTCTCAACAAAGATAGATGCGAGTTCTGTTAACCACCCACCACCTGAGACAATAGGTATCATGGGTGGATTTACTAGAGTTTTATGTATTTTGGGGAGTCCTCTGAAAGTAGGAACCAGTGGTTTTTCAACCAAGAAATATTTATACAAGTCATCATCAATAGTATTGCATAAAAGGAGGTCATACAATTCTGAATGCATACTCTTACTCTATATAGCTGCACATTGTTCAAGGTTTGATATGTCTCAATGTCCTCCAGCATATTAGTTATAGTTTTAGAATACATATCACAGTCTAAGACCACAATAGCGCCACCTTTGTCTGCTTGTCTAATCACTATATCGTGATTATCCTGCAGTTTCTTAATAGCTTGGAATTCGTCATGAGACAAATCTGGTTTACTTCTCAAATTGTAAAGTTCAGCTAAGTCACGCTCACAAGCTTTCTCAAAACTTTCTAACAGAGGATGTTCTTGAGGAACAAAAGTGGAAGGCTTGGTAAATACATTCCTATTTTCCATATCATTATCGCCAAATAACATTCTCAAATTCACCTTTCTAGTAAACATTCTTATGTCTACCAAAATATCAGTTACATCTACTGATTTAGATGGTATAAAGGAGAGGCCTAGATTTAGTAGGGAACTCTCACTTTCAGTTAAAGTATATTTAGATATATTCACTATCAAGTCTTCTTTACTGGTCAAAGTACCTTTTTCTGAAACTCGTGTCTTTCTCCTGATGTCTTCCTTTTTCTGGTGCCCCTATGGCGACCATCCGACCGATGTCATCAGTCGGATGGGTAAAGGAAAAGAAAACGCTGGGTTAATTCCCTGGGAAGTTATCAGCAGCGATGGGTTATTTTTGTCCAAACCACATTCCTCCTTCCTCCTAGCATCTACCATAGTTGTTGCATCATCAAATCATTTTGATGATGATGAAAGTTATAGAATGAAGCAAGATATGTTAGCTGGAAACTTTTCATCAAGGGGACATAGTAAGAAAGAAGTGGAAGGAGTGTATCAAGTAAATACGTCCATGAGAAAGGGAAGAGGGAAACCTTTCCTGTATAGGAATCGAGGGAATATAGATAGTATCAATAATGGTGACCAACGAATTAAGAGAAATATGATGGTAATTCCTTACTCCAACAAAAATGTGAAGATTAAAGATGTCATTAGTAAAAACTGGGGCATTTTAACCACTGATGATAGAATTGCAGGGCTAGTGGGTCCCCAACCTAGTTTCTCATATAGGAACACAAAGTCATTAAAGAGGTTATTGTGCTATGAAAACAACAAAGAAGGGCCTGTTACATCCAATAGACAAGGCACCTTTCCCTGTGAGGATGCAATCAATGTGTCTATATGTCTGGTAATAATCACTTCATACATCCAGATACAGGCTATGAATACAGGCTTAATTTCTATGCTGATTGCAAATCCAGGGATTTAGTATATCTGGCTGTCTGTCAGACATGCCAGTCTTTTTACATAGGCAAAACTAATAGAAGCCTTCATGAATATTTAAGAGAACTTGCATATGCGATCAACCGAGAGGATGATCGCAGTGCATTAGCTTGGCATGTGTTAGATGTAGGAACATTATATAAATTTAAATTCAATGTCCTAGAATTAATAAATAAGACAGATAGACTAGGTGACACCAGGAATCATACTGAGGAATGTGAGAATAGGTGGATATTAAAACTTCAGAGTCACAGGGGACATGGACTTAATGAAAAGGTGACTCTGAAGCCTTTTTTAGCAGCACGTCCCTACTCACATTGATTTTTGGGTGTATATATATTTTTATTTTTTATATATATTTTTAGATACATTTGTTAGACACACATATATTATGTATCTATAGGAATTTTCAACTGTTGGTTTTAAAGTGTATGTGTTTTTAAATGTGTTTCGTTAAGTTGTAATTGAGTTGAATGCGATTGGATTAAATTTATAGGCAGTACTATTTAAATGGATGTGTTTTAGAGCAGGTATTATGAAGAAGCGTTATGTAGATGTGAAAGCGCTTACTATATACTGCAGTTATTAAAGGATTCATTTTATACTTCTGCCGTGGCAAGTCTCATCTGTTTTTTAGACATTTGGATTTGTTCTGAAGAGGCTTCTCATCCAGGACTGTTTGTTGGTTTTTGTACATTTTTATGGAAGAAAAAGACGGGCCCTCATGAACCATCTCAGTTAAGTACTGCAAAATCTGAGTTAAATTGGGCACCGCTGTGCTCATCCCTTGTGATTGATTCCAGGCACAGAATCTTTTCCATTTGTCAGCATAAGATTTTCTAGTACTCGGTCTTCTCGCTTACAAAATGACACCCATCACAGGTTTGCTGTGGGATGCTAAGGGTGAATTTAAGTGATTGGCCAAGCTGCAAGATTCAATGTTTGGAGCTGAGGGTGCAGAATTTGGTTCTCCTGCTGAGACAGTAAGGAAGGTGTCTGAGGCAGGTGCCACGGAGAAATGTACAACACACTGCGCAGGAGTGGGTACCAGTGTTGGCGAGGCCAGTCTGGAGCAATCAAAATAATTTTTGGTTTGTCCTGTTTGACTTTTAGTAGAACTTTGGAGAGCAAAGGCAGAGGGGGGGAAAGGCATAGACTGATAGTTTTTTTTCCAGCTAAAGGACAGAGCTTCCACTTTCCAGGCTTTTTTGTGATGAGTTCTTGTGCAAAATTTGTCCAACTGGTAGTTCTGGAATGAGACAAAAAGATCTATGTCTGGGCTCCCCCATTTGCGTGTCAACATGTTGAAAATCCGTAGTTCCAGTTTCCATTCGTGAGGGTCCATGAGATTTCTGCTTAGTTCGTCTGCCAGAACATTCTGCTTTCCTGGCAGGAATTGAGCTTGTAGTTGTACTTGGTAGCTCAAGGCCGTGTTCCACAATGCCATGGCTAGTTGCAGAGGGGGTAGGAATGTATACCCCCCTGCTTGTTTGTGTACCACATAACCGTGGTGTTGTCCGTCTTTATCAGTAATTGTCCTGGATGAAGGTAGTCCTTGAAGGCTGTCAGTGCATTATGTACAGCTAGCATTTCTTTTTGATTGATATGAAAGTGCATTTGATTTGGGCTCCATTTGCCCTGAATACACTTCCCTGCCAGATGAGCCCCCCATGCATAGTCTGATGTGTCTGTAGTTAGGGTTTGGGTGGCAGGGGGTGGTGTGAATGGTAGTCCCTTGTTTTGGTGGCAGGCCTCTGCCCACCATAGGAACTCTAGGCGCAGGCAAGGTATGATAGGAATCATTGTTTTCAGGCTGTGACAGTGTTGACTCCATAAACTTTTTAAGTACCTCTGAAGTTTCCTCATATGCAGTCTTGCATATGGAATTAGAAGAATGCATGAGGCCATGAACCCCAAGGCTTGAAGTATTTGCCTTGGAGATAGCAGGGTTCTTTTGGCCACCTATTTGAAGTAAGTCACCAATTGAATTTGCTTTTCTGGTGTAAGGAAAGCCATCTGGGCAGTTGTATTCAAGCTTGCACCAAGGAATGTAATTTTTTGAGAGGGTACCAGTTAAGATTTCTTTTCGTTTATGGTGTACCCTAGACAGGTTAGAAGTCTTTTTAGAAATGCCAGATGTTTTAGAAGAATGGCCTGGTTTTCTGCCTGAATTAGACAATCGTCCAGGTATGGATATATGTGAATACGTCTTTGCCTGCAAAATGCAATTACTGGAGCCAGGCACTTTGTGAATACCCTGGGCGCAGTAAACAAGCCAAAGGGCAGTGCAGATAACTGATAATGCATGCAGCCTGCTTTGAAGCATAGGAATCTTCTGCAAGATTCCCTGATTGGGATATGCAGGTAAACCTCTTTTAAGTCGAGAGTTGCCAACCAGGCATCCTTGCCTAGCATAGGAAGTAACTGGTGAAGAGTCAGCATTTCGAATTTTGGAATGTTCAGAAAGGTGTTTAGAGTAGAGAGGTCCAGAATTGGACACCATGATTTGTCTTTTCTGGGTACCAGGAAAAGTCTGGAATAGAAACCTTGTCCCTTTTCCTCTTCTGGTACTAGTTGAATAGCCCCCATGTTTAGGAGGGAAAGTACTTGTTTCTGAGCCTCTGCCCACTGATTTGGGAGCAGGTCTGGCCACTCGTTTGGATTTGGCAGCATGTGAAAATTAAATCTGTATCCCTGGGACACTGTATTTAAAACCCATTTGTCCTGGGTTATAAGTTGCCAGTTTCTTGAAAGAAGAGCCAGTTTTCCCCCCAAAGCGGCAGCTAATAGGTAAGTGCTTGGTAATTTCAAAGGGAAGTCATTGAGACTGTTTACCATAGGGTGGTGCCTTGTTGTTTCCAGATTTGGAAGTGGAAGCACCCCTTTGCTTAGTCCCTAGGTACTGAAACCTGGTGGTTTTGGAATGTCTGGGTTTAGCCGTAGTGGCTCTGGAAGGAGCTGGAAAGGACCAGTTCTTAGTAGGCCAATACCTACTAAATCCAAGAGGTTGCACTTGTAAGAAATCTTTCATAGTTTGCATAGATTTAGCTTTATCTTCCATCTTTTTTAGAACAGCTTCAACCTTATTGCCAAATAAAGGGTACTGCTGTAAAGGAGCATCCAAAAGTTTTGCTTTAACATGCAGAGATTGCTCCTTAAGCCAAACATGCTTTCTAAGCACAGATCCAGTAACAGCAGCCCTACAAGACGCCTGTAAGGAATCAAAACCACATTGCAAAGTATGTTTGCCAACACAGTCAGAAATCAACATCATTTTCTGTTTAAGCAGTCCAATAATATGCTGCTGATATTTTAACATATGAAATTGGCAGTTTAAAGCTCTGATTGCCAAGGTTGCAGAAGTATAAACCTTTTTACCCCATCTATCCAGCGCCCTGGAGTCTCTATCAGAAGGGATAGGATTTTTAGCAGTAGAAGCCTTAATGCCCTTGGGCCCCTGAGAAATGGTTTCAGGGTCCGCAGCAGGATTTTTGAAAAGGAATTTGTGGGACTCAGGAACTCTGTAGTACCTGTCTGGTTTGCTAGGGGCTGGAGGCAAGGAATCAGGGGCCATACTGGATTCTGAAAACACATCATCAACAATATTTAGTACATGAGGTATAGCCAAAGGCCTATGCTGAGGAAGAAGGAGGAAATCCCTAAGCCTCTTTTTGGATTCAGAGAAATCCTGACTTTCCCAGTGGATATGCTCGCTTAAGGTATGTAAAGTTTTCCCAAAAGAGAAATCCTCAGGGGAGAAGCAGAGGGAATGGAATCCTCTACATCAGAGTCCTCATAAGTAGGTATAGACAAATCCAGATCATTAAAAGAGTCAGAAGAAACAGAGTCCAGTTCAGAAGATTCATAGTCAAATTCAATCCTAAGGTTTCTTGGGGGGTTGACTACCCCTGATTAGAGTAATTAAATCCTCAGCCATTTTGATCATTTGTTTTTTTAGGCATAGGTTCCTGAACATGTGGTCTGGGTGTTGGTTTTTTAGATATAGATTGAGATTTAGGCCTTAGCACTGAAGTTGGAGTCTGTTTAATATGCAAGTCTGTAGGCCTGAATAAACCCTTAGAAGGCGGTGCCTGCTCAGAGGCTCCAGACCCATCCAAGGTAGAGACATCCGTAGGTTCCATATGTGAAGCATCTCATGGCATACCAGACTCTGAATGGGTCTCAGTAGAGGCCTGCGAATCAGAAGAAGCGGGTATCGGGCTGTGAAAGCGCCTCACTGAGTACTGGTGACTGGCTTAGGAGAAGCGTAGTCAGCAGTTTTGGACCTCAACAGCCTGTCTCTGTCTTTTTCTTTGTGTTTTTTCAGTATTCCAGTAGTCGGGTGGATAACTAATGTAATTTATGGATAATTAAACTGAGAACCGAAATATTTTGAAGCAAAAATGTACCGATGACAGATAGTGCGCTGATTAAATAAAGCACAAAACTAACAGCAGGGTACGTCGTGGTCAGGGCCTAGGCAAGGAATACAGTACAAATGAAAATCCTTATGAGGTATTTGCTTCCCACAAGTAATACAATTATTAACTTTTACGGACATCAGTAAGGAGCAAGAAAAAGTTTCCCCAACAGGGTACTTAGCGTTAAGTTGAAGACTTCGGTTTTGAAACTCGAAAATGAAAATTTCAGGAGTCTGCCGACTGGCACTTGCGAACTGCTTCTGCTTCAGGCACCGTGTGGCAAGAAAGACTGATGTAATCGTGTCGGCTGCATGTTTTATACCCCTGATGACCTGACATCGTGGAAGAAGGGACATTAACTGACGCAGGACCCAGGACTTTGTTAATCAGGCTGACTGAGGGCAACCTGCCAGCAGATTACCCAAATGTAATGACTGCAACAGTGAAACATGATGAACATCCAAATATTCTCCTTTAGTGGGCCCAATCCCTTCTAGGGCCCTTTCCCCTTTTTTAGAGACAAAAGTCCCTGTCACTAGATTCAATTCGCTGTGTCAGGAGTCTTACTGAAGAAGACTTGGAGAAGTTAGTGAGATTCTCTCTACGTAGAGCGTCAAGTGCCCTGTGTGCTCCTACCTGTCTGGGTCAGGAGAACTGACCTTCCACTACACCCCCTATGCAAGTTCCTTCTCCACCCCCCCCCCTCAGTATTGGAGTTTTTGGATCCATATTTTCCAAGCCTATCAGGATCAGATCCAAGAATTGCTTGGATCTGAAGTTCACTCTGAGCTCTTCGGTTTCTTTAGATCCAGAGGGCTCTTGGAGCTGAGGTTGCCGTGTTGGCTCTGGGGTGTTTCCATCAGCTCCAAAGTTTTCAGAGCCACCTCTACACCTCAGAGCCGGTGTATGAATTTGTTTGGCTCTGACTTTGGCCTTAGGAGAGCGTTCCTCAGAGCGAAAGGGACTATGGTCTGAAGTCTTGTCCTTGCAGATCTGGGGTTGTCTTCCTATCTAGTAGGGTCTGCCTTTGAGGTCATAGAGAGAGACCTGTCAGCTTCCACGACAGACATTTCCCTTCCCCTCAGATCTTCAGTCTGCAGGCTTGTTATCTCTTTGCTTTTAGAGTCTTATCTATCCTCTCCACAGGGACAACTGGTACCGAAAACCCCAGGCTTCCCATCAGGGTGTCTCCACCTCTTCTGATACCTCCCTAGGGCATCCCTCTGAGGAGGTCCCTAAGAAGAGAACATGCAGGAGAAAGTACTTAGACTTCCCTAAGGAGTTAGTCACAGAAGATTTGGACTCTGATATAAGTGAACGGTCCCCGTGGTAACCTCCTGAAAATGTCCAGTTTGAAGACATCCTTGACATCCTGAAACAGGTGGCTGGAAGTCCAGCAACCCTTCATCTGAGGAGTCTGTATTCCTGGAGGCATTTGGTACTGGCCCATCTACCTCCTGGGTGACTCTGCTTGCCGATGACCTTATAGATTTGGTGTTTTGGTGGGCATAGAATGCCCCAGACACCATTGAGCCAATCCCTTAGAGGCCAGATAAGATTTTGATGACATCAGAAGATAGACAGTTTTGGACCAATGGTGTGCCTGTTGATGCCGTGGTTGTGGAGCTGGCCAATAAGCAAGAACTATCTGAAGAGAGTTCCACTGTCTGTCCACCAAACAAGGAGTCTTGAATGATGGACAGATTACGGAAGTGTGTCTATGCTTCCGAAACCTTTGCATTGAGGTCTCTGAATTATTTAGTGCATTTCACCAGGTTACAAAGAGACCTGATTATGGAACTCTGCTACTCTTCCAGGAGCTGTTTCTGATGCACAGGAATCTTTCACTTCTCAGTTGGCTACCATGCAGTCAATTTCCAATTCCTCCATGAAGCTAGTTTCGCATGCAGCCAAAGGAACCTCAGGGGCAGTGGGTTCTGATGCTTCCATAAGGAGGCATGCCTGGATGCACTTTGGTGATTTTGCAGAGCCCTTCAAGTCTTTGTTCATCAGTGCTTCCTTTGACAGAATAAGTTAAGGGCACTTTATCCAGATGTGTACCATGGGTATGGATTTTTCTGCGCCTCAAAGATCCTTCTTCAGGAATCAATGAGGTTTTGGGAACGTGGTTCAAAAAGTCTCAGGGTCTTTCCCAGGACACACGTGGAGGAGATTCCCACAGGGGCAGAGAGGGGTGAATTCCAACGGGAGTCACAGCCCTCAAGGCAGAGGTGGCCCGCAGAACCAAGGTTCCAGCAATTTCTTTTTTGGTAGACCCTTCTAGTGCTCCTGAAAGGAATCCCGATCCTCCCCCTCTGGAGGCAGTTGGGGGTCATTTGTCCTTGCACCAAAGAGCCTGGCTAGAAATAACAGATACATAGGTTGAGAGGATCATTTCCAGAGGCTATATTATTCCCTTTTCCCTTCCACCTCCTATTTCAAGGAAATTCCCTGATTTTCCACCTAGTCAGAGGGAACAAGCAGCACTTCACATACAAAAGCTGTTAGAAAAAAATTCATCCAAGAGGTTCTGCCAGACCAGATAGAATCTGGAACTTAATCGAAATTCTTTTTAGTAGCAAAGAAGACAGGGGACTGGAGACTGATCTTGGATCACAGCATGTTGAACAAATCAATTTGACGCACCAAGTTTCAGATGGTCATGGTTCAGTCCATTCTCCCCATTTCTGGGAATTGATGATTGGATGTGCTTATTAGACCTTCAGGATGCGCACTGTCACATAAAGATGAGCAGGTGGTCCAGAAGGTACTTATGCTTCCGCGTGGGAGCCAGTCATTACCAATTCAGAGTTCTGCCCTTTGGCATCACCACAGCCCCCAGGGTGTTCACCAAATGCAGGGCAGTAGTGGCAGCTCACTTGAAACTGCAATGTTTCCAGGTGTTTCCATAATTAGACGACTGGCTGATTACTGTCCTGACTAGGCATCAAGTAATAGAAGCAAGTGATCAAGTTCTCCAGACTTGTTGCCATCTGGAAATAACCATAAACTATGAAAAGTCCTTTGGAGTGTACTGAAAAGTTGGAGTTTATAGGGGCATTGTTCAACACAAAATCAATGATAGCATCACTGCCTCCTCTTTCTGCCTACTTGTTTCTTCACTCTCTAGGGTCAAAGGCAGCAGCAATAACTCTAGTGCTGCTTGGCAGGTTTTATATGAGAATTCTGCAATGGATACTAACCTTGATGTGGTCAGCACTTTATCAGCCTATGTCAACCCTGATACGTGTCACTCAGATTTGCAAGAGAAATCTCACGTGGTGGATTCAGTCAGATCAGATTCTACTAGGCCATCCTTTTCATTCCGCCTCAGCCTAAGGCCATAGTGATCATGGATGCTTCCCAGTTGGGGAGGAGGGCATTACCTGGGGAAGACTGTGCAAACCACTTGAGGCTAACCTGCATATAAGAAACTCTCCCCTCAGGGACGATTGCAGTTCAAACAAACATGTTGGTACTTTGGTACATCAATAATCAAGGGGCAACAAAATCTAAACCCCTATAGGTTCATAGATAGGTACTAGGCTATCTGCCTGAAGGCATTTATAAGCCTAGCCAGAATGTGTTGACTTTTGCCGCCCCCCCTTAGATTAGTTCCCCGTGCCTCTGTCCAGCAGAGCCACTAAAGTGATCCCCCGGGAAAACTTTGTTTCCCATCCACTCATCAAGGTTTCTTTTGAAGAGTGTTAGCGAGGAGCTCTGCCTAATGTAGATTGGAATTTTGTTCCAAAGCATGGGAAGTTTCTGGGACAGGAATCTATCCCTCCAGCACGTCCTATTTATCGTTGTGGTGAGGTTTAGATGCCTAGAGTGTGTGGCTCGAGGGGATGAGGTTTTCTTTATGTGGAGCATGTCCATCAATTCTAGGTTGGACATGGCCTTGTATGTCAGGCAGATATCACCTCTGATTTGGCGGTATGCAACCGAGTACAGCTGGAGTTTCTTCAGTCGAGCTGCATAGGGCATCTGTTTGAGGCCAGTGATCCACTTGGTGAGGTACTTTTGTGGTCTTTCCAGCTGTTGCAGGTGTCTTGTAAGATACATCTCAAATGGGGCATTGTACTCTGATGGGTCTGATGAGAAGATGAGTAGAGGGGCACAATGACCTCTTCTGATCTGGATGCGAACCCATTTATGATTAGGTCGGCCACATAGAAGGATTTTCTAACCACTTTGGCAATGTGATTATCAAAGGTGAGATTACTATCTACTTGAGTCCCCAGATCTCTTATTACATCTTCCGTATTTAGGGGACTACCACCTATGTGGTTGTTTGTGGGTACGTTGTTTTTTCCAAAGGGGATGACTATGCACTTTTTGGCATTTATCTTGAGGCCATGATTTTGACACCAGCTGTCCGTCTCAGTGAGACCCTTTTCGAGGATGTTTGTCAGCCAGAGAGTCAATTATAGCCCCTAGTTTGCAGTCGTCTGCGAACTTGGTCAGCCATAGTCCTCCTGTGCTTGTCTGTACCTCTAAGAAGTATATGCCAAACAGGAGGGGTCCTAGGACTGACCCCTGGGGAATGCCACTTGTAACCGGTTTAGAGTCGGACCTAGCTCCCGCAACTCTCACCATGTGGGTTCTGTCCGTGAGCCAGTTGGCAACCTGTTTTGTGATGTAGTGGTTTATGTTCAGGCTGATGAGCTTGTCTGTAATGCCAGGATGGAGAATGGTGTTGAAGGCCTTTGCGAGGTCTAGGTAGGCTGTGTGTGCCACCTTTCCCTCGTCTATAGCCTTGGTAACTGTCTCAAAGAAGTCCACCAGGTTTAGGAGGCATGATCTGCCCTTATCAAAGCCGAACTGGGTAGGGTCCAGTGTTTGGAGGTTCCCAATGTCTCTGTTAATCAGTTCCATGATGATGCGCTCCATAGCCTTGCAGACCAAGCTAGTCAGGGTTATAGGGTGATAGTTCCCAGGGTCTGTTGTGGCTCCACCTTTGTGGAGTGGAATAACCGTTGCTGTGCACCACTCTATGGGTATGTAGCCTGTGGAGAGGCTGAGTTTGAATAGTGTGTTTAGGTGAGGGGTTAGTTCGTCTTTGAGCTCATGTAAGACGCAGCCTGGGACACCGTCCGGTCTCATTGATGCTATGTTTTTGGCTTTGGCGAGGGATGTTTTAACCTGTATTTCTGTGATTTCAGGGACTCTACATTCTTCTGGTATGGTTATGGGCCCTTTTGGGGGTAAGAGGGGGGGTGAGGTTTGCACTGAACCATTCTGCCAGGATGTTGGCGATATTGGTCGGTTCATTGTATTTTGTGCCATTCTGCATGAACTCCGAGCAGATCTGAGCATTGCCGCTTAGATTCTTGGCATAGCTAAAGAATGCCTTGTGGTTATCTTTGGAGTCCTTTGCAATTTTTCTTTCGAAGCTCACCTTGGATGATTTTATGAGGGATCGTAGTTTCTTGCTGATACTGATCAGGGATGTCTTCCCTTCTTGGGATTTTACTCTCTTCTGTACTAGTTTCCTCCTCTTATTGTATAGCTTGTTTATGGCAGGAGTCCACCAGACTGGTTTCCTTTTCTTGGAGGAGTGAGGCTTGGTTTTGCTTGGGATAGCATGATTCATGCATTCTTGTAGGTGCCCGTAGAATGCATTAGTAAAGGATTTTGCAGCTTGGACAGCATTAGCTTTAGCATGACGGCTTTAAAACATTCCACCTTGGTCTTAAGTAACGTGAAGTTTGCTTTTGAAAAGTTTTTCACGGTGGTTTCCTTGTCCATGGTTGGGGGTGGAATGTGAATATCCAAAGTGATTTGTTTATGGTCAGATCTAACCAGCGAGTGGTTGACCTCTGCTGTGGAGCACCAGTTACCCATGTTGGTGATGACTAGGTCCAATATGTTGTCACCTCTGGTTTGTGTGTTGACCAGTTGAACCAGGGTATTTGAGTTTATAAATTCTAGGAAATGTTGGGCAATATGGTGGCTTAGTGGCTAACTACTGTGACTGTAGTGTACAGGGTCCTGGGTTTGAGCCCTGCAGAGGCTGTTTATTTTTGGGTTGGGAGGGTGGCCTAATGGTTAAGGTGTTTGCCTTACAAACACAAGGTACAGGGTTTGAATCTCACAGGGGATAACTGGCTAGGCTTAAAATGGCTCACAAGGGCAGTTAGCCTAGTACTAGCCTATGAACCTAAGGGAGTTCGTACTTGAGTAGTTCTCCCAGTTAATTGAAATCACCCAATATTAGGGTGTTTGGTAGGACCTTTATGTTTCCAGGAAAGCGGAATGGGGGTCCTGGGACATGGTGAGTGATCTGTAGCAAGCTACAATTTGAAATGCAGTTTTGCCCGTTGTTAGTTGTACGTGGATGATCTCTGAAGTATCGTGCTGTGCCACTAACTGGGAGGTGTGGGTATACTTGATGAATATGGATATGCCCCCACCTTTTGTATTTCTGTTCGGGTTATGTGGCCAAAATGTATGGTATGAGTTGTAGCCTGGTATTGCTGGAGTGCTCTCTGGAGCCTTAAACCAGGTTTCTGTTACTACACATATATCGTTTTTCTCCATACTGAGGAGTGCCTCGAGTGCATGCATTTTGAGGTTTAGACTTCTGGCATTGAGTAGCATTACCCTCAGTTTTTTGTTACTCGTGCTATTTATGGCAGTGGGTTTGTCTTTTGAGCCTTGCCTAAAAAAGGCACTATGGGGGTGACAAGAGCCTTGGCCAGTACTCAAAAGAATAAGGGTGACCGGTGCAAGCCATCTCTAGTGAAGCAGCATGGCTTGTTGAGCATATCATCCCAGGTGGACAGACACTGGATCCCCTTTGAATGACACCAGAAACTTAGCCAGTTGTTGAAATTGAGAATTTTTTCTTTATACCGTGGTATCATTCTTGGTGAGGGCAGGATGCTACTCAGGGTCACGGTCATACCATTCTGGGCTCCGTGATCAGAGAGCTCTTCCATGTCTCTTTTTATGTAGTCCAGGGAGGTATGGCTCAGGTCATTCACACCAACATGGACAATGACAGAGTCATATTTGTACTTGTTCTGGAGTGACCGGAGTGCTTGTGTTTTGTGGCGGATCCTTGCACCCGACAGGCAGCTAACAGTAACCTTCTCCTTATTCAGCCTAGTGAGTGGGACATCAGTGTGCCTGACTATAGAGTCACCTATTACTAGTATGTTGGGTATGTTATTTTGCCTTAAGGGCTGTGATTGCATGGCACACTGGTTTTGTGAAGTATGTGTTTCATGGTTTGTGTTGGGGGGGGGGGTGGATGTTGCTTGGATGTTTGCTTTGCAAGTCTCTGTTGCTTTTGCAGATTTTTATTTAGAGACTCCAAGTATGTTTTCATGTATTTGTGTGTTTTTTGCTGGTGCTGGTTTAATGGATCTATGCGAGACTGGTGGTGTGATGCAAGTATTTCCCTTCTTCTCTTGACTGTCTGATCCAGTCTTGGGTTGAGATAGCTTAGCCTCCAGTTATGCTGTATAATTGCATCTCTCGCATGTATTAGTGTTTGGGGTAGGAGGAGAGGGTTGTCTGTGTTCATGAGGCAGTTGTAACATTACCTCAAAATGCCCAGATTCACCAGTTGGACTGGAGAGTACACCTGAAACTGCCCTTTGGACATGCCTGGATAGGTACATTGAACTGTTTTACTGGATGGCTGGTAAGGTCGAATAGAGAGCCTTGTCCTTCTGTACAATACAGGACGGTCTAGTGCTAGGGTTTATGTGCTTGCTTTGAATTTTGAGCAAGTGCCAGGTTGAGAAATGAATGGCTTAAGTTGAAAGCTTGTCTAGTTCCAAGGGAAAAATTGAAGAGGAGACTTTGTGGAGCCGGGAATAGTTATACTGTAGCTGCTCGGCACACAAAACCGGGCAAATGTGGTATTTATAGCAGGTAACCGGGCAAATGTGGTATTTATAGCAGGTAAATGAAAGAGACAATAAACTACTAATTTCTGGGCTGAAACCACTCCTCCAGGGACAAGATAGGCTGCTCAAGGCTCCCCTCTCTCACAGGTGAACAGAGAAACTTCCTTCTATCCAAGTAAGGTATGGGCAAACAGAGATTTGTAACACAGCCCTGAATTCAGCACTTACCTGAAAACTGGACTATACTAGCTTAGAAAGGTGGGAAACAGGTATATATAAATATTTTTTTTCAGAAAATAAAGCAGATACAATCAAAAAAACACTTTATATGTGCAGAAAAGGATACGTATTGATATATATCGTAGATCAGAGTTGTAGTCAATGCCCCTAGTAATAAAGTAGGAAGAAACACAAATACAGTAAAAGCAGATGAATAAAGTGCATTTTTTATATATAAAACAATAGAAAACAAACACACTGATTTAAACAAGTTACCCAATTAACCAGAAAAAAGCTCAAAACTGAGCCCTGTTCCAGCATTCTTCAATCAGACAAGTTCTAACTGCACACTCCTGCTACTAGGGTGCAGGGGAACCTTCTCCAAAACAAGATGGCCTGGATCAGTGCTCAAGTTATACAAACAAAGCTAGAGTTAGCAGGCCTGAATCTGGTCTATGCTACAGCAACAATGCGTACCAATTTCAGAAAGAAACAGTTCAGATAAGCAGGCACAATAAGCCTGTGACCAGAAATTCCCAGCTCTGAAGGGCAGAATCCAGCGTCTCCTCCCACAAGAGTGCAGACCACAAGCCCTCTTAATGTAGAATAACTGACCTGAAGCCCAAGTGTTTAAGCCAGAACTAATACACTTTTAGAATAGCAGACACTGGGCCTTCAATCAGCAATTCCCAGCTTAGAAAGATGTAAGCTACCTATTATGCCACAACAGTGCAGACCACAAACCTTCTTAATGTAAAGCAACCTGTATTAAGCCCAAGTGCTTAAACCAAAATACTTCATAGGTTCATAGGCTAGTACTAGGCTAACTGCCCTTGCGAGCCATTTTAAGCCTAGCCCAATTATCCCTTGTGAGACTCAAACCCTGCACCTTGTGTTTTTAAGGCAAACACATTAACCATTAGGCCACCCTCCCAACCTTAGAATAACAGTTACAATTAATCAGGCTACTACCAAGCAGTAATAAATGCAGCAGAATATATAAAATTGAGTGCTTTTAAGAAAAGCAAAATAAAGTAGGAGGAAACCAAATACAGTAAAAGCAGATGAATAAAGTGCAAATTTATTTTTTTTAAGTGCAAGGAGAGAGGAAGGAAGAACCTAAGTGGGTTGGTCTTCTCAAATCTTCTCTCTGTATTAAGTAGAGTGAACACGACTCAGAATATCATCTCACTATAATCGGTTAAGTGAGCAAATGAGATGGATCCAGGAGGAGTGTTCTAATGCAAACTTACAGGAGGGGGCGGGCAATTCCAGAGCCAGCAACACAAGAACAGGGAGAGTGGGTGGGGAACTAACTGCAGAGACACCAGCCGCACACTATTCAATGAAACACACAATTAGGAAACAGAAAAAATGAAGTACAGTACTTTAAAAACTGCAAGATTGTATCTGACAGGACTAAAATACACTACTGCAGGTTTCCCTTAACTTCAGCTTCTAATGCAGATGATTGTCACCAAGCAAGTCTCTCAGAAGTTGAGCATAAAATGAGAAGCTGTCATTGTGGCAATGGGCTATCTAATCTGACTGTTTTCTCATGGCAACACACATTCTGGGGAAGTCCCCAGTGTGGTAGCAGAAAAGGTAAGCAGGTGCATTCTTCTACCTCATGAATGGTCTCTCAACAAGTGTGTGGCAGAGATGTTTTTTGCCAGTGGGGCCAGGCTTGCTGCGATCTTTTTGCTTTGTGCCTAAACAGTAAATGCTGCCGCTACTTTACCCTGATCCCCCCTCAGGGGGAATCACAGAGGGATGCTCTGCTTCACGAGTGGCCCCCTGGTCTGCTTTATGTGCATCTACCAATCCCAGTAATTTCCAAATTCCTGCAGAAAGCTTGCTTGTTGAAGAGCAAAGTTAACCTCATTGCACCTTTTTGGTCTTGATAGATTGTGTTCCCCTTTCTTTGGCCTCACTTACTCCACTCACTGTTGACTCTGGATCCGACTCGAGACCTGCTATCTCACCCGACAGGTATTATTTCACCAGACATATCGAACCTCAGGCTAACTGGCTGGCTTCTCCAGTTCCATTCATAGCCAGACAACCTATGCTCTCCTCTCCAGTCTGTCAGATACTGTTAATCTTCACATAAACTGCCTACACGTAAACTTTAGTCCAATAAATGGAGAAGATTTGCTTACTGGGCCCGCCAGAATAATGTTGATCCTTTTTCAGGCCCTTTGCATAGTATCCTTGAATTTTTAGCTTGAATTTTTAAAGAAGCAGCTAGCTGCTCTACAGTTACAGTTCAGCTAGCAGCAATATCAAATTTTTAGATAGGATTTGATGGCGTTTCTGTTGCCTCCCATAGGCTGTGCATGACCTTCTTGCGAGGTATTCTTCTTCTTCTCAGACCCACATTCAGGGACCCTACTCCCCCATGGGACCTCAACCTTGTACTGCAGCAACTTACTCAGTACCCCATTGAACCTGCAGCTAAATTTGACCTCAAGTACCTTTCTTTGAAAGCTATTTTTCTAGTAGCCATTACTTCTGCCAGAAGAGTTTCTGAGATTCAGGCATTATATTTGAAACCACCTTACTTGATATTTCACAAAGACAGAGTCACTTTATGAACTAATGCTTCTTTTCTGCCTAAAGTGGTTACAGAGGCTAATATAAATCAATATATTAATTTGCCGTATTCTTCCCCAGATTTTCTAACAAAGATGAATACGCTACATTTACTAGATGTTCACAGGCAATTACATTTCTACCCACACAGAATGGAAAGTTTCAGGAAGTCTGAACAATTTTGTCCGTTTTTCAGACATGAGACTATGAAAACCTGCTACCAAAATTACTCTAGACAGATGGCTTACATATTGTATGTCATATATGTGTATCTAATTGGGTTATTTTGTCAAAACCTTTGAGAGCTCACTCCAGTAGAACTATGGCTACTTCATCGGTCTTCCGATCTAGAGCCTCCATAGACAACATTTGAGAAACAGCAACTTGGGCTATCTTATACATTTGTTACTCATTACAAATTGACTGTTGTCTCCAGGTGGAGGGCATCATTTGGCTCAGTGGTGCTTAGGAATATTCTTCGAGTCCACCGGAAGAATTAGGTGACTGGGGACTCATTCCCATAAGTTGAGGATAGAATGAAAATTGACATCAGATAAAGAAGTTATGTACTTGCCATAACGTTCCATCTGTATTGCCCTTTTTCATTATTCCTAAACTCCCCTTTCACCAACCCCCCTGCCTTACAAACTTATGGAAGAGCAAGTGTTTTTGAGTATGCCAACTTCCTTGGTATATAGCTGCAGATATAGGCTCCTATCTGTATGGCTGAATTATCTCTGCTTTTCTTAGTAAAAAGACCTAAGGTAATTGGGGTTGGTGCGTTAAGGGTAAAGTAGTAGCTTGAGAGTTTTTCTGGTTGCCACAAGCATCTGCATTGGCTGAGTCAGATCCGAACTCATAAGTTAAGGAAGAATGAAAATGGACAACACAGATGGAACGTAATGGTAAGTACATAATTTCTTTTTCTCTGCTTTACTCTTTTGGTTATCTGCTGCTTCATGTGGGTTTACAAAGTGTCTGTCTGCAGTCATAGCTCACTGCAGACTGAATAACACTCATATTTTTCCTTATTTAGACAACTTATCTTTTCAAAGTCTTTTCACAGACTGACTGATTTGAAGATCCTGACATAGAATACTATATCTGATGCTGTCATTTTCATTTTTCCACAACCTGTGGGTCTCGGATCTGACCTTGGATCCGACCTTGGATCTGACTTGGCCACTTTCAAAAGTTTTGGCTCCAAAGCTCAAGCTCCTCCTCTACCCACAATGCCTCATTTCCCTGATTACCTCAGATCTCATTTGCTGCTCTTAGGAGGAGCATTATGGTCTGCTGACAGGAACTACTTTATAGTTTTACAGCTAAGTTTAAAGACTTTTTCATAGATTTATTTTCTATTGCTACTTTTCCTCATCTCCTACCCCTTTTCTTTAAAAAAAAAAAAAGTCTTATTTTGTTAAATTAACGTCCATTGGCATTCTGTTTGGTGGGAGTTATTTTCCCTTTCTTCTCTTCTTCTTACCTTTTTTTTGTAGAATGCCTGATAAGCCTTTAGGCTTTAACAAGTGCACTTTCTGTGGGCACAAGTTTCCCTTATCTGATGTGCACAGAGTGTGCGTATATTGTC
This sequence comes from Protopterus annectens, assembly GCF_019279795.1. NCBI lineage: Eukaryota > Metazoa > Chordata > Ceratodontiformes > Protopteridae > Protopterus > Protopterus annectens. The sequence continues at coordinate 619,904,169 of NC_056725.1, forward strand.
TCGGCCCTGCTCACCTCAAAGCCTCCTGCACCATTTGCAAGGGGTTTCATCAGAGAGCACGGGGTGACAGGAAAAATTAACTTATTTTGAAGGGCCTATTGCCTCCTTCAGACCCATCTACAGGTTTTTCTACATCAGGGGCTCCGCCCCCCCTCTAAGAAGCATAAAGAAGACAGGGAATGCAGAAAATATTCCCCGGGAAAGTATGCTTAATCTTCTTCGGATGAGCCTCCAGCCAAGGCTAATAGGGCATCAGATTCAAAACCCTCAGACCAGAGTAAGTCCACTCAGTTGGCTCCAAGCTCCCCTTTCTTCGGAGCCGCCTCCTCCTTGTACCACAGCATCTCCCCATAAAGAGAGATTCCTAAGACTTTGCACAGGCCACCTTCTACAGCATCATCTGTCAGGGCCTCCCACAGTCTTTCTGAATCGGAGCTGGACAGATTGATGAGGCAGTTCTTTCAGACACAGATTCAGATGGGGGGTCTTACTAGCCCCATCCCCTAACAGGTCCATGGGCAAGCAGTCAGCTTTTAGACCTTAAACTCCTTCTCTGATCTGACTCCTGCTTCTGAGTCCTCGAATTCAAATGCCCTGAGAGTTGAGGTGTCTGAGCCGATAGTGATTCTCTCTTCGACTCCAGCAGCTTCCCTTACTCACTTGGTCCTGACTGTGTTGGGGCAGACAGGCTCTTGGAGCCAAAGCCTCATCATTGGCTCTGAGGGGGTTGATCTCGAGACTGAAGTTTTTGGAGTCATCACTTTGCCTAGGAGCATCGGTGTTCAACAGCTCAGCCCCAACTTCCCTGTCAGAGCAGAGGGCTGGGGGCTCGGGGATTCTCTGCCCCAGTCGTTTCTGCTCCGGGAAGATGGTCTTTGGCATCTCTGGCCCCTTCTGCTTTCAAGGTGGTGGAGAGGGTTCTCTCCATGCCCAGGAAATGCTCAGCTCCTGCTCTTTTGGATCCACTTCTCACCACCATGGCTACTGTGTCTGAGATCTTACTATTGCCCCTCTCAGGACAGCTGGGCCAGCAAAGCCTTCAAGTACTTAAACCTTTGGACCCCCAGATCTTTCCCCTCTACCACTGAGGAGATTCCCCCAGAAGAAAAGGTGCTAAAGGAGGCACCAGGATTCCCCAGAAGAATCCATTGCAGAAGACATTGATTTTGAGGAAGGGGAGGGATCTCCCAGATCTCCACCTGAAGATGTCTCCTTCGGAGATATCTTTAAAATCCTGCACCAAAGAGGTGAATGGTCTTCCTAAAACCTCACCCCTAAGGAAACTGTATTCTTGGAAGCTTTCGGGTCCAGCATGTTTACATTTTTGGAATCCCCCCTGTTGATGCACATTTCGATCCTGTATCAGATAGGGCATGGAAAGACCCGGCACTGTAGAACCCATCCCCAAGCATGCAGACAAAAACCTTTAGTGCTCCTTCTGACCAACCCCATTGGACTAAAGGAATCCTGGTAGATGCCATGGATGTTGCAGCAGCCGCTAAGAAGGAGCTGGCCCAAGAAAGCTCCACGGTCCATCCACCTAACAAGGAGTCTAGGGCCATGGACAAATTTTGCAAGAGAGTTTATGCCGTGTCTATCTTCACCATACAAGCCTTAAACTAGCTTTCTCATTTTCTAGGCTGCAGAGGGATTTAATCAAAGAAGTCTCTAGCTTGATCCCAGAGACAGTCTGATGAGGAGAGGAAGTCCTCCTCCTCCAGTCTGGCCACTCTGTAGTCAATTTCCAATGCATCCGTGAGGTTAATCTCCCATGTGGTAGAGGGTACCTCAAGGGCCTCCGGTTCTGGCAGGGCCATTAGGAGCCACACCTGAATGCGGCTGTGTGACTTAGCAGAACCTTTCGAAGTGTCTTTAATCGATGTCCCTTTTGAAGGATCATCTTTGTTTGGACCCATATTAGGGAGTCACTTTCCTGCAGGGAGAAAGATGGAAAGACCCTGTCTGGCATTAGAATCCATTTTCCTACCCCCCCCCCCAAAAGATCTTTTTCCAGGTTCCAGAAGTTTCAGGCTCCTTTTTGGGAATCTCAGGGAGAATATTCTCCCAGAGGCAGGTGGGAAACTGCTGTAATGGTAGACGCTGCCCATGTGGCAGAGGGGGCTGCAAAATCAAGGATCTTGAGATTCCTTCTCACACAGGCCTTTTCAGTGCTCCTGAAAGGTTGCCAGACTGTCCTTCTATGGTGGCAGTCAGAGGCACTTATCCTTGCCCCCAGAAACCTGGCTGACTACCACAAATGACAGGTGGGTGCAAAGGATCATATTCACAGGATACTCCATTCCCTTTTCAAAACTCCCCAAACCCAAGAGCTCTCTCTCCTAGATGTTCCACCCAGTCAGAGAGGCAGCAGAGTTGGAGATCTTAAAGCTGCTCCGAAAAAGAGTTATCCAGAAGGTCCCTGCAGATCAACTCAGATCAGGTATTTACTCAATATTCTTTTTAATATCAAAAAAGACATGTGACCTCATCCCATCTTGGATCTGGCATCCCTGAACAAGTCCGTAAAATTCTTAAAGTTCAGGATGGTCACGGTCTAGTCCATTCTACTTCCTTTGAAAATGGATGATTGGATGTGTTCAGTAGACCTGAAGGATGTGTACTAACACATTAAGGTGGACAGACTCTCTGGAATTTATCTATGCTTCAGGCTGGGAGCCAGTCATTTTCAGTTCATAGCGCTTCTCTTTGGTCTCACCACAGCCCCCAGGGTGTTCACCAAATGTGTGACAGTAGTTGCAACTCATCTAAGACTGTAAGGATTCCATGTATTTCCTTACCTACATTACTGGCTCCTAACATCCCCAATCAGGCATCTACTCATCCGAGCCAGGGACTATGTGTTACAACTATCTCCTACTTTGGGATAACCATCAACATGTAAAAGTTTCAACTACAGCCAGTTCAGAACATAAACTTCATAGGGGCACATTTGGATGCAAGCAAAACCATGGCTTTCCTTCCTCCAGACAGGATTTTGAGCCTAAGACTACTTATCAGACAGATGTTGGCAATTCCAGTTTCTCCAGCAAAACTATCAGGGCCCTGGGCTCCGTGGCTACCACCATAACTCTGTTGCCAACAACATATCTACACATGAGAATTCTGCAGTGGACCTTAGTAGTCTAGTGGTCATTACATCAGTACCCCCTCAGCTGTCCAATCAAACTATCACGAGTGTGCAAAGATTCTCTCCTCTGGTGGCTTCACTTCTAGGAGATTCTTCAAGGACGACACCCCTTTGCCTCCCCCACCCACCAATGCTATGCTGGCCACAGATGCCTCCTGGGTGGGAGGCATTTCCTGGAATGGGTGGTTCAAGGCATGTGGAAGTCACAGGAGACCAAGTTGCATATCAATATCCTAGAGATGAGACCGATCCTTTTAGCATTGCAGACACTTCACAACTTTCTTCCTGTAGGGAATATTGCAATACAGATGGACAATATGTCGGTAGTATGGTACATCAGCAAACAAGGGGGAAACCAGATCTTTTCCCTGTGCCAAGTAGCAATGAGAGTGCAGCAGTGGGCTATCTCTATCAACTGCTTTCTGACTGCAGTGCACATTCTGGGGGAGTGCAACATTCTAGCAGATAGGCTCAGCAGAGTCTTACTGATGCCTCACGAGTGGTCACTGAATCAGTCATTAGCGAACATGATCTTCCAAAAATGGGGTCAACCTTGCTGTGATCTCTTCACATCTCCCCACAACAAGTGCAGCAGGTTCTTTGCCTTGATTCCCCCTCAGGGACAGTCACCCAGAGATGCTCTAGTCCATGTTTGGCCTCCCGGTTTACTTTATGCCTTTCCACCTCTGCCCATCATCCCCAAATTTCTTCAGAAAGCATCCAAGTTGAAGAGCAAGGTGATTGTGGCCTCAGCAAATCTGGTTCACCTTCTTTTGGTCTCATCTGATGTACCCTCCTTGGACACTCAGACCACATCCAGATCTGTTTTCCTGTCTATCAGGACAAATACACCCCAATCACCCAGACCTGAAACTAAATGCATGGTTTCTCCAATCCCAATGATGGTTAAATTTGCCAGGCTTTCATCTCAGGTCTGAAACATTCTGGTCTCCTCCCACGAATCATCTACTAGGAGAATCTGTAAGAGCAAATGGAAAAGAGTCTCTGTATGGGCTCAACAGCAGCAGTTAGATCCTTTTGCCTGCCCTATTCCGGCAGTGCTGGATTTCTTTGCTATTATTTTTCATGATGGGGTGAGTCACTCTACTGTAAAAGTACAATTGGCAGCCATTTCAGATTACCATATCGGAGAAAATCGATCATCTTTAGCCTATCTAAATTGTGTAAGGCCTTCCTTAGAGGTGCTTTCCTTCTTCCTCAAGTTGAAGATCCAACACCACCTTGGGATTTAACTGTGATTTTTACAGGCTCTAGTCCACCCTCCTTTTGAGCCTTCAGCCAAAATAGATTTGAAATTCCTATTGTGGAAGACAGTTTTTCTAGTTGCTATCACTCCTGAATTGCAAGGTCTGCCCTCCAAATATCCCTATTTAATTTTTCATAAGAACAGAGTAACATTACGTATCACCCATTCCTTCGACCCAAAGTTGCGACAGAGAACAGCATTAACCAATCTATCAACTTGCCACTCTTTTTTCCCAATTACCAAAACAAAGGGGAATATTCTGTTCATCTGTTAGATGTTCATAGACAATTGTGTTTTTATGTACATGGAACTAAATCTTTCAGAAAATCTGATGATTTTCATATCCTTTTCAGATGTCAAAAAAAGTAAACCATTTGCCAAGGCTACGTTAGCTAAATGGTTAAAGGACTGCATTTAATTTGTTTATGAATCCAAAAGTGTTTCTTTACCTAAGTGAGTCAAGGCTCGCTCTACTAGATCAGTGGCAGCTTTTCAAGCCTTCTGGGCAAATGTTTTGATTGATATTTAGCTGCTTCATGGCCAAATTCTCACATCTTCATTTCCCAGTATAAACTAGACATTTTTTCTAGATATAGAACTGCCTTTGATTCTGCGTTGCTCCGGAATATCCTTCCATGAAGGATACCCTGGGTTATTGTAGCTGGGGATGCTGTCTCACTGGTTGAGGAAGAATAAAACTGACAACATCAGACGAAGAAGTTATGTACTTAACCATAATGTTCATCTTTGTTCATTTTCATTCTTCCTCAACCTTCTCACTCTCCTTCCCCTTGCCCATCTTGTGAATGACCTGAAGGATATCCTTATAGGAACCTCTGTTCCTTTTTGAGCTCCTGATCATTCGGTATTCTTTTAGTATTATTCAGAATTTATGTACATTTTTGTATGTAACAGTATACTTTGGAAATATGTTAGCACAAACTCAATCTGAGGTAAATCTGGGGGGGTGGGGTGGTGAGGCATTATGGGTGGGAGAGGAGCTCGAGCTTTTGAGACTTAAGCTTTTTGAAAGTTTCTGAGTCGGATCCGAGGTCAGATCTGAAACCCAGAGGTTGAGGAAGAATAAAAATGAACAACACAGGTGGAACATTATGGTAAGTATATAGCTTCTTTTTTTTACCAAGTGCTCTACCTTTGGCTAGTGGAGTGTCTAAGTTACAAGCTCGATGGTGATTCCACCATTTCTTATGTTTTATAGGAACAGTGTAACATTAAGAACTAACTCTTTAAAAGAAATCATGCCTAAGACGTTCCCTGAATTCACTTTAAATCAATCTGTTCATCTTCCTATGTTCTTTCATGGAACAACAAGCAAGGGAAGAGAAAAAGGTATGTACTCTGGATGCCCGCGGGCAACTCGAGACAACATTGACTGGACAAAGTATTTTAGATTATCTGATCAGCTGTTTGGTGTTTTCTATCTCTGTGGTATTTTTGAACGTGTGTACTCTAGAACCCTTTTGCGCGCCCATTTCTGTTTCCTCAGTCCATTCATCTTGTACCTTAGCTCCTTCCTGTGTAGCTCCTTCAGCCACCATTGACCGGGGGGGGTTAGACATATCCTTTGTGGCTGTTGGTGTGCACTTCACAGAATGGGAGAACCACTCTTTTCAGTCTCTGAGGAAGGAACAGAGAATAACCAAGCCATTCGGGGATACCTATTCCTTGGGGTGTTCTGTCTGACAGGGACTGGTCTGCTTCTATTGAATTTCCTGTTAAAAAACACGAAAAGTTAAACATTTATCTTCCCCAGTCTATATTACTTTAGAAAGGAATGATTTATTGGAATTAGCTCACGGCTTAGTTCAGGATTTTGACCCTTACATTTCTGGTAAGAGAAAATGAATTATTCTCTTACTGAAGATCTTTAGAATGTTGAATAGGGAAATGATTGTAAGGGGACAACTTCTGATCTGATGCTATCCGTGTCATTATTCATCACGGATGGGTCTTGGATCCAGGATCCAACCTCAGATCTGAGCTGGCAACTGATGGACAGATCCAGAGCTCAAGCTTCTCCCCTTCCCTTAATTCCCTGCTGATCTGTAACCCCCAGATCTCATTTGCCATGGAAATGCTAAGGACGTGATGCCAGTAACTCAAGCTTTTTTGTCAGATAAGTGTTTACTTTTTGGGGTTATTCTTAATTTTTTTGGTTTCTTTAGTTTCTTTTGAGGTGTTTTACATTTATAGTGCGGTTATTTTACTGTTCCCTCCCTGTACTTTTAGCTAGTTCTGTCTGTTGAGTTCCCCCCTTTTTTTTCCATGTAGGCCCACCCCTGCCCATATCTAGTTGTTTAAACTACTACTATTTTTTTTTTTTTTTTTTTTTTTATTAGTGTTTCTTACTTTTCTGCTCCCTTCATTTTGGTTGGGGTGTGTGTTTGTTTAGGAGAGCCACACATGGAGGTTGATTGCAACATTTGTGCCGCATTCATCCCCAGGGCTCTCATGGAGCATATGAACAAGTTGTTGCTAAAGGAGTTAGCTAAGAGTGGTCCTCTGGCTTCAGACTCTCCCTCTAAAGCTCCCCTGGATCCTAAGAGGAGGTGGTCTACTCCTTCCAAGAGATCTCCTTCTAAAACGATGAGACTCTCTGATCACAGATCCCAGATTCGAGCCCAGCCTGTTTGGCTTCAGATCCAGGCTCTTCCACTCCGAGAGCAATCACTCGGATCCAAGGCCTTGGACCTTTGGAGGTCTTTGGATCCAATTCGGCGTAAACCTCCTCTGTATCTGACCTGTTTGTTGGATCCATCTAATCCAGTTAAAGCATTGAATCCTACTTGGGGTTTGGATCAGATAGTCATTGAAAGTTTCCCCTCCAGGTCCAAGAGTTCGGATCTGATGCATCAAAGTCGGTCCCCCTCCTAGGATCGTAGAGCTTTGGCAGGATCTCCAGCAAAGTCAGGGCATTCTTTTGTGTCTTCCAGGCCTTTCAGAAGTTTGCTACCCACATATGGAAGGGTTGATGAGTTTCCTCAAGGCCCAAATCGAGTTGGGCTTGTTGCCATCCCCAGCGCATTTGCCTGGGGACCTTCTCCATCCCACGGGACTTCACTCTCCTCTTCCGACCCGATTGGGTTCCGAACGCCAGGATCAGAACATTTCTTGTGAGAGGCAGATGGTGTCTGGTATCCCTACCTTCCCGACACCGTCAGGGTCCCTGGCAGGCTATGTTCCGCTGCCCACTGAACATGCTACACCTTGGCCCTGGGAGGTTGGTGCTGGTTTCCTGGGGGATGGGGTCGGGTCTGGAATTTTCAGACTGTTCCCTTCCTTTCAGGGCATCAGCACTGGACAGCTCAGGGCTGATATATGGCTTCAGTGCTGTGTTGGGATCCCTCCTCCCTTCTTGGGCGGCTGTGGGAGAGGAGAGAGGGGAGCCTCGTCCAGTCGATCCGTCTTCCTTGCAGTAGAGTGGCCTTTCTCCAGCTTGGCAGTCGCTTCTTCTTCATGTCTAGATCCTCCCCAGCCCCTCTCGGCTTTGGGCAGTGAGGCCTCATCATCCTTCCAGGGTCAGCCCTCCCATGAGTGCCTTCAGACAGGCACTACCCCACTAGGGGTCCCGGTTTCTTCCTAGTCCTACCCAGAGCCCACCATGGAGGATCCCCCTCGAAAAAGAACGTGCAAGAGGAGGCACCTGGACTCTACTAGAGTCCCTCACTGAGGACACGGATTTTGAGGAGGGAGACTGGTCCCCCAGGCTTCCACTTGAGGAAGTGTCCTTTGGGGGCATCCTTAAAATACTCAAGCAAAGATGCAGTTGGTCTTCTCCCACCCCAATCTTTGGAGGAATCTGTATTCCTCAAGGCCTTCGGGACAGGCTGATCTTCTACCTGGGTATCCCCACCTGTCAACAAGCTTGTGGATCTCGTCGCCAGCAAGGCTTGGAAGGAGCCAGACACAGTGGAACTGGTACCCAGAAAGGCAGATAAATTCCTCAGTCCCACCCAAAGATTAGGCTTTTTGGAGTAAGGGCATCCCTGTTGATACCATCGTGGTGGCTGCTGCTACTAAGAAAGAGCTAGTTGGGCAGAGCTCCTCAATCCATACCTCAAGTAGAGTGTCTTGGGTGATTGACTGTTTTGGAAAGTGCGTGTTTGCCTCAGCTGCATTAGGACTGAGGGCAACTAACTACATGTCACATTTTAACCAACTTCAGAGGGATTTGGTATCAGAACTCGCCACTTCCCTTACAGAGTTGCTGCCTCCAGAGAGTCTTAAGCTGGTTTCTCCTAAGTTATCCACTCTGACTTCCCTGGCTAATGCTTCAATGAGGTTAATCTCCAGTGCTGCAGAGGCCACCTCTTGAGTGGCTGGCACAGGAGTTGCCATTAGACAGCATACCTGGCTTTGCCTTTGCAGGTTTGCAGAACCCTTCAAGGCGTCTTTTACCAATGCCTCCTTTAACAGTTCAACCTTGTTCGGACCTTCTGTCAAGGAAACATAGGCCTGCAGCAAGCAGGAGGTTAAGACTCTGTCCGCAGTGGGAATCAAGTATTTTACTCTCCAACTGTCTTTTTCTAAGACACAGAGAGGTAGTAAGAAACTTTGATTCTGCAGGACCCAGTCCTTCTTCCAGGTTGCTCCCCAAGAATCCTCTTCTGCAAGGTGGGGTAGGTGATTCAATTGTAGACGCTGCCTCAGAGGCAGAGGGCCTGCAGAATCAGGGCTCCCAGGAACCCTTCTCAGAGACTCCCTTTCAGCACTACTGAAGCACTCGTGACTGTCCTGCTCTGTAGGCAATTGGGGCATTATTTTCCCTTCACCCAGTAGCCTGAGAAAATATCTGCTCAGATCAGCGGGTGTTAAAAGATTATTTCCAGGGGTTATTTCATTCCCTTTTTTCAGTCCCCCCCCCCCCCCACAGTTTCAAAAGGGAGTTGGCCCATCTCGAAGTCCAAAACCTTTTTATAAAAAGAGCGATCCAAGAGGTCCCAACAATACAACAAGGGTCCAGAACTTACTCTTAATTATTTTTGGTGCCACAAAAGACTAGGGACCTGTGTCCAGTTTTGGACCTCAGCGAACTGAATCTGTTAGTCCAGACGTCCAAGTTCCAGATGGTCAGTGTTCAGTCCATTCTGCCTCTCTTGCACAAGGATGATTGCATGTGCTCAGTGTATTTCAAAGACACGTACTATCAAATCATGATCGACCGACACTGTAGGAGACACCTGCACTTTTGATTAAAGCCAATCACTACCAGTTCAGAGCTCTGCCCTTTGGACTCACCAGAACCCTCCAGGTGTTTATCAAATGTATTGCAGTGGTGGCAACTCATCTTAGGCTGCAAGGCTTCCAGGTCTTTCCATACCTGGACAATTGGCTCCTCATAACCCCCATGAGGCATCAATTATCAATTGCCACCAGTTATACCCTCAACCTCTTTCAGGATCTTGGCATCATGGTCGGTCTGTCCAAATTATCTCCATGCCAGAGCCTAGAGTTTATCGGGTTCAAGAGGGCAAGGTGCCAGAGACTGCAGCACTACCCCTATGCAGAGATCAACTTATTCGGGATCAGGTCTCTGACTTGCTGGTTCTAGAGCATCCAGCAAGCCCACCTAATTCTACAGGTTTCAGGCTTGATTGCAACTGCAATCCAAGTAGTACCACTCGTCTGGTGCCACATGTGGGTCCTACAGTGGACCGTGGCTGTGGTCAGCTCAGGTTCATCCCATCTCCATGACCATCAGGATGACTCGTGCAGAAATCACCTTGCTTGGCAGCTTCAGTCTCAGAACCTAACTCTCTGCAGACCCTTCTGTGTTCCCCTGCCGAAGGCCACGGTGACCATGGATGCCTCCCTGTTCGGGTTGGTAGGGTATTTTCGGAGAAGGACTGTTCAAGGCACGCGGTCCCCACACAGAGACCAAATTGAACATATATGTCCTGGAGATGAGCAGTCCTTCTAATGCTGGAAGCCTTTCAGGACTGTCTCACTCTCAGGACTATAGCAATTCAAGCAGACAACATAGCGGTTGTCTGGTCCATCAACAAGCAAGGGGGAACAGAGTCTCATTTTCTGTGCAGAGAGGCTATGAGAGTGTGGGAATGGGCGTTGCCCTCCCGGCTTTCTTCTTGCAACTCACATTCCCAGCAGTTTCATTGTGCTGGCTGACAAACCCAGCAGGTCTATCTTGAGTCTTCAAGAGTGGTTCCTGAATCTGTCAGTGGCACGTCAGATTTTCGACCGTTGGGGTCAACCATGCTGCAATCTCTTTACCTCCCCAGTCAACCACAAATGAAGCAACCACTTTGCCCTGATTCCCCTGATGGGGGAGTCACCCAGGGACGCTTTGATTCAAGATTGGCCATCGGGACTCCTCTATGCTTACCGCCCTATTCTCAACGTCTTGCAGAAAGCCCACCGCCTGAAGACCCCTCTCGTCCTCATTGTCCCCTTTTGGCCTCTTCAGGCATGATTCTCCCTCCTTCGGTCTCGTCTGAAATATCCTTTCTGGATATTGGGTCTTGCTCCAGATCTCATTTTCCATCCCTTGGGGCTTCCCCTTCCCAGCCTCCATACTCTTCATCTTAGCGCTTGGTTCCTGCAGTTCCAGTGATCTTTTCCCTGTCCAAGCTCCCATCTCTGGTGAGAAATATTGTCTTGGTATCTCGGAAGCCATCTGCTAAGATGTTGTATTCCAATAAATGGAAAAAAATTTCTATTTGTGTCAGACAACGTAATTTGGATCCCTTTTTAGCCCTAATTCATGACATTTTGCTGCTGTTGGCTTCTATCTTTCAGGAAGGTGCTAGTTTCTCCACGATTAAACTCCAGTTGGCAGCCATCTCTAATTTCCATTTGAATGAGAGCACCACCTTTTCTTCTAAACTATGCAAAACCTTTCTTAAAGGAGTCTTTCTTCTTATACCTCCTATCAAAGATCCTTCCCCACCATGGGATTTAACTCTGGTGTTGCACTCTTTGGAATAAAAGCCCTTAGAAACTTAACCAGCTGCATCTTGTGATTTTAAGTTTCTGTCTTGGAAGATGGTTTTCTTGATTGCTATTACTTCTGCTAAGAGAGTTTCAGAGTTTCCAAGTTGTAGGCTGTCAGCATTAAGCCCCCTTTTATGGTCACCCACAAGGATAGGGTGTCCCTTAGGACAAATCCTTCATTCGTTCTGAAGGTGGCTTCGGAAGCTAACCTCAACCAATCTGTCCAGCTATCAGTTTTCTTTTCTAATTAGTCCAAAAGGGGGAAATATACTTATACGTCGCTTAGATGTCCATAGGCAGCTACGTTTTTATGTTAAGAGGACTTTGGAATTTTGGAAGTCGGACCAGCTTTTCATGGCCTTTTCACCGGCCAGAAAAGGTCTGACAGTTGCTAAGGTAATTATTTCCAGATAGATTGCTAGCTGTATTTCCTACATTTAAGATATCAGTTATATGGAGCTATCCAGACCAGTTAAAGCCCACTCTACTAAATCTGGGGCTACATCTTTGGCCTTCTTGGCTAAGCTTTCTTTGGATGAGACTTGTGCTGCTATTACTTGGTCCAATCCCCACACCTTTGTTTCCCACTGTAAGTTGGATTTAGTGTCTTAGGAACAGGGCTTCTTTTGGGGTCCTTTGTGCCATGGCATATCCTTACCTGAAGCCACCCAAGGTTTTTAATAGGTGGGGACTCTGACCCATCCGTGATGAATAATGACACGGATAGCATCAGCTAGACTTACGTACTTAACATAACTTGGAATTTGTGCTGTCCTGTGTCATTATTCATCACCTTTCTGCCCGCCTTCCCCATTCCATCTGGGGACCTGGTAGAACTGCAGGGATGTTTCTTCTTGAGTATAATTAATATCATGGGCATATGGTGCTGCCTTTTCTTTATCCAGCAAACTCAATCTGAGAGTTACAGGTCAGCAGGGGATTATGGGAAGGGGGGGATCTTGAGCTCTGGATCTGTCCATCAGTTGCTTGCTCGGATCTAGCACCCATCCATGATGAATAATGACACTGGATAAAACAAATTCCAAGTTATGTTAAGTACTTAACTCCTTTTTTTCTGTCATCGGGTAACCAATTTTAGCTCTTCGGGAAAGTTTTTTCTGATAGACCATTAAAATGGTTTTCTTTTTCTGAAACCATATCCATAATGAATCATTTATTTCATTAGGAACATAATGATAGTCCAGTGTCTTTAAAGAAATATCATGATTTATTGTGACTGGAATTTCCTGAACCTATTCCAGATCCTCCTTTTCTTCCAGCATTGGAAGATATTTCTGTTATGGCATGTGACTTGTTTGACAGACAACCTACTTCCTGTAAGAAAACAGATTGTATAAGGTTCTTCAGTCTTATAAAATTTTATTTTCGCATCCCATATCTGGCCTGCAGTTATCTCTTTGGTACATCCTACCGTTGCTAAATGTCTTGTTAATGCCAATCCCTCCTCCTCTCATAAGGATACAAAAGCCTTTGAAAATTTGGGGAAAAGTATATTAATCAGTCACACTTAATTTTAGAATTCTTAATTTTCAAGTTTGAACTGTAAAAGTTTGTGTTTACTTCTTAAAACTATGAGGTACATTACATTGTCTCTTCCCTCTTCTGAGGAAAAATCTTTTTTTGTGTAATCTTATTGCTTCTGTGTCTCAAGTGACTAAATGCTCTCTGAAATGTGCATATGATTCAGCTGATGCTTCTTCAAGAGCTGCTATTCGAACTCTTGAGGTTTGCTTGGTTGCATGTACAAAATCTACCTAAAGTTGCTAAAACTTGAATTTTGAACTCACCTTTAGATAGAGAGGTTGTTTTTGCACCATCTGCAGCTGAGGTTCTGAAAAAAGTATAATGTGAGAGGGAAGCTGATTTAGGGAGTTTTTTGGATTTTTCAGCCTTCCTTCTCCAAGCTTGTCAAGGGTTTTATAGCTACCGTTTCATAAAAAGTAAAATATGCAGATGCACCAATGACATGGATGCTCCGAAAAGAAAGCAAGGTTCCCCTTCCTCGAAACAGACACGCCAATAACTCTGGGTGACTGTTTACTAAATGTCCCTCCTTCCCACCCTAGCAAATATTTAAATCTCTAAAATCTGGTCCTCCATTTTTCTCTTTGGCAACAGATAATCTCAGGCAAATGGATTCTGAGAGTGATTTCATCTGGGATATGGATGGCAGAGGGAATCCCACTCTCCTTTTCAGAGACTTCTTTTTTTCCCTTCCTGTCATTCGTTTGTTGACTGTGGGGGGATAAAAGCCGTCCCTCTTCTTCTAACAAGGAAAGGTTTTTATTCAAGAATGTTTCTGGTACCAAGAAAGAAGGTTCATGGAGACCAGTCTTGGATTTTTCCTTTCTAAACCAATTTGTAAAACTTCCAAAGTCCAAATGCTATCCATTCATGACCTGTTACTTCTACTACTTCCATTTAAGTATTTTAGTCACCTTAGATTTAAAAGGTGCTTATAATCACATTCGTATACCATCAGCTTTCGAACATTTCTTAAGGTTTTCTGTGTCTGGCTCACACTTTCAATACTTTGCATTGCCCTTTGTGTTATCCACTGCCCTAAATATATTCATAAAGTGTCTAGCATCAGTGATATCCCACTGCAGATGGCAAGGTATTGACATTTTTTCTTATTTAGATGATTTGCTTATCTTTGCAGTCTTTTTAAAAGTGTCAGTAGTCTTCTCACTTGATTGAGTGAGCTTCTTCTCAGACTGTGGTTTTAAGAGAACATCAAAACGTCTTGCTTGACTCTTTCTCGCATATTGTGTGCACGTTATGTCACCCATATACCTCAGTTGAAAGAGCTTTTCTTCCACATGAAAACGTAGATCTATGTCTAGATCTAGTCCTGAGTTTCTCCAGTCATTCCAAGGCCTCAGCCTCAGGAGTTTCTCAAGATACTAGGATTCATGGCATCTATGATTCTCATGATTCCTGTAGTGAAGAGACTACATGAGAACAATTAAGTGGTACCTAAAATTAGTATTGTGTCAACATTAACATCCCTTGATATTCCAGATTCTGGTGTTGGGGTTTGTAAAATGAGAACTCCTTTGGTGGAGAGACTAGATTTATCTGAATCCAGGTCTCCAATTTCCTCTTTCAGCTGCAGCACAGTCTAACAACAGACCCTTTCGAATCTGCTTGAAGGGCAATGTCTGTGGGAGTACAAGTGCAGGGTCTTTGGAACAAAAAGGACAGACCAAAACACACCAACATAAAAGAGATGTTCGTAGTATAAAAGTCAACTCTGCCAATCATGTGTGGCTCCCTAGGAACATTTCAAGTGGTTACAGACAACATCACAGTGATATAATACATAAACATGGGGGGATCCAGCTGTAGCCCTCTGTGCAGATTAGCCATGGTGACTTAGGACATAACTTTTCAGCACAATCCCAAGAGTCAGGCATCTTGCATCACATCAGAGCAAAGATTTGTGTCGGACAAGCTTAGCAGAACCATGGAAATTGAATAAGGGGGTGTTCCAGAAATTGATCTAGCTGTGGGAATACTTCAGATAGAGCTGTTTGCCTATGTGATGATATGAGCAAGTGCCAGCATACCCAGCTGGATTTTTTTTGTAAAGAATGGTATGTCCTTTGAATACCAAATTGATTTATACAAGATATTTGTGTTACAAATGCATCAGAACTGTATGACATTTGTATATCAGAGTTGTGTAGAGAAGCTTGCGCTGAAAATGTGTTTGTGAGCCTTGCTTGTGCTGAAATGTATCAATAAGTGCACCTTGCTGAAATAAAGAGAAATGTGTACATGTGTCGTTGTAGCCGAATTAAATGTAAATGTTTTAAAAGAGGATATTGGCACAGCAGAGGTTAACTTTAAGAAAAATAAGGAAAATGTAAATGAGCTGTTTAGCCATTAAAAGGCATCCCACAGTCCTGTTTAGCAATTAAAAGGCATCCCACATTCCTGAATAGGACTGGAGACATTGGGTCTGGGGAAGAGCCTTTGTTCATTATCTCATAGAAAAGAGGGGGTGGCCCCAGGCACTGCCATAAACATTTGAATGTGTAGTGTGGCCGCCTGTGCTAACTGCCTGTCTCAACTTCAAAGGGGAATACTCTGAGAACCTAGTGTCAGGTGGCTAGATGAGGTAATTCTGCCAGGTTTCTTGGAAATTATATTGTAGATATTCCAAAGAGAAATTTCAGAGTATTGAGTATTCTGTTTCGGAAGCCTGACTAGAAAGACCCTCACCAACAGCATCTTGCCTTGCGGTAGTAAGTAACAACTATGGAACAGTAATTCTCTTAGATTCAGTCAGAAATATAGTTAAGCATAGTTTAGGTAGTGTTTTTCATTACTTGTCTTAGTCTGTCCATCAGTGTTCTTGTCAATATTTCCTGTGATCTGAACTCTGTGTTTACTGTGAATATATATTCAGTATTTTCATGCTGTTTTGTTATTTATTAAATATATTTAAAACTTTTATTGTGGCTGGTCCTTGTAGAAAGTATCTAACCTTTGAGAGTACTTGTATTTATTTGATGACACAGTGTAGGCCACTCCAGAAGGCCTAGCCATGTTGGTGAACTACTACAATTTGTATTGGTATTAATATTGCACAGTATAATTGGATACGCTTTTAAGAGCCTCACAGTAACTGAATGATGGCAGTGATACCTACCTTATAGTTTGGGCAAAGTTGGTAAAGCAGGTAATCTGTGCCAAGCCTTTTCCAGGCATGTGTGTGAGAAAATTAAATCTTAAGAGTGTGTGTGTTATCTGCTTGGGGCAGGGACACGAAGTACAAGTACTGGATTTTTAAAGAGGGTGCTGGAGGACTTGGTTTGGACACTCGACTGAGGACCTAACCCCTCAGCTTTACCAGTGGGGAGTTTTATTGGGGACCTGGAGGGAGGCAGAGACATCCAGACCCCGGGCTGAGTGTGTTCCTGTGTGCTCTTAAGAGAAATTGTATTTGATGCAGAGAGGTCTGCATCTGGAAACACAATGTATCCATTTGTATTCCAAGTGCTGCGTGTCCCTCTCCAGTGTCAATGGTGAAGATTCAGGCTCCTTGATTACTCGCAGAGCGTGTGGACGACAAATTGATGGCCATCACATATTGGTAGCAGTGGTCGGCATCACAGCCTCCATTCAAAACAAACATCTGGCAAAATTGTGCACCAGAGCTCCTTTTAAGAAGGCGTGGAAATAGATGCATTTTCAATTACTTTGACATGAATGTTCTTTTACGCTTTTCCACCCTTTCGGTTGATATACAAGATCATTCTAAAAATTCAGAAAGACTTCCAAAAGATCACTATGTTGACTCCCTTCTGACCCAGGCAGCAGTGATTCTTCCTTCTTTTGGAAATGCCCAAAGGCAGTAGATATTCAAGATCATTCTAAAAATTCAGAAGGACTTCCAAAAGATCACTGTGGTGACTCCCTTCTAAGTGTTTTACTGTTTCAGTTATCACATTTGGGTTATCCCTGGTGAGGTAGCCATCGGCTGGCCTGAATATGAGTTAATAATTGTCTCGCCTTGGAAAGCAAATACCACACCGGAACTTCCATTCCTACTGCATTACTTGTCTAGGCCCAGACCACAACGTCCCTCGATGTTCATCATGTTTCACTGTTGCAGTCATGACTGTGGGGTTCTCCCCTGCCGGCAGGCAGTCCTCGGTCGGCCAGAATCCCAAAGTCTGGGTCCGGCGTCGGCTGCTCAGCCATGCTTCCTGACATCAGAGAGCCAGGAGTACAAAGCTGACAGCCGACGCCATGTTCTCCAGTCTTTCTTGCCGTGCGGTGATAGCAGTTCGCAAGTGCCGGTTGGCTGACTCCTGACAATTTTTTCTAATCGTACTTCAGTCCGAAGACTTTCTTCTCCTACTCAAAGCTAAGTACCCCGTTGGGCAAACTTTTTTCTTGCTCCAGTCCGATGTCAGAAAAAGTTAATAATTGTATTTCATGTGGGAAGCAAATACCTCATAAGGATTTTCATTCTTACTGCATTCCTTGCTTAGGCCATGACCACGACGTAGCTAGTTGTCGGTTTTGTGCTAGATTCAATCAACGTACAATTAAACGAAGGTACGATTTTGCATTTAATTACTTCGGTAGGCGTTTTAATTACAAAATGTCGTCGGATACGGTTCTGGCTACCAGAGTTCACAAACGACGCAAGGATAAAGACAGGCCTTCGAGGTCCAAATCAGACGATATTGTACAAGCAGAGCCAGCTTCAGGTTCGGCCGTCGTCAGTGAGGTGCTTTTGCAGCCCCTGTCGTCGGCCATTTCGGAACCGATGTCCGAAACGGACTCCCACGAGGAGCCAACTAGGCCTTTGAATATTTCTGTTGCAGGACCTTCGGACAATGCTCCTTCGGATGGGTCCGGAGCCGCTGTGCAGGTACCGGCTTCTGAAGGGGTTTTCAGGCCTACTCAGCTTCTACTAAAGGCAAAGCCAAAGACAAAGGCAAAGACTCCTTCCAAATCAAAGACTGCAGCCCAGGCCTCTTCTGATCCGGCACCCAAGTCTCAGAAACAGTTACTCAAGATGGCTGAAGACTTACTTACTATGATTAGGGGTTCACATCCCCCTCCAGATAAAAGGCCAAGGCAGGAAGTGTATTATGACTCCTCTGATCAGGCTTCTGTTTCTTCAGTTTCTTCTTCTGACCAGGAATATTCTTTCCCTCCTTATGAGGATTCTGATGCTGAGGAATCCATTCCTTCATCTTCTCCCCCTGGGGATTTCTCTTTTGGGGAAACTTTGCATGAAATGAGGGAACATTTCCATTGGGAAGGACAGGAGTACTCGGAATCTAAGAAAAGACTTAGGGATTTTCTTCTTCTTCCCCAAAATAGACCCCTGGCTATTCCTTGGATGATGCTTTTTTGGAGGCTAACTTAACTCCTGACTCTTCCTCCAGCTCCTGTTAAGCCAGACAGATATTATAGGGTTCCTGATTCCCATCAGTTTTTATACAAGAATCCTACTGCTGATCCTGAAACCATTTCTCAGGGTCCTAAGGGGGTTAAGGCCGCTTCTGCTAAAAACCCCATTCCCACTGAGAATGATTCTAGATCTTTAGAAAGATGGGGCAAAAAAGTGTACACTTCTGCTACTTTATCTATTAGGGCTTTAAACTGTCAGTTTCATATGCTGAAATACCAGCAGTTTCTTCTGTCTGTTTTAAAACAAAAGTTAACTTCCATTTCCGCCTGTGCAGATGATAAGGAATTACATGACTTAATGCATGCCACTGAACAAGTTGGGAAGCATGGTTTACACTGTGGATTTGATGCCTTGGAGGCTTCTTGTAGGGTTGCTGGCTCTGGCACAGTCATTAGAAGGCATGCGTGGTTAAAGGAACAAAACTTGCCAGATCAAGTAAAAGCTAAATTATTGGATGCTCCTGTTCAGCATAATGTTTTGTTTGGATCTAAAGCTGAAGAGGTGATAAAGAAGATGGAGGACAAGGCAAAATCCATGCAAATGGTTAAAGATTTCTTACAAGTACAGCCACCCAGATTTAGTAGGAATTGGCCTACTAAAAATTGGTCCTTTCCCAATTCTGACAGGCCTCAGAGGGGTAGATACAGAAGAAGGCCTCAAACGCAAGCCTCTTATAGACCAAGACAGTGGACTGCTTCCACCCCTAGGGGAGGAGAGGACAGGTCGCAAGCTCATAGAAAACAGACTCAATGAACTCCCTCTGTTGGGCTGCAGGAACTTCTTGCCTGGAAGCCCCTCTCGGAGGAAAACTTTCTCTTTTTCACCTAAATTGGACTCATATAACCCAAGACAAGTGGGTTCTGGATGTGGTTTCAAGAGGTTACAAATTCCATTTTCATACCCTACCAAGACCAAGCGGATGGCCGGATCTTCCAAAACATCAATGGTTAGAGGCCTTAAACCAGGTGGAAGCTCTCTTGGCTATGAAAGCCATAGAACTGGTTCCACTTTCAGAGATGGGACAAGGTTTTTACTCAAGGCTCTTTCTAGTCCCAGAAAGCAAAATTCATGGAGACCCATTCTGGATCTGTCAGTCTTGAACACTTTTCTCGAGATACCAAAATTCAAGATGCTTACTCTACAGCAGCTACTTCCAATGCTGACCAGAAATGCATGGATGGTAACTTTGGATTTAAAGGAGGCATATTTACACATTCCCATCAGGTTCAAGGCTGGATCGAGGCACTATCAATTCTCTGCGCTGCCCTTTGGATTGTCTGCTGCGCTGAGGGTCTTCACCAAATGCCTGGCTCCAGTAGTAGCTTATTGCAGACTCAAGGGAATTCAAATTTACCCTTATCTGGCCGACTGTCTTATTCAGGCAGACAGCAAGGATGTCTTACTCCAGCATCTAGAATTTGTTCAGAATCTTCTCAAGTTCTTGGGATTCACTGTAAACATAAAAAAGTCAAATTTGACACCCTCACAACAGATAACTTTTCTGGGTGCTGTTCTCAACACAACAACCCAGATGGCATTTCTGACATACGAAAAACAATTACAGATGGCTTCAACTTTCAAAACCTTGGCAACATTAACTCAGCTATCTGCAAGGAAATTCCTGCAGGCTTTGGGTTACATGGCCTCCTGCATCCTTCTCATACCATATGCAAGACTACATATGAGGAAAATACAGTGGTACCTAAAAAGTGTATGGTCTCAGCATTGCCACAGTTTAGACATACAGATTATCGTCCTGCCTGGTCTTCAAAAGGAATTCCTTTGGTGGTCCAAGGCATGTACTCTAAACAAAGGAAAACCCTGCAGTCTGCCTCCAGCCACTCAGAACCTAACCACTGACGCCTCAGATTATGCATGGGGAGCCCATTTTCGGGGCAACTGTCTGCAGGGCCTTTGGACAAAGGATCAGAAGCTCCTGCATATCAATTTAAAGGAAATGTTAGCCGTTCAGACGGCTCTATTGGCCTTCAGGAATCTTCTACATCCAGGACAACTACTGATATGGACAGACAACACCACAGTTATGTGGTACATAAACAAGCAAGGGGATCTTATTCCTATCCCCTTTGCAGACTAGCCATGAATCTATGGAACACAGCTCTAACTTGCAAACTGGACCTTCAAGCTCAGTTTCTACCAGGGAAGCAAAACTTCCTGGCAGACAGTCTGAGCAGAAACCTGTCGGACCCACATGGATGGATGCTGGACACCGAAATATTCAAGATGATTACAGCAGTCTGGGGATGTCCTCACATAGACCTCTTTGCATCCCACCTCAATCATCAACTACAGATTTTTTGCACTAGGACATTCCACGAACTAGCTTGGAAAGTGGATGCGGTATCATTCAGTTGGAGAAACCTCTCTGGGTATGCCTTCCCGCCTCTACCTCTTCTTCCACGGGTGTTATTAAAGATCAAACAGGACAAGCCCAAGATAATAATCTTGCTGGCCCCAAATTGGCCTCGACAGTTTTGGTACACAACACTGAAAAACCTTTGTCTGGAGCCCCCTTGGGTTTTACCACAGACTCCGAACCTTCTGTCCCAACACCAGGGTCAGGTTCTGCACTCCCATGTCAAAACTCTCAGCCTGGCGGCATGGTTAATCCAGGGTCTATGATTCATTCTCTCCTACCCAAGCAGGTTATGGATGTCATTTTAGAAGCCAGGCGTCCTAGCACTAGAAAATCTTATGCAGGAAAATGGAAAAGATTTTGCTCCTGGATGCAGGCTCGGGATTCAGATCCTCTTATTCCTAACATTCCTCTGATTTTACTTTACCTGACAGACCCCTTACATAAGGGTCTCTCTTTCTCTTCCATAAAAATACATGCCTCTGCTATTTCTGCTCATTATAATACAGACCCTCCAATCTTTTCCCACCAGCTCATGAGACAGTTTCTCAGAGGAGCTAAGAACTTAAGGCCCCCTAGATCTCCACCCATTCCTGCTTGGGATCTCAACTATGTTTTGGAAAAGCTGACCTTACCTCCTTTTGAGCCTGCTGCCACATCTGACATCAAGTTTTTATCTTGGAAGACAGTCATCCTGTTAGCTCTGACCTCTGCCAGGAGAGTTTCGGAGTTGCAAGCTCTCATGGCCGTGGAACCTTATATTATTTTTCATCAAGACAGGGTGTCTTTAAGGACTAATCCTACTTTCATGCCTAAGGTGATTTCCAAAGTGGCTTTAAATCAAACTATTCACTTGCCAACTTTTTTCCCCACTCCTCAAAATAAGGGGGAAAGGATCTTGCATTCCTTGGATGTACACAGACAACTACGTTTTTACCTGGACAGAACCAAGGACATCAGGAAATCAGAGCAATTGTTTGTTTCTTATGCTTCAAGTTCCCAAGGTAAAGCCATTCCAAAACAGACCATTTCTAAATGGATTGCTCATGGAATCAGATTTTGTTATTTATACCATGGAAAGCAAATCCCAGGGAGTATAAGGACTCACTCTACCAGAGCTGCTGCCACTTCAGCTGCCTTCCTCAGGGGAGTTCCTACCAAAGACATTTTGGAAGCTGCAACTTGGAGTTCAGTGCATACTTTTTCCAAGCACTGCAATCTATCTCTCTACTCTAAGTCTAGGGCAGGCTTTGCTTCTGCAGTCTTGCAGGGCCTTTCAGCTGCCCCCTCTACTTTATGACCACCTCCCTTTTATTCTGCTTTGGGATTCAACCTTACAGTCATGACTGCAACAGTGAAACATGATGAACATAGTACAGTTGTGTACACTTACCATAAATGTAGATGTTCGAGTGTCTTCACTGTTGCAGTCTGGGTTACCCTCCCTCCTGTCCCCTCTTATTTTCTCCTTTGTGTGGTTCCCTTCTTCACCCTTTTTCTGAGGTGTATTTGCAAAGGGTATGGGATCTTACTCATTTTGGAACACCTGACATCTGGGGCAAGAAAAACTGGAGAACATGGCGTCGGCTGTCAGCTTTGTACTCCTGGCGCTCTGACGTCAGGGAGCATGGCTGAGCAGCCGACGCCGGACCCAGACTTTGGGATTCTGGCCGACCGAGGACTGCCTGCCGGCAGGGGAGAACCCCACACTCATGACTGCAACAGTGAAGACACTCGAACATCTACATTTATGGTAAGTGTACACAACTGTACTTTGTCGGTTCTGTGCTTTAACGCCAGAACTGTTAGTATTTCTGCTTTGGTTGCTGTCGCTTGAAGACTGACATCAGGTCGTCAGGGGTATAAAGGAAGGTAGCCGATGCCATTACATCAGTCTTTCTTGCTGTGGAGCCAAAGCAGAAGCAGTTCGTATGAGTGCCGGTTGGCCGCTGCCTGAGTTTTGTTTCCGAACTGACGTTAAAATCTTCGAAAGCTAAGTACCCCATTGGGGATCCTTTTTTCTTGCACTAACTGATGTCAGAAAAAGTTAATAATCGTCTTGCCTGTGCAAAGCAGATACCACACCGGGACTTCCATTCCTACTGCGTCACTTGTCTAGGCCCAGACCACGATGTTCCTCGTTGTTGGTTCTGTGCTTTGTTTAACACCAGAACTATTCATCGTTGGGCCCTTATTGTGGCCAGATATTTCCATTTACAGTCCTCAAATTCTGATAAGGCTTCCGTAAGCCATCCGACAGCAGACCTTCTGAAAAAATGTAAGGATAAAGACAGACAGACCGCACAGGACAAAACTTCTGATGACATTACTGTCAAGCTGGTCGTCGGTCCTCCAGAATTCAGTGAGATGCTTTCGCAGCCCCTGATGCCCGCTTCAGTTAATTTGCAGGCCTCTACTGAGACCCTTTAGGAGTCCAGTATGCCACAGAACTCTTCTTCGTCTAAGGATCCTATGGTCATCTGTACCTTAGAAGGGTCCGGAGCCACTGTGCAGGCACCGGCTTTCGAGAAAGTCCTTCGCAACACCGAATCCAGTCATAAACCGACACCTTCTTTTACTACTAAACCAACAGAGTTCCTTAGCCCAGGAGTTGAACCACCGCCAAGAAACCGCCTTCCATTTTTTCTTTGGCGCCTGCTCCTTTGCCTAAGTCACATATGCTTAGAATGGCAGAGGACCTTACCATGCTGATTAGGGGAAGTCAAGCCACTCCCTCAAAAAGAAAGAGATCTGTCTCCAGAAGTTCTGTCTGAACAAGAGTCAGATGAATCTGATGCATCTGACTATGAAGACATGTAGCCCCTCTCTACATATGAGGATTCTTATGCAGGGGAATCTATTCCTTCAGCCTCTCCCCCAGAGGATTTTTCCTTTGAGGAAACCGTGCATACTTTAAGGGAGCATTTCAAATGGGAGAGTCAAGACTACCCACAGTCTAAAAAGAGAGTCAGAGTTCCTTGACCTTCCACAACACAGGCCCTTAGCCATCGCCCCAGTACTACAGGTGGTAGATGATGTCTTCCTTGAATCCAGCTTGACTCCAGACGCACTCCCTCCTGCTCCCAGAAAGCCAGACAGGTATTACACAGTCCCTGACTCTCACAAATATCTGTTTAAAAACCCAACAGTGGACCCTGAGGTCATTACTCAAGGCCCAAAAGGGGTTAAAGCTACTTCATCTAAGAATCCCACCCCCTTAGACAGGGATTCCAGAGCACTGGACATATGGGGTAAAAAAGTATACACCTCGGCTACCCTTGCTATCAGGGCACTCTTTTGTCAGTTCCATATGCTTAAATATCAGCAACATACCTTGGAATCATTACCTCCTTTGCTGCATGGGCAGAATGTAAAGATTTACAGGAATTAATGCACTCTGCTACTCAAGTAACTAAACACACTTTGCACTGTGGTTTTAATGCCCTAGAAGCTTCTTGCTGGGCAGCAGTCACTGGATCTGTCATTAGAAGACATGCATGGCTTAAGGAACAACCCCTCCCAGACCATATCAAATTAAAATTGTTGGATGCACCCTTGCACAAAGATAACTTATTTGGTACTAAAGCAGAAGAAGTGTTAAAAAAGATGGAAGAGAAAGCAAAATCTATGCAGACTGTTAAAGATTTCTTACAGGTACAGCCCCCTAGGTTCAGCAGGCATTTTTCTCCAAACAGTGGTCCTTTCCTGCACCTAGTAAACAGGGCCAGCCTAGGTCCCGTGGAAACAAACCTCCAAGACAGCAGTCCCATGGGTTGCAGAGTTCTAAGCAGTGGACTGCCTCCACTTCAAAACCAGCAAGTTGTAAGCCACTCCCTTATGGCAAAAACTCTGTGACTCAACCCCTCCCTACTTCACCTCTGCCCACCATCACATACCCCTAGGAGGAAAACTCTCCTTTCACTCAAGCACCTGGGCCACCATTACCAAGGACCAGTGGGTTCTGAACATTGCGTCTCAGGGGTACAAATTCTTCTAACACATTTCCAACCCCCAAAGGATTCCCAGATCTACCACCAAATCAGTGGGCAGAGGCTCTCCTTGGGAGCAGTAGAACACGTTCCAGCAGAACAGATAGACCAAGGTGTCTACTCCAGACTTTTTCTGGTACCCAAAAAAGCATGCACCTGGCACCCCATCCTTGATCTTTCCATTCTAAGCACCTTCCTGGTGATCCCAAAATTCAAAATGCTCACCCTCCAGCAACTGCTACCCATGCTGTCCAAGGACGCTTGGCTAGTCACCCTGGACCTAAAAGAGGCCTACCTCCACATTCCCATCAGGGAGTCCTGCAGAAAATATCTTCGCTTCAGGGCAGGATCTCAGCACTTTCAGTTCTCTGTACTTCCCTTTGACTTATCTAGTGCTCCCAGAGTTTTCACAAAATGTCTGGCTCCGGCCATTGCGTTTTGCAGACAAAGAAAATAATCAAATTTATCCTGCTTAGATGACTGCCTTATTCAGGCAGACAGCCAGGAAAAGCTACTCAAAGACCTGGCCTTTGTAAAGGGCCTACTAACCTCCTTAGGGTACACAATCAACGAAAGGATATCCAAATAGGTACCCACCGAAAGGATAATCTTCCTGGGAGCAAGTCTGGACACAGCATCCCAGATGGCATGCCTAACACCAGAGAAACAAAGTTTCCGATCAGCTTACTTCTCTCAACTGGCCACCAGGCCCCAGCTTTCTGCAAGGGAAATCCTACAAGCCCTGGGATTCATTGTATCTTGCATACTCCTTATTCCATATGCCAAATTGCATGTGAGGAAACTTCACTGGTACCTAAAGAACCCTTGGTGTCAACACTCTCAAAGTCTGGAAAGTCTTTTATCTATTATTCCTTGCCTGAGGGAGGAATTTCTTTGGTGGGCAACAGCCTTCTCCCCACACCCCACCACCAGACCCTCATCACAGACACATCAGACTACACTTGGGGTGCACACCTGGACACCAAGTGCATACAGGGACAATGGAACCCCCAGAAACTCCCCCTGCACATCAGTCTAAAAGAGTTAATGGCTGTGCAGCAGGCCTTGATAGCTTTCAAACGCTTTCTCTCTCCAGGGGTTCTGATCAAAACAGACACCACAGTGATGTGGTACATCAAAAAGTAGGGAGCAACTCGCTCCTACCTGCTGTGCAGGCTGGCCATGACCCTTTAGTTTACAGCCTCTTCCATGCATCTTCACCTGTTAGCACAATACCTGCCACGCTCTCTCAACTCCCTGGCAGACCAATTAAGCATAAAACTGTTGGACTCCCACGAGTGGCAGCTCAACAGAAACACTTTCTTACTAATAACTCATAAATGGGGAACTCAAAGATTGACCTCTTTGCTTCACACACCATCCATCAGCTAAAGAAATTCTGCACCAAGGAGCATCACTGCATGGCATGGAAGGTAGATGTCCTGTCCTTCCCCTGGTTAAACTTCTCGGGCTATGCCTTTCCTCCCTTACCTCTCATTCCCAAGGTACTGATCAAATAAGGGAGGAAAAACCAAGGACCATTGTCATAGCTCCAGACTGGCCCAGACAGCACTTACCCTTTGCTGCACAGCCTGTCCCCACTGCCCCCATGGAATCTTCCTCAGGTTCCCAACCTTCTAACCCAGAGGGTAGGGGAATTCATGCATCCCCATTTGCAGACACTCAGTTTGGCAGCTTTGATTATAACTTGATCCCCTAACCAATCTGCCCTCCTCAGTAAACAGGTTGTGAATATTATCCGAGAGGCCAGATGTCCTAACACCAGAAAGTCTTATGCAGGTAAATGGAAAAGGTTCTGCACCTGGATCCAGGCTAAGGGAGCCAATATGGCACAGCCCTCCATCCCTCTCATCCTGGACTACTTAGCTGACCTACTACACGGTGGTCTCTCTTTCTCCTCTATAAAAACTCACGCCTGTGCTATTTCTGCTCATTTTCTCACTGAGCAGCCTCTTTTTTCACAGCCTCTGATCAAGCAGTTCCTCAAAGGGGCTAAGAACTTTAGGTCCCCCAGAAGGGCTCCGACACCGGCTTGGGACTTTAACTTTGTCTTGGGAAAGCTCACCCTGCCTTCTTTCGAACCAGCTTCTTCTGCAGAGCTAAAAGTTCTGTCCAGGAAGACGGCCTTCCTCCTGGCCATCACTTCAGCCAGAAGAGTCTCTGAGCTGCAAGCACTCATGGCAATGAAACCCTTCATCATCTTCCACGCAGACAGGGTATCCCTCAGAACCAATCCATCCTTCATGTCCAAGGTAGTATCCAGTGTGGCTCTCACCCAATCCATCCATTTGCCCACCTTCTTTCCTAACCCTCAAAACAAGGGGGAAAGGATTCATTCTCTAGATGTGCACAGACAGTTCAGATACTATCTGGACAGGACTAAACCCTTCAGAAAATTTGATCAACTGCTGGTTAGCTTTGCTTCAGGGGCAGAGGGCAAAGCCATCTCCAAGCAAACCATTTCCAAATGGATAGCACACTGCATTCATTTCTGCTACAAGCAGCATGGCAAGCCTCCCCCCAAGTGGGTTAGGACCCACTCCACCAGAACAGCTTCCACCTCTGCAGCATTCCTCAGAAGGGTCCCCACCAGAGACGTCCTGGAGGCTGCCACCTGGACATCTGTTCACACCTTCACCATTTCTCATTTTAGCAGCACTTGGTTTTATTCCAATATATTTTTGGTGTTTGATAAACCCCAACTTAAAATAACTTGCTATCTGCACAGCTGATAAAGTTTTAATAATTTAGGCACTTATTTTCTGAGGCCGTACAGCAGGTATTTGGATCTCAAGTTCGTTTTGCAGAATTTAACTTTTGTTCCATTTGAACCAGCTGATTTGAGGTTGTTGCTTGCTCTGACTTCTGCAAAAAGTGTATTTTATCTCATTTTCCACAAATACAGGGTATCCTTGAGAACTAATCTTCCTTTTATGCCTAAAGTAGTATCTTAAGTTTACTTTGAGTCAAGCTACCCATCTCCCTGTATTCTTTTGAGAACCTCAAAGTGGGGGAGAAAGGACAGAAATAATATCTTCAGAATCTCTTTATCAGTTATTCATTTCTTAAGAAGGTAGGGAAAAAAGGCAACCTGTGTCTAAGCTGTCCATCTTTCTATGATTGCCTCATACTATTACCTTTTGTTATACACACCACAGTAAGGCAATTATAGGGAGGCTTTTGAGGCTAACTCTTCTAGAGCCTTGGCTTTATCTGCGACTTTATGCAAAGGCGTGAATTCTAGAAGTATTTGAAAAGCAGCAGTTTGGTCCCCTGTACATACCTTTACAAAGCATTACAAACTAGATTCCTTCTCCAGGTCTACATATGGCTTTGATAGGACCATTCTGCAGGGTCTCCTGGACCCTCGTTCTTCCCCCTCCCAGTCGATATAAGTTATAGTAGTTTACCCATATAGCTAAAGCTATTGAAGCAGTGATCCAATGATGAATACAGTGCATTTTGGTAAGTAAACTTGCCATAACTGTTGATGTTCGAATTATCACTGCTCCAGTAGCTTCCCTCTCCTTACATCTCCCTTGTTTTTTGTATGTTTTTTGTTGGCAGGGTGAAAACGTTGATTTTTACTTACCTAGCATTGACCTCTTTAATGGCTGTCATATCCCCCTCTCAGTTGGGAAGAAAGCTCTGAAGGGTTTAGTACCTAAACTGTTGGTTTTCTTCAAGTCTGCGGGCTAATAATAGTTTAGGTATGTGGAAGGTGCCCTTAAGCCTTTGGATGTTGTCCAGCTGTTATATGTGCAGGATATAACCCTTATAATTACCTTGTGTTACTCGCCGTCCTGCACCTGTCACCACCCTAACTAGCAAATACTCCTCCAGTCGTTAGACTCTTAACAGTTCTTCTTTTCTTACTTTAATATAACTTTATAACTAGCACTGTGGTAACTTAGCTATGCTGCTGAACAATTCTATACTTAAATGTCATCTTTTCTCTTCCTTAGCTACTGTACTTCCTACTCCCCCTTTCTCTTCTCATAACTGTTTTCTTTCACTGTCTTGACTCTCGTAAACATTCCTCCCACCCCTCTTCTTCAGCCCTTCTATTTAATACTTCTTCCTGTTACCAACTTGGTTTAGTCATTAAAGATGTTTTTGGGGCTTTTTTTTTTTCTGATGGCTTGTTGTAAATCCACATCTTTACTCCATATTTCTACTTCTAGTATTTTACAGATATTTTTTTGCTGAATTTTATCCTTTGTTAATTTACATTATGACATGAATGTGTGTAGATGTTCTTCATGTTTCACTGTTGCAGTCATCACATTTGGGTTATCCCTGCTGCGGTAGCCCTCGGCCGGCCTGAAAACCAGAGATTAGTATTTCTCCGTCGGGTTGTCGCTTGAAGACTGACGTAAGGTTGTCAGGGGTATATAAAGGAAGGCAGCCATCGCATTACGTCAGTCTTTCTTGCTGTGGAGCCCGAAGCAGAAGCAGTTTGCGAGTGCCGGTCAGTCGCTACCGGAGTTTCGTTTCCGAATTGATGTTTAAGTCTTTGAAAGCTAAGTACCCCGTTGGGGATCCTTTTTTCTTGCACTAACCAATGTCAGAAAAAGTTAATAATTGTCTCGCCTTGGAAAGCAAATACCTCACCGGGACTTCCATTCCTACTGCATCACTTGTCTAGGCCCAGACCACAATGTCCCTCGTTGTCGGTTCTGTGCTTTGTTTAACGCCAGAACTGTTCACTGTCAGGCCCTTATTGTACTCAGATATTTCCTTTTACAGTTCTCGAATTCCGTTGTGGCTTCTGTAAGCCATCTGACAGCAGACCTTCCAAAAAAATGTAAAGATAAAGACAGAGATAGACTGCACATGACTAAACCTTCCAACGACGTTACCGCCAAGCTGGTCGTCTGTCCTCCGGAATTCAGTGAGGTACTTTTGCAGCCTCTGATGCTCGCTTCAGTAAATTTGCAGGCCACTTCTGAGACCCTTTCAGAGTCCGTTATGCCGCAGAACTCTTCTTCGTCTAAGGATCCTGCGGTAGTCTCTACCTTGGATTGGTTCAGAGCCACTATGCAGGCACCGGCTTCTGATGAAGTCCTTCGCAACACCGAATCCAGACATAAACCAACGCCCTCTTTCACAGCTTCCATTCCTTCTAAACCAACCGAGTTCCTTAGGCCCAGGGGTCGAACAACCCCCCAAGAAACTGCGTTCCAGCTGTTTGGCACCTGCTCTCTTGCCTCAGTCACAAATGCTTAGAATGGCAGAGGACCTTATCATGCTGATTAGGGGAGGCCAAGCCACTCCCTCAAAAAGAAAGAGATCTGTCTCCAGAAGTTTTGCCTGCACAAGAGTCAGATGAATCTGTTGCATCTGACTATGAAGACATGCAGCCCCTCTCTACATATGAGGATTCTGATGCAGAAAAATCTATTTCCTTCAGCCTCTCCCCCAGAGGATTTTTCCTTTGGGGAAACCTTGCATAGTTTAAGGGAGCATTTCAAATGGGAGAGTCAAGGCTACCCACAGTCTAAAAAGAGACTAAAAAATTCCTGGACCTTCCACAACTCAGGCCCCTAACCACCCCCCCAGTCCTAGAGGTGGTAGATGATGTCTTCTTTGAATCCAGTTCGAGTCCAGTCACCCTCCCTCCTGCTCCCAGAAATCCAGAGAGGTACTACAGAGTCCCTGACTCTCACAAATATATCTTTAAAAACCCAACAGTGGACCCTGAGGTCATTACTCAAGGTCCAAAAGGGGTTAAAGCTACTTCAGCTAAGAATCCCACCCCTTCAGACAGAGATTCCAGAGCACTGGACAGATGGGGTAAAAAAAGTATACACCTCTGCTACCCTTGCTATCAGGGCACTCAATTGTCTGTTCCATATGCTTAAATATTAGCATCATACCTTGGAACTCCTTATACAAAAAATTACCTCCTTTCCTGCATGGGCAGAATCTAAAGGTTTGCAGGAATTAATACACTCTGCTGCTCAAGTAACTAAACATACTTTGCACTGCGATTTTAATGCCCTAGAAGCTTCTTGCAGGGCAGCAGTCACTGGATCGTTCATTAGAAGACATGCATGGCTTAAGGAACAACCTTTGCCAGACCATGTCAAATCAAAATTGTTGGATGCAGCCTTGCACAAAGATAACTTATTTGGTACTAAAGTAGAAGAGGTGTTAAAAAAGGTGGAAGAAAAAGCACAGTCTATGCAGACAGTTAAAGATTTCTTACAGGTACAGCCTCCTAGGTTCAGCAGGCATTTTCCTTCCAAACACTGGTTCTTTCCTGCACCTAGTAAACAGGGCCAGCGTAGGCCCCGTGGAAATAGATCTCCAAGACAGCAGTCCCATGGGTTGCAGAGATCTAAGCAGTGGACTGCCTCCACTTAAGAACCAGGGAGTTGTAAGCCACCCCCATATGGCAAAAACTCACAGTGACTCACCCTTTCCCTACCTTGCTTCTGCCCACTATCACATACCCCTAGGAGGGAAACTCTCCTTTCACTCAAGCACCTGGGCCACCATTACCAAGGACGAATGGGTTGTGAACATTGTGTCTCAGGGGTACAGATTCTCCTTTAACACCCTTCCAACCCCCAAAGGGTTTTCCCAGATCTACCACCAAATCAGTGGGCAGAGGCTCAAAAGAAAAATTCATACCCTGCTCTCCTTGGGAGCAATAGAATACATTCCTGCAGAACAGATAGGCCAAGGCTTCTACTCCAGACATTTTCTGCTACCCAGAAAAGAGGGCTTCTGGTGCCCCATCCTCGATCTTTCCATTCTAAGCACCTTCCTGGTGATCCCAAAATTCAAAATGCTCACCCTCCAGCAGCTGCTACCCATGCTGTCCAAGGATGCTTGGCTAGTCACCCTGGACCTAAAAGAGGCCTGCTTCCACATTCCCATCAGCAAGTCCTGCAGAAAATATATTCACTTCAGAACAGGATCTCAGCACTTTCAGTTCTCTGCACTTCCCTTTGGCTTATCTACTGCTCCCAGAGTTTTCACAAAATCCCTGGCTCCAGACATTGCTTTTTGCAGACAAAGAAGTATTCAAATTTATCCCTACTTAGACGACTGCCTTATTCAGGCAGACAGCCAGGAAAAGCTACTCAAAGACCTGGCCTTTGTAAAGGACCTGCTAACCTCCTTAGGGTACAAAATCAACAAAAAGAAATTCAAACAGGTACGCACCAAAAGGATAATCTTCCTGGGAGCAAATCTGGACACAGCATACCAGATGGCTTGCCTAACACCAGAGAAACAAAGTTTCCTATCAGCTTACTTCTCTCAACTGGCCACCAGGCCCCAGCTTTCTGCATGGGAAATCCTGCAAGCCCTGGGATTCATGGCATCTTGGATACTCCTTATACCATATGCCAGACTGTATATGAGGAAACTTCAATGGTACCTAAGGAGCCTTTGGTGTCAACACTCTAAAAATCTGCAAAGTCTTTTACCTATTATTCCTTGCCTGAGCGAGGAATTTCTTTGGTGGGCAACAGTTTGCTTCCACAACAAGGGACTGCTCTTCTCACCACACCCCACCGCCTAGACCATAACCACAGATGCATCAGACTATGCTTGGGGTGCATACCTGGATGGCAGGTGCATACAGGGTCAATGGAACACCCGGCATCTCCCCCTGCACATCAGTCTAAAAGATGATGGCTGTGCAGCAGGCCTTGATAGCTTTCCAAACCCTTTCTCTCTCCAGGGTTCTCCGGATCCAAACATACACCACCACAGTGAATGTGGTACATCAACAAACAGGGAGAGACTCGCTCCTACTTTCTGTGCAGGCTGGCCATGACCCTTTAGTTCACAGCCTCTTTCTTGCATCTACACCTTTTAGCACAATACCTGCCAGGCTCTCTCAACTCCCTGGCAGAGCAATTTAGCAGAAAACTGTTGGACCCCGACAAGTGGCAGCTCAACAGAAACACCTTCTTACTAATAACTCAGAAATGGGGAACCCCAGAGGTCGACCTTTTTGCCTCCCACACCAACCATCAGCTTGACAAATTCTGCACCAGGAAGCATCACTGCATGGCATGGAAAGTAGATGCCCTTCCCCTGGGTAAACCTGTTGGTCTATGTCTTTCCCTCCTCTACCTCTCATTCCCAAGGTACTGATCAAAATAAGGGACGAAAAACCAAGTACCATTCTCATAGCTCCAGACTGGCCCAGGCAGCACTAATACCACTTGCTGTGCATCTTGTCCCCACTGACCCCATGGAATCTCCCTCAGGTTCCCAACCTCCTAACCAAGAGGGCAGGGGAATTCATGCATCCCCATTTGCAGACACTCAGTGTGGCAGCTTTGCTTATAACCTGACACCTGACCAATCTGCCTTCTTCAGTAAACTGGTTCTGGATGTTATCCAAGAGGCCAGACGCCCTAGCATCAGAAAGTCTTATGCAGATAAATGGAAAATGTTCTGCACCTGGATCCAGGCTAAGGGAGCTAATACGGCATAGCCCTCCATCCCTCTCATCCTGGACCACTTAGCTGACATATTACACAGTGGTCTGTCTTTCTCCTGTATAAAAATTCACACTTCTGCTATTTTTGCTCATTTTCCCACTGAGCAGCCTCTTTTTTCACACCCTCCGATCAAACCAGTTCCTCAGAGGGGCTAACAACTTGAGGCCCCCAAGAAGGGGACCAACACTGGTTTGGGACCTTAACTTTGTCTTGCAAAATCTCTCCCTGCCTCCTTTCAAACCAGGTTCTTCTGCAGAGCTAAAATTTCTCGCCTGGAGGACAGTCTTTCTCCTGGCCATCACTTCAGCCAGAAGAGTCTCTGAGCTGCAAGCACTCATGGCAGTGGAATCCTTCATCTTCCACGCAGACAGGGTATCCCTTTGAACTAATCCATCATTCATGCCCAAGGTGGTGTCCAGTGTAACTCTCAACCAATCCATCCATTTGCCCACCTTCTTTCCTAACCCTCAAAACAAGGAGGAAAGGATTCTGCATTCTCTAGATGTGCACAGACAGCTCAGATACTATCTGGACAGGACTAAACCCTTCAGAAAATCGGATCAACTGCTGGTTAGCTTTGCTTCAGGGGCAGAGGGCAAAGCCATCTCCAAGCAAACCATTTCCAAATGAATAGCACACTGCATCAGTTTCTGCTACAAGCAGCATGGCAAGCCTCCCCACAAGGGGGTTAGGACCCACTCCACCAGAGCAGCCTGCTCCTCTCCAGCATTCCTCAGAGGGGTTCCCCATCCTGGAGGCCACCACCTGGACATTTGTTCACACCTTTACCAAACATTACCACCTGCCTCTCTTTTCTAAATCCAGGGCAGGCTTTGCCTCTGCAGTTTTGCAGGGCATGTTAGCCAGCCCCTAGCTTCCTTGACTGCCTCCACACATTTCCTCAGTTTTGGGAATCTACTCTAATGTGATGACTGCAACCGTAAAACACGAAGAACATAGTACAGTTGTGTACACTTACTATAAATGTAGATGTTAGAGTGTCTTCATTGTTGCAGTCCTGGTTTCCCTCCCTCCTTTCCCCTTTTTCTTCTTGTTATCTTTCTCCAGTGTTGTTCTCCTTTCCTTAGAAGGGACATATTGGTATTTTTTTTTCCACTGGTGGGGTCCTGCCACCAGAGCCTGGCCTCCTACTTTGGGTGCTCCTGACCGGTTAGGGCAAGAAAAACTGATGTAATGGCATTATCTGCCTTCCTTTATACCCCTGACGACCTGACGTTAGTCTTCAAGCAACAGCAACTGAGACAGAAATACTAAGTCTCTGGTATTCAGGCCGGCTGAGGGCTACCCCAGCTGGGATATCCCAAATGTGATGACTGCAACAGTGAAGACACTCGAACATCTACATTTATGGTAAGTGTACACAACTGTACTTTATGTATTCATATTCAAAGTACTTGTAATGTAACTTTTTTATTGTTATTTTTTGTTTGTGTGGAGCTTTTTTGCTTGGGTCTCCACTAAAAATGGGCCACCTGCCCAGTTGGACTAACCTGGTCAACAAATAAAAATAAATGAATGTTGTATGTCTTTCAGCTTTTCCCAGTTAGGGGTCGCCACAGCAGAACTCCGGTCCGCTAATGATTGGCAGTTTTTTTTTATGGTGTCAAGTTGCCAGCCCGACGCCCAACCTTCAACTGAGGCATGCCCATTCAACGCATGTCTTTCGAACGCCCACTCCACCACGGGGAGGACATGCAGACTCCACACAGAAGACACTCCCAACCCAAGCCGAGAATCAGACGGGAGAACCTCTTGCTGTGAGGCAACAATGCTACCACTGCACCACCGCGGAAGTCCCAAATAAAAATAAATGAATAAATAACTAAATAAATCTAAGGCTACTGCAGGGATTTTTAAGGTCTTTTGGAAGCACTATCCTCAACAGTCTCTTGTCATGATATCTCCCAAAGTGTTTCCGGTAGCTTGGGATTCTAGCCTGTCTATTGGACCTGACAAATGGTATGAATAGAATATGCTAGTTATCCTCTTTCCATAATAATGGATCCTTTCATTCATGTCTGTCAGATGCATCTTTCCCTCCAACCCCTTCTAGTTGTCATTTTCCTGGCCTTGGAAGACAGTTTTTAGCTCTTTTCCTCTATTCTCCTTTCGGATTAGTTTGTGTGTGTTAGACAGGGAAGCTTGATCTTGAGTAACTAAGGGGACAGATACATTTTGGGAGGGAAAAATAAGAGAAGTTCAAGACTGGAACCACTAGATGTGAAGTTGTTAAATCTTGCCATTTATTCTCACTGATGGGTTTGGAGCCGATCCTCTGCTCCGACACGGTCGATAGCAAAGCTCAAGGTTTGCCAGTAGCTCGAGACCAAGCCCGTTATCCCACAACGCATTGCTGGAATTACCTCATATCTAGTTTGCTGCGGCAAGAGAGATCTCGGGGAAAAATTAACAGCAAGTCTATAAAAAGTTTTCTTTTTTGTTTAAAAAATATAGTGTGTGTTAGTATTAGGTCTTTTTATATTTACTCTTTTGTTAAATAGTTATAAATAGTTTAAAAGTTAGGGCCTTGTTGGCTTCTTTGTTTGTGTGGGCCGTTAGCCCCTTTTTTTCTATTAATCTTTATAATAGTCAGGCTTTTTTCTGTGGGCCTTTTAGCCCTATATTTGTATCTATATAATACTGTTATAGATGGTGCCCGGATTGGGCTTAGTTGTTTGTGGATCTTTTCAGTCAGTAAGGACTTTACTAATTTACCTTTTTGCAGTTTACTGTTGTTTTATTTAAAGATGTCGGATGATAAGGAGAAATCCATCCCAAATCGGGATTCAAAAAATGCCCAGATTGTGGGCTGAAAATGTCCGTCACTGACGGACACATTCAATGTGTCTACTGTCTGGGGGCTAAACACCTCCAAGACACCTGCAGCATTTGCCACTCCTTTTCTTCAAGAGTCCTCTTGGAGAGAAGGAGGAAACTTATAGACAAGGGATTGTTACAGCAATCTTTTTCTGAAGTGTTGAATAGCCATGAGGGTACTAGTACGTCCTCCAAATCATCAAAATCCAAATCTTCAGATAACGTCTCAAAAAAGGCAAAGATTTTAGAAGGAGGGTCATCGGTTCCACAGTCATCGGAACTGAGTGTACCTTTGATTCGGAGCCGGCTCTTAGTATTAGAGCCGGTCTCTGAAGTTCCTTCTTCACCTCTGCTCCAGTCAGCACCTTTGGTGCATTCAGCTAAGTCCTCAGTCAGCCTTTCAGATTTGGACATGGATCGGCTAGTGCAGAAGCTTTTACAGGCACCATGACTTGTCAAATTGTTGTCGGCCCCGACCAGCCTGTCGGTACCGAAGACCATGGAACCGGATTTGTGTACTCCTCCTCTGAAACGTATTGGACTCTCGAAGCTGAAGGAAATTGAACCGATGGTGGTCGAACCCTTGGAGCCGATACCTGCACCAGAGTTATCGGCTCTGTCCACTCTGATGCCCTCGGCGCCGACCAAGGGCTCTAGGAGCTGACGCTCTCCCGTTGGGTCCGGGGAGGATAGTCAAACCGACTTGTCGGTGCCGACTCTTCCTCTCGGGGCTTCGCTCGGATGAGCATGGCTCCTACCTCTAGTTTGGAGCCCAGGATTTCAGTGTGGGAGGATCGGACGGTACTCTCAGGTCCGTCCACTCCTCATCAGAGCCATGGTGCCTTCGATGCTATGAGGAGAGTTTTGTCTCCAAAGACAACGTCAACATTGGTTCAGCTTTCCCTCTCCCCTCAAGCTCCTGTGTCTGCTTCTTCATCTACCGGTCCCTCTAAGCATAGAGACCCCGAGCCTCAAGTACCCCCACAGGGCATCCCCTGCTCTTCTGAGACCTCCCCAGATCCGCCCACTGAGGCGGTGCCCAGGAAGAGACTGTGCAAGAGGAGGCACTTAGACTCCCCACAGGAGTCTTTGACATCTGACACGGACTTAGGTGAGTCAGAAGGGTCCCCTTGATCCCCGTCTGAGGATATCTCCTTTGCAGGGATGCTAGAGATCCTTGGCAGTCCAAGACGCCTACTGAGGATGAGTTTGTGCTCTTGAAGGCTTTTGGGTCTCAATCTTCTACTTCTTGGGTGTCTCCGCCTTATGACGAGCTCATGGAACTGATCTAAGGCATGGGAGTCACCAGAGGCCATGGAACCTATTCCTCGTAGACCCAATAAATTCATATCTGCCCCAGTGGACAAGCCATTTTTGACAAAGGGGGAGTGCCTGTTGATGCCATGGTGGTAGCTGCAGCCACCAAAAAGGAAGCATCTGCGACATCCACTTCTAGCCATCCCCCTAAAAGAGATTCTAGGGTTATGGATAGATATGGGAAGCGCATGTTTAGTTCAGAGACTCTTTCTCTGCGATCACTGAACTACTTAACCCATTTTACAAGACTACAGAGAGACCTCCTGAAAGAGCTAGGAGATTATCTCCAGGGAACGGTAGCTGTAGGAGTGGCCGACAAAGTAAACTCCCAGCTCGCTACCCTAAAATCAGTGGTAAACTCGTCCATGCGTCTCATATCCTATGCAGCTGATGGTTCGAGTAGACCTGCTAGTTCAGGCATTGCTCTTCAAAGACAAGCCTGGATGCATCTCTGTTCCTTTGCGGAACCCTTTAAGTCTTCCTTTATTAATACCCCATTCAATGGCTCATCACTGTTTGGGTCCAAAGTAAAGGAAACTTTAACCAGGTGTGGGCAGGAAGGCAAGACCTTATCTGCCGTTGGAGTCCATTTTTCAACCCCTACTCGGCCCTACCCCAAGGGCCCTAGGGGAGGAAAAATGTGGTTCTGAAAAGCTCAGGCAGCCTTTCAGGACACGTGGAGAAACCCCCTGTAGAGGCAGAGGAGGGGATTATAACGGAAGACGCCGCCCCCGTGGCAGAGGGGGTCTGCAGTAACAGGGTGACAGGGGTCAGTTCTCCGGTCAGTCCTATCAGTGCCCTTGAAAGGAGGCCCGACTGTTCGGCTCTGGAGGCAGTCGGGGGTCGCCTGTCTTTCTACCCAGAAGCCTGGCTAAACATAACATCGGATACTTGGGTACAAAGCATCATTTCCAGAGGATATTTCATACTGTTCTCTTCCCCTCCCATTCCTATAAAGAGAATCCCAGATGTTCCACCCAATCTCAGGGAACAAGTAATCGTAGAGGTCCACAGATTGCTAGAAAAAAGTCATCCAACCAGTCCCAGCAGACCAAGTCGTTTTCCGAACTTACTCAAGATTTTTTTTGGTACCAAAGAAAACAGGGGACTAGAGGCCTTTTTTGGACCTCAGCAGACTCGACCAGTTTGTAAAGAAAGAGAAGTTCCGAATTATCATGCTTCAGTCCACTCTTCCCTTCTTAGGGAAAGGCGATTGGATGTGCTCCATAGATCTCAAGGACGTGTACTATCACATAAAGATGAACAGATGCTCCAGAGATCATCTGTGCTTCCGGCTGGGAGCCAATCATTACCATTTTCGAGCCCTGCCCTTTGGTCTCACTACAGCCCCCCATAGTGTTCACCAAATGCATGGCAGTGGTCAAGGCTCACCTGAGACGTCTAGGATTCCAGGTGTTTCCATACCTATACGATTGGCTCCTCACCGCTACCACCAGGCATCAATTGACTCAGGCAACACAATACACTCTGACACTCTGCCATCAATTAGGCATTGCAATCAACTTCGAAAAGTCTGCCTTATCACCATCGCAGCATACCGTTTTTATAGGAGCAGAGTTAGATACCTCAACTACCCCTCTACGTCTCCCTATCGAAAGAGTCTCTCTTCTCCGCCAAAATGTCAGCTCACTGGTGTCAAAGAACAAAGCTACAGCAGCGGAGGTATTGAAGGTACTAGGTTTGATGGCGGCAGCAATCCTGGCTATACCACTCGCAAGGATGCATATTCAAATTTTTCAATGGCTCCTCTTCGCTCACTGGTCTTCCCAGAAACTACCGATGCACCACATGATTCTTATCATGGATTCTTGCAGGAGAGACCTTTGGTGATGGTTGATGTCTCTTCATGCCACGATCGGAAGACCGTTTGTCCCCCCCCCAGTAGCCACTGTGACCACGGATGCTTCCCTGATAGGGTGGGGGGGGGGCATTTTCAGGGAAAGACTGCCCAAGGCACATGGACCGATCAAGAATCACATTTGCACATCAATGTTCTAGAGTTGAGAGTGGTACTTCTGGAGTTGCAGTACTTTAAGGACTCTCTCCCTCTAGGGACTATTGCAGTTCAGACCGACAACATGTCAGTAGTCTGGTACTTGAACAAGCAAGGCGGAACCAAGTCTTACCCCCTTTGTAGAGAAGCCCTCAGGGTCTGGCAATGGGCTGTGTTGTCCCAGCGTTTTCTGTTAGCAACGCACATCTCTGGGAAATCCAACGTGATAGCGGACAAGCTAAGCAGGGCAATATTACTCCCTCATGAGTGGTCTCTCAAACAACAGGTTGCGGAGTTGATTTTCTGCAAATGGGGCCAGCCTTGCTGCGACCTTTTTGCCAGCCACATCAATTCAAAATGCAGAAGCTACTTTGCCCTAATACCACCTCCCGGTCATCCCCCGAGAGTTGCACTTTTACACGATTGGCCCCCGGGTCTCCTTTATGCATTTCCACCCTTCCCATTAATACCCAGATTTTTACAGAACGCAAAATCGCTGGGAAGGACTGTTATACTCATAGCCCCCTACTGGCCTCGACAGATTTGGTTTCCATTTCTCCACCATCATCTGTTGGAAGATCCATGGATCCTGGACCCAGTTCCGGACCTTCTGACTCACCCATCAGGGGACCTTCATCCTTCACTGCAGTCCCTGAAACTGACTGTTTGGCTAATCCACTTCCCCTAATTGCCAGGCTTCATTCAATTTCAGAAGATACACGACAGATTCTCTTGTCTTCTCACAAGCCATCTACCAGGAAATTATATGGCAGTAAATGGAAAAGGTTCTCAATTTGGGCCAACGCGCAGTACATTGGCCCTTTCTGAGCTCCGCTATCTTCGATTTTGGAATTTTTGACAAAAATTTTTAAGGAAGGGGCAGCAGCTGCTGCAGTTCGAGTTCAGTTAGCTGCTATCTCAAATTTTCACCTTTGTCTTGGTGGCTCAAATATTATGAGCCATAAATTATCTAAAACCTTCCTTAAGGGCGTTCTTCATATGAGACCTCCAATCAAAATTCTCTTTTCTCCCCTGGAATTTAAACCTTATGCTGTCCCAAATTATTCTTCCTCCTTTTGAACCAGCATCTTCTTGTGATCTAAATTTTTTATCCTGGACAACAATATTTATTGTGGCCATTACGTCTGCCCGCAGTGTGTCAGAACTTCAAGCATTATCTATCAGACCACCCTACATGATTTTCCATGCTGATAGAGTATCTCTCAGAACAAACCCCTCATTTTTACCTAAAGTCTGTTCTGAGTCAAATATCAATCAGGTCATTGAACTACCGCTCTTTTTCCCCAACCACTCTAACAAATTGGAATATATGCTGCACAAACTTGATGTTCACAGACAGCTCAGATTTTATCTCGACAGAACTAAGGATACTAGGAAATCAGACCAACTTTTTGTATCCTTCTCAGAAGCAAGAAAAGGCAATCCAGTGGCTAAAACAACCTTATCTAAATGGTTATCCGATTGTATATCCTTTGTTTATGAAAATGCAAGCATGCCTTTAACACACAAACCAAAAGCTCATTCTGCCAGAGCTGTTTCTAACTGTTCTGCTTTTCAAGCTAAATTGCCCCTTGACAATATTTGCGCTGCAGCCACTTGGTCTAAGCCTCATACCTTTATCACACATTACAAAGTAGATAAGGCTTCAAGGGGCAGGTCTTCCTTTGGTTCTACGGTACTGAAGAACATACTTCCATGAGCCACCCAGGGTTGGGGGTGCTAGGGACGCTACCCATCAGTGAGAATAAACGGCGAGATTTAACAACTTCACATGTAGAAGTTATGTACTTACCATAACGTTCCATGTGAGTTGTTTATCTCTCCTTTATTCTCACGTCCCTCCCTCCTTCCCCCTCCTGGCTGACTGTTGACTTAGAGGCTAGTACCATCCTGGTTATTCAATATTTCTTCTTCCCCTTTGGGAAGTATTCTTCATAGATATATATAGAAGAGTATGTATATGTTTGTATATATGTATATACTGTTATTCGCAGCAAACAAGATCTGAGGTAATTTCAGCAGTGCATTGTGGGATAAGGGGCTTGGTCTTGAGTTACTGGCAAACCTTGAGCTTTGCTATCGGCCGTGTCAGAGCCAAGGATTGGCTCCGAACCCATCATTGAGAATAAAGGCGAGATAAACAACTCATATGGAACGTTATGGTAAGTACATAACTTCTATTTTTGCCATCTCAATCCATCAAGTGGCGCAAAGACTTATCAGTTATATTGGACGCAGGAGTGGCCTTAGATCAACTGGTGCCCTAGGCAAAAGGTGTCCGTGGCATCCCCACCACATCACCTGGTGTCCCCATCCTGGTCTATTTACCCCAAATAAATACTGGAAAAGCACCCCTGCTAGAGCGGCACCCTAGGTGACTGCAGTTGGCCTATGCCTAAGGCCAGCTATGGACGGATGTTGATAAAAGGATCCAGAGTTATGTTAAGTACATAACTGCCATGTTCTTCTTTGCTGTTGAGACTGTAAGTCACTAGCCTAGTAATTTCCTGTCTTAGGATTCAGACCAATTCTGTTTTTGTCAGATGGTTGGAGGACTTGTTGACACTGCCTTTTGGTCTTTGATTTAATGCATTTTTTTAGTTTTGCTGACCAGGATAGAGTCTGACCTTTGAGCCCTATTTCATTGGCGTCCTGGTGTGAAAAATAAAACCTATTCTTACCAGATCATCCTTTATTCTTCATGTCCTCTTTTGCTAGCCTTGTACCTGTCCTCATTTTGGACAATGCCATCTAGTGGCTGAATTGGATATTGCTGCTAAGCAGTCTGTCATTTGGACATCTCTTCCCAGACTGCATATTTTGGTCCAAGTAGTTTCCCGCCTTCATTCAGAGATAACTATATACCTAAATTAACTGCATTACTGTTACTCTTGACAGTTTGTGTAGTGTTACTGGGCTCTTGATCCCTGTGCATCGGGTCCGCTGATACTTTTTTGTGATATTCTTGGAAGAAGTATTAATATTAGCTTGACATTTCTATGTCACATATCTCCACTTCAGGTCCTTCTGGAAATTTTTTTTTAAGACATCCCTTGGAATGATCCACCCAGCATATTTTGCTTTTAGCTCTGTCCTAGAGGTTGAGGAGGATGGTCTGGTAATATCACGTACTAACCTTATGCATTTGTGCCTTTACAATAACAGTAAATGTGTAGAATAAGGTACAACTTCCTCTTTTGAAACTACTCTCTCCCCTCCCTGCCGTTTGAATAATTG
This sequence comes from Protopterus annectens, assembly GCF_019279795.1. Lineage (NCBI taxonomy): Eukaryota > Metazoa > Chordata > Ceratodontiformes > Protopteridae > Protopterus > Protopterus annectens. Next base: position 619,946,805 of record NC_056725.1, read on the forward strand.
TTTAGAAATTGCTTCTGAGACCTTTTGTCGTCTTCCTTAGTTTTTTTTTTTATTCTTGTGCATTGCCTTCTGTGGGGCCAACATAGATCTGGAGAGGGGCCAGTTCCTGTACAAAATGAGAAAAAAGGAGGACTTGAGTGACATGGGACGTTCTAGGTGCTGAGCTGCTCAAGTCCTCCTTGCCTTGAATCCTAAAGGCAGAGGAAGAAGGAACTGGTTTTACAAACAAATTAATATTGGATGGATGTCGATGAAAGCGTCCAGTATTTTGGTAAGTTTGTAAGTGTCATATAACTTTCATATACATATTGGGTGAATTCATTATAAAATTATCCTCAGTCAAATATAACCCATTTATTCCTGTAAAAGTGTGATGATCTCAAACATTTTCACATGTTCCTGTAATGTAATTGGTCTTCTCCTACTCAAACTCTCCGTATTCTGATGGTCTGTTTAACAGATGCTTTCATCCAACATATTTAAAACCTTCTGCTAGCATCCAGGCAAGTGCGCCATCAACAGTACAAGTCTGCAAACTTTTCTCTATCTCCTTTGTCATTACACTGTCTTAAATATATCACTTTCTAAATGCTATGTATACATGTACTTTAGTACACATGTAATCTATTTTATGGCACCCTTTTTAAATTCATTTTCAAAATATAGGAAACAATCAGAAATGCTTATTATCTTGCATGGTGCTTTTGGATAGGCATCTTCCGTATTTATGGCATGTTTTATTTTGTTAGTGTGTTGTGCCTTCCACTATCAGTTATTCCACTTAGCCAGTCAGTCGGAAACCCAGCAGAAGTATTTGGAGTTATTCATTCAACTACAGTAACAACGGAGAGACTATCAACATTAAGTAATTGTCATTTTTATGTCATCTTTCAATTCACAGTTTATTTTGTGGCACGTTAGGACAGCTGTTAATAAAGTATCTATTTCCATTCCTGCACTCTTTTTCCCTGTTAACATGCATTTCTCTCATTATTATTTTCTTAATGCAAAGAAGTAGCAAATACATACACTTTTAAGTTCCTTTGCAATTACTTTAGCCTGTTCTTGGAGAATTATACTGCCATAAAAAGCAGTTAAATTCAGTTTCTTGTATTTCCTAATTCTGCAGTACTGTTACTGAAAAATGCATAGCAGTGTCCTTGGTTTAACCATGAATCTTATTTGATTAATTTTGTCCATTTTGCCAGAAGGATTGGTCACCACAATGGTAATACTGACTCAGCATCTTCAGGTTGCCTAAAAGCTTGTGCTCTTTCCCTTACCCCAGTAACACGTCTTGCTTCCATCTTTTCTTCAGATCTCATTTGATGTGATTTACTTTGGGCAGTAATCCTTTGTCTCAAGCACTGTTTGAATTTATAGTCTTTTATGAGCAGTAAGTACTCTCTTTCTTTTGGATGCTTGAAAATAACTGTAGGCTAACTTTTCTCCCAGCATTCAACAAACGCACTGCCTTACTGCCATTCAGGTAGTAATGACCTGCTACCCTTCCTCTGGCAGTCTACTAAAGCTTAGACTCCCTCTCACTGCATGTTTGTGAGTGTGGGCTGCCAATCACCTGGCAATGCAGGGACTGCTTTACAGACCCACAGACAGGACTCTTCCACTTTTTCCTAGTGTCATTGTAAGAGGATTGCTTGGAAGACTTCTCCTTACTCTGGATCGCCACAGCTGATAAGCTCAGGTAATAAACAGTTTCTGTAAGTGCTTAAATAGTGTATTTTGCTGCTTTGACTTTTTTTCTGATTGGAAATATTATATATGCCTCTTTTATTTTGTCTGCACAGTATAAAATGTGTGTTTATTTTAAGCTGATAGTTGATTTCTGTGGACTTTTAACCCATCAGACGTTTTATGGACATTGTGAATATTTGTTAGAGTTTCTGTACTAAGGCCATTTTAGTGTAGGTACTCTCATAACCTCTTGCTTCCAGAGCTGCAGCTTAATCCTGCTTGTTGTTTCTGTTTACCACTTTTGCCAGGAAAACTTGCTGATATTGCATTTTTTTCTTTGGTAATATTATCTGAAGAAATTGAGCAGGATTAGTGCATTTAAACAATGTTTTCATTTAAATTAATATTTTGGCAAAATTTTGTATGTTAAACATTTCTGACGATATTTTTTCATAAGCTTATACTTTATTTCTTGTGTAGAAGTGCTTTATGCTGTTTCTAGTCTTTTTGGGACTGAAACTTGCCTTTTTTATTACAAAATTGTGGCTTTCCTCATTGTATTTTTTTTTTTTTTTTTTTTTTTTAACTGTTACTGAAACTGCTGTCATTTTATTCAGTAATGTGTTCATAGTAGTAGTCCTGCTTAAATAGACTTTAGATTGTTATTTAAAGGGAAAATAGTAGGCTTGGTTCCGTTTTTTACCGACTGACTGTGCAGCCAGTATATGGTATTGCTTTGGCTAGCTTTTTGTCCTCTGACTTATTGGACTCTGATAGTGCCCCCACCCACCTCCCCACCAGTATCATCTCCCCTTTGTGCATCTAAAAACATAAATGTAAGCCAAGAAATATGCCTCAGCCTACAGCTTGTGACTCTAGTAGCCTTTGGCAGGCTGTTGGACCACTCGCCTTCTTTTGCAACCAGGTCTTCTGGTAAGAAGTTAATACCACAACTGTGTGTGACATGAGGATCAGACACTTCCTCCAGCACTGTACCATTGCTTGGTTCTGGTACTGGAGATCTGAACTCTTTATGTGCATGGGAAATTAGGGGTACAGAATCTGTTGCCAGTATTGAGATTGCCACCTTCCCAGGGATTTGCACTAGGGTAGTGCATGCAGAAGAGATAGAAGTCTCACCATGTTGCAGTGCAGCATTTGGTCCAGTACTAGGATACGAGTAAAGTCAACATTACACCTCCTTTCAATTACCAAAGGATCCTGATTTTGAAGGGGATCCAGACTCTGAGGTTTCACAAGTGTCAAGAGTCTTACTGAGTACGTTTTCTTTGAGGACAAATAGATTCAGAAACCCTGTCAGATGTTTATTTTTCCCAAATGCTTGCTAGATTTAGGGATATATTCATTTGGGAGCAATCATTGCTGTCTCTCTAAGATCAACATACTATAGGATCTTTTGGAGAATGAGGACCTGGACGTAGCAGCTTTCCCTGCATTGGAAGATGTTTTTAAGAAATACAAAAACAATGGAACCAAATGCCAAAACAGTCCAACTAGCAAACACAAAGGCACTGGTAAAGAGAAAGAGGCTCGACTCCTTTATTGCTCGTACCACTCTTTATTAGAACTCACAGCACTCCAAAGCACGTAAAGCACATTAACGCTTTTCACAAAACACACTGCGTTTTCGTTTCAGATTACTTCTTCGGATGTACAACAGAATGCATATCTACAACTCACCCATCCTTATATATAATTTGAATTAATTAACTAATTAATCAATAAAACAATTAAATAATTTGATTTAATATAATAGACACTTCCACAGAAAACCAAACAAAATGTATACCTGACATATAAATAGGAACACACTTTAAAATCCTAACAGCCATAACCTAGTCCTTAAAACCTACTTTCTAATATAAATATTTTTAATCTTGTTCTACAATAATATACATTTAAAATACTTTTTTAAAAAAACACATAAAATACTCCATAGGATAATCATGTACATTTTTAATATCTGTGTGTGGTAGCACCATCTAGTGTAAAAATATAATATTGCACAAATGAAATCTTAGGAAAAATACAATTTAAAAGGGTGATTTAAAATACACTCACAAAATTCCTAAGAACAATGACTATTTTACAAACCAAAATCAGACCATATAAATAAATAAATAAATAAAGTTTTGCTGCCCTCATCTTTAGAACTGGGGCAAGGGAGACTGCATCGTTCAGTCCTGGGGATTTATTGGCCTCCAAAAATAATTGCCACAATAGTTCTTTATATTCTATAGAGGTTTCCCATGGACCACCCCTTATGTCCTTTTCCACCACTTCTAAAACAAAAAAATTAAAATTTGCTTCCTGACAGCTAATTTTATGTCTATAAAGTGCATTATTAGTGCATTTCGTCCTAATTTCATAATTGTCATAAATGTTTTTAAGAAAGCTTGCATTTCTCTGCTGATTAAGTCTTTGCCTAAAAAGGTGTTTTAAGAAATTCAGAGTGTGTTCAGCCATGCCTGGTTTACAAGCTCCTTGGTTTGTGAACCCTGTTTCTGTGTCCTCTTGATCTTTTCCAGTAAAAAGACAATGTCTTCTTCAAACCCAGTCCCTCAAGATAAGCTAGTCAAGTGGCTAGAACCTCCAGGAAAGAAACTGGCACAGTCCAACACCATAGCTTTTAAAGTGTATAACTACCAGCGCGTTGTGTGAAAGTTTGTGCTGAGGTGTATGTGTAGGTTAGTCAAGTTCACTGCATCTTTACCTGCTTAGCAGAATGACTGTGTGAAAAGGGATTGATGTTCTTCGTGTTTCACTGTTGCAGTCATCACACTTGGGTTATCTGCCTGCAGGTAGCCCTCAGGCAGCCCGAATACCAGTGACTTAGTATTTCTGTGTCGGTTGCTGTCGCTTCAGTACTGTCGTCAGGTCGTCAGGGGTATAAAAACAGGCAGCAGACGCCATTACATCAGTCTTTCTTGTTAAGGAGCCCGAAGCAGAAGCAGTTCGCACGAGTGCTAGTCGGCTGCTACCTGAGTTTTTGTTTCTGAATTAAATCATCCTGAAGTCTTCTAAAGCTACGTACTCTCTTGGGGATCATTTTTTCTTGCTCTAACTGAAAAGGTTCTAAAAAGATGGAAGAAAAAGCTAAGTCTATGCAGCAATCAAAGAATTTTTGCAAGTGCAGCCTCCAAGATTCAGTAGGCATTGCCCCTCGAAATATTGTTCCTTTCCAGCCCCCTCAAGGTCATCTCAAACTCAACCAAGGGGAAACAGACCCCCCAGATTACAGTCTCAGGGTATGCAGAGATCTAATCAATGGAGTGCCTCCACTTCTAAAACAGGGAGTGCTAAGCCACCCCCTTACGGAAAGAATTCACAATGACTTTTCAACTCCACTCCTCACCTTTGCCCAATTGCTCGTGCTCCTAGGAGGAAAACTTGCCCATCATGCAAAAACTGGACCTCCATCACCAAAGACCAATGGGTCCTCAACATTGTTTCCCAGGGGTACAAGTTTTACTTACACTCACTGCCAACCTCAAAAGGGTTCCCAGACCTTCCTCCAAACCAGTGGTAAGAGGTTCAAAACCAAATTCAATCCCTGCTCTCCATAAGGGCAATTCAGCCTGTTCCTGCAGAACAAATAGGTCAAGGGTTTTATTCCAGGCTTTTACTGGTACCCAGAAAAGAGAGCACTTGGCGCCCAATCCTAGATCTTTCCATTCTCAACACCTTCCTGGTGGTACCAAAAGTCAGAATGCTAACCCTTCAGCAGCTTCTTCCTATGCTGTCCAAAGATGCCTGGTTAGCCACCCTAGACCTAAAAGAAACCTATCTGCACTTCCCTATCAGGACCTCGTGCAGAAAATACCTATGCTTCAGGGCAGGATCTATGCATTATCAAATGTTCTTCGCGTTTCACTGTTGCAGTCATTACATTTGGGTAATCCTGCTGGCAGATTTCCCTCAGCCGGCCTGAATTCCAAAGTCTTGGGTCTTGTGTTGGCTGCTGTCACCCCTTCCCTGACATCAGGTCATCAGGGGTATAAAAGAAGCAGCCAACGCCATTTTCTTCAGTCTTTCTTGCTGTGCGGTGCCTGAAGCAGAAGCAGTTCGCAAGTGCCGGTCGGCTGACTCCTGAGATTTTCGTGTTTGAGTTTCAGATCTGAAGTCTTCAATAAAGCTAAGTACCCCATTGGGGAAACTTTTTTCTTGCTCCAGACCGATGCCAGAAAAAGTTAATAATTGTATTTCTTGTGGAAAGCAAATACCTCATAAAGATTTTCATTCTTACTGTATTCCTTGCCTAGGCCTTGATAACAACGTTACTGGTGGTCGGTTTTGTGCTAGATTTAACCAACGCACTATTAAGTGTTGGTATGATTTTGCTTTAAACGTTTTTGGACGATGGTTTAATTATCCTGAAATGTCGTTGGATAGCCATCTGACTACCGGAGTTTACAAAAAACGCAAAGAAAAGGATAAAGAAAAACAACCGAGGCCCAAAACTGACGACGAAGCTTCTCCTAAGCCAGTCGCCGGTTCTCAGTGAGGCGCTTTCACAGCCCCTGACGCCCGCTACTTTAGAGTCGCAGGCCGCTACCGACTCCCATGTGGAGTCGGCCATGCCGCTGGATACTCAAGGTATTGGAGCCTCGGACGCTAATCCCTCAGATGGGTCCATAGCCGCTGAGCAGGTACCGGCTTCTGAGGGTGTATTCAGACCTAAACATCTTTACATTAAAGCAACTTCAGCTTCAAAGGCAAAGACTAAAGCACCTTCTAAAGCAAGGAAACAAACTCAAGAGCCACGTGGACAGGCCTCTATGCCCAAAAAACAGATGCTCAAAATGGCCAAAGACTTGATTACCTTGATCAGGGGTTCCCATCCCCCTCCTGATAAGAGGCCTAGGCAAGACACTGACTATGAATCTTCAGATCAGGTTTCTATTTCTTCTGATCAGGAATATTCTCTTCCCCCTATGAGGATTCTGATGCTGAAGAATCTGTACATTCAGCATCTCCTCCTGAGGACTATTCCTTTGGGGAAACCTTGCATACCACGAGGGAGCATTTCCACTGGGAGAGCCAAGATTTTTCAGAATCTAAAAAGAGGCTTAGGGATTTTCTTTTACTACCTCAGCACAGGCCTCTAGCCATTCCACCTGTGTTAGACATTGTAGATGTGTTTTCGGAGTCGAGTCTGACCCCTGACTCCTTTCCCCCAGCTCCTGTTAAGCCTGACAGGTATTACAGGGTTCCTGACTCGCACCAATTTATTTTTAAAAACCCTGCTGCTGACCCAGAAACTATTTCACAGGGTCCAAAGGGAGTTAAGGCTTCCACTGCAAAAAACCCAACCCCCTCTGACAGATTCAAGGGCACTGGATAGATGGGGGAAAAAGGTTTACACATCTGCAACTTTGGCGATAAGGGCCTTAAACTGTCAATTTCATATGCTTAAGTATCAGCAACATGTCATGGGATTGCTTAAACAGAAAATGTTGTTAAACTCTGAATGTGCAGAAAACAAGGAAATGCAGGATTTATTGTATGCAGCAGAACATGTTGGAAATCATACTTTGCAATGTGGTTTTGATTCTTTGGAGGCCTCCTGTAGGACCACAGTTACAGGTTCTGTAATTAGGAGGCATGCTTGGTTAAAGGAACAAAGTCTGCCTGATCATGTTAAAGTTAAATTACTAGATGCACCTTTACAGCATGATACTTTGGTATTAAGGCAGAAGAGGTGTTAAAGAAAATGGAGGACAAAGCTAAATCTATGCAAACTGTCAAAGATTTTTTTACAAGTACAGCCACCTAGGTTTAGTAGACACTGGCCTACAAAAAATTGGTCCTTTCCTGTGTCAGACAGACCTCAAAGGGGCAGATCCCAGGTGGAAGGTTCTTATAGGCCCAAGCAATGTGGTGCTTCTACCTCCAAAGCTGGAGAAGATAGATCACAAACATACAGAAAACAGTCCCAATGACTTCCCCCTGCCTGCACCAAGCACTTTTCTTCTGGCAGCACCCTTAGGGGGAAAATTAGCACTTTTTGCTCAAAATTGGCACATCATAACCCAGGCCAAGTGGGTTCTAAACATAGTGTCACAAGGCTACAAGTTCCATTTCCATACTCTGCCAAAGGCAAACGGCTGGCCAGATCTGCCAAAAAAATCAATGGGCAGAGGCACAAAAACAAGTCTCATCCCACATGGACATGGGGGTCATTCAACAAGTACCAGAGCAAGAGCAGGGCAAGGATTTTACTCAACTGTTCTTGGTACCCAGAAAGGACAAGGCCTGGAGGTCGATACTGGACCTGTCTACTCTGAACACTTTCCTGGGTATTCCAACATTCAAAATGGTGACTTTGCAGCAGCTTCTGCCCATGCTGGGCAAGAATGCTTGGCTTGTGACTTTAGACCTAAAAGAGGCATACCTGCATGTTCCAATCAGAGAATCATGCAGAAGATACCGAAGATTCAAGGCTGGTTCAATGCATTACCATTTCTCTGCACTGCCCTTTGGCTTATCTACTCTGCCCAGGGTCTTTACAAAGTGCCTGGCACCAGTAATTGCATTCTGCAGACAAAGAGGAATACAAATATATCCTTACTTGGACGACTGTCTCATTCAAGCAGAGAACAAGGACACTCTTCTTCAACATCTGGCGTTTGTGAAAAGACTTCTAACATGCCTAGGGTACACAGTCAACAAAAATAAATCAAAACTAGTACCCTCACAAGTGATAACATTCCTGGGTGCAAGCTTGAATACAACTGTCCAGATGGCTTATCTCAGGCCAGACAAACAAAGGCAACTGACTACCTATTTCAAAATGTTGGCAACATAGGCCCAGTTATGTGCATGAAAAAGTCTGCAGACTTTGGGCTTCATGGCATCCTGCATCCTACTAATTCCGTATGCAAGACTGCATATGAGGAAACTTCAATGGTACCTAAAAAGTGAAAGTGTTTGGACTCAACATTGCCACAGCCTGGAAACAGTCATTACTCTCATTCCCTGCCTGCAACAGGAGTTTCGATGGTGGGCAAAGGCTTGTCACCAGAACAAGGGACAGCCATTCACATTACCTCCAGCCAGGCAGACACTAATAACGGATGCATCAGACTATGCCTGGGGAGCCCACAAGGCAGGAAGATGCATTCAGGGCACATGGTCCTCAAACCAAATGCATCTACATATCAATCAAAAAGAGATGTTAGCTGTTCAAAATGCCCTGACAGCCTTCAAGGACCTACTTCATCCGGGACAACTATTGATAAAGACGGACAACACCACAGTCATGTGGTATATAAACAAGCAGGGGGGCACACATTCTTACCCCCTTTGCAGACTAGCCATGACCTTGTGGGACACAGCTTTGACTTACCAAGTACATCTGCAGGCACAATTCCTGCCAAGAAAGGAAAATACTCTGGCAGACGAACTAAGCAGAAACCTCATGGATCCCCACGAGTGGAAGCTGGATCCACAAGTCTTCAGCATGATAACAAGGAAATGGGGATCCCCGAACATAGATCTATTTGTCTCCCCTCTCAATTACCAACTAAAAAGATTCTGCACAAGGACTTATCACAGACGAGCATGGAAAGTGGACGCCCTATCTTTCAGCTGGAAAAACCTATCCATATATGCCTTTCCTCCACTGCCTCTCCTCCCCAAGGTGCTCCTAAAGGTCAGACAGCAGAAGCCAAAGTTGATACTGATTGCCCCAGACTGGCCATGCCAGTACTGGTATCCAGTACTAAGGAACTTATCTCTATACCCAGCTTGGACCTTACCTCAAATACCTTGACTATTGTTCCAGCAAAACAATCAGATCCTGCACAGCCAACTCAGGACATTAAACTTGGCAGTATGGTGGATAATGTAGTCATACAAAAAAACACCTCTCAGTAAAGCTGTGATGGATGTCATTCTGGAAGCCAGAAGGCCTAGTACTAGAAAGTCTTATGCTGGAAAATGGAAGAGATTCTGTGCCTGGAACCAGGCACAAGGAACTGATACAGCATTACCAAATATTCCTCAGATTTTGCAATACTTAACTGAGTTGCTGGACAAAGGCCTATCTTTTTCATCAATTAAAATTCATGCCTCTGCCATTTCGGCTCACTACAATACAGAGCCACCATTTTTTTCTCACCCTTTATTAAGGCAGTACCTCAGAGGAGCCAAAAATTTAAGGCCCCCAAGGAGATTACCAGTACCTGCATGGGACCTCAACTATGTCTTGGAAAAGCTCACCCTGCCTCCTTTTGAGCCAGCTGCTACTGCTGATATGAAGTTTTTATCTTGGAAAACAGCTCTGCTCTTAGAAATTACTTCTGCAAGACGAGTTTCAGAGCTACAGGTGCTCATGGCTGTGGATCCTTTCATCATTTTTCATCCAGACAGGGTCTCCCTGAGGACAAACCCAACATTTATGCCTAAAGTAGTGTGCAGTGTGGTTCTTAACCAAGCCATCCATCTGCCAACCTTTTACCCAAATCCACAGAACAAGGGAGAGAGAATTCTGCATTCTTTGGATGTACACAGATGGCTTAGATTCTACTTGGACAGAACCAAAGCTTTCAGGAAGACAGAGCAATTACTATTGGCATATGTTGCAGGATCACAAGGAAAGCCTATCTCGAAGCAGACTATTTCTAAGTGGTTAGGCCATTGCATTCATTTCTGCTACTTACACCATGGCAAGCCAATGCCTAAGGGCATTAGGCCTCATTCCACCAGAGCTGCAGCCACCTCAGCAGCCTTTCTCAGGGGAGTACCAACCAGAGACATTTTAGAGGTGGCTACTTGGAGTTCAGTGCACACCTTTACAAAGCATTATCATCTGCCACTCTACTCTAAATCCAGGGCAGGCTTTGCCACTGCAGTTCTGCAGGGCCTCATAGCCGCTCCTACTGCTGTCTAGTTCCAGCCTCCCAACCATAGCTTTGGGACTCTACCCAAATGTAATGACTGCAACAGTGAAACAGGAAGAACAGTACAGTTGCGTACACTTACCATAAATGTAGATGTTCGAGTGTATTCACTGTTGCAGTCCAGGTTACCCACCCGCCTTCCCCCCTTTTTTTTTTTTGGATCTTATCTTTCCTTCTCTGATTTATACAACCTGTGTGGTGTATTTGCTTATAGATGAAGGTAAAATTTATATCGGTGTATTTCTGAATATATATATAAAGTTTGGTTACCCTTTTTGTGGGCACCTGACACCTGGGGCAAGAAAAACTGAAGAAAATGGCATTGGCTGCTTTTTTTTTTTTACCCCTGACGACCTGACGTCAGGGAAGGGGCAACAGCAGCCGATGCAGGACCCAAGACTTTGGAATTCAAGCTGGCTGAGGGCAACCTGCCAGCAGGATTACCCAAATGTAATGACTGCAACAGTGAATACACTCAATCATCTACATTTATGGTAAGTGTACACAACTGTACTTTCTCTGCACTTCCCTTTGGCTTATCCATTCCTCCTAGAGTCTTCACAAAATGCCTGGCTCTAGCCATTGTCTATTGCAGACAGAGAAAGATGCAAATTTACCCATACTTGGATGATTGCCTGATTCAGGCAGACAGTCAGGAAAAGCTGTTGCAGCACCTGACATTTGTAAAGAGCCTTCTAACCTCCCTGGGGTACACTGTCAACGAAAAGAAATCAAAACTAGTCCCCAGTCAAAAGATTGTATTCCTGGGAGCAAGCTTAGATACAGCATCCCAGATGGCATTCCTTACTCTAGAAAAAACAAGCCTATCTGACAGGCTACTTCACTCAAATGGCCACCAGAACCCAGCTATCTGCAAGGAAAATCCTGTAGGCCCTAGGGTTCATGGCCTCTTGCATTCTGCTGATTTCATATGCCAGACAGCATATGAGGAAGCTTCAGTGGTACTTGAAAAGTCTTTGGTAACAACATTCTCAGGATCTGGAAACCGGCATACCTATCATACCTTGTCTAAGGACAAAGTTTCTTTTGTGGGCAGCAGCATGCAACCACAACAAGGGACTTCTCTTTACTCAACCCCACGCCACCCAGACCCTAACCACAGATGCATCAGACTATGCATGGGGGGAACATCTGGATGACAAGTGCATTCAAGGCCACTGGAGCCCAAGTCAAATTCATCTGCACATCAACCAAAAAGAGATGCTAGCTGTTCAGCATGCTCTGACAGCTTTCAAATCCCTACTCTCTCACCAGGACCCATGCTACTAAAAACAGACAACACCACAGTTATGTGGTACATCAACAAGCAGGGGCGAACCCACTCTGCAGGCTAGCCATGAATCTGGGGAACATGGCCTTGGACATGCAGATTCATCTGCAAGCTCAATTCCTGCCAGGCAAACAAAACTCTCTGGCAGACTTAAGCAGATATCTTACTAGACCCACACGAGTGGCAATTAGACCCCCAGCACCTTCAGCCTTCTAACCCTGAAAGGGGGGACCCCAGAAGTGGACCTTTTTGCTTCCCCCTAAAATCACCATCTCAGCAAATTCTGCACCTGAACACTTCGCAGCAGGGCCTGTCAAGTGGATGCCCTATCTTTCCAGTGGGTAAACCTCTCAATCTGTGCATTTCCCCCTCTGCCTCTTCTCACAAGAATGTTACTTGAGATAAAACAGGACAAACCAAGGGCAATCCTGATTTCCCAGGACTGGCCACGTCAGCACTGGTACCCACTACTGCGCAGTCTGTCACCGGTGCCACCCTGGCACCTACCTCAGATCCCAACCCTCCTCACCCAGCAGGAGGGACAGATCCTGCATCCGCAACTGCAAACCCTGAATCTTACAGCCTGGCTTATTCCTTGAATTCTCCCCCAGTGATCAGCCTAAGCAAGCAGGTGCTGAACATCATTCTTGAAGCCAGAAGACCCAGTACAAAAAAATCCTATGCTGATAAATGGAAAAGGTATTGTTCCTGGATTCAGTCTAAAGGAGAGGACACAGCACTGCCCTCCTTACTTCTAATCCTGGATTACCTAGCAGATCTACTCCACAGAGGCCTATCCTTCTCATCCATTAAGAACCATGCCTCTGCCACCTCTCTTCTCTTACTTTCATCAGGCAGTTCCTGAGAGGGGCAAACAACCTAAGGCCACCAAGGAGAGCACCCACGCCTGCTTGGGACATTAACTTTGTACTGGAAAAGCTCACGCTATCCCCCGTTTGAGCCTGCAGCATCAGCAGAGTTAAAATTCCTCTTTTGGAAAATAGCCTTGCTTCTGGCCATCACTTCAGCTAGAAGAGTGTCTGAGCTACAAGCACTTATGGCTGTGGGTGCCCTTCATTATTTTTCATGCTGACAGCATCTTCCTCAGAACTAACCCTTCCTTTATGCCAAAAGTGGTGTCCAGTGTGACTCTCATCCAATCTATCCATTTGCCATCCTTCTTCCCTAATCCTCAAAATAAAGGGGAAAGGATCATTCCCTCCTTGGACGTGCACAGGCAGCTCAGATTCTACCTGGATAGGACTAAAGCCTTCAGGAAATCTGACCAGTTGCTAGTCAGTTTTTGCACCAGGGGCAGAGGGCAAGGTCATTTCAAAACAAACAATTTCCAAATGGATAGCACACTGTATCCATTTCTGCTACAAACACCGTGGGAAACCAACCCTTCAGGGGGGGGTCAGAACGCATTCCACTAGGGCAACTTCTACCTCTACAGCATTCCTCAGGAGAGTCCCTCCCAGGGACATTCTGGAAGCTGCTACCTGGAGTTCTGTGCACACCTTCACCAAGCATTACCACCTGCCTATCTTTTCCAAATCCAGGGCGGGTTTTGCAACAGCATTCCTGCAGGGCGCATACTAGCCAGCCCCAGCTCTTCTTGACTGCCTCCACCCTCCTTTCTTCAGCTTTGGGAATCAACCCAAGTGTGATGACCAACAGTGAAACACGAAGAACATAGTACAGTTATGTACACTTACCATAAATGTAGATGTTGGAGTGTGTATTCACTGTTGCAGTCCTGGTTTCCCACCCTCCACCCCCTTCTCTCTCCACTCTGTCTATTACTCACCCCTTACTGGGTTATTGGTATTTACTTTTTACTGGTGGTGGATGTCCTTCATGGATGCATCTGCAGTCATAACAACTGGGTTGTCCTGTCGTCAGGCAGCCCTTCGGTCGGCCGGATTCCAAAGTCCGGGTCCGGCTTCGGCTGATGTCGCACTTCACCCGACGTCATCTCTGCTGGTCTTCGGGTATAAAGGCATCAGCCGACGCCATTTTCTTCAGTCTTTCTTGCGCGTGGCGCAAGCAGAAGCTGTTTGCAAGTGCCGGTCGGTCAGATCCAGAGATTACTACTACCGAATACTCCTTCAAGACTTCTAAAGCTAAGTACCCCGTTGGGGACTCTTTCTTGCCTCAGCCGATGTCAGAAAAAGTCAATAACTGTTTAACTTGTGGGAAACAAATACCTCATAAAGATTTCCACTCTTACTGTTTGCCTTGTTTAGGCCCAGACCACGACGTAGCAGCCTGTTCGGCCTGTGCTTCTTTCAACCGACGAACGCTTAGACGTCGGTCGGAGTTTGCTGAACAGTTTTTCGGCTCTGATTTTGCGTACATTATGCTGTCGGATCCTCCGACTACCCAAATTGTTAAAAAACGCAAAGAAAAAGACCGACACTCGCGGTCCGTGGTTTCGGCCGAAACCATGGTTAAGCAAACCGCGAGTGTCTCGGTTTCGGCCGAAACCGAGAAAACTGATCAGAGTACAGCCGAATCAATGACTACTACTGAGGTTCCGGTTACTTTACTTGAATTGGCCTCAGAAATTTTACCTACTACAGTGGTTACTAGTGACTTATCAGACACCATCCCTTTGGATGTCTCTACCCCAGCACGTGGTGCTGCTAGGCCTCCTGCAGCCATGTCTATTAAGGCCTTTGCCAGGGCTAAAGCAGCCAAATCTACTAAGTCAGTGCCTGTTAAACCCCCCTCAACCAGGCCCACTTCTAGTTCTCAAATGCTTACTCTGGCAGAAGATTTAATATCCTTAATTAGGGGATCTCAATCACACCCAGACAGGGCCTCTCAGCCCCCAGAAAAGAGACCTAGAGTAGAGCCCCTCGAGCCTGTGTCCTCTGATGATTCTGCGGAAGACTCAGATATTACAGACCAGCCAGAGGCTCCTTTCTCCAATTTTGAGGACTCAGATGCTGAAGAATCCATTCCAGCTGCTTCTCCACCAGAAGAATTCTCCTTTGGGGAAACCTTACATGCCATGAGAGAACAATTCCAATGGCAGGAACAGGATTTTTCAGACTCCAGAAAAAGACTTAGGACTTTTCTGCACCTACCACAACACAGGCCCTTAGCTATACCTCCTGTCCTCTCTGTTGTGGACGATGCATTTAATGATGTTTGCACTGCACCAGATTCTTTACCTCCAGCACCTGCCAAACCAGATAGATTTTACAGGGTGCCAGACACTCATCGCGTCACCTATACAAGGCCCCACTTGCAGACCCCAAACTATATCCCAGGGCCCTAAGGCAGTAGCCTCGACCACAGCAAAACCCTATTCCTTCTGAAAGGGAAGCCAGGTCTTTAGACAGATGGGGCAAAAAGGTTTACACCTCTGCTACTCTCTCAGCTAGAGCTTTAAACTGTCAGTTTCACATGATACAATACCAAGAGTTTATGCTTGATCAGTTAACT
Source organism: Protopterus annectens (assembly GCF_019279795.1). Taxonomy (NCBI): domain Eukaryota; kingdom Metazoa; phylum Chordata; order Ceratodontiformes; family Protopteridae; genus Protopterus; species Protopterus annectens. Next base: position 619,962,171 of record NC_056725.1, read on the forward strand.
AAAAAGCTATCCTCTGATGACTCTATAGATAAGAAAATCTATTAGAAATGGTAAATAACATACAACAGGTTAGTAACCATTCCTTAAAATGTGGCTATGATGCACTGGAGGCTTCATTTAGATCAGCCATGACTGGCACAGTGATAAGAAGACATGCATGGCTGAAGGAACAAGTTTTACCGGATCATGTTAAAGCTAAGTTATTAGATGCTCCTATGGATAAGACCAGTTTGTTTGGTACACCTGCCCAGCAGGTAATGAAGAAAATGGAAGAAAAGGCAAAATCTGTACAAACGGTTAAAGATTTCTTGCAGGTTCAGCCCCCAAGGTTTAGCAGGGACTGGCCTGCCAAAATTGGTCCTTTCCTGACTCCACAAGATCCCAAAGGGGCAGGAATAGACGTTCCAGAGGCAGAAATCAATCCAGAGGGGGTGCCTACAGAGGACGACAGTGGCAAGGTAATAACAGAGCCACAGGCACAGCCACTGCCACTACAACAGGGCAATCACAGTGACTTGATTCTAACTCCGCCTACCAGGGAACAAATAGCAGCACCCTTAGGTGGAAAATTAACCTTATTTTCAAAGAACTGGCACTATATCACAAAAGACAAGTGGATTTTGCAAACCATAGACCAAGGTTACCGGTTCCACTTCCACACTCTACCAGTCAAAAGAGGAATGCCAAACCTACCTCCAAATCAAAAAACAGAAGCTCTACAGCAGATAATGCAATTAACAAAGATGAGAGCTGTGGAAAGAGTACCAATATCAGAACAAGGCAAAGGATTCTACTCCAGACTATTCCTAGTTCCAAGAAAGGAAAAAAGTTGGAGACCTATTCTCGATCTGTCCACCTTAAACACATACATCATTGTCCCAAAATTCAAAATGCTGACCCTACAGCAACTTCTTCCCATGCTGGGCAAGGAGTGTTGGCTGGTAACTCTAGATCTCAAGGAGGCATACCTGCACGTCCCCATTCGACCAATTTGCAGAAGATACCTCAGATTTCTTGCAGGATCAGAGCACTATCAATTCTCAGCATTGACCTTTGGCTTATCTACTGCGCCCAGAGTATTCACAAAATGCCTGGCATCAGTAATCGCCCACTGCAGACTACAGGGAATCCAAATTTATCCATACCTGGACGACTGCCTGCTACAAGGGGACAACAAAAGCAAGCTGACAACAGATTTACAAAGGGTCATTTACTTGCTACAAGCACTGGGATACACAGTCAATTTGCAAAAGTCAAGGCTGATTCCATCCCAAACAAGGACATTCTTGGGCTGAATTGGACACAGTAAAACAAATGGCATTCCTAACTGCAGAAAAACAAAAGATCTCCTCTTTACTTCTTGGCACTAACAAACCACAGCAAGCTAACAGCAAGAAAAGTTCTGCAGGCCTTGGGCTTCATGGCATCATGCATAATCTTGGTTCCACATGCCAGACTGCATATGAGAAAACTACAGTGGTACCTAAAGAATTTATGGTCCCAACACAGGCACAGCCTAGAAGCAGAAATTCCACTAATTCCATGCCTAAAACAGGAGTTCCTATGGTGGGCTCAAGCATGCCAGTCAAACCCAGGCTTACCCTTTCACAAATATCAAGCAAGCCAAACCATCACAACAGACGCCTCAGACCTAGGATGGGGGGCTCACACGCTGGACAAATGCGTGCAAGGATTGTGGATGTAGGACCAGCTTCACCTGCACATCAACCTAAAAGAAATGCTGGCAGTAAAACTGGCAATCCAAAAATTCAGACCATTTCTCAAAGAAGGCCATTTGATGATAAGGACAGACAACACCACAGTCATGTGGTACATCAACAAACAGGGAGGCACTCATTCATACCCCTATGCAGAATGACTTTGGACCTTTGGAACCTGGCACTCAGCTACAACATCCAGTTACAGGCAATGTTTGTACCGGAAAGGAGAACACTCTAGCAGACATGTTAAGCAGAACCACCTCGGATGCTCACGAATGGATGCTACACCCGGACATCTTCAAGACCATCACAAAGAAATGGGGAATGCCACAGATAGATCTATTCGCCTCTCAACCACCAGCTCAAAAATTCTGCACAAGGACATTCCATCCACTTGCATCGAAAGTGGATTCGCTCTCCTTCAGCTGGAAAGGCCTGACAGCATATGCATTCCCACCTCTTCCCTTGATACACAAGGTATTACTAAAAATCAAGGAGGAACGTCCAAGGATAATCCTGATAGCTCCAAACTGGCCAAGACAACACTGGTACCCATTGCTGAGGAGCATGTCTCGGGACAAAATGTGGTCAATACCCCTGATGCCTTTGATGTTAACTCAGAACAACTACAGCATCATGCATCCAAACCTAAAAACGTTGCAACTGACTGCATGGCACATCACATAGCAGCAACTATTCCAGATCTCTCCCAAAGGGTTAAAGACATTATCCTTGAAGCCCGCAGACCTTCAACAAGAAGGAACTATGCAGGGAAATGGAAAAGGTTTGTCATTTGGAGTGCTGAAAGAGGGAAGGATGTGTCGAATATAGATATGGCTAACATTCTGGAGTACTTGGCAGAGCTTCTACATACAGGCCTGTCCTATTCCTCCATCAAGATACATGCATCAGCTATTTCAGCAGAATACAGCTTTGATCCACCTGTCTTCTCATCCTCTACTCAGGCAGTTCCTCAGAGGGATCAAGAATGTAAAACCTCCTAGGAAACCACCACTGCCAGCTTGGGATTTGAACTTTGTGCTAGAAAAGTTGACACTGCACCTTTTGAACCAGCAGCAACAGCAGACCTACAGCATCTTTCATGGAAAACTGCTTTCCTACTGGCAATAACCTCAGCAAGGAGGGTTTCTGAACTTCAGGCCCTAATGGCAGTACAACCCTTCCTAATCTTCCACCAAGACAGAGTGTCCATGAGGACTAATCCTACATTTATGCCTAAGGTGGTATCCAGAGTATCCTTAAACCAGGCAATCCACCTACCTACCTTCTTCCCCAACCCACAAAACAGAGGGGAAAGAACGCTGCATACCTTGGATGTACACAGACAGCTACGCTACTACCTGGACAGAACAAAAAGTAACAGAAAAACTGACCAGCTTTTTGTAGCCTATGCAACAGGAAGGGAAGGAAAAGCAATTTCCAAGCAGACAATCTCCAAATGGATAGGAAATTGCATACGATTCTGTTACTCCTTCCATGGAAAACCAATTCCACAGAACATACGACCTCATTCTACAAGAGCAACAGCCACTACCACAGCCTTCTTACGAGGAGTGGCAACCAAGGACATTATTGAGGCGGCTACTTGGACCTCCGTGCATACATTTGCCAAGCATTATAATTTACCTCTGTATTCCAGATCCCGAGCAGGGTTTGCCACTGCTGTACTGCAAGGGATCCTAACCACACCATAATCTATTCTTCCTCCCCTAGTTGGCTATGGTATTCTACCCAGTTGTTATGACTGCAGATGCATCCATGAAGGACATAGTACAGTTTTGTACCTACCATAAATGTAGATGTCCGAACTGGATAGCATCTGCAGTCAGGATTACCCTCCCTCCTTCCCCTCTGTGATACTCCTAGGGTATTTACCCTCCTAATAGCTAGCTGGTGGGGGGGGAGTCTCTTATGGTGTATTTGTTTGTATATATGTACATACATGCTTATTTTTTGTGTTTGCCTTCTATCCTTTGGGAAACATTGGCATTTTTATCCAAAATTTAGCCTTCCAAGAGGGCACCTGGCATCTGGGGAAAGAAACACTGAAGAAAATGGCGTCGGCTGATGCCTTTATACCCGAAGACCAGCAGAGATGACGTCGGGTGAAGTGCGACATCAGCCGAAGCCGGACCCGGACTTTGGAATCCGGCCGACCGAAGGGCTGCCTGACGACAGGACAACCCAGTTGTTATGACTGCAGATGCTATCCAGTTCGGACATCTACATTTATGGTAGGTACAAAACTGTACTTTTTCCCACCATAACGTTGCTCCCTATTTGGGGGAAGAAAAACTGATGTAATGGCATCTGCTGCCTGGTTTATACCCCTGACGACCTGACGTCAGTACTGAAGTGACAGCAACCGACGCAGAAATACTAAGTCTCTGGTATTCAGGCCAAAAGAGAGCTACCTGCAGGCAGAAAACCCAAGTGTGATGACTGCAAAAGTGAATACACTCAAACATCTACATTTATGGTAAGTGTACACAACTGTACGTTTCCAGTTTTTCTCAAGTGTATAAACATGCTTTAAAGGATACCTTGAAGGGGGCCGATACTGTTTCTAGAAATGCCAACACTTTGGTTGTGGTAAGGGGTATGCTTGGTTGCACAATCAAAGCTTTGCTGATGAGTTAAAAGATGAGCTTATGAATGCTCCACTTGATTCTGATTGTGTGTTTAATACAACAGCTAATCAGATCCTTAAACACGGGATGACAGAGGTAAACTGATGCAAGGGGGTGTCTAAAATGTTCCATATTCCCACGTTTCCCCCAATAAGCAGGATAATTTTTGGCTGTCCAATAAACAGAAGTCCCAGCCAAACAAAAACCAAGGCATCAAAAAGAAACGTCAGGGTAAAACTTCTGCCAAACCTAACATGGAGTTCTTTTCCCAAAAGGGATAATTCCCCTTTCCAACTTATGACAATGCCAAAACTCTGCATCCATCATTCCCAAGATCCTCCATCTTGAAAGTTGGCGGTCAGTAAGGCAGCCTGGCCATCAGTGGTTTTCAAAAAATGGATGCTTAACGTAGTTGGTTACAGGTGGCAATGAAAGTAACATCAGCTTCTATTCAGGAGGGTTCCCCCTCACCTGCTGGGCCATACTTTTATTCCTTCCTGTATTGTGGCACATGCTTAAACACAGGGGTCACAGAGCAGGTCCCTCTTTCAGAGAGAATGAAAGATTGCTACTCCAGAATTTTCCTGGTCCCCAAAAAAGAGGAGTTGTGGAGACTGGAGTTAAACCTGTCCTTTCTGAAAACTTTTTCAAGGTCCCCAAGTTCAATATGCTCACTGTGCAGACAGTGCATGCTGTTCTGCCAGGGAACTAGTTTATTGTTATTCTGAGTTTGAAGGATGCATATCCTCATATCCCCCAGTGTTCATCATTTCAGGAGTTATCTGAGATTTGTTGTGTCTGGTTTCCACCATCAGTTTTTTGCATTGCCGGTTGGGATATTCACTGCACCTAGAGTGCTTACCAAATGCCTTGCTCCAGTGGTGACTCACTGCTGGCCTCTTGGCATTTAACTTTTCCTTACTTGGATGACTTGCTGATCTGTGCAGAATCAGTATCCAGGTGTTTGAAATTGGTAGAGAGGATGTCAGCCTTACTGTCCCAGTTAGGGTTCAAGGTGAACCTTCAGAAGTCCTGCCTGATAACCTTGCAAAGACTCATCTTCCCAGAATACTTAACTGACACAGACAAAAGAATGGCCTTTCTTCCTGAAAACAACATCCTGTCCTATCAGATGATATTTCAGGGATTCTCTAGGAGGCACATCACTTTGACTAGAGAATTCCTGAAAGTTGTAGGACTGATGGCTTCCGTGATTCTCATGATACCACTGGCCCATCTCCGCATGAGGAAAATTCACTGCTATGTATGTAATTGTTAGACCCAGCACCTATAGTCCCTGGAATCACAGTTGCCGGTGTGGCCCTTCATCAGGCAAGAGTTCCATTGCTGGAGATAACAGTTGAGCATCAATCCAGGGCTTCTCTTCTTCCCACCTGTACCAGAGCATTCTGCTCAGACAGATTTGTCTGACATCGCTGGGGATTTGCATCATTGGGAGTGCAAGTGCAGGCTACTTGGAGTCCCAGGGATGCATGGAAAGACATCAGTGTCAAGGAAATGTTGATGGTGATCCATGTCTTAGAAGTCCTTCACAAGCTATGGTCTTCCTCTTGTGGTTACAGACAACATTACAGTAATGTAGTACCTCAGCAAACAAGGGGATACAAGGTTATGCCCTCTGTGCTGGTTGACAGTGATGAACTGATTTACAGCATTCTCTGACTTTTCTGGCATCATACATCCCATCAGATTAAAATGTGGTATACAGACTAAGCATATCCTGGGCAGCTCAAGGCAGTGTTGGTCCAGGATCTAGTCCAGATGTGGGAAAGGTCTCAAATAAATAAATAAATATGTCCACCTATTTTAAAACTGATAGTTGGAGAAATTCTGTTCCCCAAATCCTTTCAGCCATGCTTGGAGGACATATGCATTCTCATTCCTTTAGATGGCAATGTGCTTGTATGCATTTCCACTGATTCACAAGGTATTTCTAAATATTCAGAAAGAAATGCCAAAGATCAGTGTGGTGACCCGCTATTGGCCGAGACAGTCTTGTTCTCCCTTCTTAATGCTTTTGGTCAATGGCATTTACCACATACTTCCTCACATTCTGAATTTGCTCACGCAGTCTTAAGGGAGATTGGTGCACCCAGTTTGGAGCAACTACAAGTGACACCCTGGATGATTCAGTCTTGACTCAGTTTAGGTACTTGTTTCATGAGAATGTGCAGCAGATATTAAATGAGGTCAGAAAACCTGCTACTTGGAAAATCTTATGTTTACAAATGGCTAAGGTTGTCTAAATGATGCCTAAAGGTAGCAGAGGGTTGCTTGAGGTTAGCATTCCTCTGGTCTTGAAGTATTTGTGTGAGCTACTTCAGGATGGCTTATTGTATGCATCCAGTAAGGTGCATTTGCTGTCGTCTCTGCTCGTCTGTCAGTGGATCCCCCTCTTTGTTGTTCTCCTTTGGTAAAACGGTTCATGAAAAGAGTATTGCTTATGAGACCTCCTTGCAAACAAATTCATCGTGGGATCTCTGCTGTATTCTGGAAAAAATGATCTTACAACCTTTCAAACCTGCCACTCAGGCTGAAGCTCTTAACATGCAATACTGTTTTGCTTATTGCTCTTGACATCTGCAAGGCAAGCTCTCAGGGTGAGACAACCTTACATTATTTTCCACATGGATAGGGTTGTGCTGCACACTAACCTCTCCTTCATGCTGAAAGTGGCCTCTGATTTCACTCTGTCAGTCTGTTAACCTCCCCGTGTTCTTCTCAGAAACTAAGAATAAGGGAGAGAGGACACCTCATGACTTGGATGTGCACTAGTAGCTCAGGTCCTACCGTGACAGAATGAAACCCTTCAGGAAGGCAGAAAGATGCATTTCCTACACAGGAGTAAAAAAAAAAAGGGGGGGTAGCCTCTCTCTTAGCAAGCCATTGCTCATTATTTGTAATCTTGTATTGTTTTTTGTTGCATCCACTGTGGCATGATGAATCCAGACAAGGTAAAGGGGCATTCCACCAGAGCCTTTTCCTCTTCAGTTGCATACTGGGAAGGAGTAAACATGAGAAGTATTCTATAGGCAGCAACTTAGTTTTCTATCCTTACCATTATAAAGCACTACAAGCTGTATGCCTTTTCTAGTTGTCAAGCAAACTTCTGTAGGACTATTCTACAGGGACTCCTAGACCCTTATCCTTCCTCCCTGTTTGTTTAAACTTTGGGAATCTGTCTGAATGCCAGTAATAGTGTGTTTGTTGAACATAGTACAGTTGCTTAAGTCCTTCATATCTGTAACAGTAGATGTCCTTCCATTTCACTGTTGAAGTATTCTTAACATGAGGGACCCCTGCCAAGGGCAACGCAACATCTGGCCAGCATAACAAAGCCTTTAGGTTAATGATGCACCATACGTCACATGTATGCTCCCCACGTAGGGCATAAAGGTGGTGATCGGACATTTCATCCTCAGAACTTATTTGCTGCTAGTCCGAATGCCATCATTGATCTGATTGCACAAGTTGCTGATGGTTACCTAGCCACTCAGATAAGTGCCCTGTTGGTGTTTGACTTGTTCATTTTTTGCTTTTTGCATTTGTGGTGTTGTGGGGTTTCATGTCATCCAGAAAGGGTAAATGCTAATGTGGGAGTCAGATTCCCCATAAAGACCATCATGAGCAGTGCTTGTTTTAAGAGCATCTCGCAACCATATGTCCTGTGCCATTTGTCGGGCTTTTGTTCCTAAGACTTTATGTAGTCATCTTTCCTGTCTTGCCATTTGTCTTGAAAACCAGTGTCTAAAGCTTTTAGTGAAAGAAGCTATGGAGGGTACTTCCCGGCCTGAGGGTCAGCTGTCTTTGAAGAAAGCCAAAAAAGTCAGGTCAGATTCTTCAGCTGTGACTCCTCCACCAGACGTCTCTTGAGGCTGTTGAAAGCCCAGATGATCGTCTGGTTTATGGGTTAGATTCTTGTGCCACAACTGATTCAGAGGCCTGCATGGATCCGGCTTCTTGCACGTCCTTGGAGGCCTTGCAGACGTCTACTTCAGATGCTAAGGTGGAACAGTGGCTGATTATCACTGAAGGGACTGGGGGGTTCCTCGGGTACTGGTTAGGGAGGAAGTCCCCACTACATTTATTGAATGTAGGCTGGCATCAAAGCCTTCTAATTTTCATAGGGCGGATGTCCCTTTTAAGTAGAAGCAGAAGGCAAAACATGTTTCTTCTGCTCCTAAGGACACTCCGAGTTAATGGCAGAATTTTATACAGGGTTTCTTCACTGCTGTTATGGCCCTGAAACTTCCTCAAGGGGTCCCTGTCCTGGCTTCTCCTTAGCCGGCTTCTCCCCTCTAAAGGTTAAGGATCAGAATTCCTCTGAAGAAGAAGAGGATTTTGATGAAAAATCCCTGGCCTATTCTACCCAGATTCCTTCCCCTTTGGATTATGGAGGAGTCTTCTAGTCTTGAAACTCTCTTTGAGGAGATTTTTTTTGGGGGGGATACGATTGCTAGGATGATGGAATTCTGTAAATGTGATTGTTTACACGTTTCTGAAGTGCAGAGGAGATATGAGCTCCTTCAAATGCAATCTCCTAGACCCTCTGCTGTTTCTCCTGTTTTGACTGCATTATTGTATGCCTTTTTATCCTCATCTCAGGCCCCAGACTCTCAGACCCTCCTCCTAAAAAAAAAACAGGTTTTATAAACTGCCTGAGGATTGCAAATTCCTCTACAAGTGCCCATTTGCTGACCCTTCAGTGGTTTCTGTGGCATCCGACAAGCCTTCTAAATTACTGCTTTCTTCTAAACTTCTTCCTTCTGACGAGGTTTTCGATGTGATTTCCTTTTTTTCAGTCCCTACTTCCTCTGGCTGTGATTTCCACCAGGGAATTTCTAAGGGCTCTGAGCTTCATGGCATCTTCCAGCCTTATGATTACCTTTGCCAGATTGCACATGAGAAAGCATCAGTGGTATCTAAAGTCAGTTTGGCTTCAGCGTGCTCATCCTCAAAGGTTTCCAATCCCTCTTCTTCCATGTCTCAAGTTGGAATTTCAGTGGTAGATTCACCACCTGACTTTGAATCCAGGGCTTCCCTTTCAACCCCCCTTCCCCCTCTCAGGAGCTGTTCACAGACACCTCAGACAGGGGTTGAGAGGTTTCCTTTGGAAACCAAAAAGTGCAAGGCCTTTGGTCTCCTCAGCAGCAGAAGAAGCACTTCAGTATCAAAGAGATGAGAGCTCTTCTGTTGGCCCTCATTGCTTTTCTGTTTTCTCCTGGGCCCCTAAAGATCTTTACAGACAAAACCACAGTGATGTAGTGCATCAGCAAACAAGGGAAGACAAGGTCCTGTCTGCTTTGCAGATTGGCACTCCAGGTTTGGGAGTTAGTGATTCAATACCAAGTCACACTTCAGTCAGTGTACATTCCTTCAAGTCAGAATTTTGTAGCAGACTCCCTGAGCAGGTCTGTCACACAATTTCATGAGTGTATGCTTCACAGAGATATGTTTCTAGACATTATCCACCAGTAGGGTATTCCTCAAGTAGATCTCTTTGCCTCCCCTTTGAACAGACAGCTTCTTCAATTTTATGCCAGGACTCCATGTCCTCTGGCTTAAAGGTGGGTGCCCTGTCTTTTTTATGGAAGGGGATGTTTCTTTATGCCTTCCCTCCCCTTCCTCTCATTCCAAAAGTCCTGTGCAAGGTAAAACAGGATGCTCCCAAAATCTTGCTGGTGACTTCCTTTTGGCTCAAACAGCAGTGGTTCCCTCTTCTGCACTTAGCCAAGGGCAGTCATCACAAGCTACCTTACAGAGTGGCTCTTCTCACACAAGACAAGGGATCTCTCATCCATCCCCACCTGTCCACTTTTCAACTGACATTGTGGGTGATAGGATTTTGATTCCCTATAGGCACCTTTTTTCTGAGGACGTGCTTCAGGTTCTGCAGGAAGCCAGAAAACTCATTGCTAGGAAATCCTGTTTATCCAAATGGAAGAGGTTTTCTGTTTGGTGTCTTTCTTGTAACCTGGACCCGTTTACTTTGGATGTTCCTTTGGTTCCTTCATCTTTGTGTGAATTGCTCAATGCTGGATTGGCATATTCTTCTATTAAAGCCCACCTCTCAGGTATTTTTGCTTGTCTAACTTTAACTCCTCATTTGGCCTCTAGGTTTGAGGCCAAAGAGTTTCTTAAAGGCATCCTTCATATTAGACCTCCCAGGAAGCCTGTTCCTCCTTACTGGGATTTAAATTTTGTTTTGGAGAAATTGAGTCAGGCTCCTTTTGAGCCTGCAGCTTCACGATGTTCTTCATTCCACATTGCTGCAGTCCTAACTATTGGGGGTAGTCCGCTGTCCCAGTCGGCCCGAATACCAAAGTATATGGCTGACGTCGGTCAAGGCGCATTAGACTGACGTCAGTACGTCAGGGTACTAATGCGCATGACCGACGTCATATCCTCAGTCTTTTTTGCCGCATGGTCCGATGCAGAAGCAGTTTTGCGAGTGCAGGTTGGCGTTCTGAAAGTTTCTGAAGTCAGAGTTTCAGACCGAATCAAAGTTGGCTAAGTACCCCGTTGGGGAATCTTTTGGTTTTTTCTTGCCTCAGTATTTAACCGGATGTCAGAAAAAGTGAATAACTGTATTTCTTGTGGGAAACAGATACCTCATAGGGATTACCATACTTTGTGTATACCTTGTTTAGGGCCTGAGCACGACGTTGTTGGATGCCGCTCTTGTGCTAGATTTAACAAACGCACTATTAAGAGAAGGTTAGACTGTGCCAGGTTAGTTTTTGGGAAGCGTTGTAATTATAAAATGCCGTCGGATGCTCCGACGCCTGCTTCGGCCAAAAAGCGCAAGGACAAAGCAGCTAAGCCTAGAGTGGAAGAACCGACAGTCGTCGGTTCTTTAGAAGGCTCAGTGGAGCCGGAGGTTCTGCCAGGAGTTTCTTTGGAGTCTCAGGGAGAGACTTTACTGTTACAGGATGTGTCCTCTCAGGAAGTAGGCCAGGCTGAAGGGGCTTCTCAGGTGGCTGTTCTTCCCTCTCTTCCTAAGGTGGTTAGGGCCTCCCCTTCTGTTTCCAAGGCTTCTTTGAGAGGCAGGCCAAGTTTAGCTTCAGTGGGGGTTTCTCCTAGTGCTTCAGAGTCTTTGCCTAAGAAACATATGCTTAGAATGGCAGAGGATTTGATTACTATGATTAGAGGTTCTATGCCCCCTCCTGATAAGAGGCCTAGGGTGGAACCTGAGTTTGAGAGTTTTGAGCAATGTTCGGAGGCTTCTGAGTCTTCGGCTGAAGACTTGCAGGAGTATCCTCCTTATTCTGATTCTGATGTGGATGATTCTACTCCTTCAGCTTCTCCTCCTGAGGATTTTTCATTTTCAGAGACTCTGCATTCCATGAGGGAGCATTTTAAATGGGAAGGTCAAGATTTCTCTGATTCCAGGAAGAGGCTTAGGGAATTCTTGTTTTTACCCCAGCATAGGCCTTTAGCTATACCTCCTGTTCTGAATGTGGTGGAAGATGTTTTGCAGAGGCTTCCCTGAATCCTGATTCTTTGCCTCCTGCCCCAGTTAAACCGGATAGGTACTATAGGGTGCCTGAAGCTCATAAGTATCTTTTTAAGAGTCCTAGGGCAGACCCGGAAACTGTCTCTCAGGGGCCTAAAGGTGTGAAGGCTTCTGTTGTTAAAAATCCTGTTCCTCCTGATAAAGAGGCAAGGGCTTTGGATAGATGGGGAAAGAAAGTGTATACTTCTTCCACTTTAGCCATGAGGGCGTTGAATTGTCAGTTTCACATGTTAAAATATCAGAATTATCTCCTTTCACTATTGAAGTCTAAGGTGGATGCTCTGGCAGAAGGTATTGAGTGTAAAGAGTTGCAGGATTTGGTTCATGTGTCTGAGCAGGTGGGTAAGCATTCCTTGCAGTGTGGTTTTGATGCTGTGCAGGCCTCCTCGAGGGTGGCTGCCACTGGTTCTGTTCTTCGTAGGCACGCCTGGTTGAGGGATCAGAATTTAGCTGAGCATGTTAAAACAAGGATTTTGGATGCTCCTTTACAGTCTGATGTGTTGTTTGGTTCGCCTGTGGAAGCAGTTTTAAAGAAAATGGAGGACAAGGCTAAGTCTATGCAAACTGTTAAGGATTTTTTGCAGGTTCAGCCTCCGAAGTTTAGTAGAAATTGGCCTACTAAGGGATGGACATATCCTGCTTATGATTCCCAGTCTAGGGGTAGGTCTAGACGTGGTAGGGGCAGAGCTCAAGGTTCTTTTAGGCCTAGAACAGGAGTTCACCTGCTCAGTCTTCTGGTGAGGGCAGGGGTCAGTCCTTTCGTAAACAGACCCAATGACCTACCTTTTCAGCTGCCAGTACATTCTCGCCTGGCAGCACCTTTGGGAGGAAGGCTGGCTCTTTTCAAAGAAAATTGGGATTTAATTACCCAAGACAGATGGGTTTTGGATATCATTCACCACGGTTACAGGTTTTATTTCCATACCTTGCCTCCTTTCAAAGGCATGCCAGACATTCCTCCTCTACAAAGAAAAGAGGCTCACAAGCAAATTTCTCTGTTGCTCCAAATAGGGGCCATTCAGCCAGTTCCTGTGCCAGAAAGGGGCCTAGGATTTTATTCTCGCCTGTTCCTAGTACCAAGAAGGGGAACACGTGGAGACCAATTTTGGATTTATCTATCCTCAACACTTATCTGGACATTCCCAAGTTCAAAATGTTGACGTTACAACAGCTTTTACCTCTGCTGGGCAAAGATCACTGGATGGTAACTTTAGATCTCAAGGAAGCTTACCTTCATGTGCCTATCAGACTAAGTTGCAGGAAGTATCTGCGTTGAGCTGGAAATTCTCATTATCAGTTCTCTGCATTGCCCTTTGGCTTATCTACTGCGCCCAGAGTATTCACAAAGGTTCTGGCTCCAGTGATAGCTTACTTCAGGCTAAAAGGAATTCAAATCTATCCTTACTTGGACAACTGCCTGATTCTGGCTCAAGAAAAGGAAGACCTTTTACAGCATTTGGAATTTGTGATAGCAGTGCTAAGATGCCTAGGGTATTCTGTGAACGAAATAAATTCCAGGCTAGTACCCTCTCAAGACATGTGCTTTCTGGGTGTGAGACTGAATACAGCAGCCCAGATGGCCTTTTTAACCCCGGACAAACAAAAGAATCTTTCCAGTTACTTCCATCAACTATCTCTTCAGTCCGGGCTGACTGCAAGGACAGTCCTTCAAGCCTTAGGGTTCATGGCATCTTGTATTCTGGTGCTTCCCAATGCCAAACTGCATATGAGGAAGCTGCAATGGTATCTCAAAAATGTATGGACACAGCACTGCCAGGATTTGGACACTGTCATTCAAATAATACCTTGCATTCAAAAGGAATTTTTGTGGTGGGCTCAGGAATGTCACCTAAACAAGGGACTCTCTGTGACCCGCCAGAGGCGAGTCAGATTCTAACGACAGATGCCTCAGACATTGCTTGGGGAGCTCATCTAAATGGAAAGTGGATACAAGACAAGTGGCCTGCCAGACTACAGCATCTACATATCAACATGAAAGAGATGTTAGCAGTCCAGTTTGCATTAATGGCTTTCAAGGAGTTACTTCTTCCAGGGCAGGTGTTGATTCTAACAGACAACACAACTGTCATGTGGTACATCAACAAACAAGGGGGAACACATTCTTACCCGTTGTGCAGGCAGGCAATGATTTTATGGGAGACTGCGCTCAGCTTGCAACTAACTCTTCAGGCAAGGTTTCTGCCGGGAGCACAGAACTCCTTAGCAGATGTGTTAAGCAGACAAATCATGGATCCCCACGAGTGGAAACTGGATCTTCATGTATTTCAAACTTGACAGTGTCATGGGGAACTCCAGACATAGATCTGTTCGCTTCTCCACTAAACCACCAGCTGCCAAAGTTTTGCACAAAGAGGTTTCATCACACAGCTTGGAAAGTGGATGCTCTTTCTTTCAGTTGGAAAAATCTTCATGTGTATGCCTTTCCACCTCTGCCTCTTCTCCCAAAGGTGCTCCTAAAGGTCAGACAAGACAAGCCAAGGATGATTTTAATAGCTCCAGATTGGCCTCGGCAACACTGGTACCCATTACTGAGGAGTCTGGTAAGGAAACCTCCATGGCCTTTACCTTTGATTCCACACCTGTTGTCTCAGAGGGACGGTCACCTGCTCAATGTCAAGCTTCACTCTCTTCATCTAACAGCCTGGCATATTCTGTCTTGAAACACAGCAGGTCTCAACTTCCTCAACAAGTTTTAAATGTGATTATGGAAGCCAGAAGACCTAGTACAAGGAAAGTGTACGCAGAAAAATGGAAGAGATTTTTATTTTGGAGTGCAGCAAACAATTTGGAGATTTCTGAGCCTAATTTGAGTGTGGCTCTTCAATATCTTACTGAGTTATTGGACAAAGGTTTGTCTTTCTCTTCCATTAAGATTCATGCTGCAGCAATTTCAGCTCACTGTGATTGTGACCCACCATTGTTTTCGCATCCTTTGTTCAAGCAATTTCTTAGAGGGGCAAAGAATATAAGGCCCCCACGTAGAGCTCCTACTCCTGCTTGGGATCTCAATTTTGTGTTGGAGAAACTTACTCTACAACCTTTTGAGCCTGCGGCTAATGCTGAATTGAAATACTTGTCATGGAAGACTGCTTTTTTGTTGGCCATTACTTCTGCAAGAAGGGTTTCTGAATTGCAGGCCCTTATGGCGGTAGAGCCTTTTTTGATTTTTCATAAGGATAGGGTATCATTACGTACTAATCCTTCCTTTATGCCTAAGGTGGTTTCTAGTGTGGCTTTAAACCAAACTATTCATTTGCCTACTTTTTATGCAGATCCCCAAAATAAAGGGGAAAAGATTTTGCACACTTTAGATGTGCACAGGCAATTGCGTTATTATTTAAGCAGAACTAAGGATTTTAGGCAGTCTCAGCAGTTGTTTGTTTCTTTTGCTTTGAGTTCTCAGGGCAAGCCTGTGTCAAAACAAACTATTTCTAAGTGGATTGGGTTTTGCATTGCATTTTGTTATTCCCATCATGGCAAGGAGATTCCAGCTGGGATTAGGCCTCATTCCACTAGGGCTACTGCCACTTCAACAGCATTTCTAAGGGGGGTGGCAACTAAGGATATTTTGGAGGCAGCTACTTGGAGTTCAGTGCATACTTTCTCTAAGCATTATCATCTTCCTCTCTACTCTAAATCTAGGGCTGGTTTTGCCACAGCTATTTTGCAAGGCTTGTTGTCAGCTCCTGCTTCCTTATGATTTGCCAGCCTCCCTTACCTCTGCTTTGGGATTCTACCCAATAGTTAGGACTGCAGCAATGTGGAATGAAGAACATAGTACAGTTTTGTACCTACCATAAATGTAGATGTTCGAGGATCCACATTGCTGCAGTCCAATTTTCCCTCCCTCCGTCCCCTCTGTGTTTTGGGGTGGTTGTGTAGGTGAGGTTATACTCTGGTAATTTTGTATATATTGTATATATTTTTGGTGCAGGAATGTTTGGAGTTTTTGGTTTTGGCCTTGTCTTTTTAGGGTCTTCTGACATCTGGGGCAAGAAAAGACTGAGGATATGACGTCGGTCATGCGCATTAGTACCCTGACGTACTGACGTCAGTCTAATGCGCCTTGACCGACGTCAGCCATATACTTTGGTATTCGGGCCGACTGGGACAGCGGACTACCCCCAATAGTTAGGACTGCAGCAATGTGGATCCTCGAACATCTACATTTATGGTAGGTACAAAACTGTACTTTACTTATAACATTGTTCTTGGAAGACTGTTCTTTTGTTAGCCCCTATTTCTACCAGATGGGTGTCTGAGCTTAAATCCTTTTATGGCTGTTAATCCTTTTTTTAGTTTTTCATAAGGAAAAAACAAAATGAAAACTCCAGCAAAACTAGAACTTCCACTGAGTGACCTCCCAAACCTCTTGTATCAGAGGTGCATGAGATATAACGAATGATCCTTATGAACATCAGGTGTTTCAACTAATTGACGATTCTGAATGCCCGTGACTTGTTTCACCATTTTAATGGACAATTTAAAATTGTCCATTAAAATGAACCAAGTCATGGGCATTCAGAATCGCTAATTAGCCGAAACACCTGATGTTCATAAGGATCATTTGTACATATCCCATGTGACCTCCCAAACCTCTTGTATCAGAGGCACTCAGTGGAAGTTCTAGTTTTGCTGGAGTTTTCATTTTGTTTGTACTGATTGGTTTTTCAGTGACCTTCTCACTCATAGTTTTAGTTTGTTGTTTGGGATATTTTTGCAGTGACCCTAATGATAATGGACATCAGCTGGGTATAACAGCCCTGTGTTTTTAATGCTTAGTCAAACACTCTGCTTGTGCTGTGCTGATGAGGTCATAACAAGGCCGAAATATGCATATCCACAGCTAGTGGGGTTTGGCTTTATTGGCCTGGAATTGTCCATTAAAATGGCAAAACAAGCCATGGGCATTCAGACTTGCCAGTTAGCTGCAACACCTGATGTTCATAAGGATCATTTGCATATATCCCATGTGCCTCTGATAGAAGAGATTTGGGAGGTCATTCAGTGGAAGTTCTAGTTTTGCTGGAGTTTTCATTTTGTTTTTACTGATTGGTTTTTCAGTGACCTCACTCATTGTTTTAGTTTTTCATAAGGGCAGAGTGTCACTTTGTACCAATCCTTCTTTTGTCTAAGGTGGTGAATGAATTTCTCTTTTAATCAGGCTATTACATTGCCCACTTTTTTTCCTTCTCCGCAGTCAGCTAGTGGGAAGGTGTTGCACACTTTAGATGTGCATAGACAACTCAGATTTTATTTGGGCAAAACTAATGATTTTTGAAAATCTGATTAACTTTTTGTTTTTCGTCCTAGATCATTAGGTTTGGGGGGGTTGTTTTTCATCCTAGATCATTAGGTTTGGGGGTTTTCAAGTGGACTATTTGATCTTGGATTTCTAAAGCAATTTCTTTTTGTTATTCTTATCATGGTAAGAGCCTTCCTTCTGTGGTTAAGGCTCACTCTGCTATGGCTGTGACTTCTTCTGGTGCTTTTTTCCAAGGGTTTGGATACTATTCTATCCTTTAGGCAGCTACTTGGTCTTCAGTGTACACCTTTACCAAGCATTACAAGTTGGATGTCATATCCATGGCTAGAGCTGGTTTTGCTAGGACCATTCTTCATGGGTTCCTAGAAGGCTCTGCTGGCCTTTCCTCCTCCCTGTCTTCTTTCTGAGCTTTTGCACTTTCCTTCATGTTAAGAATACTGCATCAGTGAAATGTAAGGACATAGTGCAGTTGTGTAAAGTCTTACCATAACAGTCGATGTCCTTCTCTTCACTGTTGCAGTATTCTCTCCCTCCATCCTCCCCTTGTCTTTTGTCCGTCTGGATGTGTATATTACCCTCTGGTGTCCTAGAACTGGCATTCCTCCTGGGGCTGTTAGTTCTGAGAATGATACATCCGGACGTCACCTTTATGCCCTTTGTGGGGAGCATACATGTGACATGCAGCATATTGTTAATCTAAAGGCTTTGGTGTGCTGGCTGGACGTCGAACCACCCTTGGCAGTGGATCCTTCATGTTAAGAACACTGGAACGGCATCTACTATTAGGGTAAAAACACACTGCCTTACTCTTAGTACCCACCCACAATCTTCTTTTTTGGAGGTGCATGGTGTTTTGGTTGCCTTTGGGCTTTGCTTAGTGGCCTTTAATGTTTTGTGTGTATGTGTGCGTGTTTTGGTTTGTAACAATAGGTGTTCCCACAGCTTGTGTTTCCATCTTCTCTTCCTGCTTGACAGTCTGACACTGAAAGGGTTGTGTCTGTGGGTCTGTAAAGGTAGTCCCTTTGTTGCCAGGTGATTGGTCCATCACATCCACAGAAAGGCAGTGGAAGGGACTCTGAGAATTAGTAGACTACCAGAGGAGGGTATCGGGGTACTACAACCTGAATGCCAGTAAGGCACTGTGTTCTACAAACATCTGCTGCAGGTAGTAGGACTTGAGCAACTGTACTTTCTCTGCCCTGCTTTTTTTCAGTAAACCATAGGCCATCTCATGCCCTTCCTAAACTTTTCAAACCTTAATCTGATATAAATTTTCATTCTATCCTCAACCTGTAGGTTTGGTTCCAATCTTTGGAACCAACTCAGTTGCTACAGTACCTCATGGGGACCAAAAACTCTTAAGCTCATCCCTTACCCACAACGCACCTGTCCTAATTACCACAGAGCTTGTTTGCAAGTTAGACGTGCTGCCATTCCTCTCGAGCCAGCTAAGTGATTTTCTTCCAAGTTATAAATTCTCCTTTCTTTATCAAAAGCTCCTTACCCTTTCATACATTTGTATTCTTTGATACTATTGCTAGTATATCCCTTTTTCTACACCTGTCTTTCTGTCTTCTACACTTTCGTGTAGCTTTTAGATGATATTGATATTTTCTCTTTCCATCTCCTCTACACCTTGTGTAACCTTTAAATATTATAGTTGATATTTCCCTTCTTAAAAAACAAAGTTCTACTGTTTTACTGTTTACCTTTTGTAACGTGAACCTTTTCAAGAGCATGTGTGGTGTGTGTAGCTGGTTTAGTGGGAGATAAAGAAAAAGGCCCAGAGGGCTTCAAGCACTGTGAGAAAATGTGGTCACAAAATTCCCTACTCTAACTCACATTTTCTATGCATATATTGTTTGGGACCCCTCCATCTTCAGGAGGACTGCTCCATTTGCCGCTCCTTCAGTCATTGTCCTCTCGTTGACAGAAAGAAATTGATTCTGAAAGGACTTCCTACTCTTTTTGGGGAGGCCATATTTGGAGTTTCATTATCTAAAGATAGACAAAAAGTTAAATCTGATCTATCCAATCCTGTCATCTTCCTCCTGAAAGGTGTCGGAGAAAGACTTTCCAGTTCTGAGTTCGAAAAAGGCAAGAGTATATGTTCTGTGTTCTCCTTCAGATCCGACATCTGACTTACCCAAGCCTTTAGCTCTGACTGGATTTTTAGAACCAGAGTACTTCCACTGAGCCATCGATCTGACCCTATCTTCTGTTCCGATCCGGCAAGAAAAACATGTTTCAGTGCTGAGTTCTTTGGATCCGACACCTCAAATCACAGATTCATTGTCAACTGCAATTTTCATACCTCTGACTCGTTATTTGCCTACAGTTGACCCTTTCCCAGACAGACTACCTTCTCCCTTTTTGGAAGGACTCAGATCTCCATTTGTCTTGTCCACCCATTCTTCCAGAAGTCATACAGAAGATGATGTGGAGAGATTGATGAGGAAAATTCTCTGGACACGAAGTGTGACAGGGACCACATTGGTTCTTAACTCCATGGGGTAGGGATTTCATTTTTCCAACTACTCCTCCTTTACTTCCTCCTTTGACTTTGTTGGAAGCTTCAGAGTCCATGGTTCCGAGCTGTCCGGTACTGATTGTCAGATCCGAAGACATCCTCATCTCTGACTCCAACAACTGCTCTGAGTTCTTCAGTTCAGTCGGAAGCAGAGACCTCTCAGAGCAGTATATTTCCTGTCAGTTCCAAGGGTCTGGAGTCGACTCCTATTTTTTCAAAGCTGTATGTGCACTTCGGGGCTTCAGCATGGATCAGCTTGGCTCCAGCTTCTGCCTCAAGACTGATCTCCTTATGTCAGGGATGCACCATGGTTCCAAGGTCCATCCTCTTGGATCCGGGATCCTTTCCTTCTCTAGGTGGATCTGCTTTTGAGGCTGTTGAGAGAGCCATGTGTGCTTCAGTCACTAGGTCAGTCCCTTACCTCTCAGAACAGCCAATTATGTCACACTTTCGTTCAGAACCTCAACCATTACCTCCACCAGGACAGTGAGTACCAAAGCCTCAGGATGTTCTTCATCTCACATATTGCTGCAGTCCTTACACTTGGGTAGTCCGCTGTCCTCGGTCAGCCCGAATATCAAAGTATTAGGCTGACGTCGGTCAAGGCACTTAAGACTGACATCAGAACGTCAGGGTACAAATGCGCATGACCAACGTCATATCCTCAGTCTTTTTTGCCGCATGGTCCGATGCAGAAGCAGCGTTGCAAGTGCCGTTCGGCGTTCTGAAATTTTTCGAAATCGGAGTTTCAGACCTAGTCAAAGTTGGCTAAGTACCCCGTTGGGGAATATTTTAGTTTTTTCTTGCCTCAGTGGTTTACTGGATGTCAGAAAAAGTGAATAACTGTATTTCTTGTGGGAAACAGATACCGCATAGAGATTATCATACTTTGTGTATTCCTTGTTTGGGGCCTGAGCACGACGTTGTTGGGTGTCGCTTTTGTGCTAGGTTCAATAAGCGCACTATTGCGAAGGTTAGATTGTGCCAGGTTGGTCTTGAAGCGGTGCAATTATAATATGCGGTCGGATGCTCCGACGCCCCCTTCTTGCAAGAAGCGCAAAGACAAAGCAGCTAAACCCAGGCAAAAAGAGTCGTCCGCACCGGACGCCGGTTCTTTAGAGGTGTCAGTGGAACGCGTGGTTCCGCCGGAGGCTTCTCTGGAGTCCCAGGGGGAGACTTTGATATTGCAGGATGTGGCCTCTCAGGAGGCAAGTCAGGCTGAAGGGGCTTCTCAGGTTACTGTACTTCCTCCCTTCCTAGGGTGGTTAGGCCCTCTCCTTCTGTTTCCAAGGCTTCTCCCAGAGGCAGGCCAGGTTTAGCTTCTGTTGGTGTCACTCCTAGTTCATCAGGTTCTGTGCCCAAGAAGCACATGCTTAAAATGGCAGAAGATTTAATTACTTTGATTAGAGGTTCTTTGCCCCCTCCTGATAAGAGGCCTAGGGTGGAACCAGAGTTGGGGAGTTTTGAGCAGGCTTCGGATGTTTCAGAGTCTTCGGCTGAAGACTTGCAGGAGTATTCTCCTTATTCTGATTCTGATGTGGATGATTCTACTCCTCCTGCTTCTCCTCCAGAGGATTTTTCTTTTTCAGAGACTCTTCATTCCATGAGGGAACATTTTAAGTGGGAAGGTCAGGACTTCTCTGATTCCAGGAAAAGGCTTAGGGAATTTTTGCTTTTACCCCAGCATAGGCCTTTGGCTATACCACCTGTTCTGGATGTTGTGGAAGTTGTGTTTGCAGAGGCTTCACTTAATCCTGATTCTTTGCCTCCTGCTCCTGTTAAACCGGACAGGTATTACAGGGTACGCCAAACCTCTCACGTGGAGCGATGCACGGCCAACCAAACTATGCAAATTACACAACGGCCAGCAAGTTATGTTCCAAAAGTATTTTATTGAAGAATATACATAGGATATAAAAATATATCCTGCAGGATATATTTTTATATCCTATGTATATTCTTCAATAAAATACTTTTGGAACATAACTTGCTGGCCGTTGTGTAATTTGCATAGGTATTACAGGGTGCCTGAAGCTCATAAATATCTTTATAAGAGTCCTAGGGCGGACCCAGAAACTGTTAGTCAGGGACCTAAGGGCGTCAAGGCCTCTGTTGTAAAAAATCCGGTTCCTCCAGATAAAGAGGCCAGAGCTTTGGATAGATGGGGAAAGAAAGTCTATACTTCTTCCACCTTAGCTATGCGGGCTTTGAATTGCCAGTTTCACATGTTGAAATATCAAAACTATCTTCTTTCTCAGTTGAAGTCTAAGGTAGATGCTATGGCGGAAGGCATTGAGTGTAAAGAGTTACAAGATTTGGTACATGTTTCTGAACAGGTGGGTAAGCATTCTTTACAATGTGGTTTTGATGCTGTACAGGCCTCGTCTAGGGTGGCTGCCACTGGGTCAGTTCTTCGCAGGCATGCCTGGCTGAGGGATCAGATTTTATCTGACCATGTTAAGACAAGGATTTTAGATGCTCCTTTACAGTCTGATGTGTTGTTTGGTTCACCTGTGGAGGCAGTCTTAAAGAAAATGGAAGACAAGGCTAAGTCTATGCAGGCTGTTAAAGATTTTTGCAAGTTCAGCCTCCAAGTTTAGTAGGAATTGGCCTGCTAAGGGGTGGACGTACCCTTCTTATGATTCACAGTCTAGTGGAAGATCTAGACGTGGTAGGGGCAGAGCTCAGGGCTCTTTCAGACCTAGAACAGGGAGTTCACCTGCACAGTCTTCGGTGAGGGCAGGGGCCAGTCCTTTCGTAAACAGGCCCAATGACCTACCTTTTCAGCTGCCAGAGCCTTCTTGTCTGGCAGCGCCTTTGGGAGGAAGGTTGACACTCTTCAAAGAAAATTGGAGTTTAATTACCCAGGACAGATGGGTATTGGATATCATACACCAAGGTTACAAGTTTTATTTCCATACCTTGCCTCCTTTCAAAGGCATGCCAGACGTTCCTCCTCAGCAAAGAATAGAGGCTCACAAACAAATTTCTCTGCTGCTTCAAATAGGGGCCATACAGCCGGTCCCTCTGCCAGAAGTGGGCCTAGGATTTTATTCTCGCCTGTTCCTAGTACCAAAGAAGGGGAACACGTGGAGACCAATTTTGGATTTATCTATCCTCAACACTTATCTGGACATTCCCATGTTCAAAATGTTGACGTTACAACAGCTTTTACCTCTGCTGGGCAAAGATCACTGGATGGTGACTCTGGATCTCAAGGAGGCTTACCTTCATGTTCCTATCAGGCTAAGTTGCAGGAAGTATCTGCGTTTTGAGCTGGGACTTCTCATTATCAGTTCTCTGCATTGCCCTTTGGCTTATCTACTGTGCCCAGAGTGTTCACGAAGGTTCTGGCTCCAGTGATAGCTTTCTTCAGGCTAAAAGGAATACAGATCTATCCTTATTTGGACGATTGCCTGATTCTGGCCCAAGGAAAGGACGAACTTCTTCATCATTTGCAATATGTGATAGCAGTGCTAAGATGCCTGGGGTATTCTGTGAACGAAATAAAGTCCAGTCTAGTACCCTCTCAGGACATGTGCTTTCTGGGTGTGAGACTGAATACAGCATCCCAGATGGCCTTTTTGACCCCGGACAAACAAAAGAATCTTTCCCTTTACTTCCATCAATTGTCTCATCAGTCCAGGCTGACTGCAAAGACAGTCCTTCAAGCCTTGGGGTTCATGGCATCTTGTATTCTGGTGCTTCCCAATGCCAAACTGCATATGAGGAAGTTACAATGGTATCTCAAAAATGTATGGACACAGCACTGCCAAGATATGGACACTGTCATTCAGATAATACCTTGCATTCAAAAGGAATTTTTGTGGTGGGCTCAGGAATGTCACCTAAACAAGGGACTCTCTGTGACCCGGCCAGAGGCGAGTCAGATTCTAACGACAGATGCCTCAGACAAAGCTTGGGGAGCTCATCTAAATGGAAAGTGGATACAAGACACGTGGCCTGCCAGACTACAGCATCTACATATCAACTTGAAGGAGATGTTAGCAGTCCAATTTGCATTAATAGCTTTCAAGGATTTACTTCTTCCAGGGCAGGTGTTGGTTCTAACAGACAACACAACTGTCATGTGGTACATCAACAAGCAAGGGGGAACACATTCTTATCCTCTATGCAGACAAGCAATGATTTTGTGGGAGACTGCTCTCAGTTTACAGATAAATCTTCAGGCAAGGTTTCTGCCGGGAGCACAGAACTCCTTAGCAGATGTTCTTCGTCTTCCCTTGCTGCAGTCCTGACAATTGGGTATAGTCCGCGTCCCAGTCGGCCCGAATACCAGAGTATAAGGCTGACGTCGGTCATGGCGCCTTAGACTGACGTCAGTACGTCAGGGTACTAATGCGCATGACCGACGTCATTTCCTCAGTCTTTTTTGCCGCATGGTCCGATGCAGAAGCAATTTTGCGAGTGCAGGTTGGCGTTCTGAGATTTTCCGAAACCGGAGTTTCAGACCGAATACAGAGTTGGCTAAGTACCCGTAGAACATTTTGGTTTTTCTTGCCTCAGTATTTTACCGGATGTCAGAAAAAGTGAATAACTGTATTTCTTGTGGGAAGCAGATACCGCATAGGGATTATCATACATTGTGTATACCTTGTTTAGGGCCTGAGCACGACGTTGTTGGTTGCCGCTCTTGTGCTAGATTTAACAAGCGCACTATTAAGAGGAGGCTTGATTGTGCTAGGTTAGTGTTTGGGAAGCGTTGCAATTATACTATGCCGCCGGATGCTCCGGCGCCTGCTTCATCTAAGAAGCGCAAGGACAAAACAGTGAAGTCTAGGGTGAGGAACCGCAGTCCCGGACGCCGGTCCTTTAGAAGGCTCAGGGGAGCCAGAGGTTTTGCCAGGAGTCTCTATGGAGTCTCAGGCAGATACTTTACTGTTACAGGATGTGCCCTCTCAGGAGGTAGGCCAGGCTGAGGGGCTTCTCAGGTAACTGTTCTTCCCTCTCTTCCCAAGGTAGTTAGGGCCTCTCCTTCTGTTGCCAAAGCTTCTTTTAGAGGAAGGCCAAGTTCAGCTTCTGTAGGGGCTTCTCCTAGCATTTCGGCTCTGTGCCTAAGAAACATATGCTTAAAATGGCAGAAGATTTGATTACTCTGATTAGAGGTTCTATGCCCCACCTGATAAGAGGCCTAGGGTGGAACAGGAGTTTGATAGTTTTGAACAGTGTTCACAGGCTTCAGAGTCTTCTGTGGAAGACTTGCAAGAGTTTCCTACTTATTCTGATTCTGATGTGGATGATTCCACTCCTTCAGCTTCTCCTCCTGAGGATTTTTCATTTTCAGAGACTCTTCACTCCATGAGGGAGCACTTTAAATGGGAAGGCCAAGATTACTCTGACTCCAGAAAAGGCTTAGGGAATTCTTGTTTTTGCCCCAGCATAGGCCCTTAGCTATTCCTCCTGTGTTGAATGTGGTGGAGGATGTTTTGCAGAGGCTTCTCTGAACCCTGATTCCTTGCCTCCTGCTCCTGTTAAGCCTGATAGGTATTATAGGGTGCCCAAGCTCATAAGTATTTGTTTAAGAGTCCCAGGGCGGACCCAGAAACTGTTTCTCAGGGGCCTAAAGGTGTTAAAGCTTCTGTGGTTAAAAATCCTGTACCCTCTGATAAAGAGGCAAGGGCTTTGGATAGGTGGGGTAAGAAAGTATATACTTCTTCCACTCTAGCCATGAGGCGTTGAATTGTCAATTTCATATGCTGAAATATCAGAATTATCTCCTTTCACAATTGAAATCTAAGGTGGATGCTTTGGCGGAAGGTATTGAGTGTAAAGAATTGCTGGATTTGGTTCATGTGTCTGAACAAGTGGGTAAGCATTCTTTGCAGTGTGGTTTTGATGCTGTTCAGGCCTCCTCGAGGGTGGCTGCTACTAGTTCTGTTCTTCGCAGACATGCATGGTTGAAGGATCAGAATTTAGCTGAGCATGTTAAGACCAGGATTTTGGATGCTCCTTTACAGTCTGATGTGTTGTTTGGACCGCCTGTGGAAGCAGTTTTAAAGAAAATGGAGGACAAAGCTAAGTCTATGCAGACTGTTAAAGATTTTTTGCAGGTGCAGCCTCCGAAGTTTAGTAGAAATTGGCCTGCTAAGGGGTGGACATATCCTGCTTATGGTTCCCAGTCTAGGGGTAGGTCTAGACGTGGTAGGGGCAGGGCTCAAGGTTCGTTTAGGCCTAGATCAGACAGTTCACCTGCTCAGACTTCTGGTGAGGGCAGGGGTCAGTCCTTTCGTAAGCAGAGCCAATGACCTGCCTTTTCAGCTGCCAGTGGACTCTCGTCTGGCAGCTCCTTTGGGAGGACGATTGTCTCTTTTCAAAGAAAATTGGGATTTAATCACTCAAGACAGATGGGTGCTGGATATCATTCATCACGGGTACAGATTTTATTTCCACACAATGCCCCTTTCAAAGGCATGCCAGATGTTCCTCCTCCACAAAGAAAAGAGGCTCACAAGCAAGTTTCTCAGTTACTCCAGATAGGGGCTATTCAGCCAGTCCCTGTGTCAGAAAGGGGCTTCGGATTTTATTCTCGCCTGTTCCTAGTGCCAAAGAAGGGGAACACGTGGAGACCAATTTTGGATTTATCTATCCTCAACACTTATCTGGACATTCCCAAGTTCAAGATGTTGACGTTACAGCAACTGTTACCTCTGCTGGGCAAGGATCACTGGATGGTAACTTTGGATCTCAAGGAAGCTTACCTTCATGTGCCCATAAGGCTAAGTTGCAGAAAGTATCTGCGGTTTCGAACTGGAGATTTTCATTATCAGTTCTCTGCATTGCCCTTTGGCTTATCTACTGCCCAGAGTATTCACAAAGGTTCTGGCTCCAGTGATAGCTTACTTCAGGCTTCAAGGCATTCAAATTTATCCTTACTTGGACGACTGCCTGATTCTGGCTCAAGAAAAGGAACACCTTCTACAGCATCTGGAATATGTCATAGCAGTGCTAAGATGCCTAGGGTATTCTGTGAACGAAATAAAGTCCAGTCTAGTACCCTCTCAAGACATGTGCTTTCTGGGTGTGAGACTGAATACAGCAGCCCAGATGGCCTTTTTAACCCCGGACAAACAAAAGAGTCTGTCACTTTACTTCCATCAACTATCTCATCAGTCCGTGCTGACTGCAAGGACAGTCCTTCAAGCATTAGGGTTCATGGCATCTTGTATTCTGGTGCTTCCCAATGCCAAACTGCATATGAGGAAGCTGCAATGGTATCTCAAAATGTATGGACACAGCACTGCCAAGATTTGGACACTGTCATTCAAATAATACCTTGCCTTCAAAAGGAATTCTTGTGGTGGGCTCAGGAATGTCACCTAAACAAGGGACTCTCTGTGACCCGGCCAGAGGCGAGTCAGATTTTAACGACAGATGCCTCGGACACTGCTTGGGGAGCTCATCTAAATGGAAAGTGGATACAAGACAAGTGGCCTGCCAGACTACAGCATCTACATATCAACATGAAAGAGATGTTAGCAGTCCAGTTTGCATTGATGGCGTTCAAGGAGTTACTTCTTCCAGGGCAGGTGTTGATTCTGACAGACAACACAACTGTCATGTGGTACATCAACAAGCAAGGGGGAACACATTCTTATCCTCTATGCAGGCAAGCAATGATTTTATGGGAGACTGCGTTAAGCCTGCAACTGACTCTTCAGGCAAGGTTTCTGCCAGGAGCACAGAACTCCTAGCAGATGTATTAAGCAGACAAATCATGGATCCCCACGAGTGGAAACTGGATCTTCATGTATTTCAGAAATTGACAGTGTCATGGGGAACTCCAGACATAGATCTGTTCGCTTCTCCACTAAACCACCAGCTGCCAAAGTATTGCACAAAGGGGTTTCATCACACAGCTTGGAAAGTGGATGCTCTGTCTTTCAGTTGGAAAAACCTTCATGTCTATGCCTTTCCACCTCTACCTCTTCTTCCAAAGGTATTACTAAAGGTCAGACAGGACAGGCCAAGGATGATTTTGATAGCTCCAGATTGGCCTCGGCAACACTGGTACCCACTTCTAAGGAGTCTTGTAAAGAAGCCTCCATGGCCTTTACCTCTGATTCCTCATCTGTTATCTCAGAAGGACGGTCATCTGCTCAATGTCAAGCTTCAATCTCTTCATCTCACAGCTTGGCATATTCTGTGTTGAAGCATGGTAGGTCTCAGCTTCCTCAACAAGTTTTAAATGTGATTACGGAAGCTAGAAGGCCTAGTACTAGGAGAGTGTACGCAGAAAAATGGAAGAGATTTTTATTTTGGAGTACAGCAAAGAATTTGGAGATTTCAGAGCCTAATTTGAGTGTGGCTCTTCAATATCTTACTGAATTATTGGACAAAGGTTTGTCTTTCTCTTCCATAAAGATTCATGCTGCAGCAATTTCAGCTCACTATGATTGTGACCCACCTTTGTTTTCGCATCCTTTGTTCAAGCAGTTTCTTAGAGGGGCAAAGAATATAAGACCCCACGTGAGCTCCTACTCCTGCTTGGGATCTCAATTTTGTGTTGGAAAAACTTACTCTACAACCTTTTGAGCCTGCAGCTACTGCTGAATTGAAATATTTGTCATGGAAGACTGCTTTTCTGTTGGCTATTACTTCTGCAAGAAGGGTGTCTGAGTTGCAGGCCCTTATGGCAGTGGAGCCCTTTTTGATTTTCCATAAGGACAGGGTATCATTACGTACTAATCCTTCCTTTATGCCTAAGGTGGTTTCTAGTGTGGCTTTAAACCAAACTATTCATTTGCCTACGTTTTTTGCAGATCCTCAAAATAAAGGGGAAAAGATTTTGCACACTTTAGATGTACACAGACAATTGCGTTATTATTTGAGCAGGACTAAAGATTTTAGGCAGTCTCAGCAGTTACTTGTTTCTTTTGCTTTAAGTTCACAGGGCAAGCCTGTGTCAAAACAAACTATTTCTAGGTGGATTGGCTTTTGCATTGCATTTTGTTATTCCCATCATGGCAAAGAGGTTCCAGCTGGGATTAGGCCTCATTCCACTAGGGCTACTGCCACTTCAACAGCATTTCTAAGGGGTGGCAACTAAGGATATTCTGGAAGCAGCTACTTGGAGTTCAGTGCATACTTTCTCTAGGCATTATCACCTGCCTATATACTCTAAGACTAGAGCTGGTTTTGCCACAGCTGTTTTACAAGGCATGTTGTCAGCTCCTGCTACTTTATAATTTGCCAGCCTCCCTTACCTCTGCTTTGGGATTCTACCCAATTGTCAGGACTGCAGCAAGGGAAGACGAAGAACATAGTACAGTTTTGTACCTACCATAAATGTAGATGTTCGAGGATTCCCTTGCTGCAGTCCAATTTACCATCCCTCCTTCCCTCTGTGTTTCAGGGTGGTTGTGTAGGTGAGTTTACATGCTTATATTTTTGTATATATTACTGTATATATTGTACATGTTTTTTGGTGCAGGTTGTTTTTGGGACTTGTCTTTTTGGGTCTTCTGACATCTGGGGCAAGAAAAGACTGAGGAAATGACGTCGGTCATGCGCATTAGTACCCTGACGTACTGACGTCAGTCTAAGGCGCCATGACCGACGTCAGCCTTATACTCTGGTATTCGGGCCGACTGGGACGCGGACTATACCCAATTGTCAGGACTGCAGCAAGGGAATCCTCGAACATCTACATTTATGGTAGGTACAAAACTGTACTATATGTTGAGCAGACGAATTATGGATCCCCACGAGTGGAAATTGGATCCTCATGTATTTCAGAAATTGACAGTGTTATGGGGAACTCCAGACATAGATCTGTTCGCTTCTCCACTAAACTACCAGCTGCCAAAGTTTTGCACAAAAAGGTTTCATCCCACAGCTTGGAAAGTGGATGCTCTTTCATTCAATTGGAGCAATCTTCATGTGTATGCCTTTCCACCTCTGTCTCTCCTCCCAAAGGTACTTCTAATGGTCAGACAGGACAAGCCAAAGATGATTTTAATAGCTCCAGATTGGCCTCGACAGCACTGGTACCCATTGCTGAGAAGTCTGGTACGGGAGCCTCCATGGCCGTTGCCTTCGATTCCACACCTGCTGTCTCAGGAGAACAGTCATTTACTCAATGTCAAACTTCACTCTCTTCACCTAACAGCCTGGCATATTCTGTTTTAAACCCTGGAGGGTCTCAGCTTCCACAGCAAGTTTTGAATGTTATTTTGGAAGCCAGGAGGCCTAGTACAAGGAAAGTGTACGCAGATAAATGGAAGAGATTTTTGTTTTGGAGTGCAGCAAAGGAATTTGATGTTTCTAAGCCTAATTTAAGTGTGGCTCTTCAATATCTTGCTGAGTTACTGGACAAAGGTTTGTCCTTCTCTTCTATTAAGGTTCATGCTGCAGCAATTTCTGCTCACTATGACTGTGACCCACCATTGTTTTCTCATCCTTTGTTTAAGCAATTCCTTAGAGGGGCAAAGAATATAAGACCCCCACGTAGAGCTCCTACTCCTGCTTGGGATCTCAATTTTGTGTTGGAGAAACTCACTCTACAACCTTTTGAGCCTGCAGCTACTGCTGAGTTGAAATATTTATCATGGAAGACTGCTTTTTTGTTGGCCATTACCTCTGCTAGAAGGGTTTCTGAATTACAGGCCCTTATGGCGGTTGAGCCTTTCTTAATTTTCCACAAGGATAGGGTATCTTTACGTACTAATCCTTCCTTTATGCCTAAAGTGGTTTCTAGTGTGGCTTTAAACCAAACTATTCATTTGCCTACTTTTTATGCAAACCCCCAAAATAAAGGGGAAAAGATTTTGCACACTTTGGATATACACAGGCAGTTGCAATATTATTTGAACAGAACTAAAGGGTTCAGGCAGTCTCAGCAGTTATTTGTTTCATTTGCTTTGGGTTCTCAGGCAAGCCTGTGTCAAAACAAACTATTTCTAAGTGGATTGGGTTTTGTATTGCTTTCTGTTATTCCCATCATGGTAAGGAGATTCCAGCTGGGATTAGGCCTCATTCCACTAGGGCTACTGCCACTTCTACAGCTTTTTAAGGGGTGGCAACTAAAGATATTTTGGAGGCAGCTACTTGGAGTTCAGTGCATACTTTCTCTAAGCATTACCACCTTCCACTTTACTCTACATCTAGGGCTGGTTTTGCCACTGCAATTTTACAGGGCATTTTGGCAGCTCCTACTGCTTTATAGTTTTGCCATCCTCCCTTACCTCTGCTTTGGGATTCTACCCAAGTGTAAGGACTGCAGCAATGTGAGATGAAGAACATAGTACAGTTTTGTACCTACCATAAATGTAGATGTTCAAGATCTACATTGCTGCAGTCCAATTTACCCCTCCTTCCCTCTGTGGTTAGAGGCGGTTGTGTGGTTTGGGTTGTGAATATTGTGGATATTGTATATATTGTACATATGATTAGTGCAAGGGTGGTTGGTTGCTTTTTGCTGTCTTTTGGTTTTGACCTTTCTTTTTAGGGTCTTCTGACATCTGGGGCAAGAAAAGACTGAGGATATGACGTCGGTCATGCGCATTTGTACCCTGACGTTCTGATGTCAGTCTTAAGTGCCTTGACCGACGTCAGCCTAATACTTTGATATTCGGGCCGACCGAGGACAGCGGACTACCCAAGTGTAAGGACTGCAGCAATGTAGATCTTCGAACATCTACATTTATGGTAGGTACAAAACTGTACTTTTCCCAGCACGGTGCCCCTCTTTTTCCAATACCTCCCCAGAACACCCCACTGAGAAGGTCCCTAGGAAGAAAACGTGCAATAGGAAACACTTGGATTCTCCAGAAGAATCTGTCGCAGAAGATATGGATTATGATGAGTGAGAAGGATCCCCACAGTCACCTCCTGATGATCTCTCATTTGGAGACATCCTAGAAATCCTTAAACAGAAAGGGTAATTGGAAGTCCAGCAATCCTTTGTCTGAGGAAACCATGTATCTGCAGACCTTTGGTACCCACCATTCTACTTCCAGGTTCACTTCATTTGCCAGTGAGCTCATTGAGTTGGTCTCTGGCGGGTATGGAAGGCCCCTGATTCCATTGAACTGATTCCCTGGAGACCTGACAAAATTATCATTGCCCCTGAGTATAAGCATTCTGGGCAAAATCTTTACCTGTTAGTGCCATGGTCTTAGTGGCAGCCACAAAAAGGAACTAGCAGAGGAAAGTTCCTCTGTCCATCCTCCCAACAAGGAGTCTCGGATGATGGATAGATTTGGGAAGCAAATTTATGTATTAATGACCTTTGCATTATGGTCCTTGAACTACCTGGCACACTTCACCAAACTTCGGAGGGATTTGATTAAGGAACTTTCAGATATCATCTCAGGAGCCACTTCTGAAGAGGTTTGGGAATCTGTTACCTCTCAGTTAACCACCATAAATTAAATTTCTAATTCTCCATGAGGCTCATTTCACATGTAGCCGAAGGAATGACCAGAGCTATGGGTCCAAGTGTTACCATAAGGAGACATGCTTGGATGCACATGTTCTTCGCGTTTCACTGTTGCAGTCATTACATTTGGGTAATCTGCTGGCAGGTTGCCCTCGACTGGCCTGAATTCCAAAGTGTTGGGTCCTGCGTCAGTTGCTTTCTTCTCTTGCATGATGTCAGGTCGTCAGGGGTATAAAACATGCAGCCGATGCCATTTTCGCCTTTCTTGCCACATGGTGCCCGAAGCAGAAGCATTTCACAAGTGCCAGTCGGCCGACTACTGAAATATTCCAGTTTGAGTTTCAGAACCGAAGTCTTCACTAAAGCGAAGTACCCCGTTGGGGAAACTTTTTTCTTGCTTTTTACCGATGTCAGAAAAAGTTAATAATTGTATTACTTGTGGGAAGCAAATACCTCATAAGGATTTCCATTTATACTGTATTCCTTGCCTAGGCCCTGATCACAACGTGCCTGGCTGTCAGTTTTGTGCTAGATTTAACCAACGCACTATTAAGCGTTGGTATATTTTTGCATCAAAGTATTTTGGAAACGGATTTAACTACCCAGAAATGTCGTCTGATAGCAGTCTGACTACCGGAGTACATAAAAAAATGCAAAGAAAAGGACAGAGAAAGGCAGTCGAGATCCAAAACCGACGACGAAGCTTCTTCTAAGCCAGTCGCTGGTTCGCCAGTACTCAGTGAGGTGCTTTCGCAGCCCCTGATATCCGCTACCTTTAAGTTGCAGGCCTCTACCGACATCCATGTGGAGTCTGGCATGCCGCAGGATACTCAAGGTATTGGACCAATGGATGTATCTCCCTCTGATGGGTCCAGAGCCACTGAGCAGGCACCAGCTTCTGAGGGTGTATTCAGACCTCAACATTTTATATCAAACCAACAACAGCTGCAAAACCAAAGACAAAAGCAACTTCTAAAACTAAAAAAACGATGCATGAGCCATGTGCGCAGGCCTCTATGCCTGAAAAACAGATGATCAAAATGGCTGAAGACCTTATTACCTTGATCAGGGATACCTACCCCCCTCCAGATAAGAGGCTTAGGCAAGACACTGATTATGAATCTTCAGTTCAGGTTTCTATTTCTTCTGATTCCTCTTCTGATCAGGAATTATCTTTACCTCCCTATGAAGATTCTGATGCTCAGGAGTACATTCCATCTGCATCTCCTGCTGAGGATTATTCTCTTGGAGAAACCTTGCATACTTTGAGGGAGCATTTTCACTGGGAAAGTCAGGACTTCTCAGAATCAAAAAGAGGCTCAGGGATTTTCTTCTTCTCCCTCAGCACAAGCCATTAGCCATTCCCCTTGTTTTAGACATTGTGGATGATGTGTTTTCGGAGTCAAGCTTGACCCCTGACTCCTTACCTCCGGCTCACAGTAAGCCTGACAGATATTACAGGGTTCATGACTCACATAAATTTTTATTTAGAAACCCTGCTGCTGATCCTGAAACTATTTCACAGGGCCCAAAGGGAGTTAAAGCCTCAACAGCAAAAAAATCCTACCCCCTCTTACAGAGATTCTAGGGCACTAGACAGATGGGGGAAAAAGGTTTATACATCTGCAACCTTGGCAATCAGGGCCTTAAACTGCCAATTTCATATGCTTAAGTACCAACAACACATTATGGGATTACTGAAACAGAAAATGATGTTGATTTCAGAATGTGCAGAAAATAAAGAATTGCAGGAATTATTGCATGTAACTGAACAGGTTGGAAAGCATACTTTGCAATGTGGTTTTGCTTCCTTAGAGGCCTCCTGCAGGGCCGTAGTTACTAGATCTGTAATTAGGAGGCATGCATGGTTAAAGGAACAAAATTTGCTTGATCATGTTAAAGCTAAATTGTTAGATGCACCTTTACAGCATGATTCTCTGTTTGGTATTAAGGCAGAAGATGTTTTAAAGAAAATGGAAGACAAAGCTAAGTCTATGCAAACTGTTTAAAGACTTTGTACAAGTGCAGCCACCAAAATTCAGTAGACACTGGCCTACAAAAAAATTGGTCCCTTCCTGTGTCAGACAGAGCTCAAAGGAGCGAATCCAGATGCCCTAAAGGTTCCAGATACCAGGTGCAAGATTCATACAGGTCAAAGCAATGGGGCGCTTCCACCTCCAAATCTGGAGGAGATAAAGCGCAAACCTACAGAAAGCAATCCCAATGACTTCCCTCTGCCTACACCAAGCACTTATCTTTTGGCAGCACCCATAGGGGGGAAATTAGCATTTTTCGCTCAAAATTGGCAGTTAATAACCCAGGACAAGTGAGTACTAAACATTGTATCACAGGGATACAGATTCCATTTCCACACTCTGCCAATGCCAAATGGTTGTCCAGATCTGCCAAAAAATCAATGGGCAGAGGCACAGAAACAGGTTACGTCCCTCATGGATATGGGGGCCATTCAGATAGTACCAGAACAGGAAAAAGGACAAGGGTTT
Organism: Protopterus annectens; assembly: GCF_019279795.1. NCBI lineage: Eukaryota > Metazoa > Chordata > Ceratodontiformes > Protopteridae > Protopterus > Protopterus annectens. The sequence continues at coordinate 619,996,801 of NC_056725.1, forward strand.
TACTCAAGACTATTCTTGGTACCCAAAAAGGACATGGCCTGGCAGCCAATACTGGATTTATCGATTTTGAACACATACCTGGACATTCCAAAGTTCAAAATGCTGACTTTGCAGCAGCTTCTGCTCATGCTGGGCAAGAATGCTTGGCTGGTGACTTTAGACCTAAAAGAGGCATACCTGCACGTACCAATAAGACAATCGTGCAGAAGATACCTCAGATTCAAGGCTGGCTTAATGCATTACCAATTCTCTGCACTGCCCTTTGGCTTATCTACTGTGCCCAGGGTCTTTACAAAGTGCCTGGCAACAGTAATTGCATTTTGCAGACAAAGAAGTATACAAATATATCCTTACTTAGACAACTGTCTCATTCAAGCTGAGAACAAGGACACTTTTCTTCGACACCTGGCATTTGTGAAAAGGCTTCTAACATGCCTAGGGTACACAATAAACGAAAATAAATCACAACTGGTACCCTCTCAAAAGATAACATTCCTGGGTGCAAGCTTGGTTACAACTGCCCAGATGGCTTAACTCACGCCAGACAAGCAAAGGCAACTGACTGCTTACTTCGAACTGATGGCAACAAAAACCCAGTCTTCTGCAAGGCAAATTCTGCAGGCTCTGGGCTTCATGGCATCCTGCATCCTACTAATTCCATAATGCAAGACTGCATATGAGGAAACTTCAATGGTACCTAAAAAGTTTATGGAGTCAACATTCACACAGTCTGGAAACGATGATTCCTCTCATTCCCTGCCTGCAACAGGAGTTTCTATGGTGGGCAAAGGCATGTCACCAAAACATGGGACTGCCCTTCACTCTACCCCCTGCCAGCCAAACCTTAACAACAGATGCATCAGATTATGCCTGGGGGCCCACATGGCAGGAAAATGCATTCTGAGCTTATGGACACCAAAACAAATGATCTACATATCAACCAGAAAGAGATGCTAGCTGCTTAAAATGCCCTAACAGCCTTCAAGGACTTAGTTCATCCAGGACAACTACTGATAAAGACAGACAACACCACAGTTATGTGGTATATAAACAAGCAAGGGGGCACACACTCATACCCCCTTTGCAGATTAACCATGGCACTGTGGGACACAGCTTTGACCTACCAAATACATCTTCAAGCTCAATTCCTGCCAGGAAAAGAAAACACTCTGGCAGACGATTTAAGCAGAAACCTTATGGATCCTCATGAGTGTAAACTAAATCCACAAGTCTTCAGCATGATAACAGACAAATGGGGAGCCCAGACATAGATCTATTTGCCTCTCCTCAAAATTATCAATTGAAAAGATTCTGCACAAGGACTTACCACAGACAAGCATGGAAAGTGGACACCCTATCCTTCAGTTGGAAAAAAAAAACAGTCCGTTTACACCTTTCCTCCCCTGCCTCTTCTACCTAAGGTCCTCCTAAAAGTCAGACAAGAGAAGCCAAGGATGATAATTGCCCCGGACTGGCTACGTCCATACTGGTACCCATTCCTAAGGAACTTGGCTCAATACCCAGCTTGGACCTTGCCTCAAAGACCACAACTACTGTCCCCCAGCAAAACAATCAGATCCTGCACAATCAACTACAGACTCTGAACCTGGCAGCATGGCTAATCATGTAATCATACAAACAACACCTCTCAGTAAAGCTGTGATGGATGTCATTTTTGAAGCCAGAAGGCCTAGTACTAGAAAATCTTATGCTGACACATGGAAGAGATTCTGTGCTTGGAATCAAGCACAAGGAACTGATAAAGCAGAACCAAATATTCCTCAGATATTACAATACTTAACTGAGATACTTGACAAAGGCCTATCTTTCTCATCAATCAAAATCCATGCCTCTGCCATTTTGGCTCATTACAATACAGAGCCGCCAATCTTTTTTCATCCTTTACTAAAGCAGTATCTTAGAGGAGCCAGCAATTTAAGGCCTCCTAGAAGATCACCATTACCTGCATGGGACCTCAATTATGTGTTGGAAAAGCTCACCCTGCCTCCATTTGAATCAGCTGCTATCGCTGATCTAAAGTTCTTATCATGGAAAACAGTAGCTATTACTTCAGCAAGAAGAGTTTCAGAGCTACAGGCCCTCATGGCTGTGGAGCCTTTTATCATATTTTACCCAGACAGGGTGTCTCTGAGGACAAATCCTACTTTTATGCCTAAGGTGCTTTCTAGTGAGGCCCTTAACCAAAAAATTCATCTGCCAACTTTTTATCCAAATCCGCAGAACAAGGGGGAGAGAATTCTGCATTCCTTGGACGTATACAGACCGCTAAGATTCTACTTGAGCAGGACAAAAGCTCTAAGAAAAACTGAGCAATTACTAGTGTCATATGCTGCAGGATCAGAAGGAAAGGCTATTTCAAAGCAGACAATTTCAAAGTGGGTAAGCCACTGCATCCGTTTCTGCTACTTAAACCATGGTAAACCTGTGCCTAAGGGCACTAGGTCTCATTCCACCAGAGCTGCAGCTACTTCAGCAGTCTTTCTCAAAGGAGTACCAACCAAAGACATTCTAGAGGCTGCTACTTGGAGTTCTGTTCACACCTTTACAAAACATTAACATTTGCCTCTCTAAGTCCAGGGCAGGCTTTGCCACTGCAGTGCTGCAGAGCCTTTTAGCCGCACCTAATGCTGTTTAGCTCCAGCCTCCCAACCATAGCTTTGGGATTCTACCCAAATGTAATGACTGCAACAGTGAAACACTAAGAACATATTACAGTTGTGTACACTTACCATAAATGTAGATGTTCGAGTGTATTCACTGTTGCAGTCCAGGTTCCCCTCTCGCCATCACCATGTCATTCTAAAGTTTATCTTTCCTTCTCTATCTTCTACAAGCTATGTGGTGTATTTGCTTGTAGATGAAGATAACATTTATATTGATGCATGTATATATATATATATATATATATATCTATATATATATATAATTTTTCTACCTTTTTGGGGGCACCTGACATCGGGGGCAAGAAAAACTAAAGAAAATGGCATCGGCTGCATGTTTTATACCCCTGACGACCTAACGTCATGGAAGAGAAGACAGTAACCGACGCAGGACCCAAGACTTTGGAATTCAGGCCGACTGAGGACAACCTGCCAGCAGATTACCCAAATGTAATGACTGCAGCAGTGAATACACTCTAACATCTACATTTATGGTAAGTGTACACAACTGTACTTTGTGTGATTTTGCAGAGCCCTTTAAGTCTTTGTTTGTCAATGCTCCTTTTGATGGCATGTCACTGTTTGGCACTAAAGTTGAAGACAAATTGATGACCGGGTGTGAGAAAGATGGGAAAACCCTTCCTTCTGATCCTTTTCGAGGAATCCACCCAATGGTGGAAAAATGTGGTTCAGGATATCCCAAGGGTCTGCTCAGGACATGTGGTAATGGTGACCCCAGGGCACAGAAGGGACTCTGAGAGATGCCTCCCTTGTGGCAGAGGGGGCCTGCAAAATCAAGGGTACATACATTTCTTTGGTAAACCCTTTCAGCTCTCCTGAAAGGTGACCGTATGTCCTTCTCTGGAGACAGTTGGGAGTCGCTGGTCCCTGCATCAGAGAGCCTGGCTTCAAATAAATTCTGATACATGGGTGCAGAGGATTATATCCAGACATTATATTATACCATTTTCCCTTCCTCCCTCCACTTCCAAAAAAAATCCCAGGTGTTCCACCCAGTCAAAGGGAACAGGCAGCAATACAAGTTCAAAAGCTGCTAGAAAAAGAGAGTCATCCAGGAGGTCCCACCAAACCAGAAAGAATTTTAGTGCCAAAAAGACGGGACTGGAGACCAGTTTTGGATCTGTGCAAAATTAAACAAATCTGTTTGGTGAACCAAATTCCTGATGGTCGCATTTCAGTCCATTCTTCCTTTTTTGGAACAGGCGACTGGATGTTCTCAACAGACCTTCAGGATGTATACCACCACATAAAGATGCACAGATGATCCAGAGGGTTCTTGCACTTTCACTGGGAGCCAGTCACTACCAATTCAAAGGACTGCCCTTTAGCCTCACCACAGCCCTCAGGGAGTTCACTGACTGCATGGCAGTAGTAGCAGCTCACTTGAGACTGCAAGGATTCCAAGTGTTTCCATACCTAGATGGCTGGATCATATCTGTCCCAACCAGGCATCAGCTCATAATAGCAAGAGAAAAAGCGATTCATACTTGTGCTTTACTAGGAGTAACTGTAAATTACAAAAAATCCCAACTAGAACCAAGTCAAATCTAGAGTTCATAGGGACACTACTCGAAACAAAATCATCAGTAGCCTCACTTCCCCTCTCCAGAGTTCAGACAATAGGACCACAAGTGAAAAAGATGGTTTTCAGTACCAAGTCTAAGCCCGCTTGGCCTTTTAGTCTCTGGGATCAATGGCGGCAGCAATAACATTAGTGCCTTTGGCCAGATTTCACATGAGAATCCTTCAGTGGATACTGGTCTCCCAATGGTCCGATGTTCTTCATGTTTCACTGTTGCAATCATTACAGTTGGGTTATCTGCTTGCAGTAGCCCTCAGTCGGCCTGATTAACAAAGTCTTGGATCCTGCGTCGGTTGCTGTCCCTTCTTCCATGACGTCAGGTCGTCAGGGGGATAAAACATGCAGCTGATGCCTTTACACCAGTCTTTCTTGCCGTGCGGTGCTCAAAGCAGAAGCAGTTCGCAAGTGCTGGTTGGCCGACTCCTGAAATTTTCGTTTTCGAGTTTCAGAACCAAAGTCTTCAACTAAAGCTAAGTACCCCATTGGGGAAACTTTTTCTTGCTCCTTACCGATGTCAGTAAAAGTTAATAATTGCATTACTTGTGGAAAGCAAATACCTCACAAAGATTTTCATTCGTACTGTATTCCTTGCCTAGGCCCTGACCATGACATACCTTGCTGTCGGTTTTGTGCTTTATTTAATCAGCTCATTATCAATCGTTGGTATATTTTCGCCTCTAAATATTTCGGTTCTTGGTTTAATTATCTAGAAATGTCATCTGTTAGCCATCCAACTATCGGGTTTCTGAAAAAGCGCAAAGATAGAGACAGACCCTCGAGGTCCAAAGCTGCTGACGATGCTTCTCCTAAGCCAGTCGCCAGTTTGCCGGTACTCAGTGAGGCGCTTTCACAGCTCTTGATACCCACTACTTCTGACTCACAGGCCTCTACTGAGACCCATTCGGAGTCTGGTATGCCGCGAGATGCTTCAACTGTGGAACCTGTGGATGTTCTTCGTGTTTCACTGTTGCAGTCATAACTGTAGGGTGCTCCTGCCGGCAGGCAGCCCGAGGTCGGCCAGAATCCCAAAGTCTGGGTCCGGCGTCGGCTGTACAGGCTAGTACCCTGACGTCAGTACGCTTTGGTACATAGCCCTCAGCGATGCCATCTTCTCCAGTCTTTCTTGCCGTGCGGTGGAAAGCAGCTCGCAAGTCGTTGGTTGGCGATTTTCGAACAGCGTATTTTGTTGTTGTCGGACCGAAGTTCTTACTTCTCTTCTCAAAGCTAAGTACCCCATTGGGGAATCTTTTTCTTGTTCCTCCGATGTCAGAAAAAGTTAATAATTGTGTAACATGTGGGAAACAAATACCTCATAAAGATTTCCACTCTTACTGTCTACCTTGCTTAGGCCCTGACCACAAAGTTTCTTGTTGTCAGTTCTGTGCCAGGTTCAACTCTCGTACTATCAAGCGCAGATACGATTGGGCTCTAAATTATTTTGGCAGACGCTTCAATTATAGAATGTCATCGGACACTACCGGAATTCAAAAGAAGCGCAAAGACATAGACAGGCCTCCGAGGTCCAAACAGGACTCGTTGCAGCTGGAGCCAGCGTCCGGTTCGGCTGTCGTCAGTGAGGCGCTTTTGCAGCCCCTGTCGTCCGCCACTTCTGAACCGATGGCTGATACGGACTCCCATGGGGAGCCATCTAGGCCTACTATTTTAACTGCTGCAGGACCTTCGGACGTCGCTCCCTCAGATGGGTCCGGAACCGCTGTGCAGGTACCGGCTTCTGAGGGGGTTTTCAGGCCTACTCACATCACTATTTCAAAGGCAAAGACAAAGACTCCTGTTAAGTCTAAAGTTCCTGCTCAAGCTGCTTCTGAATCTACTCCCAGGACACAGAAGCAATTATTAAAGATGGCTGAAGATTTGCTTACAATGATTAGGGGTTCTCATCCCCCTCCTGAGAAAAGGCCTCGACAGGATGTTACTCTGGATTCCTCTGACCAGGCTTCTGTATCTTCTGTCTCTTCCTCAGATCAGGACTATTCTTTTCCTCCTTATGAGGATTCGGATGCTGAGGACTCCTTACCCTCGGCCTCTCCGCCTGAGGATTTCTCTTTTGGGGAAACCTTGCATGAGATGAGGGAACATTTTCATTGGGAAGGACAGGAGTATTCTGCTTCCAAGAAGAGGCTTAGAGAATTTCTTCTTCTTCTTCCTCAGCATAGGCCTTTAGCTATCCCTCCTGTTTTGGACATTGTAGATGATGCTTTTTCTGAGGCTAATTTGAATCCTGATTCCATGCCTTCTGCTCCTTCTAAGCCTGATAGATTTTATAGGGTTCCTGACTCTCATTTATTCTTATTTAAGAACCCTTCTGCGGATCCTGAAACTATTTCTCAGGGCTCTAAGGCTGCTAAGGTTGCTACTTCTAAAAATCCTATTCCCTCTGAGAAGGATTCTCGTGCTTTAGACAGGTGGGGAAAAAGGTATATACTTCTGCTACCCTGTCTGTAAGGGCTTTAAATTGCCAGTTTCATATGTTTAAGTATCAGCAATTTCTTTTGTCTGTTTTAAAGCAAAAGCTTACTTCCCTTCCTGCATGTGCAGAGGATAAGGAACTTCAGGATGTCTTGCATGCTACTGAACAAGTGAACAAACATAGTTTACATTGTGGTTTTGATGCTTTGGATGCTTCTTGCAGGGCTGCAGCCTCTGGTACTGTTATCAGGAGACATGCCTGGCTTCGTGAACAAAGTTTACCTGAACAGGTTAAGGCTAAGTTATTAGATGCCCCTGTTCAACATGATGTTCTGTTTGGATCCAAGGCTGAGGAAGTTATTAAAAAGATGGAAGAAAAGGCAAAATCTATGCAGACTGTAAAAGATTTCTTGCAAGTTCAGCCTCCTAGATTTTCCAGGAATTGGTCCTCTAAAAATTGGTCCTTTCCCACGTCTGACAGGCCTCAAAGGGGAAGATATAGACGCTCCAGAGGTCGTGGTCAAGGTCAGGCCTCTTACAGATCTAGACAATGGACTGCTTCTTCACCTAGAAGGGGAGAAGACAGATCCCAATCTCAAACTCAATGACTCTCTCGGTTGGGCTACAGGACCTCTTCACCTAGATGCCCCTCTCGGAGGAAAACTGTCTCTTTTTTACAGAAATTGGACTCATATTACCCAGGACAGATGGGTATTGGACGTGATTTTAAAAGGTTACAAATTCCACTTTCACACTTTGCCAAGGGCTCACGGTTGGCCAGATCTGCCGAAACATCAATGGTCAGAGGCCTTAAATCAAGTGGATGCTCTTCTGGCCATGAGAGCCATAGAGCCTGTTCCACTCTCGGAGATGGGAAAAGGTTTTTATTCAAGACTGTTTCTGGTTCCAAGAAAACAAAACTCATGGAGACCTATTTTGGACCTTTCTGTGTTAAACACCTTTTTGGAAATTCCAAAATTCAAGATGCTTACTCTGCAACAACTAATTCCAATGCTCTCTCAGGACGCCTGGATGGTGACATTGGACTTAAAGGAAGCCTACTTACATATTCCCATCAGGCAGGAACGCAGGAAATTCCTCAGGTTCAAGGCAGGTTCGAGGCACTTTCAATTCTCTGTACTGCCCTTTGGTTTATCTACTGCGCCCAGAGTCTTTACCAAGTGCCTGGCACCAGTAGTGGCTTATTGCAGACTTCAGGGGATCCAGATTTACCCCTATTTGGACGACTGCCTTATTCAGGCAGACAGCAAAGATCTTCTACTTCAACATCTGGACTTTGTTCAACGTCTTTTCCTCCTACTGGGGTTCTCAGTGAACACAAAAAAAGTCACATTTGATCCATTCTCAACAAATGGTATTCTTGGGAGCCCTCTTAAATACAACCTTACAAAGGGCCTTCCTCACTCCAGAAAAACAAACACAGCTGGCTTCTATTTTCAGCACCTTGGCAACTCTATCTCAGCTCACTGCAAGGAAATTCCTGCAGACTCTGGGCTACATGGCTTCCTGCATTCTGTTGATTCCAAACGCAAGGCTTCATATGAGAAAGCTTCAATGGTATCTGAAAAGTGTATGGTCACAGCATTACCACGATCTGGATATTCTGATTCCTCTGATCCCCTGCCTCCAGAGGGAGTTCCTCTGGTGGTCCAGGGTATGTGCTTTAAACGAAGGAAAGCCTTTTCGTCTACCTCAACCTATTCAAATCCTAACCACGGACGCCTCGGATTATGCTTGGGGAGCACACTTTCTAGACAATTGCCAGCAGGGAACCTGGACAAAGGACCATCTTCACTGGCACATCAATCTGAAGGAAATGTTGGCAGTTCAAAATGCTCTTCTAGCCTTCAAGAACCTTTTGCAACCAGGGCCTCTGCTAATTCGCACAGACAACACCACGGTCATGTGGTACATCAACAAACAGGGGGGTTCTCATTCATACCCCCTTTGCAGACTAGCTATGGCTTTATGGGACACAGCTCTAAATTTGAATCTACAACTCCAGGCTCAATTCATTCCAGGGGAACAGAATCTCTTAGCAGACAGCCTGAGCAGAAACATTTCAGATCCTCACGAATGGATGCTAGACATCAACTTATTCAACAGGATTACTGCTGTTTGGGGATGTCCCCAGATAGATCAGCTGCCTCGCTTTTGCACCAGGTGCTTCCACAAAACAGCTTGGAAAGTGGATGCCCTGTCCTTCAGCTGGAGAAGCCTTTCAGGATATGCCTTCCCTCCTCTTCCTCTACTACCTCGGGTATTACTGAAGATAAAACAGGACAAGCCCAAGTTCCTCATCTTGATTGCTCCAAATTGGCCTTGACAGTTTTGGTATCCAACTTTAAAGCACCTGTTCTCGGAGCCTCCTTGGATTCTCCCTCTGAACCCTTCTCTTCTGTCCCAGCATCAGGGTCAGTTACTACATTCCAATCTCAAGACCCTTTGCCTGGCAGCTTGGCTCTTCAAAGGAATTTGATTTCCTCTAGTCTTCCCAAACAAGTTTTGGATGTTCTTCTGGAAGCTAGACGGCCTAGCACTAGGAAATCCTATGCCTCTAAATGGAAGAGGTTTTGTATTTGGATGCAGGACCGAGGCTCGGATCCTCTGGTTCCTGATCTCTCTTCTATTTTGCTTTACCTTTCGGATCTTTTATCTAAAGGACTTTCCTTTTCTTCCATTAAGATTCATGCTTCTGCTATTTCTGCTCATTTCAATTCTGATCCTCCTGTTTTTTCTCATCCTTTGGTGAGACAATTCTTGAGAGGGGCTAAAAATTTGCGGCCTCCCAGGACCCCTCCTGTTCCTGCCTGGGATCTTAATTATGTTTTAGAAAAACTTACTTTGCCTCCTTTTGAGCCTGCAGCATCTTCAGATATTAAGTTTTTATCTTGGAAGACTGTTCTTTTGTTAGCATTGACTTCTGCCAGAAGGGTCTCAGAGTTGCAAGCTCTCATGGCTGTTGAACCATACCTTATTTTCCATCAGGACAGAGTATCCTTGAGGACCAATCCTACTTTCATGCCTAAGGTGATTTCGAAAGTGGCTTTAAATCAGACAATTCACCTTCCTACTTTCTTTCCTAATCCTCAAAATAAAGGGGAAAGGATTTTGCATTCATTGGATGTACACAGACAGTTACGATTTTACCTGGACAAGACTAAAGAGTTCAGAAAGTCTAATCAATTATTTGTTTCTTTTGCCTCCAGTTCTCTTGGAAAACCTATTTCTAAACAAACTATTTCCAAATGGATTGCTTATGGAATCAGATTTTGTTACACTCATCATGGGAAACAGTTTCCAGGTACCATTAGAAGTCATTCTACTAGAGCAGCTGCCACTTCTACAGCTTTCTTCAGAGGAGTTCCTACCAAGGATATCTTGGAAGCTGCCACTTGGAGTTCTGTGCATACTTTTTCCAAGCACTACAATCTCCCACTGTATTCTAAGACCAGGGCAGGCTTTGCCTCTTCTGTTTTGCAGGGTATTCTTGCCTCCCCTTCTTCTATCTAAAGCCTCTTCCCCTTTTTTCACTGCTTTGGGATTCCACCCTACAGTTATGACTGCAACAGTGAAACACAAAGAACATAGTACAGTTGTGTACACCTACCATAAATGTAGATGTTCGAGTGTCTTCACTGTTGCAGTCGGTGTTTCCCTCCCTCCTATCCCCTCTTTTTTCTCCTTTTTCTTTTTTGTGGTGTATTTGTGTTTCCTTGTTGGATTCATTTTTGTTTTATTGGGGACTTCTGACATCTAGGGCAAGAAAGGCTGGAGAAGATGGCGTCGGCTGAGGGCTATGTACCAAAGCGTACTGACGTCAGGGTACTAGCCTGTACAGCCGACGCCGGACCCAGACTTTGGGATTCTGGCCGACCTCGGGCTGCCTGCCGGCAGGAGCACCCTACAGTTATGACTGCAACAGTGAAGACACTCGAACATCTACATTTATGGTAGGTGTACACAACTGTACTATGTCTCTACTTTGGATGGGTTCGGAGTCGCTATGCAGGCACTGGCTTCTGAGGGTCTATTCAGGCCTATGGACTTGCATATTAAACAGACGCCTCCTTCTTCATTTAGGCCTAAATCTCGAACCATGCCTAAGATACCGATGTCCAGGCCACATGCTTAGGCTTCTACGCCTAAAAAACAAATTATAAGAATGGCTGAAGATCTTATAACTCTAACCAGGGGAAGACAACCTCCCCCTTCTAAGAGACCTAGGACTGAAGTTGTTTATAAATCTTCTGACCAGGATTCTGATTTTTCTGATTCTTCTGATGATCTGGATTTGCCCTTATCTACTTATGAGGATTCTGTTGCAGAGGACTGTATTCCCACTGCTTCCCCTCCAGAGGATTTTTCTTTTGGTGAGACCTTACATACTCTAAGGGGACATTTCCACTGGGAAAGCCAGGATTTTTCTGATTCAAAAAAGAGGCTTAGAGATTTCTTACTCCTGCCTCAGCATAGGCCTTTAGCTATACCTCCTGTACTAGACATTGTTGATGATGCCTTTTCAGAATCTTGTTTGGCCCCTGATTCTTTGCCTTCTGCTTCCAGAAAACCTAACCGATATTACAGGGTTCCTGATTCACACAAGTTCCTTTTAAAAAATCCTATTGCGGATCCAGAGACTATTTCACAAGGACCCAAGGGCATTAAGGCTTCTATTGCTAAAAACCCTACCCTTTCTGATAGAGACTCCAGGGCACTGGATAGATGGGGTAAGAAAGTTTACACTTCTGCAACCTTGGCCATTAGGGCTTTAAACTGCCAGGTGTTCATCGTGTTACACTGCTGCAGTCATCACACTTGGGGTTATCCTGCCGTCAGGCGGTCCCGCAGTCGGCCCGAGTTCCAAAGTCTTGGTCCGGCGTCGGTTGCTGTCGCTTCTTCCCTAACGTCAGTGCGCCAGGGGTATATAAGATGCATCCGACGCCATTTTCTTTGGTCTTTCTTGCCGCGCAGTGCCCGAAGCAGAAGCAGTTCGCAAGTGCCGGTCGGCCAACTGCTGAGATTTTCAAATCGAATTTCAGACCGAAGTCTTCATAAAGCTAAGTACCCCATTGGGGAACCTTTTCTTGCCTCAGTCCGATGTCAGAAAAAGTTAACAATTGCATTTCTTGTGGGAAGTAAATACCTCATAAGGACTTTCATTCTTATTGTATTCCTTGCCTAGGCCCAGACCACGACGTCACAGGTTGTCGGTTTTGTGCTAGGTTTAATAAACTAACCATTAAACGTCGGTTTGATTTCGCCCGACATTATTTTGGTAGGAAATTTAATTATACCATGCTGTCGGAGCAACCGACGACCGGAATGCATAAAAAACGCAAAGATAAGGACAGGCAGCCGAAATCCAAACTGGACTCCGAGGCCTCTGCTAGGCCAGTCGCCGGTTCTCCGGTTTTCAGTGAGGCGCCTATGCAGCCCCTGACGACTGCTGATTTAGCACCCCAGGCGACATCCGATTCACAAGCGGAGGTTGCTAGGCCTCCACAACCTTTACCTTTAGGCCCTTCCGACTCCATACCTGAAGGAGATTCCGGTGTAGTTGAAACGCCTTCAGTTGCAGAAGGTGTCTTCAGACCGACTACACTCACTATTAAATCCTATGCAAAACTGAAAACTCCTTTAAAAACAAAGAAGTCTGTACTGCCGTCTCCTGTACAAGGCCCCATGCCTAAGAAACAGATGCTTAAGATGGCTGAAGACTTAATTACCCTAATCAGGGGTTCCCATCCCCCTCCTTATAAAAGGCCAAGGCAGGAGGAGGACTACGCTTCCTCTGACCAGGTTTCAATTTCCTCAGACTCTTCTGAGGAACAAGAATATTCCTTTCCCCCTTTATGAAGATTCTGATGCTGAAGAGTCTATCCCTTCTGCATCTCCCCCAGAAGACTACTCTTTTGGCGAAACCTTGCATACTATGAGGGAACATTTCCACTGGGAAGGCCAGGATTACTCTGATTCTAAGAAAAGGCTCCGAGAGTTCCTTTTACTACCCCAGCACAAAACACTTACTATTCCACCTGTGTTAGATATTGTGGATGATGTTTATTTAGAGTCTAGCCTTAACCCAGACTCACTTCCTCCTGCACCAGCCAAACCAGACAGATACTACAGAGTCCCTGACTCTCACAAATTCCTGTATAAAAGCCCTGTTGCTGACCCAGAAACCATTTCCCAGGGTCCCAAAGGGGTTAAGGCCTCTATTGCTAAAAATCCTGTGCCCTCTGAAAGGGATTCTAGAGCGCTAGACAGATGGGGAAAGAAAGTATATACCTCAGCTACTCTCGCTATGAGGGCCTTAAATTGTCAGTTCCACATGCTGAAATATCAACAATATCTGATGTCTCAATTAAAACAAAAAATGCTCGCACATACAGACCAGCCAGATTACAAGGAAATGCAAGATTTGTTGCAGTCATCTGAACAAGTGGGAAAACATACTTTGCGATGTGGATTTGATTCATTGGAAGCTTCTTGTAGAGCAGCAGTGACAGGGTCTGTCATACGTAGGCATGCTTGGTTAAAGGAACAAACTCTACCTGATCATGTTAACGCAAAGTTATTGGATGCACCTTTACAGCAGGATGTTTTATTTGGTGTAAAAGCAGAAGTTGTTTTAAAGAAAATGGAGGATAAGGCAAAATCTATGCAGACGGTCAAGGATGTTTTACAGGTGCAACCCCCTCGTTTCATCAGAAATCGGCCAAGCAAAAACTGGTCCTTTCCAGCTTCTGCCAGACCACAGAGGGGCAGATACAGACGCCCAAGAGGCAGAGGCCAGCCACAAGGCTCTTACCAGCCTCAACAATGGAGTGCCACAACCCATAAAGGTGGAGAAGACAGGTCTCAAACTACCAGAAGACAAACACAATGACTTACCCCTCAGACTGCCAAGCAAAACCCTCTTGGCAGCTCCCTTGGGCAGAAAACTAGCACTTTTTGCAGACATTTGGCACATCATCACAAAAGACAAATGGGTCCTAAATATTGTATCTCAAGGATACATATTCCACTTTCACACTTTGCCAAGGATAAAAGGAATGCCAAACCTGCCACCAAATCAATGGGCAGAGGCTCAAAAGCAAATTTCATCTCTCATGGACATGAGAGCCATTCAACAGGTTTCTACACGGGAGCAATGACAAGGATTTTACTCAAGACTGTTTCTAGTTCTCCGAAAGGACAAAGCCTGGAGACCCATTCTGGACCTCTCCAATTCTAAGCACATACCTGGAAGTACCCAAATTCAAGATGCTAACACTACAGCAACTTCTTCCCATGCTGGGCAAGAAGGCTTGGCTAGTAATGTTGGACCTCAAGGAGGCATACCTGCATGTCCCTGTCAGACAAAATTGCAGAAGATACCTTCGATTTATTGCAGGTTCAACCCATTACCAGTTCTCTGTACTGCCCTTTGGCTTATCTACTGTGCCCAGGGTCTTCACAAAATGCCTGGCACCAGTAATTGCATACTGCAGACAAAGAGGGATTCAAATATATCCGTACCTGGACGACTGCCTTATTCAAGCAGAAAGAAAGGACATTCTATTAAAGCATCTGTTTTTTTGTCAAGAACCTACTAAGTTGCCTAGGGTACACATTAAACGAAAATAAGTCAAAACTAGTGCCCTCACAAGACATAATATTCCTGGGTGCCAGCTTAAATACAACGGTCCAGATGGCTTATCTCACCCCAGACAAGCAAGGACAACTGACTCTATACTTCAAAATGATGGCAACAAAGACCCAACTCCCTGCAAGATAAATTCTGCAGGCCTTGGGATTTATGGCATCTTGCATACTACTACTACCATTTGCAAAACTGCATATGAGGAAATTACAATGGTACCTGAAAAGTGTATGGTCTCAACACAGCCGCAGCTTGGAAACAATAATTCCATTCATTCCCTCCCTTCAACAGGAGTTTCTATGGTGGGCTCAGGCATGTCACCTCAACAAGGGTCAGCCTTTTACCTTACCCACAGCCAGGCAGTCTATAACAACAGATGCATCGGATTATGCCTGGGGAGCACACTTGGCAGGACAGTGTTTTCAGGGCAAATGGCCTGCAAACCAATGGCATCTACATATCAATCAAAAAGAGATGCTAGCTGTACAAAATGCCCTGACAGCTTTCAAGGACCTCCTACATCCAGGACAACTCCTAATAAAGGTGGACAACACCACAGTGATGTGGTACATAAACAAGCAAGGGGGCACACACTCCTACCCCCTATGCAGACAAGCAATGACCTTGTGGAACACAGCACTGACCTACCAAGTTCAACTACAAGCACAATTCCTGCCAGGAAAGAAAAACACACTGGCAGACGATCTAAGCAGAAACATCACAGATCCTCACAAGTGGAAACTAGATCCACAAGTATTCGCAATGATAACTCAAAAATGGGGGAGTCCAGACATAGATCTGTTTGCTTTCCCCCCAAAACTACCAACTACGGAAATTCTGCACAAGGACATACCACACACTAGCTTGGAAAGTGGACGCCCTCTCATTCAGCTGGAAAATATTGACAGTGTATGCCTTTCCTCCACCACTACTTCTGGCAAAGGTACTGCTGAAAGCCAGATTAGAGAGGCCACAAATGATACTCATTGCTCCAGACTGGCCACGCCAACACTGGTATCCAATACTAAGGAACATGGCTCAAGGCCCACCATGGATTTTACCTACAACTGCTCACCTGCTCACCTGCTCACTCAGCAAAACAATCAGATTCTACACAGCCAGCTCAAGACTTTAAATCTGGCTGCATGGCAAATTACCTAAACAACCAGTCAACACTTCTCTCTAAAGCTGTGATGGATGTCATTCTGGAGGCCAGGTGGCCCAGCACCAGGAAAGTCTATTCAGACAAATGGAAAAGATTCTGCACCTGGAACCAGGTTAAAGGCCAAAATCCCCTTGTCCCAAATATTCCTCAAATTCTTCAATATTTAACTGAGATGTTGCACAAAGGACTTTCCTTCTCATCTATTAAGATCCACGCCTCCGCTATTTCAGCTCAACACAACACTGATCCTCCTATATTTTCACATCCATTACTAAGACAGTTCCTCAGAGGTGCTAAAAACATAAGACCGCCCCGGAGAGCACCAACACCAACTTGGGATCTCAACTTTGTTTTGGAAAAGCTTGCACTTCCACCCTTTGAACCAACTTTCACAGCTGATCTACAGTTCCTATCATGGAAAACTGCCCTGCTGCTAGCAATAACTTCAGCACAAAGAGTCTCAAAACTACAGGCCCTAATGGCAGTGGAGCCTTTCATCTTTTTTCATCAAGACAGAGTCTCTTTACGAACTAATCCTTTCTTTATGCCAAAGGTGGTATCCAGTATGGCCCTAAACCAAACCATTCATTTGCCCACCTTTTATCCAAACCCCCAAAACAATGGGGAAAGGCTCCTACACTCTTTGGACATTCACAGGCAATTACGTTACTGCTTGGATAAAACTAAGGCTTTCAGAAAATCTGACCAGCTCTTTGTATCCTATGCTGCTGGATCTCAAGGAAAAGCTATCTCAAAACAGACCATTTCAAAATGGATAGGACATTGTATCCATTTCTGCTACACACACCATGGGAAATCTGTACCTGGTAACATCAGGCCCCATTCCACCAGGGCTACAGCAACATCAACAGCCTTCCTCAGAGGGGTACCAACCAAGGATATTTTGGAGGCTGCAACTTGGAGTTCAGTGCACACCTTCACCAAGCACTATCACTTACCTCTATACTCTAAAACCAGAGCTGGCTTTCCCACTGCAGTTCTGCAGGGCCTGTTAGCCTCTCCAAACCCTGTTTAGTTCCACCACCCATCCTTAGCTTTGGGATTCAACCCAAGTGTGATGACTGCAGCAGTGTAACACGATGAACATATTATAGCTTTGCATCTACCATAAATGTAGATGTTTGAGTGTTCACACTGCTGCAGTCCAGGTTACCCTCCCTCCATCCCCTCTGAACTAGCTGGACTTACCTATACCTTTCTATCCTATACAACCTCTCTGGTGTATTTGCTTGTGACTGAAGGTACTGTTTTATTTTTATATAACAATATGTTTTGCCTACCTATTGGGGGCATCTGACATCTGGGACAAGAAAAACTGAAGAAAATGGCATCGGATGCATCTTATATACCCCTGGCGCACTGACGTCAGGGAAGAAGCGACAGCAAACTATGCTGGACCAAGACTTTGGAACTCGGGTCGACTGCGGGACCGCCTGATGGCAGGATAACCCGAAGTGTGATGACTGCAGCAGTGTGAACACTCGAACATCTATATTTATGGTATGTACAAAACTGTACTTTTCATATGTTAAAGTATCAACAACATGTTATTGGACTGCATAAACAGAAAATGGTGTTGATTCCTGACTGTGCTGAAAATAAAGAATTACAGGATTTAATGCATTCTGCTAAACAGGCTGGAAAACATACATTGCAATGTGGATTTGATTCATTAGAGGCCTCTTGCAGGGCTGCTGTTACTGGGTGTGCTCAGAAGGCATGCTTGGCTTAAGGAGCAATCTTTGCCTGATTGTTAAAGCCAAATTGTTGGATGCTCCCTTAAATCAGGACCACCTGTTTGGCAACATGGCTGAGGAAGTTCTTAAAAAGATGGAAGATAAAGCTAAATCTATGCAAACTGTTAAAAGATTTCTTACAAGTTCAGCCTCCTAGATTTAGTAGGCACTGGCCCTCTAAAAATTGGTCCTTTCCAGCCCCTTCCAGGTCTTCTCAAGTCAAACCCAGACACCGCAGAAACCCCAGGTTTCAGTCCCAATGGACACACAAGACTAAGCAGTGGGGGGGGTTCTGCAACCAAATCTGGAAGTAGTAAGACTCCCCCCTATGGAAAACTGTCTCAATGACTTGCTTTTAAAACTTCCAAGCACTTCCCAACAGAATGATCCTTTAGGCGGAAAGATTGGTCTGCTGGCCAGAAACTGGGAACTCATTACCCAGGACAAATGGGTTTTAAATATAGTGTCCCAGGGATACAGATTTCACTTCCACACGTTACCAACACCAAGCAGGTGGCCAGATCTACCCCAAATCAGTAGACAGAGCCCCAAAATCAAGTACTCTCTCTTAAACATGGGGGGGCTATTCTGTTGGTACCAGAAGAGGAAAAGGGACAAGGTTTCTATTCAAGACTTTTCCTGGTACCCAGAAAAGGCAATACATGGCGTCCTATCCTGGACCTTTCTATTCTAAACACCTTTCTGGTGATTCCAAAATTCAAAATGCTGACTCTTCAACAGCTGCTTCCTATACTAGGAAAAGATGCATGGTTGGCAACACTTGACTTAAAAGAAGCATACCTGCACATCCCTATCAGGGAGTCTTGCAGAAGATACCTTTGCTTCAAAGCAGGCTACATGCACTATCAGTTCTCTTCACTGCCCTTTGGCTTATCTACTGTGCCCAGGGTATTCAAAAAAGTGCCTAGCTCCAGTCATTGCATTTTGCAGGCAAAGAAATATTCAAATATACCCATACCTGGACGATTGTCTAATTGAAGCAGAAAGCCAGGACATTCTTTTGAATCATCTGGCCTTTGTTCAAAGGGTACTGGCTTGTCTGGGGTTCACCATAAATGAAAAGAAATCACACCTGGTACCCTGTCAACAAATTATATTCCTGGGAGCAAGCTTGAATACAACTTCCCAGATGGCTTTCCTCACGCCAGAGAAACGGATTCATTTGACAACCTACTTCAAACAAGTGGCCACAAAAACCCAGCTATCTGCAAGGCAAATACTGCAAGCCTTGGGGTTAATGGCCTCCTGCATTCTTCTAGTTCCATATGCAAGGCTGCATATGAGGAAACTACAGTGGTATATCAAAAGCCTATGGTGTCAACATTCACAGGATCTAGAAGCAAGGATTCCTATTATACCTTGCCTATGCCTAGAGATCGTTTGGTGGGCAGAGGCCTGCCACCAAAACAGGGGACTACCATTCACATTACCCCCTGCCGCACAAATCTTAACAACAGACACATCAGACTATGCATGGGGAGCTCACCTAGCAGGGAAGTGCATTCAGGGCAAATGAAACCCAAATCAAATGCACCTGCACATAAATCAAAAGGAAATGTTAGCTGTACAGAATGCTCTGACAGCCTTCAAGGACCACATTCTTCCAGGACAACTAATGGTAAAGACGGACAACACCACTGTCATGTGGTACATAAACAAGCAGGGGGGTACACATTCTTACCCCCCCCTGCAGACTAGCCATGGCATTGTGGAACACAGCCTTGAGCTATCAAGTGAATCTACAAGCTCAATTCCTGCCAGGAAAACTAAATACACTGGCAGGCGGATTAAGCAGAAACCTCATGTGCCCACACGAGTGGAAACTGGAACCAAGGATTTTCAACATGTTGACAAGCAAATGGGGGAGCCCAGATATAGACCTGTTTGCCTCCCCCCAGAACCATCAACTGGGCAAATTTTGCACAAGGATTCCCCACAAGCTAGCTTGGAAAGTGGATGCCCTATCCTTCAACTGGAACCTATCAGTTTATGCCTTTCCTCCTCTGCCTCTGCTCCCCAAGGTACTACTAAAGATCAAACAGGACAAGCCAAGGATGATTTTAATTGCACTAGACTGGCCTCGCCAACACTGGTACCCACTCTTGTGCAGTGTGTCACGCTTGGCACCATGGCACCTGCCTCAGACTCCTTCCCTGGGTTCTCAGCAGAAGAACCAGGTTCTGCACCCTCAGCTGCAAACCCTGAACCTAGCAGCCTGGCTAATTACCTAATCTCTCCTTTACCCCATCCCTCAGTAAATCTGTGATGGATATCATTGTAGAGGCAAGGAGGCCTAGTACTAGAAAATCTTATGCTGCAAAATGTAAAAGATTTTGTGCCTGGAACCCAATTTACCTCAGATAATACAATACTTGACTTTGATGCTTCATAAGAGCCTGTCCTTTCCCTCCATCAAAATTCATGCCTCAGCCATTTCAGGTCATTATAGCACAGAACCACCCATCTTCTCTCACCCACTGCTCAAGCAGTTCCTCAGAGGGGCCAAAAATTTAAGGCAACCCAGAAGAGCTCCAACTCCAGCCTGGGATCTTCTCCTTGTCGTGGAGAAACTCACTCTTCCTCCTTTTGAGGCAGCTGCTACTGCAGATTTAAAATTTATTTCCTGGAAAACTGCTTTCCTTCTAGCAATCATTTCTGCAGGAAGGGTATCGGAATTACAGGCCCTTATGGTGGGGGAACCTTTCATCATCTTTCATGCGGACAAGGTGTCCCTCAGAACCAATCCATCCTTCATGCCCAAGCTGGTATCCAGTGTAGCTCGTAATCAGTCCATTCATTTGCCTACCTTCTTTCATCACCCACAGAACAAAGGGGAACGGGTACTACACTCTTTAGATGTGCACAGACAGCTTAGATTCTACTTGGACAGGACTAAACCTCAAAGGAAATCTGAACAACTGCTGGTGGCATTTGCTGCAGGGACAGAGGGGAAAGCTATTTCAAAACAAGCCATTTCAAAACGGATAGGCGACTGCATTCATTTTTGCTATATGCACCATGGAAAACCTATCCCACAGGGCATTAGACCCAATTCAACCAGGCCTGCATCTACCTCTACAGCCTTTCTCAGGGGCGTCCCTACTAGGGACATCCTAGAAGCTGCTACCTGGAGTTCTGTGCATACTTTCACCAAGCATCATTTGCCAATTTTCTCTAAATCCAGAGCTGGTTTTGCCACTGCAGTCTTGCAGGGCCTTTTAGCTGGTCCTACTTCTATTTAAATTCCTCCTCCCAACTTTAGCTTTGGGAATCTACCCAAATGTAATGAGTGCAGCAGTGAAACACGAAGAACATAGTACACTTGTGTACACTTACCATAAATGTAGATGTTCGAGTGTATTCACTGTTGCAGTCCTGGTTACCCTCCCTCCAGCCCCCTTTCTTCTTTTGGCTGTACTTCTGCTCTCACTTACTATGCTCAAAAAGCTTTTTGGTGTATTTGCTTTTTTGTTGGAGGTATATCCTTGTATTTATAGATTTGCTTCCCATTAGGGGGCACCTGACATCTAGGGCATGAAAAACTGATGTAATGGTGTCGGCTGCATGTTTTATACCCCTGATGTCATGGAAGAAGGCAACCAAACTTGATGCCTTGCAAAGATGGCGTGCACGGTCCGACCATAGTCATATAAACAACAACGACCAGCAAAATACGATACTCGGCACCAGACACCAGAATAGATTCCAAATAGTACTTTTACTATATTGACATATTAAATATCTCCAGACCGGCTTCGGCTATCCAGCCTTCCTCAGTGGATTAAAAGAAACTCTTTAAAACACAGATTGCTATTAAATATTTAGAAACAATGGTATAACAGTACCTGTTATTGACAGACTTGAGTGCGTGTGATATGGCAGATTCTGGAATCTGACAAACAACTAACTGTGACTTTCTCCTTATGCAGCCTGGTGAGAGGCACATCTGTGTGTCTCACAATGGAGTCTCCTACGACTAATATGTTGGGTTTATGGTTAGGCCTTAGTGGTTGCGAGACACTGGTATGTGAACTATGCATGGTATGTGGTGTTAAGAGTTGTGGAGTTCTCAAGTGTTTTTGCCTCTGAGGTCCCCTTTGTTTGGGTTTGTTTTTGTTGAGAACCTATGCATACGTTGGTGTGGGTTTGGGGTGGTGTTTGAGGTGCAGTGATTGTGTTGACAACCTTCTTAGTGCCAGATATACTAGTTTGGGAGGGAGAGAGTATAGACTCTGGCTTCTTCAGAGGGGACAAATAAACGGCCTTGTAAAACCTGATCTAATTGAATCCACCACATCAGATCTCTTTTGCATGTGTTGGCTGTCTGTATAGCAATCGTTCTGGAAGGGAGAGCATCCTGAAAGCCCTGCAATGCTAAAAGCACTGCTCTCAATTTTAGAACACTGACATGCAAATTTGCCTCTTCGGGGGACCACATGCCTTGGACAGCCTTCCCTAAGTAATACACCCCCCACCCCAACTGGGAACCATCAGTGGTCACTATGGCTTTGCGCTGAGATGGGATGAATAAAAGGCCTTGTAAAACCTGATCGAATTGAATCCACCACATCAGATCCTTTTGCATGTGTTGGCAATTCGTATCAGGGAAGATGAAGAGTACAGTGGTGTACACTTACCATAAATGTAGATGTTCAAGTGTATTCACTGTTGCAGTCATTACATTTGGGTTATCTGCTTGCAGTAGCCCTCAGTCGGCCTGATTAACAAAGTCTTGGGTCTTGCATCGGTTGCTGTCCCTTTTTACATGACCATGTAAACACCAACGACCAGTAAAATATGATACTCTACACCAGACACCAGAATAGATTCCAAATAGTACTTTTATTATATTGACATATTAAATATCTCCAGACCGGTTTCGGCTATCCAGCCTTCCTCAGTGGATTAAAAGAAACTCTTTAAAACACAGATTGCTCTCATATTTATATTGATCACTGACCAATAGAAACAATGGTATCACACAACCTAGTGGATGGAGTATTTCAGTGCACATAATAGTTGCATCTTAATCAATAAAAAACAAACAGTTCTAATATACATATGCAATCCATTATATTGAGATGCCCAAAAACATGAATATATGAATGTTGTCAAATAAAGAACATAAGTAGGATAACCCTTAATTTGAATATGAAAGATAACGCAAATGCCCAGAAATTCCTCGATTTTTATCAATGCAAATGCATTGGAACAGCTAGTTGTTACTCCTACAAGAGGTGATAATATGTTGGACTTGGTATTAACCAACATGAGTAACTACTGCAACACCCCTACGGTATCATCCTCCCTGGTAAGATCTGACCATAAAGCAGTCACTTTCGAAGTCACCATCTCCCCTGACCCACCTCTAGCTAAGGTCAAACAAAGCAACTTCTCCAAATCTGATTACAACTGCCTAAGTGATGGTATAAACAGCTTCACAGCCCCCTCCCCCACTATAGGAACTGGCACCAATGTCCATATCTGCACCAAAGTACTATATGAGCTTTTATGTAGATGCATAGAATCAGGAATACATGACAAGGCAAAATCATCCTCCGCAAAGAAGAGTAAACCTATGTGGTGAACATCTGCAGTAAGTAAACTATATAGCAAAAGGAAAAAATTGCTGTCCAGGACCAAGGAGGAGCAAGTGCCCAATTGGAAGCAATCTCTCCTTATCTTGAACAAGCAAATAAGAGCACTAGTGAAATCCTCTCAAGCTAACTTCTAGTCCAAAGTGGCCACATCTGCTAGAGACAGTCATAAGGCCTTCTTCACATATGTCCGCAATCTCAAAGGAAGAACCCAAGATCTGTTCAGAACTGGTGGTCAAGGACACCAGTTACACAAATGCCATAGATATTAACAATCTACTGACTGACAGATTCAGTGAAATCTTCTCCCCCCCATCAGTAAATTAGGACATCCCCAGTACCTGCCCCCCACCCCTTATCTCTAGGGAACAGGTCATCACTGCCCTCTCAAAGGCAAAAAATACAGCTTCCATGAGACCTTTTAACATTCCAGGCTGCATCCTACATGAACTTGCGGCACCATTAGTAACCCTATTCAACCAAAGCCTGGGTACTGACTTTGTCCCAGCCAAGTGGAGGATAGCCACTCGTATCCCTTTACACAAAGGTGGAGCATCAACCGATCCAGGAAAATAGAGACCCATCAACCTAACTAGCCTGATCTGCAAGGCCATGGAATGGATTATCATGGACCTCATTAACAGGGATATTGGCAACCTCCAAACACTCGATCCCACACAGTTTGGCTTTGTTAAGGGGAGGTTATATTTGTTAAATATGGTCGACTTTGAGACCATCACCAAAGCCATGGACGAGGGGAAGACTGTGCATACTGCCTACCCTGACCTGGCCAATGCCTTTGACACTCTTCCCTACTCAGGCATAGTAGATAAACTCTCTCAACCAGGCATCAATCCATATGTTACCAGATGTGTAGCAAACCGGCTCACTGATGGATCCCACCTAATCAAAATAGGGGAAGCCAACTCAAGCAGTAGACCCGTAATGAGAGGCATACACCAGGGATTGATCGTGGGGCTTCTGTTATTCGGGATATACTTCTCTGAGGTGCAGGCCAAAACCAGTGGGCTATGGCTGACCAAGTTTGCAGATGACTGCAAGCTGAGCACAGTCATCAGTTCCTCAAGTGATGTGGGCATCCTCCAAGAGGGTCTCACCCAATCAACTGACTGGTGCCAGAAACATGGCCTCAAGCTGAATGCCAAAAAATGCATCATCATCCCCTTTGAGGAGAGTTACGTACCCAGGTATCATCACATTAATAACAACGTCCTTAGTGCTTAAAGGGATTTGGGCACCCAGGTTGATAGCAACCTGACTTGTGACCACCATGCTGCTTCCATTGTACGAAAAGCTTTTTACATGGCCCACCTCATAATTAACGGGTATCACATCCAGGGAAAAAGAGGTTATCACATCCCTGTATTCTTCCCTTATTAGGCCAATTATTGAGTATAACGCCCTCTTCAGCATGTACCTCGCAAAGCAGTGCAGCAGCTGGAGAGACCACAGAGGTTCCTCACCAGGAGAATCCAGGGCCACAAACACCTACCCTACACAGGTAGGCTAAAAGCCCTGCCCCCTGTACTCAGTTTAATACAGACTCCTCAGAGGTGACCTCTGGCATACAAAGCAATCTTAGACCCGCCTTGGTGGGACTGCTGCATGTCCGCAAGTCAAGCTCCACTCGAGCAACCTATACGCGCAACCTCAACCTGTTCTTTGATATCAGTAGGACTTGTTGGTGGGACAGATTTGTGTCCCAGAGACTTCCCCATCTGTGGAATAGACTCCCTCTGCACGTCAAGCAGAGTACCTCTTTATCCCTTTTTAAGTGCAACCTGGATAACTGGATGAGAAACAGAAAATACTTCCCTGGGATTCCACCTGTGTCCCTGCTGGTCAGGGGCTCTCAGGGCTGACTTGTCTAAACATGGGCTGAACTCTTGGCTAGGCTTATAAGGGCCTCAGGGCCATTAGCCTAGTAATCTTCTGTGATCCTATGAACATGTCTGGTTTGGTACATCAACAAACAAGGAGGAACCAAATAGTATCCCGTATGTTGAGAAGTGCCTCAGGGTATGTCAATGGGCAATATCTTCCAACTGCTTTCTGATAGCAGCGCACATTCTGGGGAAGCCCAACATGCTAGCAAACAAGCTGTGCTGGTACAGTCTACTACCTCATGAGTGGTCCCTCAATCAGACAGTAGCAGAAATGGTTTTCTGATGGTGAGGCCAGCCATGCTGCGATCTCTTTGCATCTCCCCCTGAACAGCAAGTGCAGCATCTACTTTGCTGTATTTGCCCTCACAGGGAGAATCACCAAGGGATGCTCTCCTTCATGATTGGCCCCCTGGTCTCCTTTATGCATATCCCCCAATTCCTTTGATCCCAACATTTCTACAGAGGGCTGCCAGGTTGAAGAGCAAAGTCAACCTCATTGCACCCTTTTGGTCTCGACAGATTTGGTTCCCCTTCCTGTGGCCTCATTTGATTCATCCACCTTGAATCCTGGACCGAGCTCAAGATTTGCTTTTTCATCTGACAGGCATGATACAGCTGGACTTCTAAACTCTCAAGTTAGCAGCTTGGTTTCTCCATTTCCAGTATTGGCCAGACAACTAATGCTCTCATCTGCTGTCCATTGAATTTTGTTATCTTCTCTCAAACCATTTACAAGAAGACTTTATGCTAGCAAATGGAAAAGATTTGTGCACTGGGCAGTTCACAATAATGTGGACCCTTTTTCTGCACCCATTCACACTATCTTGGAGCTCTTGACATTACTTTTTAATCAAGGGGCCAGTTCTCCAGCAGTAATGTTTCATGTGGCAGCAACTTCCAGTTTCCACATTGGTATTGTTGGCTCGTCACTTGCTTCCCATAAACTTTGTAAAACATTTCTATGAGGAAAACTTCCATTATGACCCCCCCCCCCCCATTAAAGATACTTCTCCACCTTGGGACTTAACTCTGGTACTGCATGTTCTGGTCCTTCCTTCCATTGAACCTCCACGTAATTGTGATCTCAAATGTCTTTCTTGGAAAACTTTGTTTTTGGTGGCCATTGCTTCTACCAGATGAATTGAATTTCAGAAATAGAGCCTTGTTGGTAAGGCCTCCATACCTAATTTTTCATAAGGATAGAGTTATATTGTGAACTAATGCATTTTTCCCAAAGTCGTGTCAGAGTCCAGCATTAACCAATTTATTAATCTGCCAGTATTTTTCCTAAATTATACAAACAAAGGTGAATATTTGTTGCAGTTACTAGACTTCATAGGGGATTGCTTTTCTGTCTATACAGAACAAAGGGCTTCAGAACTTCAGGTTAGTTGTTTCCTTTGTTGAAGGGAAATTTAGCAAGCCTGTGTCTAGTTTCCCTAGCCAAATGGCTTACTAACTATATTTCCTTTATTTACAATAAGTTGAACTTGCATTACCTAAACAACTGTATACTCACTCAAGCCTCCATGGGTGACATTTGTGCAGTAGTAACTTGGGCTTCCCCTTACACCTTCATCTCTCATTACAAACTGGACTTCGTTTCCAGAGGTAGAGCATCATTTGGCTGATTGGTGCTTAGGATTATCCTTCCTTGAGACCACTCTGGGATTTAGACAGCTGGGGACTCTGTCCCATTATTTCAGGACAGAATGAAAATTGACAACATCAGTAAAGAAGTTATGTACTTAGTAAACGAAAAAAGTGGATTCCTCAAAACTAATAAACCAAGAAAACGGGAATCACGGAAAGGAGAATGCAGGTTGCAATAAGTTCCACACAAAAATTTATTAAACACTCTTCACAAAAAAAGAAACAAATTCCACCATTAACGCTATTACACATTAAGCGTTTTCGTCTGTATTAGGACCAGACTTCATCAGATGACCAGTGTATTAAGCCAACTCATATATATACAGATTTAAAACCATCAATTAACCTATCCTAATTAAAACCCATTAATCAATCAATTACTTTTCAAAAGTAAATAGTTCTTGACACTTAGAATATACAATACAAACCCTCCAAGTCCACTCTGGGATTTAGGCAGCTGGGGACTCTGTCCCATCATTTCAGGACAGAATGAAAATTGACAACATCAGTAAAGAAGTTATGTACTTACCGTAACATTCCATCTGTGTTGTCGATTTTAATTTTTCCTCAAATCCTCACCCACCAACCCCCAACCTTAATTTTTCTGGAAGAGCAAGGGGATAGAGTGAGTTTTTTGAGTCTACTCCTAGCATTGTATAGCTCCTAGATATAGCTTTGTTTCACCTTTTCTGCAATTTATTCATTAAGGTTTTTTACATAAGAGTACATTTTATTCTTCTGCTATAGTCTACAAACAAGATCTGATGTAATGGAGGTTGGTGCATTCTGGGTAAGGGAGAAGCTCGAGAATTCAAGGTTGCTATGAGCTTTTACAGTGCCCAAATCAGATCTGAGGGCTCGGATCCGAACCCATTAGTTGAGGAAAGGGACAACAGGGATGGAGCATTATGGTAAGTACATAACTTCTTTTTCTAGAGCTATGCAGTCCCATGGTCTATCAGTTTTTGTCCAATACTATCCCTGATGGCGGAGCATGATCTGTTTTACTTTGTGATTTATATAAGACTCTGCTTAAAGACCTTTTTACTTGTATTCACTATTAATGTTGAAAACCTAGTGTGTCCATTGGTTTTATCTGCCTTTAGATGCCATTGTGGCAAGGTGTATCTTCACACCTCCCCTTCTTTTTTTGCCAGTTTGGTGGTCTCTTGAATTGAGAATGGATGTGGCTGTCTTTGGATAGTGATTTTTTGCACTTTTGCTCCTCATTAGACCCTGGAGCTCTTCAAGTTTTTGACTGGTTTATTTGGTTGCCTCTCTAGTATCCAGACTTCACCTGTTCTGATATTAGCTGCACAGATCTGGCAGCCACACTGAGTCATTGAACTATGTTGTGTATCCCACTTCAGGGAGGGGTATATATCCAGTGCCAGTGATAGGAGGCCTCTTTATGAACCTTACCATTAATGAGGGAACCAGATATGTCACTGGAATGCAGTTCTTTTCTTGGACTACTTTGTCAGATGGGAGTTTTTCTTACACTAGCCATCAAGGAGGATTAGACATTCCATCCCTATGTTAGAAGTTAGGAAGGCTTATTGCAAGTAGGAGTAACACAAGGGATCTTTGGTAGAAAGAGGTCAAAGACTAGCCTGGGAAAGTTTTAACTGCCAAGCTCAAGATGCAGGCAGTATGGTTATCCCATTGGTTTGAAACAATGAAGTATACAAGCAGATCTAAAGATGTCCTTCCATTTATGTGTTCCAGTATTCATTACATTTTGGAATTCCCTGCCTCGGCAGCCCAACATCCGGCCAGTGTACAAAAACCTACTGTTGCCTTAAGGTATGCCGTACATCACACATGTCCTCCTCGCATAGCATAGGGCTTAAAGATAATGTCCAGATGTTCCATCCTCAGAACTTCTTTGCCGCCAGTCCAAATGCATTTCCCAATAATCAGTTTGAATGCCTGTGTCCTTGCAGCCAGTCCGAATGCATCTCGATCATCCTTCTGATCGTCTTTGACCTGTTTGCTGGTCTCCAAGCCGTTGCAGATAAGTATCCCTTTAGGACTTTGTGTTTTCTTGACTTTTAGTTGCTTCTGGGGGTTAATGTCATCAAGGAAGGGTAAATGCTAGTGTGGGAGACAGATTCTCCATAAAGACCGCTACGGACAGTGTTTATTTTGCTTAGGTGGCGCTCACGACCGTACGTCCTGCTCCGTTTGTCAGGGTATTG
Source organism: Protopterus annectens (assembly GCF_019279795.1). Classification (NCBI taxonomy): domain Eukaryota; kingdom Metazoa; phylum Chordata; order Ceratodontiformes; family Protopteridae; genus Protopterus; species Protopterus annectens. The sequence continues at coordinate 620,025,482 of NC_056725.1, forward strand.
TACCAAAGATTCTGCATAGTAGGCTGTCTTCCCTAGCATTGCATGTAGAGAATCAACGACTCAAGCTTCTCGCTCAGGATAATGTTGAAGGAACTCCCCCTTCCCCCCTGAGGGTTAGCCATTAGGGAAAAGGAAGGTTAAGAAACCAAGACCGCAGTCTTCTGTGGTCCAGCCTCCAGGCATTTCTCCCAAGGTCGGTGAGAACCCGTATGTTCACCTGACTTTGCTATTGGATTCCTCTGCTGTGACCAGGTTGGAGGCTGCTGGGGATCTGGCTTTCAGCATATTTAATGAGGCTTTGCAGGTGGCCATTTCAGACGGTCAAGGGGAACTGCAGTTGATTATTTCTGAGGGGGTAAGGAGTGTTCCAGAGCTTTTAGTTAGAGAAGAAGTCCCAACTACTCTTATTAAATGCCATCCTGGGTCAGAGCCTTCTACGTTTTACAGGGCAAACAAAAAACAAACATGTCTTTCCTGCTCCTAGGGATCCACAGAGTGAGTGGCAGGCCTTCACTTAGGGTTTGTTTAATGCTTTGATGGCATTAAAACCTCTTCAGGGGGTTTCTTTTCCAGCTCCCCCTTTGTCCGCTACTGTCCTTAAGAGGCAGAGGGAACAGGGTTCCTCTGAGGAGGAGTTGATTCTGATAAGGAATCCCTTGCTTACTCTTCCCAAATTCCTTTTCCTTTGGAGTATGGGTCAGAGGGAGAGTAATCTGATAGTCCTGATACTCTCTTCAAAGAAGTTTCTTTTGGGGACGCGATTTCCAGGATGATGGAGTTTTTTTAAATGGGATTATGTTCAGGTCTCTAAAATCCATGAGAGGTACTATGAGTTGCTGCAGATGGAATCTGCAAAACCTTCTGCTATTCCTCGTGTGTGTTTCGGCTGCTTTGTTGGATGCATTTTCCAATGCCTCTAAAACTTCTGATTCTCTGCACCCTGCTCCCTGCTCCCTGCTCTCAAGAAACTTAATAGGTTTTATAGAGTGCCTGAGGACTGTAACTTTTTGTACATACATCCTGCTGCTGGCCCCTCAGTGGTGTCTGCAGCCTGACAAGCCCTCTCATTTGCTTCCTTCACCTAAGTTACAGCCTTCTGATAAAGATATCGGAACCATGGAAAGGCTAGGTAAGAAAGTTTACACTTGCCACCCTGTCTTTTTAGAGCTAGTAATTATGAGATTCATATGGCCGGGTATGTGTTGGATGTCCTTTCTCAGGCTTGTCCGGTTATTTCTGATCTCCCAGATTCTGAGGGTAAAACTTGTGCTCTTTACCTGTTAGGGACTTCTTGTCAGGTGGTTTGTCATCCCATCAGCTGTAGTTATGATACAGCAGATGTCTCTTCTAGGGCTGCTGCTTTTGGTTCAGTGATGAGGAGGTATTCTTGCTTTTGGTTCAGTGATGAGGAGGTATTCTTGGCTTCAGCTTCAACCATTACCTGGTGATATCAAGGCTAATTTGATGAATGTCCCTCTTGATATTAAACTCTTGTTTGGGGAAGCTACTGCTGGTTTGTTTAAGTCCCTTCAGGATGAGGGGAAGGCCTTACAGGAAGTCAAATGTGTTTTGTTCTACTGTGCCTAAATTTCAAAGAAACCACCCCAATAAACCTGCCTTTGTTCGAAGGCAATCTCACCCTCCTACTAAGGGCAAAAAGAGTGGCAAATGGGTGTCCCAAATGGGGAGGGGATTTTACTGCAGAATGTGTCTAATTCCCAGAAAATAGGGTACTTGGAGACCAGTTCTAGACCTCTCTCATCTAAACACTTTTCTGAAGGTGCCTATTTTTTTAACATAGTCTCTTCAGACTCCATTTCCTGTCTTGCTTCCTCGGGCTTATATGGTGTCGCTGGATTTCAAGGATGTGTATCTCCATATTCCGATCCATCCCCTTTTTAGGAAGTTTTTGCAGTTCTCTGTTGTTGCTTGGCATTTTCAGTTCTCTGCTTTGACCTTTGGCCTTTCTACAGTCCCAAGGATATTTACCAAGTGCCTCGCACTTGTGATTGCTTTTTGTTGGCTTCAGGGGATCCAAGTATTTCCTTACTTGGATGGCCTGCTGATTCAGGCCTTCTCTCTGGAGATCCTGTTGTAAAATCTTAATTTTGCCACTTTCCTTCTCCAGAGCTTGGGGTTCACAGTAAACTTCAAAAAGCTTTCTCTGACTGCTTTTCAGGATCATGTTTTCTTAGGTTTCAAATTCAGACAGTGGCTATGCTGGCATCCCTGCTTCCTCCCAAGGCCATAACTCTCATTTCCTTCTCTCAAACTCTTCTTCCTCAGGCCTCAGTTACAGCCAGGGAGTTTCTGAGAGCTGAGTTTTATGGTATCCACCATTCCTATGCTCCCTCTGGCCAAACTCCACATGAGAAAGTTTCAGTGGTTTCTGAAGTCAGTTTAACTTCAACATGTACATCCTCTAGACTTTGTAGTTCTCTTCTTCCTTGTGTCAAGAAGGAACTACACTGATGGGTACAGCAGATGTTCTTCGTGTTTCACTGTTGCAGTCCTGACTTGTGGGATTTCCTGCTGTGGAAGCCCTTGGCCAGTCTGAGTACCAGAGTAAAAAATCTCCCTCCTCCTAAGGCTTGTGGATGTCCTTCCCTGACATCAGTATACTTGGTTATAAAAGGAGCTATCCGACATCATTACATCAGTCTTCCCTTGCCGTCGGAGCCCGAAGCAATGTTTCAGTGCATCGTTCCGTCCTCACCAGAGATGCGTCTTCTAAAACTTAAGTACCCCATTGCGGACCCTTTCCTGATTTAACTCTTGTCAAATAAGGTTAACAGTTGCCTCCGCTGTGGTAAGCAAATCCCACACTAAAACTTTCATACTTTGTGTGTGACCTTTTTAGGCTCATATCACGACATTCCTAGGTGCCTGTATTGCGCCCATTTCAATTCTAACACTATCAACCGTAGGGCTGAAATCTTAGATAGGCATCGTTTGGTGTCCACCAATCATCATGAAGTTAAACTCCCTAAGCTCAAGAAAGGCAAAGAAAAAAGACCCAGGCTTAAGGCTTTGGATGACAACCATTCACTGTAGGCCAGTGCTCCAAGGCTCGTTATCGCTGAGGAAAGTGAGGTGCTTCTGCAACTCTCTTCTGTGACCGAGGTGGTGGTGCAGGCATCTGTCAAGACCCTTACGGAGTCAGACTTGCTATCTGGTTCCTCAGCTTCTATACAGGCCTTGGCTTTCATTTCATCAGTTAGGTCTGGAGTCGCTCATCCGACCTCTGCTTCTGACGAGCAGTCTTGTACTGGCAATGTTCTTTCAAGGCATCAGTCAGCATCGGTTCTGCTGACTGGTGTCAGGATGGTGAATGTACCTAGGTCCAAGGCTAAAACTATTTCTAACAAGGGTTCTACTGCAGGTCCTATGCCTAGGCCTACTGGCTCCCACTCGGTAGGTTATCAGCAAGACCTGGTCAGGTTACCTGACAACCTCATCTCATTAGTCAAAGCTAGGCAACCCCTTTGGAATCTTCCCCAATGACAAAGGAGGAGGGATCCTACCCCTGAAGCTTTCTCTGACCCTCTTGATTCAAATGAGGATTCTGACCAGGAGTGGTTGTCTTTGAGGAGGGGCCTTACCTTATTTCCTTTGAAGATTCAGATTCTGAGGAGAATCTGCAAACACTCCATGACAAGAGGAAGCATTTCCAATGGGAAGCACAGGAATACCCACAATCTAAAAAAAGGGTTGGTGAGTTCCTTGATCTCCCAAAACACACGTCTTTGGTTGTTCCTCCTGTGTTGGAGGTGGTAGAGGATGTTTTTATGGACTCTTCCCTGAACCCAGATTCTTTACCTCCAGCCCCTTGAAAACCAGACATGTTTTACAGGGTGCTGGAGTCACATAAATACCTCTTCAAAAACCCCTCTGGTGACCCAGAGGTTGTCATTTCAGGTCCCAAGGGAGCAAAAGTAATTTCTTCTAAGAATCTTTACTTACTGACTAGGAAAGCAGGGCCCTTGATAGGTACTTACTGACTAGGAAAGCAGGGCCCTTGATAGGTACTTACTGACTAGGAAAGCAGGGCCCTTGATAGGTTTGGTAAAAAAAAAAAAAAAAAAAAGTTTACACCTCTGCCACCTAATCATGAGAGCCCTTAACTGCCAGTTTCAAATGATAAAATACAAGTAAAGTATTTTAGATAAAATGAAACAAAACATTTCCTCCCTGGAGGAGAGAAACATTTCTAAAGAATTGTTGGAACTTTGCCATTCCAGCTGTCAGGTGGCTAGACTGTCTTTACAGCCCACAATGCTATGAAGGCTTGTAGCTGAGCTGCTGTATCTGGCGTTGTGATTAGAAGACATGCTTAACTTAAGGAAGAGGCCGTGCCACACCATGTCAAATCCAAACTTCTAGATGTACCCCTAGATAAGGACTTCCTTTTTGGGCCAAAGACAGAGGATGTGCTAAAAAAAAGATAGAAGAGAAAGTGAAATGTGTGCAAATTGTCAGACTTCCTCCAGGTTCAGCCTCCTAAGTTTAGTAGGAATTTTCCCACTAAACACTGGTCCTTTCCCTCTAAATCAAAAGGTGGCCAGAAGAATCCTTGGAGGGGAAAGGCCTCAGAGACAGCAGCAGTCAGAAGGGCCTTGGCAGTGGTCCTCAGGAGCCCCCACTCAGGGGAATTCTAGGCCACTGGGCCTTGACAGAGCAGCAATGCCTCTTTCCCCTACTCCCCTGCACCCTCTCCAGAACAGATAAGAGGAAGAATAAGGATGAAGGCTATTTCTGTTCAAAGAACTGGTACATCATTACTTCAGACAAGTGGGTTCCGAAGGCTATCTCAGATGGTTACAAGCTCACTTTCAAATAACAATTAAGATACTCAGGTTACCCAGATGTTCCACAAAATCAAAGAGTTGAGGCCCTTCCTCAGATTCACAACCTGTGTTCATAGGGCTCAATGGAACCAGTACCAGATCATCAAATAGAAAAGGGTTCTACTCCAGACTATTTCTGGTTCCCAGAAAGGAAGGCTGTTGGTGCACTATCCTAGACCTATCCACCCTTGATCAGCCCCTGCTGGTACCAAAATTCAAAGTGTTGACTCTTCAAAAACTTTTCCCCATGATAGCCCATCAGGCCTTGATAGTCACCTTGGACATAAAAGATGCTTACGTGCACATTGCCATAGAGAAACTTTGCAGAGGTTTTCTTCACTTCAGGACAGGTACCAGTCACTTTCAATTTTATGCACTGCCCTTTGACTTGTCTACTGCTTCCAGTGTCTTCACAGAGTGTTTAGCTCCTCTGATTTCCTTCTGCAGAACAAGAGGGATCCAAATTTACCCCTGATTGGACGACTGCCTTATTCAAGCCACGAGTCAGTCAAAGCTCCTCAAGGATCTGGCCTCAGACCCTCCTCACCTCTTTGGGGTTCACCATAAATCTTTTCAAATCCAACACAGACCCATCAGCCAGGATAGTTTTCCTAGGGGCTGTCCTGGATTCCTCCCTTCAAAAGGTCTTTCTCCCTCCAGGAAAAAAGTCTCCTTTGTGACTCAGTACTTCCAAAACATTATGTAGAGACAATATCTCTCAGCCAGGGAATTCCTTATAGCATTAGGCTACATGGCATCCTGTAGCCTCATGATACCTCTGCCCAGGCTACACATGAGTCAAGAATCTGTAGTGCCAGCACACTCAGTCCCTGGAGACAGAAATTCCACTGATCCCTTGCCTAAAGGAGGAATTTACATGGTGGACACAGGCATGTGACCAGAACCAGGGTCTCTGCTTTAGAGTTATCCCTCAGAACTAAACCTGAGCCACAGATGCTTCAGGGACAGCCTGGGGGTCTCATTTCCAACACCTTCAATCCCAGGGCAGATGGGAAGATCAGTTCAGACACAGTCACATAAATTAGAAAGAACTGATAGTGCAAAAGGGCCTAGTGGCTTTCAAAGATCAGTGGAATCCAGGGGCTCTGCTTGTCAAAGCAGACAACACCATAATTATGTGGTACAGAAACAAACAAGGGGGCACCCACATTTACCCCCTTTGTTGACTAGTAGTGCAGGTCTGGGAGACAGCTCACTCTCTGAGGTTGCACCTCATGGCATAATACCTCCCAGGGACTCAAAACATTCTAGCACATCAGCTCAACAGAAAGTTGATGGATAACCGTTAGTGATGCCTGCATTGGGAAACATTTCTCAGCATAGTCTAGAAATGGGGATCCCACAGATAGACTTCTTTGCCACCAAGGAAAGTGCTCAACTGAAAAGATTATATTCCAGGAGCACAGGAGCAAACTGTCAGCAGCCTGGAAGACAGGTGCATTCTCCTTACTTTGGAGCCACTTGTTCCTTTATGCGTTCTCTCCCCTGCTTCTTCTTCCAGGGGTCCTCCTAAAAATCAGGGAAGAAGGCCCAAGGGTTATCCTGATAGCCCCAGACTGGCCCAGGCATCACTGGTATCCTCTGCTACTGAGTTTAACCTATGAAAAAACATGAAAATTACCTCAGAAAGTGGACCTTCCGACTCTGGGCAAGGGGAGGTTTATGCATCCCAACCTACAGACTCTCATACTGTCAGTGTGGATAATTCCACAAACTGCAAATCTGAGCTCACCTTAAGCAGACATGTTCAAGATATTGTCACAGAGGCTAGAAGACCTAGTGCTAGGAATCGTACTCAGCCAAGTGGAAAAGATTCTCCATTTGGTGTCAGCAGCAAGGCCTCAATCCTAAATCAGCCAGTGTTCCTGGGGGTCTATATTAGATAATCGAACTTTCAAAAGTTCGAGTGTCATATGATCAAACTTTTAAAAGTTAGAAAATCTAATAAAAAAAATAAACAACACAAATAACCTGCTTGAACGTTTTAAGCAGGGGAGCAAGCCCCTATGCACCCCTCATCCCCCGGTCTGTAATTATACCAACTCTGAGATTGCACTACAGTGTAGAAAAGGGAAATCTTCCCATTCTGCGCTCTTTCAAGGCATCAGCCTGCATCGGTTCTGCTGACTGGTGTCAGGATGATGAATGTACCTATGTCCAAGACTAAAGCTATTTCTAACAAGGGTTCTACTGCAGGTCCTATGCCGTTAAAACATCCGAACTTTCAAAAATTCGATCATATGGTGTCGACCATATGACAGTCGAACTTTTGAAAGTTCGATCATCCAATATAGACCCTATTTCTGCCATTTAGATTACCTGGCTACCCTGGTGGATAGAGTCATATCCTTTTCTTCCATCAAGATTTACACCTCTGCCATCTTAGCACACATCCCTATTCTTCCTCTTATCTTTTCCCACCTTCTGATGAAACAATTCCTTAGGAGAGTGGTCCACCTCAGGCCTCTCAAGAGGACGACTCACATTCAGAGGACCTTAGTTTTGTTGTAGAAAAAACTGATGCTACCCTACTTTGAACCGGCACATTCTTCTGATTTAAAATTTCTAACCTGGAAGACTGCCCTTTTACTGGCTATCACCTCTGCTAGAAGGGTATCTCAGTTACAAGCTCTGATGGCAGAGAAACCATTTCTCATATTCCATCCAGACCAAGTATCACTCAGGACTAATCCATCCTTTATGCTCCAGATGGTCACAGACGCATATTTGAATCAAGCCATACACTTACCAACCTTCTTCCCCAAGCCTCAGAACTGGAGTAAAGAATCATTCACTCCTTGGATGTGCACAGACAGCTTCGCTACAACTTGAGAGGTGTAAATCTTTCAGAAAATCAGACCAACTCTGTGTCCTTGTGACTGGCTCTGAAGAGAAACCAGTTTCCAAACAGGCTATCTCCTAGTGGATCTCCCACTGTATTTCCTTTTGTTAAAACCATCATGGCAAAAACCTCTTGAATCCGTAAAGACTCACTCCACCAAGGCCACTTCTACCTCTGCTGCCTTCCTAAAAGGAGTGCCTACCAAAAGACATTTTGGAAGCTGCTACCTGGTCATCTGTGCATTCCTTTACCAAATACTAACACTTATCAGCCTTCTCCAAGTGTGGAATAGGATTTGACGCTGCTTTCTTTCAGGGTGTCTTCTCTTCTCCATAATCTACCTTCCACCATCCTCAGCTTCGGGAGTCATCCCACAAGTCAGGACTGCAAGAGTGAACCACGAAGAACATAGTATAGTTGTATGCACATCATAAATGTAGATGTTCGAGTGTATTCACTGTTGCATCTTTTTCCCTCCCTCCTTCCCCTTTTTTCCTACAGTAGTAGTCTTCTGTTTTCTTCACTATCCAGAGGACCCCCTGGATGTTTACCTTGCAGGCCCCTTTTTTTCTACCTTTGTCCTTTGCTTATGCTTCATCCTGGGGGCTCCTACCTTCTAAGGGGCTAGAAAAACTGATGTAATGGCATTGGCTGGCTCCCTTTATACCCAAGCTTGCTGATGTCAGGGGCTGGTGTCCACCAGCCTTAGGAGGAGGGAAATTTTTACTCTGGTAGTTGGGCTGGCCAAGGGCTTCCACAGCAGGAAATCCCACAGGTTAGGACTGCAACAGTGAATGTACTCGAACATCTACATTTATGGCAGGTGTACACAACTGTACTTTGTCTCTAGATCCGGGGCTCCCTTTCATCCTCTTCACTCCTAAGAACTGTTCACAGACACTTGGGATGGGAAGCAGTTTTTTGCTCGTTAAAGGTATAGAGGGTGTGATTGCCCCTTCAGCAGAAGGACCGCGTCAGTGTCAAAGACATCAGAGCTTTTCTGCTAGCTCTTCAGGCTTTTCATTGACTTTTCTTCCCAGGACCTCTCAAGATATGTACAGACAATACCGCAGTGATGTGGTATGTAAACAAACAGGGCTGATCAAGATCTTTACTTCTTTTCTGGTTGGCACTCTTGCTGTCCAGTATTAAGTGACCCTTCTTATTTCCACAGGTCAAAACATTGTGGCAGACACTTTGAGCAGGTTCTTAACTCAATCCTATGAATAGATGCTTCACAGGGATATGTTTCTTGACATTGTCCACGCACTGGTGGGGTACTCCAAGTAGATCCATTTGCCTCCCCTCTGAACTGACAACTTCCTCTATTTTGTGCCAGAGTCCTAGTTCCTCTGGTGTGGAAGGGTGGACACACACTCTCTTTCTTGGAAGGGGATGTTTCTTTATGCATTCCCTCCCCTTCCTCTCATTCCAAAAGTCCTGTTCAAAATTCAACAGGATGCTCCCAAAATTTTGTTGGTGACTCCCTTTTGGCCAAGACAGCATTGGTTCCCTCCTCTTCTGCATTTAGCCAAGGGCAATCATCTCAAGTTACTTCACAGGGTGGACCTACTTACACAAGACAATGGGATCTCTCATCCATCCTCACCTGTCCACTCTTCAGTGGTCGCTGTGGGTGGTAGGATTTTAATTCCACAGACACCTTTTTTCTGCGGACGTGCTTAGGGTCTTGGCAGATGCTAGGAAACCCACTACTAGGAAATCCTACTTATCCAAATGGAAGAGGTTTTCTGTTTTGTGTCTCTCTTGTAACCTGGATCAACTTACTGTGGCTGTTCTTTGGTTCTTTCTTTCTTGTGTGAATTGCTCACTGCTGGTTTGGCCTATTCTTCTGTTAAGGCCCACTTATCATCTCTCTATGCTTGTCTGCCTTTATCTCCTCCTTTAGCTTCTAGATTTGAAGCTAAACAGTTCCTTTAAGGTGTCCTTCATATTAGGCCTCACAAGAAGCCTGTTCCTCCTCCTTGGGATCTTAATTTTGGTTTGGAGAAGTTGACTCAGGCTCCTTTTGAGCCTGCTGCTTCAGCTTCCTTGCAACATTGCTGTTGGAAGACTGTTCTTTTTTTAGCACTTACTTCTGCCAGACAGGTGTCTGAGCTTCAAGCCCTTATGGATTGCCCTTTTTTGGTGTTTCATAAGGACAGGGTGTCCTTGTGTACTAATTCTCCCTTTATGCCCAAAGTGGTTAATGAGTTGTCACTTAATCAGTCTATAATTTTGCCTACTTTTTCCCCCTCTCAACAATCTGCCAGTGAGAGGGTGCTGCATACTGTGGATGTGCATAGACGACTCAGATTTTATTTTGATAAAACTAAGACTATTATAAAATCTGATCAGTTGTTTGTTTCCTTTCATCATAAGTCCCTAGGCTTAGCTGTATCCAAGCAAACTATTTCTTCTTGGATTTCAAAGGCTATTTGTTATACTTTTCTGTAAAGACTCCATTCTGCTAGAGCTTGTGGGTTCTTCTCATGCTTTTTTCAAGGGGTTGGATACTAATTGTGTTCTTGAAGCAGCCTCCCAGACTTCTGTGTGTACTTTTACCAAGCACTACAAGTTGGGTGGAATCTCCAGAGTTGGTTTTGCTAGGGCCTTCTTTCAAGGCATTCTAGAGGCCTCTGCTGGTTCTTCCTTCTTCCAAGTTTCTTCTTGAGATTTGGCACTCTCTCAAAATGTAAGGAATACTGCAACAAGTATGGAAGGACATAGTACAGTTGTATAAAATCTTACCATAACAGTAGATGTCCCTTCCTTCACTGTTGCAGTATTCACTCCCTCCCTCCTCCCCCTGGTCCATTTCCTTCCTGGATGTACTGGTTCCCTCTTGATTTTCCCTGGACTGCAATTTCTACTGGGGCTATCAGTTTTGAGGATGGTCACGTCCGGACGTCACCTTTATGTCCTATGCTATGCGAGGAGCATGTGTGTGACATATAACATACCTTAAAGCAACGGTAGGCTTTTGTATTCTGGCTGGACATCAGGCCGCCAAGGCAGGGAATCCCAAAATGTAAAGAATACTGCAACAGTGAAGGAAAGGACATCTACTGTTATGGTAAGATTTTAAACTGTGCTTTATCGTGATTACTTAGTCTTAGTTTTTCACTTGTTGCATAGTTGTTTTAGATGGTGTTATTAAAAATACATTTTATTTTATTTATTTATTTTACATTTGTTGACCGGGCTAGACTAACTGGATATATGTCCATTTTCAGTAGAGGCCCGAGGAGAAAAGCTCCAAGACGTATGCAAAATTACAAAGAGAAAATACAAAAAAAAAGAAAATACAAAAGAAGAAAATGCAAAAAGGAAAATAAAAAACTATACTTTTTTTTTTTTTTTTTTAGTAATAGCAGTAGGTAACATTCTTATAACAATATAATCTTTTTTTTTTTTTTCTACAGCTCTTCCTCCTCCTGTCCCACCTCCATTTTGCACACTTTTTGCCAGTCTGGTGAATATTCTACAGTCTGATGTTTTGCTAAGCATATTGAGAACAGTACTACAGTGGGCATTAGAACCAAACAGTTATGCCTGGTCTGAGTCAATGCTGCAACGGGTAAGAGTTTTTTGAAGCGTTAGCCACACATTTCACAGATGTTAACATTGTTAGACTTGGATAATTTAAGTATTATGCTTCTGGATGCATGATATGTAATATATGCTTTTATATTAGTTGAGATTGCTTGGCTACTGGAGAAATGTAGCAGTTGCCCCTAGGACTGGTTCAGGTTTCACCATCTTTTTAAAAAGATCAGTAGAAGATCTGGTCTGTATGTTGCTCTAGGGAAACATGTATTTTGTGTAGTTAGGTTCCTGAATGTGAAAAGCGAGGCACATGTTAAAATGTCTTTCTGGTTTGAAATCAGTAGCTTACTCCCTGTACAGCTCTGGCCATCTTTAGTTTCTCTGGCAGGATGTTGTGGGCATACTGGTAGAGAAGGCCTACCATCTGGGATCAACTTGCTGGTCTACGTTTGGATTCATCTCTTTGTCCAAGTTCAGCTTTTTTCTTATTAAAAGCTCCAATATTATGGAATGTGCAATACTATACAGTCATACACATTTCAAAATAGCATGCCGTAGCAGGGGAGTGAACGTCATCGTTGTGTATGCCTGTTGCACATTTTGGCTTTTGATTCTCATTCACACCATGGAAAATTCCCATATTTGAAGCCTAAAGCACCAAAGCCTGTAACATTTTCTGTAGCCACTAAATAGCTAAACAAAATCTACCATGGAATTGTCTACCGTGGAATCGTCTGTGTTGTGTAATAGAATAATATGCATACAGCTGAAACAAATGCTAGTGATCTGGTCTGGTTTCTCTTAGCATAAAACAGGGAACTGTCTAGCTTTTCTGCTGAGAATGGCAACACTAAAAAATGCTCTGTTGGAATTGGCATAAGGGCCCCACATGCAGCTCTGTGTCTATACCAGCTCACAATCAAAAGGACATGGAAATGGAGGGCAGACATTTTCAGTATAGATATGGCTCAGTGGCCTCCATGTATCACAGCTTTGTTGTCGACTTTCAGGGTTTGGATTTCATGTCTGACTTTCAGTTTTGCAGGCTATTAGTGGTGCAGAAGAGGTATATCTGTGTTTGCCAAATTAGGTGTGTGTCCTAAGGATGTAAGCACTGCTCATCTCCATAGTCTGGAAGCCAGAACACACCAGCAGCTGGCATTATCTCGGACAGTGGCTGCATGCCACCTGGATTTTACTTTGTGGTTTCACTTGGAATGAGGGGATACATCCTCATTCTTCTTTCGTGGGTCTAGTCTAGCAGGGCTTGATGGTCCATTTTGAGGAATATCCACCAGGCCTTCTACACCATGTATACTAATTCAGGCTATAAATACGTCAGACAGTTGTTTGAAGTCTAGTGGGAGCTATCTGTCTGGATCCAGGATTACATCCTTGGGAAATATGTTGTAATAACAGCATCTGGCCCATTGCAGACCTTGTAGGTACCTTTTTCCACCATTAGTTGGCAAATCCTTAAATGCTAACACCTTGATCTTTATCCTGTTGTGAGGAATTAGGGGATCTGGAGCATTTATTTTGGAGGTAACAAGAACTGAGTCTCAGCTCTGTACAGGTCCCCATGGACGACCCTTTCTTTGGAGTCTGAATGAGATTGAAGTATTTCATAGAGTGATCTGTTACACCCATTCCTTTTCTTCCAGAAATCAATATCTCAACATATATTTAAGAAAGAAAGAAGAGGAGCATTGAGGTACCCCATGAACCCTGTTGTTAAAGATGTCATTTCTGCAGTTTGGAAGCAACTGAAGTCAGCTGCTGTGATAACCGGGAAGGTATATGCCATCTTTAAATTCCCAGCTAAATGGGCCGACATCCTAACAAGGTATTCTAGAATAGACTACTGTGTTGTCTCTTTGATCAAACACCGGTCCCAAAGATGGCTTCACCATGCTGCTTTACAACCATGTAAGAAGTTAAATCCTTGGACAGAGTGATTGGAGAGTATTGTTCTTTGCCAGAGTGAGACTTGGCTTCCTCTGCAGTGTGCTTAATCTTTTCAAATACCAGTCCTTACTCGTAGATTAGGCACTGGGAAATTTTAATTTGGGGCTCATGGAAGTGGTCAAGACTCTGACTTCATATTGAGCTGCCATGTACCATAGTGTAACTTTGTGATCATGGTATGGCCAGTTCAGCAGGCCCAAGCATTTTCTTGCATACATTTTGATGTGCATGGTTGTTTTCTTTGTAGGATAGCCTTAAGCAGCCCATGCTGAACACCCAGTGTAAAGAAAAGTTATTTTTTTTCAAGCCTTCACAGGACCTTCTAGATGACCTCCTGAAGAAGCACATCTTTTGGTACTTTTGAAGAGTTTTGTTTTTATCCTTTGGTCCCCTCATTCTGTTATTTTCCAGGCAAAGCCAACTCCCTACATAGAACCACACACTGCAAAATGAAGAGGGAAAAGTCCCCACATTATCAGCTAATTCACTTAGGAGAGCAATGCCATCTGCTCAATATCTGTAGTTTTGACTATTTATGGGACTGCCTTGGAGAGGAGGCATAGTTCTAGATTGTTCTTGCTTGAAGAATTATCACATATGATAAATGATTAGCACTGTTGTCATGGTAGCCCATGGCTTACTCATTTTACGCCTTTCCTCAGAAAAACCTCAACTGTGAGACCAAACTTTGTGTACATCTCTTGGAACAGACCAAAACTGAATGTAAAGGACTGCGGGGACTGTCCTCATTTTGGAATGATGTTTGGAAGATCTCTTCCTTCCTTCCAGCCCTTTGTTCTTCACCAACTTCATTGAGCACATCAGGAAGGACTAGTTCTAGATGGTTACTGTCCAACGAATCATGCATGATATTAGTGGATGTAATTGATGATTTGTGACACGTCAGTGGTTGGGGTCTCCAAGGGGAGAGGGAGTTCTTTCATCTGGCTGTAGGTGACACCACTTTCAGCATAAGATGCTGCCAGTTATTGTTTCTTTTGTGTCCTGTGTGTTTCCCCTTAGTATTTTCTGTGGTGGCTGAAACAATGTTGGCACTATAGGCAGTACTTTTTGGGTTTGTGCAGGATGAATTGTGGTCATGGATGTACAAGATGCTTGCTTTCAGATCCCCATCCATAAAGCTTGCCAACATTTTGTCTCTGATAAGGAGGATGTCCATTTTATTCCCTTACCTGGCAATTATCTCTTGGTGGCCTATCGAGACCCCTAGTGTACTCAGAGTGGATGCAGCCATGGTTGTGGAAGTGGTGGAATAAGCTTAGAGTGGCTGAATCCCTCTCTTCTCCCATTTCAGAGGTTCACCTTTACTGACATGGATTTAGATGCTGTCCAGGAAGGTTTGTTCCTGTGCACAAAGGGTACAGGACAACCTTAATTTGGCAGACTAGATGTGGACACAGTGGAGGGCCTACTTTAAGATCTTCCTGCTCCTTTTGGGTTTCATGCCAGCAGTTGTCTTCATGGTGCCAGTTGCACACCTGAGTATTCAAGAGTTGGACTGGATGGTAGAATGTCTGCATTTACACAGTTAGCCACATGTTTATGGATTTTATAGTGGTGTTAGGTCCAGCTTCAAACTCTGCAGTGATGAACCATCTCTCCCATTCCACTTTTCCTGGAGTTGAATCTTCATATAAATTTTGATAATGGGTAACTCACTGACTGAGTTGGGAGATCACCTCTATGTCTGAAGGAAAATGGTCTGCAGTGAAGAGTGGGGGCCCACATAAGCTGTTTGGAGCATCATGAAGTTTTTCTTGCCCTGATGTCTTTGGGGGAAGTTCTTCTGAGGTCCCTTCTTATTTGGTCTAATAACCAGTCCTTCATGTGTTACCTAAGGAAAAAGAGGATGCATGGTCCATACCCCTGCGTGAGTAGGAATTCCCTGTTTGGCAGTGTACCACAGAGAGTGGATCACCCTTAGAATTTCACATTCCAGGAAAAGTAAACTTGGTAGTAGACTCCATGAGTAGATCTGATGTTCAAATAATTGTTAAGCTGTCTTATCTGATACCCAGCTGCGTTATGCTATATCATCTGGGGATTGGATTTTTTTTCTTGTGTGTCTATGTATCTTTCTGCAGCCACCATGCAGACGGGAACTAAATGTTCAACTGCTGAATCCTACACTAAGGCACTGTACGAGCATATCCACTCATGCATGAATCATGCCATCCCAAATAGAACCAAGATGCTCTCATCCAAAAAAAGGAAGCCAATCTGGTGGTCCCCTGCCATAAACAAATTTTACAACAAAAGGAAGAAACTGTTGCAGAAAAGAGGAAAATCCCAGGATGCAAAAACTCCCTTACCAGCCTCAGTAAGAAACTGAGATCCCTCATAAAATCCTGCAAAGCTAGTTACAAAAATAAAATTGCCAAAGATTCCAAAGACAACCACAAGGCATTCTATAACCATGTCAAGAATCTAAATGGCAGTGCTCAGATCTGCTCTGAGCTAAAACAGAATGGCATTAAATATACTGATCCCAAGGATATTGCCAATATCCTTGCAGATCGATTCAGTGTCAACTTCACCCCCTCTCACTCCCTAAATGACCCATCTCAGTACCGGAAGATTGCCAAATTCCGGTAAAAACGGCCCAACAGGTAAAAAACACACTCTCCAAAGCTAAGAATACAGCATCCATGGGACCAGATGACATCCCGGGCTGCGTACTACATGAGCTACAATATGAACTGGCACCTCACCTAAGTGTCATGTTTAATCATAGCCTCACCTCAGGTTTCATGCCCACTTAGTGGCGCAGAGCTATATTTATCCCACTCCACAAGGGGGGATCCACCTTGGATCCCGGAAACTACCATCCCATCAGTCTGACAAGCCTTATCTGCAAGGCCATGGAGCGTATTATCATGGAACTTATAAACAAAAGACATTGGCAACCTTCAAACACTGGACCCCACCCAGTTTGGGTTCGTGAAGGGCCGATCTTGTCTCCTGAACCTGATTGACTTCTTCGAATCAGTCTCCAGAGCCATGGACAAGGGTAAGGTGGTCCACACAGCCTATCTAGACCTTGCCAAAGCCTTTGACACCATCCCCCATTCTAGAATCATAGATAAATTTACTAAGCTGGGCATTAATCCCTACGTCACCCAGTGGGTTGCTAACTGGCTTACTGATAGAACCCACACTGTAGAAGTAGCCGACTCCAAATCCAGCTCCAGACAAGTGGAGTACCTCAGGGTTCAGTTCTGGGACCGCTCTTTTTTGGCATCTACTTCTCTGAAGTACAGGCCAACACTAAGGGACTCTGGCTAACAAAGTCCGCAGATGACTGCAGACTGGGAGCCATTATTGAATCCCCAAATGATGTGGATACTCTACAAAAGGGCCTTACAGAAACAGATGCTTGGTGCCAGAGCCATGGGCTCAAGCTCAATGCCAAGAAATGTATAGTTATCCCCTTTGGGAAAAAACATGTGAAGTGCCATATAGGTGGCAGTACACTAAACACCGAAAGTGTGATAAGAGACTTGGGGACACAGATGGACAGTGGTCTCACCTTCGATAACCACATCACCACAACAGTCAGGAAATCCTTCTATGTGGCACACCTCATCACTAAGGGCTTTTCATCCAGAAAAAAGGAGGTCATTGTCCCACTGTACTCATCCCTCATTAGACCCATTATAGAATATTATGCCCCATTTGGTATGTACCTCTCAAGACATCTGCAACAACTGGAAAGGCCGCAGAAATACCTCACTAAAAGAATCACAGGCCTAAAGCAGATGCCCTACGCTGGCCGCCTTAAAAACTCCAGCTATACTCTGTCGCATATCGTCTTCTCAGAGGAGATCTCTGCTTAACATACAAGGCCATGTCAAACCCAGAGCTGTTGGATATGCTACACTTAAAGAAATCCCAATCCCTCAGAGCCACATGTTCCAGGGATCTAAACCTTATCACAATAAACAAAACAAGCTGGAGGGATAGGTTCCTGACCCAGAGACTCCCCAGACTTTGGAATAGATTGCCCATACATGTCAAGCAGAGTGCCTCTTTGGCCCTCTTCAAAAGGTACCTTGACGATTGGATGGGAGGAAGGAAATTCACCCCAGGGATCATGTCAGTCACCCTGCTAGACAGGGTCCAGGGAAGTAAATAGTGTGGGAAGAAATAGCCAGGGAATTGTTATGGCTAGGCTTGTATAGGCCCTAGGGCAGATAGCCTAGTGCCAACCTATGAACCCATAACTGCCTGCAGTGCATTGGATTAAAGCTGAGAGTTGAGAATGAATTTCCTCTTGTAGTCCATGATTTAATTTCATCATTCTCTGTTTGCTTTGTTTACCTGGCAAGTCACGTAACCAGACAGTGCATACCCACTGAGTTGGAAAAAGGTCTGTAGAAATTAGTGTTATACTTTGGATAAGAAATATAAATAACTACATACTTTGTGACACAAGGCCATGGTTAACCAGACAGTGATCCTGAGTAACCATGGAAAGATCCATTTAAGCCTAGTTGATGAACCTGGTTAACCCTTAAAAAATCCACATAAACCATTCATTGTTTTGAGGATATACATTGAGTCATCTGAAGAGCTTGATTGACAGTTATATGTTTATAAAGTCGGACAGATTTTACAAGGTCATGGAACAGTTTAAAGTTATATACCAGAGGTGTGTGACTGGCCCTGTTGTGACAGACCTAGCTGCTTCAGAGTTTGAAAAGGCAGTCTCTGTTAACACTGGACTGACATAGATTACAGGCTTCCAGGCCATATAAGAGTTTGTACATTTTTTTCTCTAATGGACATTGGGTCTGTTAAATGCTAGATCCTCATGGTGGTGTAAAACTTAGATATTTCAAAGCAAATTGATGTCCATGGTGTTCAAGGCAGTGCTGACATTTTTCTGAACGAAACTATATCAAAAATTGATTAAACAGCTGACTGTGTTGTTACTTCTGTTACAGACTTCAAGTTCGAGTATGATTAACCAGATTCCCAATTTAGTTGGACTGCTTTGGGTATTGGTTTACAAAGACATACTTAACTCTAAACTCAACCCTTCCTGGAGACATTAAAGGTTAGCTACCAGCTACCCTAATTACAATGAGCAATTTTATATGCACCCCTTCTCAGAATGTGTTGAAAGACCTAGACGAGAAGGAGAACATGTAAGGTTTTAACAGACGTTTGTTTCACTGTATAACTTTCAAGTTTTTACTATTTGATGATATGTCTGCGTAATAAGTAAGATAGACAACATAAACACAGATGCTTGAAGCAGTACCAAAAGAAACGGCAGATGCCAGCAGCAATATCTCTGAGGGACCCCTTTAACAATACAGCATACAGTGATAATCATTTGTGGACCCTGTCATCATTCCTTTTACCCTGTCCATTTCCTCCCATCCTTTGAGCAAAAGTTGTCTTTTTTCAGTATGGTTGCTCTAGTAGATAATGCCAAGTGTACGAGTTGTATCAAGGGGTTACATTGGTTGCAGTTTCATTGCCTATTCCAGCTACACCAAGGTCAACTCTACTTAGTGGTAGCTTTAATTCTGCCCTTGTTGGACACTTAGGCAATGTATACAGTATCCTTTGCTGAAAGAGGAAGGAAATTTTATTCCCTATTTTTCATGACGACAGACGTGAAGGCCCATTTTAGATCTCACAGGCTTGAACAGATTTATCAGGTTAAAGTTTAAGATGTTAGCACTACAGTCTTTTTTTTTGTTTACTCTGGATGTATATACAGTTATGGACATACAGGATGTTTACTTGCACATCCCCATCCCTAAAGCTTACATACAGGTTCTCAATTTTTTTTTTGGGACTGCCATTGCTAAGCCACCTCCCTTCTCTTTTCCTTTTTAATTTGCAAAATGTGTTCATTGGATGCCAGGCTTCACTGTTTGTTTTCCAAAGGTTGTAATAGTTCACATCTGCACTTAAATGGATTTCTGTCCGAATCCGACTAACTTCTTTCAGTGCATGCATTTTGAACTTCAGCAAGCTCTTCATTGCCTTACAGAGTCTGGGCATCTCCCTCACTCTTTAAAAGTCATATCTGTTCTCCTCCTGGACCAAAAGATTTCTTGAGACTGCTGAGTATTACATTTTCCATGATAGCGTTTTGTAATTGTTGCCTTGTCAAGACAGCTGACTGTACAGAAATTCCTCTGAGTTCTGCGTTATGTAATTCAGCCCTGTGGTGGAGAGGGGGATAAAGCTCTCTCTCTCTCTCTGCACCCCAGACTGAATCGAGGAGGATGGGAATGGGTGGCTGAGGCTGGCGCACCCATCCCGGGGGATGGAAAGGTAGTTTTGCTTGTTGCATTGCCAACACCTTGCTGTGTATCACTGCAGTACAAGAATTCTGGGGTACCTGTGTTACATGTAGTGTGCTACTTGGTTTGAGAGGTAAAGAGCACTGTACCCAGAACAGACCCCTGTGGTGCTTAACTAGATAATAGTTACTTCCTTAACTTCTGATGCTGTCACTTTAATCACTTCCACGACCTTCTGTTTAGCAGTGTAGCTATCCATTTCCTTAGTCTTATTCGTGCCTTAATCCTGTCTTGTTTTCCTGTAGGACTTCTGTGTGGTATAAAGTAGAGGCCTTGCTGAAGTCCAGGTAGAGTAAGTTTGCTGGTATTCTCTTAAGTGCAGTTGTTAACCAGTTATAAAACTTGGTCAGGTTTGACTGATAGCTCATCCTGGTCATGAACCAGTGTTGGTTTCTGTTCTTGAGATTGTTGTCTTTTCACACAGTTTGTCTCTATATTCTTGTTGTCATTAAGTTCTTGCATTGGCATACCTTTTTTGTGGTTTCTGGAAAGTTTGTAGAATCTTATACCAGATGGTAGAAGGAAACTCTTTTTAGACTGGTGAAAGGGATCCCCAGATGACATGAGAGGAAAGCTAACATAGCTGCATGGGGGACATAGTTCAGAAGACTGGTCAAGATCTCATCATCCCAGAGATAAGTCTGCATCTTGTGCAGTCTTCCAGTCCTTGCATGGATCCAGAGCTCTTTCTTCTCCACTGTATTGACAGTTGGGCATGAGGCCCAGGAGAAGCACACTGTTGGTTTCCACATTTGGCAGGTGTCTCGTGATATTTACAGTGGCAATCCCCAGTTGATTGGCTCAATCATAGAGCTATCCGTTTTGGTCATATGGAGTAGTCCTTTTTGGTCATGGATTGGGATATGCAGGGCCCAGGTCTATTCTCATGAAACAACAACTGAAGCCAGCAAGGCTGGTTATTCTCAGCTCTGACTGCAAACATTGGATGACACTTAACCATCGTGAGACGTTGACTGCTTAGTAGGAATTTAACTCAAAGGTGCTTGATTATTCCCTTAGAGACTTTCATATAATGGCAGTGTCAGGCCCATTTTCTTCTCTTTATGCACGAGTCTTGGTTTATCAAACTTTCAGTGCTTGTTAGGCATTTGACTTGAGCCTTAGTGCAGTCTTGTATTCCATGCAGTTGGAGAGGATGTGGTGCTGTTCTGTATGAGCTTCCCTGGGAAGTCCTAGTTTTGTGAAGGCTAGTATCTTTGTGATGGTCAAGAACTTTGAACCCTGCAGTTACACGTGCTCCCTTCTCTTGGCATCTTGTTTGATGATTCCTTCCGTTTCATGAGATCTAGTTTGCTTTGGCCTGTTATACTTTCCCCTTCTCCATGGTTCCGTCATGGAAATAATGCTTACATTTTATTTCACTGCACTATAAATCTTTGCACATGTTGTAAATAAGGAATCTCTTGTCATATTGTTGTGGAATTCAGCAGTCATAATGGAAGGTTGGATGAGAGCTGTATGTAATCATTTGGAGAAGCAGTCAGCTTTGTAGGAGATGGCTGCTAGAAGAATTAACGGGACTTGTTTAGAGTATACACTTGGACATTACAGAGGGAAGAAATAAACAAATGGTCCATTACACAGGAAAGACATTGCAACAGAAACACCAATCTAATGTTCTATTAAGCAGCAACAACTCTGCACACCTCATAAATGAAAAAGAAAAAGGAAACAAGGGAAGCAGTCGCACAGACAACACACGAGTTCTCAAACTTGCTAGAAGCAACCTGCAAGCCCCATTCAGTCAGGATCAACACCCAAAACCATCTCCCTCCAGCCTGGACCCAAGAAACTACTGAATTACCAATTTTCTGCTCTGTTACTAAGAACACGTCTCACTAGAACCAACTCGCAAGCCCCATTCAGCCAGGATCAAGATAGTACCTCTCCCCATACAACTGCTGTAGCCTAGCTACATTTGCACAGCTGCTACAGACCACACAGTCACTTGATATTTAACCTGTAGTTTAAGCTTTGTAGAATCTGCCCTATCACCTACATTTAGTGACCACTAACTTTATTCAGTTTCAGAATTAGCAATCACTCTCACTGAAGCTGTTCACTGTTTCCCTTTGACCAGCATCCACCTCCAGTTAAAATTCAATTTTACTGATAGACTTTTGCTCACCTTTGCTGGGATGTGCATCTCCCACTCCACCTTGTGAACTCTCCCTGCCCATCACTCAGCGCTGAACACCTCCCTCCCTATCACCACTCTTGCTTTACCTCCCCCACCCCCCCATTTCTCTACATATGTCCAGCTGTGAGCGTGGTGCCATCTCTATAATACATTGTATCACCTGAACTGGTTGGCCACCTCTCTCCCTGAGCCCACATGTAGTGGGCATGCCGGTAAGATGCTATCTGTTTTTCCTGTTGTCTTGTGTTATATTGTGGTTGCCTTATGATTCAAAAAGACTGCTTCTAAAATGATGATACATGCGTACACGTTTGTGTTACTAACGCCATCTCTATATGCAGTCTGTTTAGCTCTGGCAGGATGGTAATTATTTGCTTTTAGCTGCGTAATCTGTACTGTTTGTAAGCTGTAGTTAAAATTAATGTGGAGGTTATGTATGCACACTTTTCAGAGTGTATCACAGTCTAAGACACTTAAGAGGTTTCTATAACATAATTGAAATTACGACTGATTAACACATTGTGCAAATGCCCCTCTCTGAGCATTTTTGGAATTCTAACACTTAACTAAGGCTGTATACAGTACTAGCAAAAATGGCAGATTAACAAAGTGCTGCTACTACTCGCACATTCTTTTTCATATTTTAACATGTTCAGCTCACTAGGTATATGTAGAATCATTTTACATCCATCTGAAATTCTTAGACATAGTTGACAATAATTTAATGCAGAGCTTCTTTGCCTAGCAGTTCATAGACTATTTCTGCGTGGCATCATCTTGTGCATTAACGCATTTGTTTTATTTTCATTTCCTTGCATGTTTTATCAGTGTATAAAAGCATAGAGTTTATCTCTGCATCTGCTTAAAGGTTTCTATGTTATTGTTATTTGTTGCACTCAACTGACTGTTCCGTCTTTCTACCCACTGACTCTCACTTCAGAACCTTAACCTCCTGACTTACACTGCTGTAATTCACACCCAGCTTAGGACATCCATACCAGCTTACATACTCATTCTAATCTATCCCTCTTTCCCCTTACACTGCCCCCACTCTCAGCACTTTCTTTCCACCCCCACACAACCACCCACACTTCCGCTCATTCCCTTATCTATCTAACCACTGCTCTGCTCTCCTGTTTGCAAACACTTCCTTCTCATTCCATTCCAGCTCACTAGAACCAACTCGCAAGCCCCATTCTGCCAGGATCAATACCTAAAACCATCTCCCTCCAGCCTGGACCCAGGAAACTATTGAATTACCAAACCTCTGCTCTGTTACTAAGAACACATGTAAGCTAGTGATGTTCTTCGTGTTTCACTGTTGCAGTCATTACATTTGGGTAATCTGCTGGCAGGTTGCCCTCAGTTGGCCTGAATAACAAAGTCTTGGGTCTTGTGTCGGTTCCGGTCTCCTTTTCCATGACGTCAGGTCGTCAGGGGTATAAAACATGCAGCCGACGCCATTTTATTCAGTCATTCTTGGTGTGGGGTGCCTGAAGCACAAGCAGTTCGCAAGTGCCGGTTGGCCGACTCCTGAAATTTTCATTTTCGAGTTTCAGAACCAAAGTCTTTAAACTAAAGCCAAGTACCCAGTTGGGGAAACTTTTTCTTGCTCCTTACCGATGTCAGTAAAAGTTAATAATTGCATTACTTGTGGAAGCAAGTACCTCATAAGGATTTTCATTTGTACTGTATTTCTTGCCTAGGCCCTGATCACAATGTGCCTTGTTGTCGGTTTTGTGCTAAGTTTAACCAACGCACTATTAAGCGTTGGTATATTTTTGCTTCTAAATATTTTTTGTTTCAAGATTTAACTACCCTGAAATGTAGTCGGTTAGTAGTCCAACTACCGGAGTTCACAAAAAACACAAGGAAAAAGACAGAGACAGACCGAGGTCCAAAACCGACTAAGCTTCTCCTAAGCCAGTCACCGGTTCACTGGTACTCATTGAGGCGCTTTCGCAGCCCCTGATACCCACTACTTTTGAGTCGCAGGCCTCTACCGAGACCCATTCGGAGTCCGGTATGCCACGAGATTCACAAAGTATTGAACCCACGGATGTCTCTCCCTTGGATGGGTCCAGAGCCGCTGAGCAGGCACCGGCTTCTGAGGGTGTTTTCAGGCCTCAGCATTTTTATATTAAACCAGCGCAGTCAACAAAAACAAGGTCAAAAACAACTTCTGTGTCTAAAAAAACGACGCATGAGCCACGTGCTCATGCCCTTATGCCTAAAAAACACATGATCAAAATGGCTGAGGATTTAATTACCGTGATCAGGGGTTCACAACCCCCGCCCCCTGCTAAGAGGCCTAGGCAAGGCACCGACTATGAATCTTCAGATCAGGTTTCCATTTCTTCTGATTCCTGTTCTGATCAGGAATTTTCCATTCCACCTTATGAGGATTCTGGTGCAGAGAAATCCATCCCATCTGCATCTCCTCCTGAGGATTACTCTTTTGGAGAGACTTTGCATACTTTAAGGGGACATTTTCACTGGGAGAATCAGGACTTCTCTGAATCAAAAAAGAGGCTTAGGGATTTCCTTCTTCCTCAGCATAGGCCTTTGGCAATACCTCCAGTTTTAGACATTGTTGATGATGTGTTCTCAGAATCAAGCATGGCTCCTGATTCTCTGCCACCGGCTCCTAGTAAGCCAGACAGATATTACAGGGTTCCTGACTCCCACAAATTTCTTTTCAAAAATCCTGCTGCTTGATCCTGAGACTATTTTTCAGGGTCCCAAGGGTGTTAAGGCTTCTACAGCCAAAAATCCTACCCCTTCTGATAGAGATTCCAGGGAGCTGGATAGATGGGGTAAGAAGGTTTATACGTCTAAACCAGTAAAGGAAAGAAGCGCCACTCAACTCCAAAGACCAGAATAGTGTAGAAATCCAGGAAAAGTTATTGGCTCAACACAGGTTTATTGAATAAAATTCCAAAATGCAAACCAAGCAAACTGGCACAGATTAAAATAAGTTAAACTTCACATCCACCAAGAACGCATTAACGCAATTCTCCAAATACGTTTTCGTCCTGATCTGTTATTTACCATAGAAGAAGAGAAAGCAAAATATTTTAGTATGAGAAAGGAAATAGATAGAAATATAGATGATTTAATTCAAAGAAAACACAAAAAGATGGAACGTGATTTGAATGAATACAAATGCAACACCTGTTACCCCAACCCACACTTTAGAAACAGAGTAAGAGGTAGTATGGACAAAGTTAGTAACATGGAGGTCAGTGAACCTATTGATAATCTAGAGACACATGAAAAAAATTTTTTAAATGAAGAAGATTTTCCCCCCCTTAGGAGGTCAGAGAGAATTTTTAATAAATATGGAGAAAGGGAAGGAAATTTTTGGAGAGGGGGGAGAAGAGGGAGAGGGAGGGGGAGGGGGAATTATTATTGAACCCCCAGGTTACCCCACACACCCTCCACCCCCCCATAAGTAATATCATCAACGAAGGAAATAAATGGACTTTTAACTATTTTAATATTTATAATTTTAGTTCTATTCAATTAGAAGAAGGACACTTTAGTTTACTTTCCAAAGGTGTAAAATTTATTCCATTCACTAAAGGAAATGTTGTGAAAACCCTGTTGGATCTAAAAATATTTTTAAGGAAAGTTAACTTTAACACCCTGGTTCATAACCATGCAAAGGAGAATGAACCTTCTTTAAGACGAAAATCTACCTACAACCCACCCCTACACACCCAATTAAGGAACTTTGAAAAATTACTAGAGAAAGAAATCAGGAAAGTTGAATTCAAAAGGGTTTCATATGACAATAACTTAAACCAAAAAGAAAAAGACATTTTGAATAGCTTAAAGGCGGATAGAAACATAAGAGTTATGAAGCCGGACAAAGGGGGAGGAATTGTCATTATGGAAAGTATTGAATATGATTCCAGAATGTATAAAATATTGTGGGATGAGAACAAATATGAGCCTGTGTCAAAAAACGAGATAAATATTGCATACAACAGAATTGATACGAATTTGTATGATATGATGGTGGAAGGACTAATTGACTTAGAAACTTACAATTTTTTAAAAGTAGATAAGCCTAAGGTTCCTGCCATCTTTGGGATCCCTAAAATACACAAAAATGAATGTGATCCTCCTTTGAGACCAATAGTAGCAGCTAATGGTTCTAAAACCAATTCTTTAGCCAAGTTTGTAGACATTAAAACTAAAAATATTTGGCTGCAAAAAGTACATATTTTAAAGGACTCATGGGATCTATTATACACCATTGGAGACACGATTAAAACTGAGGGGCTCATCTTTGTAACTATAGACATAATAGACCTTTTTCCATCTATCCCACATGGGGAAGGCCTAGAGATGTTTGAGGAAGTAATTTTTGAAAATGGGAACATAGCCCATAATGACAAGATAGTAAGTAAATGGTTAATGGAGATGATTTTGTATAACAATTTTTTATTTTTTAACGGGGAATTTTTTAGACAGATTCAAGGGGTGGCAATGGGCGTGGCATGCGCCCCCACATATGCAAACTTGGTTTTATCAAAATGGGAGGAAAAATTTGTGTTGGAAAGTGAATACAAACCATTCATGACAGTTTACCGTAGGCTTTTGGATGACATAATTATATTTTGGAATGGAGGAGAAGACAAACTCAAGGAGTTTTTAGCATATTTGAACAATACTTGTAGTTTTTTACAGTTCACTTACAAAGTGACACATAACTTGGTGCAATACCTGGACTTGGAAATATATAAGGAACAAGGACATTTAGAAACCAAAATATACAGAAAAGCCACATACTGTAATTCTTTTCTCCACTTTGATAGTGCCCACCCTATACATGTAAAAAAGAACATAATAAAAGGGCAGTTTGTGAGAGGAAGTAGAATGACCAGTAAGAATCAGGACTTCCTCTTAGAATGTGATTTATTGGAGAGTATGTTCCAAGAAAGGGGCTACCCAACTAATTTTATTAAGGAAATTAGAAAAGAGGTTTCTTTAGGAAGAGAAGGCAGATTTGCACCCATTATTAAAAAAGAAAAAGTAATTGATAATCCAAGTGAACCGAGGAAAGAAAACAAACAAGAAAACTTTGACCTAGCCTTAATTTTAGAATACAATACAATCAATAGTAAAATAAGAAGGATTTTTAACAAGGAATGGGATAGGTTTATAGAATTAACAGAATTAGACCTAGGAATTAATAGTGTTCCCAAGGTAGTGTTTAAAAATTCCTTAACTATAAAAAATTTACTGGAAAATAAACACACCATGGGTCCACAAGATAGAAGGAGAAAGGGCACCTACAAGTGTGGTAGGTGTGCACAATGTGCAAATATTTCTAACACCAATACTATTTATATCAATAGTAGAAATAAGATCATAACTAATGATAAGTATTTCTATAACTGTGATTCCACAGGTTTAGTATACCTAAGTATGTGCAATGAATGTCAATCCTTTTATATAGGGAAAACTGAGAGGAAATTAAAAAGAAGAATATTCGAGCATTTAAATGATATAAAGAATTGTAAAGAAACGAACGCCCTATATAAGCACAGTAGAATGTGTGAGAAATCTAGTTTTAGTTTTACGGTTTTAGAACACACAGAAAAAGACATAAGAGGAGGGCCCTGGGAAGAAAGGCTAGAATACACCGTGAGTTGTGGTGGCAAATGTCACTAGAAGCAAATAAAGCCCCAGGCTTAAATGAATACATAAGTATAGCACCCATTTTAAAGTTAAGAACAGCAAAATTATGAATTGATCCAGCTTTTAATTAGATATTTATATATTTCTTTTATGGGCATCCATACACCTGGTTTTAATATAAGAAGTGAAACTGCTTGAATTATAGCATCATAATTTTATATAATTCTATATAATATTTAAGAGAATCTTAAGATGCGAGACAAAATTCTTTCTAAAGAATACCTTCCACTATATATAAGTAATTTTAATAAGTAGCCACTAGAGGGGATTGCTATTTCTGTTTCATTTACCTTTTAGATTCAATAAAGTGTCCCAATGTTTTTACTATTGAACATTTAATTCCTACACAATTGTATAATAACTTTTCAACATTAATAAAACTGAATGTAAAGTAATCAATGTGTATACAACAAGAAGTTTTAATAGAAATTTCCCTTATTTAAAATAGGTTTTAACGTTTTGACTAAGAATTTTATTGATTGACAATTTAATTAATTGATTTATTTGACCAATCAGTGTATATATAAAAAGAAAGGTTGGGGTTTAGAGTGTTTATCTGATGAAGTCTGTAACAGGACGAAAACGTATTTGGAGAATTGCGTTAATGCGTTCTTGGTGGATGTGAAGTTTAACTTATTTTAATCTGTGCCAGTTTGCTTGGTTTGCATTTTGGAATTTTATTCAATAAACCTGTGTTGAGCCAATAACTTTTCCTGGATTTCTACACTATTCTGGTCTTTTAAGGTTTATACGTCTGCAACCTTGGCAGTCAGGGCTTTAAACTCCCAGTTTCGTATGCTTAAATATCAACAGCATGTTATGTGCTTACTGAAACAGAAAATGATGTTGATTTCTGATTGTGTGGAAAATAGAGTTACAGGATTTATTGCATTCAGCAGAATAGGTTGGAAAGCATACTTTGCAATGTGGTTTTGATTCCTTGGAGGCCTCTTGCAGGGCCGCTGTAACTGGATCTGTGATGGGAAGGCATGCCTGGCTCAAGGACCAAAGTCTGCCTGATCATGTTAAAGCTAAATTGTTGGATGCCCCTTTGCAGCATGATAGTCTGTTTGCTGATAAGGCAGAAGAGGTTTTAAAGAAAATGGAAGACAAAGCTAAATCTATGCAAACTGTAAAAGATTTCTTGCAAGTGCAGCCACCCAAGTTCTGTAGGCACTGGCCTACTAAGAATTGGTCCTTTCCTGTGTCCAACAGAGCCTCTCAGGGCAAACCCAGGCGCTCAAAATGCTCCAGATATCAATCACAGGGATCTTACAGGTCAAAACAATGGTGTGTCTCCACCTCCAAATCTGGAGGTAACAAAGCACAACCCTACAATAAGCAGTCTCAATGACTTTCCTCTTCCATCTCCAAGCACTTATCTTTTGGCATCCCACTTGGGGGGAATACTAGCACTTCATGCTCAAAATTGGCAGTTAATTACCCAGGACAAGTGGGTATTAAACATAGTATCCCAGGGGTACAGATTTCATTTCCATACTTTGCCAATTCCAAACGGATGGCCAGATCTGCCACAAAACCAATGGGCAGAGGCCCAGAAACAAGTCATGTCCTTCATGGATATGGGGGCTATTCAACCGGTACCAGAAAAAGAAAAAGGACAAGGATTTTATTCAAGAATTTTCCTGGAACCCAGAAAGGACACATCATGTCGTCCAATCCTGGACTTTTCGATTCTGAACATGTCCCTGGACATTCCAAAATTCAAAATGCTGACTTTACAACAGCTACTGACTATGATAGGCTAGAATGCCTGGTTAGTAACTCTAGACTTAAAAGAGGCATACCTGCATATCCCAATAAGGGAATCTTGCAGAAGATACCTCCGCTTCAAAGCAGGTTTTTTGCATTACCAATTCTCTGCACTGCCGTTTGGCTTATCTGCTGCACCCAGGGTCTTTACAAAGTGCCTGGCACCAGTAATTGCATTCTGCAGACAAAGAAACATTCAAAGTTATCCTTATCTGGATGATTGTCTCATTCAGGCAGAGGACAAGGGCACTCTTCTTCAGCATCTGGCGTTTGTAAAAAGGCTTCTAGCATGCCTAGGGTACACCATAAACGCAACAAAATCACAACTGGTACCCTCTCAACTAATTACATTCCTGGGTGCAAGCTTGAATACAACTGCCCAGATGGCTTACCTCACGCCAGACAAACAAATGCAATTGACAACATCAAACAAATGGCAACAAAAACCCAGTTATCTGCAAGACAAATTCTGCAGGCTTTGGGTTTCATGGCATCCTGCATTCTACTAATTCCATATGCGAGACTGCATATGAGGAAACTTCAATGGTACCTAAAAAGTTTATGGAGTCAACATTGTCACAGCCTGGAAACAATAATTCCTGTCAATCCTTGCCTACAACAGGAGTTTCTTTGGTGGGCAGAGACATGTCACCAAAACAAGGGACTGTCATTCACTTTACCCCCTGCCACCCAAATCCTAACTACAGATGCATCAGACTATGCTTGGATGGCCCATCTGGCAGGGAGATGCATTCAGGACAAATGGAGCCCAAACCAAATGCATCTACATAACCTGAAAGAAATGCTAGCTGTTCAGAATGCTCTAACAGCCTTCAAGGACTTACTTCATCCAGGACAACTACTGATAAAGATGGACAACACCAGAGTTATGTGGTACATAAACAAGCAGGGGGGGGTTCCCATTCCTACCCCCTTTGCAGACTAGCCATGGCCTTGTGGAACACAGCCTTGACTTACCGAATACATCTTCAAGCTCAATTCCTGCCAGGAAAGAAAAATACTCTGGCAGACGACCTAAGCAGAAATCTTATGGACCCGCACAAATGGAAATAAATCTTCAGCATGTTAACACAGAAATGGAGAAGCACAGACATAGATCTATTTGCCTCTCCCCAAAACTATAATTTGGACAAATTTCATCACAAAAAATCATTACAACACAGCCTCCCCTCTTTTCTCATCCACTGCTAAAACAGTATCACAGAGGGGCCAAAAATTTAAGGCTTCCCAGGAGAGCGCCACCTCCTGCATGGGACCTCAATTTTGTGCTGGAAAAACTCACCCTGCCTCCTTTTGAACCAGCAGCTACTGCAGATATAAAATTTCTTGGAAGACAGCTTTTCTTTTGGCAGTCACTTCAGCTAGAAGGGTTTCAAAACTACAGGCTCTCATGGCAGTGGAGCCTTTCATTATTTTTTACCTGAACAGGGTGGCCCTCAGGACCAATCTTTCTTTTATGCCTAAGGTGGTATCCAGTGTGGTCCTTAACTAGACCATTCACTTGTCAACTTTTTTCCCAAATCCACAGAACAATGGGGAGCAGATTCTGCATTCATTGGATGTACACAGATAACCACGATTCTACTTAAACAGGACAAAATCTCTAAGAAAGTCTGAGCAACTACTGGTAGCATTTGCTGCAGGATCAGAGAGGAAGGCTATATCAAAGCAGACTATTTCTAAATGGATAAGCCATTGCATTCGTTTCTGCTACTTGCACCATGGTAAACCTGTGCCCAAGGCGATCAGATCCCATTCCACCAGGGCTGCCTCTACTTCAGCAGCTTTTCTCAGAGGGGTACCTACCAGAGACATTCTAGAAGCTGCTTCTTGGAGCTCAGTTCATACGTTCACAAAGCATTATCATTTACCTCTCTTCTCTAAATCCAGGACAGGCTTTGCCACTGCAGTCCTGCAGGGCCTTATAGCTGCTTTTAATGCTGTTTAGTTCCATCCTCAGCTTTGGGATTCTACCCAAATGTAATGACTGCAACAGTGAAACACGAAGAACATAGTACAGTTGTGTACACTTACCATAAATGTAGATGTTCGAGTGTATTCACTGTTGCAGTCCAGGTTACCCACCTGCCAGCCCCCTTTCTATACCTTTTCTTTCCTTCACTATACTCAAAAGCCTTTGTGGTGTATTTGCTTTTAGTTGAATGTAAATTTTATGTTTCTAAGGTGCATTTATATATTTACAGTTTATTTATATATTTTTTGCTCCCCATTTGGGGTACACCTGACATCTGGGGCAAGAAAAACTGATTAAAATGGTGTCGGCTGCATGTTTTATACCCCTGACGTCATGGAAGAGGAGACCGCAACCGACGCAGGATCCAAGACTTTGTTATTCAGGCCGACTGAGTGCAATCTGCCAGCAGATTACCCAAATGTAATGACTGCAACAGTGAATACACTCAAACATCTACATTTATGGTAAGTGTACACAACTGTACTTTTTCTTTATTCTATATTGTACCTGTGCAAGTAATATTTGTACTGCCATATGTTAAAGCATTCCTGATAGCTTGCACACTCGCAGGGACCCTCTCCCCCACTGCTCCTGAACTGTATCACCTGTATCTTACCACTAGGTGGCAGCAAACATACACGCCTCCTCTTATCTCCACTCACCCTTCCCAACCAACATATACCCTACAGAACCCCGGTGCCTGTTTGATCCAAACGGATCAAGATAGTACCTCTCCCCATACAACTGCTGTAGCCTAGCTACATTTACACAGCTGCTACAGAAGGTGCACTCACTTGATATTCAACCTGTAGTTTAAGCTTTGTAGAATCTACCCTATCACCTACATTTAGTGACCACTAACTCTATTCAGTTTCAAAATTAGCAATCACTCTCACTGAAACTTTTCCCTCTTTCCCTTTGACCAGCCGCCACCTCCAGTTAAAATTCAGTATTCACTGATAGACTTTCGCTCATCTTTGCTGGGGCTGTAGCCCACTCTGTTTGCCCTACGGGCTTACTCTGCTCCCCTTCCCCTGCCCCCAATTCTCACCCGCCCTCACTACCTGTACATTTATCTCAACCAAAACCACACCCATTAGTCCAGTCCTCCTATCAAACTTCCACACTCATTGTTTCTTCCATCTCTCCACCCAATACCACATCATGACTACTCCCCCATACCTTGTCCTACTCTTATCAGCCACTCTTAAATCACTTAACTATCTCACTTATCTCACACAACTACCTCACCCCAACCATGCATCCCCTACACACTCCACATCCACCATACAACCAGCCTGCACGTCACCCTTTACCTTCATAACACATGACCTTTACCCACTCACCCCAACCTTACTGTTCAAACATAGAGTACTACTCATCCTTCATACTCAGTACACACCCACAAAGCCACACTCCTCCAAATCTCTTCCATTCCTTCACTCATACTCCACAATCACACTAAACAACCTCACACTCATCTTTCAAATCACTCTGTCACTCTGAAGACATTCACCCCAACCCATGGCTCACACCCCCAGTTGCCACCCACCCACAACTCCCAACACACAGACACACACACACACACACACACACACACACACACACACACACACACACACACACACACATATATATCAATAAATCAATATGTCTCACCACTTTTAATGCTCAAAGTCCAAGAAATAAAATCCCTAACCTCCATGCATGGCTTTACCATAACCATCCAGATGTAACTGCCATATCCAGGACCTGGCTTAAACCTTCCATAAAGGAGAACAAAATTCTCCCACCTGGCTACCAGATAATTCACAATGATAGACCTAACAAAAAAGATGGAGGTGTTGCTATACTCTTCTCTTCCACCTATACCTTAACTCCTTACACCAATTTTATCCCTAACTTTAACCACACTGGAAATCACTATTGCTGTGCTAAAACTAAACAATCACAAATCCATATATGTAGCTGCCCTATATATATACCCCCTGGTAACAACACCTGAGTACTTGAAGATATCCTCTCCTGCTTTTCCTTCAAAATAAAAAATGAAACTTGCATCCTAGGTGATCCTAACATAAATTGGGCCTCAATATATACACTAGCCCCATCTCAGTCAGTCAAGCTCTTCAATTTCACCCAGCTTATAAACTCCCCATACCAGGCCAAGCAAAGATGGGTCCTCTGGCACCATCATCGACTGGATCCTTATATCCCATCCCAACCTTATCTCAAACTCAGGAATCCTGCCAGACCCTCTCAGCGACCACCTTCCAGCCTTTGCTGACCATCGCAACAATAATATTTTATCCTCAGCATTCTTTGTAGACCTATCTAAAGCCTTCGACATGGTAAATCATCAACTTCTCCTCCACCTACTAAAGTCCCTCTCTCTTGATAATCCTGCTATGAACTGGTTTACATCCTACCTGGAAAACCAAAAACAAGCAGTTCTCTGGCAAAACCATCTTTCAGACCTCCAGCCCACCTCCATAGGTGTTCCTCAGGGCTCTATTTTAGGACCTCTATTGTTTTCCATTTTCATAAATGACCTTCATCTCTCTAATCCACTCTCTACCTGCATACAATATGCTGATGACTCTACCATCATTTGTTCAGCCTCATCCCTAACAGAACTTCATTCTCTAACACAAAAAGCCTTCTCCACTATAGAACAATGGTTCTCCAACCATTGTCTTCTCCTCAACCCAAAAAAAAAACAAGCTACTATTCTTTACACCCTCTCACTTGTCTCCCCCTCTTCATTTTACACTTACATCCAACAATGGTACCATTATCTCTCCAGACCCCACCACCAAACTCCTAGGAATTACAACTGACAATCAACTAAAGTTTGACACTCACATAAATACTACAATAAAATCTATTAACAAAAAACTTGGATCCCTCTATAGAATAAAACCTTTCCTGACACCAGTAGCCAGAACCACTATAGCTAGAACCCACTTAATCTCTACCCTGTTATACGCTTCCCCCATATATACCAATCTTTCTAAAAATAATCTTAGAAAACTAGCTAAATCATATAACAATATTGCCAGATTTGCTACAAACTCTCTATACAGGACTCATCACTGTCAGAATATAAAACAACTAGGCTGGCTTGAATTACCTCACCTATTACAATTTAACCAACTTATAATCGCCCACAAAGCCCTGCACCAACCCAACAACACCCCAATTCTCTCTACCTTCATAAGACCATACAATAACTCGAGGAATCTGCGCTCTGCTAACAAAATGTTGATTCATACTTGCTTATCAAATAACTTAGCAGGTGACTCCATATTCTTTAATTCAGTTGGTAAAATATGGAATCAATTACCACAAGAACTGGCAACCCTAACCTCTCTCACTATTTAAAACTAACCTAAAACTTTTCTTCTCTAACCACTGGTTATGCTCTTGTACCAATCCTGACTAACTGTTTTTTTTCTCTAATTATCTGATACCCTCAAAACACATTTTTCTTAACCACAACCCTGCATATACCATTCTTTATATTAGCCTTCCTTCTTGATTTCTAACACTGTCACTCACAAGTACTACTTACCATGCTTAACTCTCCCATTCATTTTTTCCTTCTCCTTTTTTAAATATTGTTAAACTAAGATGAATTTATTTCATACTAATGCCTTTTTCTAATTTTGTATTAAATATTTCTGTAAGTTTTGTAGTATGTTTTTCACTGTTTTTTTTTACTATGTTTTTTTTTTTTTTTTAAACTGGAGCTTTTCTCCCCTGGCCTCCACTGAAAATGGATATGTATCCAGTTGGACTAGCCCGGTCAACAAATGTAAAATAAATAATAAATAAAAAAATAAAATCACCCCTGCCCTCTACAGCAACACCACCATTACATACACACACGGAATCTCTCCCACTTCAACCCTCAAACTTTCTCTGAATGTCTAAGATTTACTGACTTTAAGAACCTTGCCCCTCGGCAGTGCCACTACCTACTTCAATGATACATTCATAACCACTCTCAACAACCATGCCCTTGTAAGAACCAAACAAATCAGAGCCAATACCTCCCCCTGGCTATCCAAAGAAACCAAACTTACCATGCTGCAAAGAGATAAAACCTGGAAACTTTATCAAAAAAACAAACAACCAAACTACCTACTAGAATTCAAATAACTTCATAACTCTATAAAAAAAAACTTAACCAGAGATTGTAAATTATACTACCTCAAACCAACCACTCAACCAACCCAATAAAGTTCTGGGCCTCTATCTCCTCCCTCCTCCACCTTGGAAACAGAACCCCTGCCCAAACCCAAACCTTACTGACCTGGACATTGCCGCTCAGTTTAACTCCTTCCTCATAGATTGCATAGCCAAACTATCCTCCTCTTTTCCTCACCCCCCCCAACATCAACTCTTCCCCCCCCCAACCACTCACTTCCCACCACCCCCTTCAACCTTGAACTCATGAACTCATTCCCACATGTTCTATTTAAAAAAAAAAAAAAACTACTACTCCAAGTAAAACCTAGCCGGAACACACCCGGAAATCTCTCCCTACAACCTTCCTAAAACTGTCTGCTGACAGTATAGCCCTTCCCATTTCAATCTTAATCAACAGATCCATACAAGAAGCATATGTTCCATATATCTGGCGTACATCATCTCACTACACAAATGAGGCAAAAACACTGACACCTCCAACTTCAGACCTATAGCTAATCTTTCCCCTCTTTCAAAAATCCTGGAGAAATGTGTCCATACTCCACTCATGTCATATCTTACCCAAAACAACCTTCTTACCGACACTCAACACGGCTTCCGCCATGGCCACAGTACCATGACTGCCCTCCTATCCTTTCTAGAAGCCGTAAATCAAGCTCACGACTCTGATAAACATCTTCCCTGTTCCTAGACCTAGCCAAAGCTTTTGACACCATCTCCCACCCTCTACTCTTAACTCAGTTCTCATCTCTCAACCTCTCTACCTGCACCTTAGCCTCGTTCTTAAACTACTTCTCTGAACATCAGCAATCCGTTCAGTGGAAATCCTCAACCACCACCTTTCAACACACCCCCACTGGGGTCCCACAAGTTTCTGTTCTAGGACCACTACTCTTCAATATATTAACAACCTTCACCTTGCCATCCCTGACACATCAGTAATCCAGTATGCAGATGACTCCGCTATCGTCTGCTCTGCCAACACCCCCCCCCACCCTACTCCTAAAAACTCAGTCAGCCTTCTCTAAAACAGAATCTTGGATGAACAGTAACCATTTTGACCTTAATGCTAAAAAAAAAAAAATTGATGATCTTTTCCTCTATAGAAACTCCCAAATAGACATAAACTGTCTTGGTACTTAGTAGTGATAACATCCCAATCAAAATTGGATCTAATACCAAACTCCCGGACGTCGTCATTGATGAGCATCTAAAATTTGACACCCATATTCAATCCACCATTAAAAAAACACCAAAAACTGGGACTTCTATACAGGCACAACCGCTATCTCTCCCCCTCCACCAGAAAAACCCTAGCATCTTTCTATCTTCTCCTCTGTCCTATGTATGGCGCCCCCCCCCTTTTAATCTCCAAGTGGGCCTACAATCCAAGCTCGAAATCATGCTATAATAAAATAAGCAAATTTATTACCAACTCAGAAAACTCCTCTCACCCCTGCCACACTCTGCATACTCTACAGTGGCTCAAATTTCCCAATTACTTGACCTTGCTTAAACTCACTAATGCCCACAAGCTCATCCACAAACTCACTAGCTGCCCCTCTCTCTCTCTACAGCACTAAACCCCTACATCCCTAACTGCTCACTCAGATCAGAAAACCAAAACCTCCTACAGATCCACAAAGCATCATGACCCCCTGGCCGCCACCTCCTTTCCTACTCCATTTCTAAACTGTGGAATTCTCTCCCTCCCACTCTTCGCGTTACCGAAGACCACATCAAATCTCTCTTTTTCTCCTGTTTTACTACTAAATGGATATGCACACTTCACTCCCCAACTTATATTCCCCTGCTAACCATCAACCTCTCCACTCTCTCTGCAACAACTATTTCTATAATCATCTATAATCACTCCACTGTGACATTCATCTATTGCACCCAATCCTCTCTCTTACTCACTGTTACCCTAACTTACTTATTTTTTTTTAATTAATTCACATATACTTATCATTTGTCTGTATCAAGAATGTCATGTTATTGTATTGTATGTTGTATTTTCCCTGTGACTTTATTGTATGTTACCACATTATTTTATTGTACACTGCATATTCTCAAGAACTGATTGTATATTCTCACAGCAATAGGTTCTCCCTTTCGATTTTCAGCTAGTGTGCTGGGAGTGCCTTCTGTGTGGAGTCTGCATGTCCTCCCCTCGGTCGAGTGGCCTCCAAAAGACATGTTTGAATGGGCGTGCCTTCGCTGAAGGTTGGGCGTCGGGCTGGCAACTCGGCACCATAAAAATCGACTGCCAATCATTAGCGGACTGGAGTTCCGTTGTGGCGACCCCTTACCGGGAAAAGCCGAAAGACTAAATGTGAAGCCATACACCATTGGAGAGTGTGGTTGTTTTACAACTTGACCATGCTGTTGGACTTTCTCTCTCAGCAGTTTCCTTCCTTTAGATGAAGATGTGTTGACATTTATTTTGTGCTGCTTTCCCAGTCCTCTCCTACAGCTGTGGCCTTATAGGCTGTGTTTGGGGCATGTATCAGGAAGTGGAGCACTCTGGAGTCTGGTTATTCTGCTGTAAGGGGTTCATGGTTATCCCCTCATCCTGATCAGTGCACTGAGTTAAGCAGTGGGCTATGGAGTTAAGATGGTTGCATTCTGTCTCTTCTGTGGCTTAAAGTGCAACTGTGTATTTTATTGATAATCTGGCTGATTCATTTCCTTCTGCAGAGTTCAGGGAAGAAGAGCATTCTTACTCTTTTTTTTAAACGTCTTTATTAAATCTAGATGTAGGAATTGGCATGTGAAATATAGCTTTGCAAAGGATTGAAAGAGACTGGAATTTTGAAGAGAATTTAAAAAGTGAATGAACTGCAAACCATATACTCACTTTATGCCATTAATATTTAGGAGGACACCAAAGGGAATGAAAAAGGTAACTAGTCTTTATTAATATTTGTATTAAGATGTTAATGTAGATTGCATGTTGTATTGTAAAACAGATTTGCACAGTATGCATTCAGGAGTATTTTAAATGTGAGGTGGGGATTCTTATCAGTGATCGCTATATATTTTAAAGATGTTAAAGCAAGCAAGTACTTTTTAGTCATGAGATGTACAGGATTTATACTATAAGCAGATAAAGTCTGGTTAGAAGCAAGATAAACTTAAAATAATGTTGTGATCTGGACTGCTGGGGTGAGAAGTAAAAGTGTATTGATGTATGTAGAATTCAGACAGTAATTTCCCCGTACCTCTCAACCTCTTAGTGCAGGAAATCTGGACAAAGCCCAAAAAAAGGGGGGGCAAAGGCCCACAAATAGGGATATATTTTAAATATTGCTCTTGTAAACTTAGAGAGTTGATAGAGTAGCAGGGTGTGTTTTAACATACATTTTCAGAAGGATTTAAAGTCTGAAACTCAAATGTATGCCATTATTTAGTGACTTCAAGTCCTTGGATCATCCCAGTGATTTGCCAAAAAATCACAAATTGTATAGGGAATAGACCAAAAATATAAGCCAAAACATCTGGATATTTTGCAAAAATCTGGACAGTTGAAAGGTATGATTTCCCCTGTTTTGTGCAGTGGAGAATGTATAGATTAATGCCCTTAGTTTAAGCTGTAGGGCATTATTTTATGATAAGAGAAAATGATGGAAGGCTTGGAAGTGGTGGCTTTTCTTGCATCTGCAAAGTTAACATTTTTTTTCTATTAACGAATGCTGTCAGGAGAAAAAAAGAAACCTGTAGATGTAGGCATTTGGCCAGAGGAAGTCTGTGCATTCCATTCTGAGTGAAATTTCTTTTGTCCACTTGAAAAGTTGTTAGCTGTTTTCTTTTTTTCTTATTTGTTAACTGCTTTTATTTGGAGGTGAGCTGCCTTGATGGTTCATGCAATTAAACTTGAGAGCTGTGAACACACTGTGCTGAAAAAAATGTAATATTTAAAGGTACAGTGGCAAACAATTCAGTGAAAAATAAAGTTTGAAACTGTGGGAAGTGAATAAGTAGTAGCAGTCTCCCCCACATTCTTAAAGTTAATGAATTTAATAGATCATATAAGAATGAATTTATTTAAATCTGGCCAGTGTAGTTTTTTTGGGCCCAAAAGTTAATGTTTACTGAAAGAATGCAAGCTGTTTTTCACATCTGGGAGGGGGAATAGAGATAATGAAAGAACAGATAGCAATCATTTTAAGTGGGAACACAGTCTGTATCTTGAGCTTTAGCATGGGTAGCCCTAATGTCAAATTAGGTAGTGCCTGTGGATGCCACTATCGACGCAAGGCAAGAGCTCCTATTTGGAGAGGTGCATTTTTGTTAAAAAATCTGCATAGTTTTGTGTGTATGTTCTAAATTAAAAATATTTGTGGACTATGAAAGTGTATTCTTTGTGTTTTCATTGAAGCAAAAGTCTTAAAATTGTCAAATTCAGTCAGAAATGAGAAGAAGCAACAAGATCAGGCAGCCAGTGTGTGTGTGCTTGTAAGCCAAATGTTGGAAATACGCATTATATGTTACAGTTCTTTAGAATGTGTATAGTTTGGGTTAATAGCCTTGTGTCATAATGGCTTTTCTGTCCTTATCATGGAATGTAAATGGCCTTGCAGGTATTGACAAAAAGCAGAGAGTAGTAAATTACATTAAGAAATATAGGATGCAGACAGCAGTGCTGCAGGAGAGACATTTGGATAGAAGTGAGCGTGTGAATTTGACAATATATTTCAGTGAGGACATTGCAGAATGTCAGGGGCAAAGGGAAATGGGAGCAGTAATATTGATTGTTAGAAGGGGACCCAATAGTTATAGAAGAGGAAAGAAAAGACAGTAATGGTAGGTTTGTGGTAGTAAGGTGCTATTGGCAGAGGAGGATTACTTTGGCATGCATTTATATTACACCAAAACTTGCTGTTATGGAGCTTTAAAAAGTTTGGGAGAAATTCTGGGAAAAATAATCAGCTTTTAGTCGAGTATTATTTATGGGCGGGGACCGGAACTTGATTTACAATAGTGAGGATATTTCTTAAGGGTCACTAGAAGGGAAATATAACAATACCCCTTTGTGTGACTCTACCCTGAGGTCAATTATACCATTTATGGACAGTCCTTTGGCCAACAAAATCCTTACAACATTTTAATGAATATCTGGTGAAGAAGGTCATAATCTTGTGTCATTCATCCCAGTGGAGCTAATAATTAAGGATGCCATAAGTGCAGTTTTGGAATCATCTGCACTATTTCTGTGGATGCGGTTTGTGAGCTCCCTGCCAAATGGAGCTAGATCTTCTGGCTGACATGTTTGTGATTTTCATGGTTCATCAAAGGTGTCACAACAGTTTGCCACTTTGCTGTCAGACAAAAGGTCTGGTACAAGTTGGGCAAGAGATGGTTGGTCTCTGTCATGTTGTGCCATCTGTTTGAACTGCCTTCTCGTATTTCAGTCTTTTCTAACTCATCAGGTACTGATTAAAAAAAACTTGGTTGCCTCCTTGTTTGTGATCCCGAGGAAGACGTTGTCAGTAGTTTGTGTTCAGCAGTCAGAGATGACTTCCAAATGACCAGCTGAATTTTTCACTATGCTGACACTATCGTGAGAGCTATAGGTTTAGACTTGTACCTTTATCAAAGATAGCCTGATTGAGGATTTCTCATCTTGAGGATTAGATGAAGGACTCCATAGACTTCATCTTCTATCTGACCAACCTTCTCTAGACATAGTAAATGACCTTTTGAAGAGGATGTATGCTCTTTCTGTTTTGTGGACTACCTCTGAGCTTCATACTGACCCCCTCTATCTGTTCTCTTTCTTCTGTGCTTAGCCTGTCTGCATTCATATCATCTAATGCACAAGTCCACTAGCCTAGCTTTCACAGCCTTTGTGCTTTGTGCTACTTCTCAAGGTTTTCTCTGCTTGGACAGCCATCAGCAGGTTGAGTACATTTTAGATGCAGTCAGGGGTTGTCCCATGTCAGAGTTTAAGTCCTCCTTTAGAAAGTGCTATGCAAAGTAGAACTTTTGGGCAGACCTTGACTCTGCTCCTTTTAGCAGCTGTAGAGGTTCTATTTCCTTTGAAATGAGGCTAAGAGTTCTTCTCCTGTATTTTTCTTTTTTTTTGGAGGGAATAGAAAGCTTTCTTTGCATTAACAACTTCAGTAGGTGTGTCTTGTACATCAAGTTCCAGACTGTGACTCTCCGTGGGGTTTTTTTCTTAATGCGGTTTGCCTGGATAATGTTGATGGGTGTCATTGTTTGGGTTTACTAAGGGGTACTGTTTCTAATGCACTTTTTCTGAATAATGTTGATGGGTGTCAGTGCTAGGTCAACAAAGGAGGCTCCTTTGACTTGTGGGTGAGCAGTACTTGTCTGTACAGCATTCTTCAAGCTAAACTTATGCTCTGCGCCCAGAGTATATAGGAAGGTGATGGCCAAAACTCTCAGAAAAAGGAGCTTCTATATATTAACCCACTTGGGTGACTGGCATCTGGTAGCCTACTGAACGAACTCTGTGGTGGTGTCCAGGAGTGGGCACTGCCTTGGCTACAGTCCCTGGGGTAGCTTGAAACTGTAAGAAGACCTTTCTTATCCCCTCTCCGAGAATTACCTGCATGGAATTGAATCCACTTCAGTATTAGCCCTTCCTGCTCTTGCAGATTGCCCAAGCAGCCATGAATGTGGTGGCCAGTGTGAGGATGTAGAGGTGAATGTTCTTCATGTTTCACTGTTGCAGTCATCACACTTGGGTTATCCTGCCAGGGGTAGCGCTCAGTTGGCTTGAATACCAGAGACTTAGTATTTCTACATCGGTTGCTGTCACTCCAGGACTGATGTCAGGTCGTCAGTGGTATAAAATCAGGCAGCTGATGCCATTACTTCAGTCTTCCTTGCTGAGGAGCCCGAAGCAGAAGTAGTTCACACGAGTGCCGGTCGGCCGCTACCTGAGTTTTCATTTGCAAATTGAAGTTGAAGTCTTCTAAAGCTAAGTACCCATTGGGGATCCTTTTTTCTTGCTCTAGCCGATGTCAGAAAAAGTTAACAATTGTCTTGCCTGCGGAAAGCAAATACCACACTGACATTTCCATTCTTACTGCGTCACCTGTTTAGGCCCAGACCACGACGTCCCTCACTGTCGGTTTTGTGCTTTGTTCAGTGCCAGAACTATATGTCATAGGGCACTTGTAGCTAAATATTTTCGCTTACTATCTCCGTATTCCAAAATGCCTTCGGTAAGCCATCCAACTACTGATCTTCTGAAAAAACGTAAGGATAAGGACAGAGACATACCGCACAGGTCCAAAACTGCCGACAACCCTTCCGTTAAGCTAGTCGCCAGTTCACCAGTCCTCAGTGATGCGCTTTTGCAGCCCCTGATGCCCCCTTCTGTGGATTTGTAGGCCGCTACCCAGACCCATTTGGAGTCCAGTATGCTGCAAGACTCTTCTTTGACTAAGGATCCTGTGGATGTCTCTACCTTGATGGGTCCAGAGCCGCTGAGCAGGCACTGGCTTCTGAGGAAGTTCTTTGCACTACCAATACTCGACACAAACCGACGACTTCTTTTGCGTCTTCAGTTCTTTCTAAAACTACCGAATTTCTAAGGCCCTGGGTACAAACTATGCCTAAAAAAACGATGATCCTAGCTCAAGCACCTGTTTCCATGCTTCAGTCTCAAATGCTTAAAATGGCAGAAGACCTTATCTTGCTTATTAGGGGAAGCCAGCCTACCCCTTCCAAAAGAAAAAGAGACTTGTCCCCAGCAGTTTTATCTGACCAGGAGTCCGATGACTCTGAGGCTTCTGAATATGAAGACCTGCAACCCTTGTCTGCTTATGAGGATTCAGATGCAGAGGAATCCATTCCTTCTGCCTCTCTTCCAGAGGATTTTTCATTTGGTGAAACCCTACCTACTTTAAGGGAGCATTTCCAGTGGGAGTGTCAGGCCTATCCTCAGTCCAAAAAGAGACTCGGGGAATTCTTAGATTTACCACAGCACGGACCTTTAGCCATTCCTCCTGTCCTGGATATTGTGGATGATGTTTTTATGGAATCCAGTTTAACTCCTGACACCCTTCCTCCTGCTCCCAGGAAGCCTGACAGGTATTACAGAGTCCCTGACTTTCACAAATTTCTTTTCAAAATCCTACTGCTGACCCAAAGGTCATCTCCCAAGGACGTAAAGGAATAAAAGCAACCACAGCTAAGAATCCCACCCCCTCGGACAGGGATTCCTGAGCTTTAGACAGATGGGGTAAAAAAGTATACACCTCTGCAACTCTTGCCACTAGAGCACTAAATTGTCAGTTGCACATGCTGAAATACCAGCAGCATACTATGGAACTCCTTAAACAAAAAATATCTACCTTTCCGGCTTGTGCAGAAAATAAAATAATTACTGGAGCTTATGCATTCTGCAAGCCAAGTTACTAGACACACCTTGCAATGTGGCTTTGATGCCCTAGAAGCATCCTGCAGGGCAGCAGTCACAAGTTCTGTACTTAGAAGACATGCTTGGCTTAAGGAACAGACTTTACCAGACCATGTCAAATCAAAACTATTGGATGCACCATTGAACAAAGTCAGTTTGTTTGGCAGCAAGGCAGAAGAGGTCTTAAGAAAGATGGAAGAAAAAGCTAAATCTGTGCAGACAGACTTCTTGCAGGTCCAGCCTCTGAGGTTCAGTAGGCATTGCCCCTCCAAGCACTGGTCCTTTCCGGCCCCCTCAAGACCAGCTCAGACAAGACCTAGGGGAAGCAGACCTCCCAGACAGCAGACCCAGGGAATGCAGAGATCTAAGCAATGGAGTTCCTCCACTTCAAAAACAGGGAGTGCTAAGTCATCCCCTTA
Source organism: Protopterus annectens (assembly GCF_019279795.1). NCBI lineage: Eukaryota > Metazoa > Chordata > Ceratodontiformes > Protopteridae > Protopterus > Protopterus annectens. The sequence goes on from NC_056725.1 coordinate 620,069,727, forward strand.
TGGAAAGAACTCGCAATGATTTTACACCTCCACCCCTTACCTCTGCCCACCTGCTTGTGCCCCTAGGAGGAAAACTCTCCTCCCATGCCAAAAACTGGGCCTCTATCACCAATGACCGATGGGTTCTCAACATAGTGTCCCAGGGATACAACTTTTATTTCCACACTCTGCCTACCCAAAAGGGTTCCCAGATCTTCCTCCAAACCAGTGAGCAGAGGCACAAAACCAAGTCCATTCCCTGCTCTCCATGAGGGCAATACAGCCTGTTTCTGCAGACCAGATAGGCCAAGGTTTCTATTCCAGGCTTTTCCTGGTACCCAGAAAAGAGGGCACATGGCACCCAGTCCTCGATTGATCAATTCTAAACATCTTCCTGGTGATACCAAAATTCAAAATGCTCACCCTCCAGCAGCTTCTTCCTGTGCCATCCAAGGATGCTTGGTTAGCCACCCTAGACCTAAAAGAGGCCTATATCTATACATCCCAATCAGGGATTCCTGCAGGAAATATCTACGTTTCAGAGCAAGATCTATGCACTTTCAGTTCTCAGTGCTTCCCTTTGGCTTATCCACTGTTCTGAGTTTTCACAAAATGCCTGGCTGCAGCCATTGTTTTTTTGCAGACAAAGGAATATTCAAATTTACCCCTACTTCGACAACTGCCTGATTCAGACAGTCAGGAAAAGCTGTTACAGAACCTGGCCTTTGTAAAGCACCTTCTGACCTCCCTGGGGTACCCTATAAATGAAAAGAAATCCAAACTAGTACCCACTTAAATTGTATTCCTGGGAGTAGGCCTGGACACAGCATCCCAAATGGCATTCCTTACTCCAGACAAACAAGCCTATCTGACAGGCTACTTCTCTCAGCTAGCCACCAGAACCCAGTTATCCGCAAGGAAAATCCTGCAAGCTCTAGGGTTCATGGCATCCTGCATTCTACTCATTCCATATGCCAGACTGCATATGAGGAAACTTCAGTGGTAACTAAAAAGCCTTTGGTATTAACACTGTCAGGACCTGGAAACTGTCATACCTATGATACCCTGTCTAAGGAAAGATTTTCTTTGGTGGGCAGCAGCATGCAACCACAACAAGGGTCTTCCCTTCTCACAACCCCATGCCGGCCAGACTCTACCCACAGACTCATCAGATTATGCTTGGGGTGTACACCTGGACGGCAGGTGCATTCAGGGACATTGGAGCCCAAATCAAATGCATCTGCACATCAACCCTGCACATCAACCAAAAAGAGATGCTAGCTGTTAAGCACGCTTTGACAGCTTTCAGATTCATAATCTTCCTGGGGCCCCTACTGATCAAAACAGACAACACCACAGTGATGTAGTACATCAACAAGCAGGGAGGAACTCTGTCTTATTCCCTCTGCAGGCTCGCCATGACCTTTTGGCACACAGCTTCAGCCATGCAAATTCACCTGCAAGCACAATTCCTTCCACGCTCCCAAAACTCTCTGGCAGACAACTTAAGCAGAAACCTCCTAGACACACACGAGTGGCAGCTAGACCACAGCACCATTTCTTGTAATCCAGAAATGGGGCACCCTGAAGGTGGACCTCTTTGCCTCCCACAATAATCACTAGCTCAGCAAATTCTGCACCAGGGAACCTCACAGCAAGGCCTGGAAAGTGGATGCCCTATCCTTCCAATGGGTAAACCTTTCGATCTATGCATTTCCCCCTCTACCTGTACTTTCAAGGGTACTGCTCAAAATAAGGGAGGAAAAACCAAGAGCAATCTTGAGTGCCCCAGACTGGCCATGCCAGTACTGGTACCCACTGTTGCGCAGTCTGTCATCCCCGCCACCATGGCACCTACCTCAGATCCCAACTCTCCAGACCCAGCAGAACGGAGAATTCATGTATACACAATTGCAGACCCTAAACCTGGCAGCCTGGCTTATTCCCTGCCCTCTCCTCAAGTTGCCAGTCTAATCAAGCAATTCCTTGATGTTATATGTGAGGCCAGATGCCCCAGCACTAGAACATTCTATACTGACAAGTGGAAAAGGTATTGCACCTGGATCCAGGCTAAAGGAGCTGAAACAGCACAGCCCTCCCTACCCTCTCATCCTGGATTAACTAGCAGACCTACTACACAGGGGCTTATCCTTCTTTTCTATTAAAATTCATGCCTCTGCCATCTCTGGTCATTACAGCATAGAACCACCTCTCTTTTCTCACCCTCTCTTCAAGCAGATGTTCTTCATCTCACATTGCTGCAGTCCTTACATATGGGTAGTCCGCTGTCCTCGGTCGGCCCGAATACCAAAGTATTAGGCTGACGTCGGTCAAGGCGCTTAAAACTGACATCAGGACGTCAGGGTACAAAAGTGCATGACCGACGTCATTTCCTCAGTCTTTTTTGCCACATGGTCCGATGCAGAAGCAGCGTTGCAAGTGCCGTTCGGCGTTCTGAAATTTTTCGAATTCGGAGTTTCAGACCGAATCCAAGTTGGCTAAGTACCCCGTTGGGGATTATTTTGGTTTTTTCTTGCCTCAGTGTTTTACCGGATGTCAGAAAAAGTGAATAACTGTATTTCTTGTGGGAAACAGATACCGCATAGGGATTATCATTCTTTGTGTATTCCTTGTTTGGGGCCTGAGCACGACGTTGTTGGGTGTCGCTTTTGTGCTAGGTTCAATAAACGCACTATTAAGCGAAGGTTAGATTGTGCTAGGCTGGTCTTTGGGAAGCGGTGCAATTATAATATGCCGTCGGATTCTCCGGCGCCCGCTTCTGCGAAGAAGCGCAAAGACAAAGCAGTTAAACCCAGGCAAGATGAGTCGTCCGTTCTGGACGCCGGTTCTTTAGAGGCTTCAGGGGAACCGGTGGTTCCGACGGAGACTTCTCTGGAGTCTCAGGGGGAGACTTTGATTTTGCAGGAGGTGGTCTCTCAGGAGGCAGGTCAGGCTGAAGGGGCTTCTCAAGTTACTGTACTCCCCTCCCTTCCTAGGGTGGTTAGGCCTTCTCCTTCTGTTTCCAAGGCTTCTCCCAGAGGCAGGCCAGTTTTAGCTTCTGTTGGTGTCACTCCTAGTTCAGCAGGGTCTGTGCCTAAGAAGCACATGCTTAAAATGGCAGAAGATTTGATTACTCTGATTAGAGGTTCTATGCCCCCTCCTGATAAGAAGCCTAGGGTGGAGCCAGAGTTGGGAAGTTTTGAGCAGGCTTCGGATGTTTCTGAGTCTTCAGCTGAAGACTTGCAGGAGTACTCTCCTTATTCTGATTCTGATGCAGATGATTCCACTCCTTCTGCTTCTCCTCCAGAGGATTTTTCTTTTTCAGAGACACTTCATTCTATGAGGGAACATTTTAAGTGGGAAGGTCAGGACTTCTCTGATTCTAGGAAAAGGCTTAGGGAGTTTTTGCTGTTACCCCAGCATAGGCCCTTGGCTATACCCCCTGTTCTGGATGTTGTGGAAGATGTGTTTGCAGAGGCTTCACTTAATCCTGATTCTTTGCCTCCTGCTCCTGTTAAACCGGATAGGTATTACAGGGTGCCTGAGGCTCATAAATATCTTTATAAGAGTCCTAGGGCGGACCCAGAAACTATTAGTCAGGGACCTAAGGGTGTCAAGGCCTCTGTTGTAAAAATCCGGTTCCTCTAGATAAAGAAGCCAGAGCTTTGGATAGATGGGGAAAGAAGGTCTATACATCTTCTACCTTAGCTATGAGGGCTTTGAATTGCCAGTTTCATATGTTGAAATATCAAAACTTTCTTCTTTCTCAATTGAAGTCTAAGGTGGATGCTCTGGCGGAAGGCATTGAGTGTAAAGAATTGCAAGATTTGGTGCATGTCTCTGAACAGGTGGGTAAGCATTCATTACAGTGTGGTTTTGATGCTGTGCAGGCCTCGTCTAGGGTGGCTGCCACTGGCTCAGTTCTTCGCAGGCACGCCTGGTTGAAGGATCAGAATTTATCTGACCATGTTAAGACAAGGATTTTGGATGCTCCTTTGCAGTCTGATGTGTTGTTTGGTTCACCTGTGGAGTCAGTCTTGAAGAAAATGGAAGACAAGGCTAAGTCTATGCAGGCTGTTAAAGATTTTTGCAAGTTCAGCCTCCAGTTTAGTAGGAATTGGCCTGCTAAGGGGTGGACGTATCCTTCTTATGATTCTCAGTCTAGGGGTAGATCTAGACGTGGTAGGGGCAGAGCTCAGAGTTCTTTCAGGCCTAGAACAGGAGTTCACCTGCACAATCTTCGGGTGAGGGCAGGGGCCAGTCCTTTCGTAAACAGGCCCAATGACCTACTTTTCCAGCTGCCAGATCCTTCTTGCCTGGCAGCACCTTTGGGGGGAAGGTTAGCACTCTTCAAGGAAAATTGGATGTTGGTTACCCAAGACAAATGGGTATTGGATATCATACACCAGGGTTACAAGTTTTATTTCCATACCTTGCCTCCTTTCAGAGGCATGCCGGACGTTCCTCCTCAGCAAAGATTAGAGGCTCACAAACAAATTTCTCTACTACTTCAAATAAGGGCCATACAAGCGGTCCCTCTGCCAGAAGTGGGCCTAGGATTTTATTCTCGCCTGTTTCTAGTACCAAAGAAAGGAAACACGTGGAGACCAATTTTGGATTTATCCATCCTCAACACATATCTGGACATTCCCAAGTTCAAAATGTTAACGTTACAACAGCTTTTACCTCTGCTGGGCAAAGATCACTGGATGGTGACTCTGGATCTCAAGGAGGCTTACCTTCATGTTCCTATCAGGCCCAGTTGCAGGAAGTATCTGCGTTTTCGGGCTGGGACTTCACATTATCAGTTCTCTGCATTGCCCTTTGGCTTATCTACTGCACCCAGAGTGTTCACGAAGGTTCTGGCTCCAGTGGTAGCTTTCTTCAGGCTAAGAGGAATACAGATCTATCCTTATTTGGACGATTGCCTGATACTGGCCCAAGGAAAGGACGAACTTCTTCATCATTTACAGTATGTGATGGCAGTGTTAAGATGCCTGGGGTATTCTGTGAACGAAATAAAGTCCAGTCTAGTACCCTCTCAGGACATGTGCTTTCTGGGTGTGAGACTGAATACAGCATCCCAGATGGCCTCTTTGACCCCGGACAAACAAAAGAATCTTTCTCTTTACTTCCATCAGTTGTCTCATCAGTCCAGGCTGACTGCAAGGACAGTCCTTCAAGCCTTGGGGTTCATGGCATCTTGTATTCTGGTACTTCCCAATGCCAAACTGCATATGAGGAAGCTACAATGGTATCTCAAGAATGTATGGACACAGCACTGCCAAGATTTGGACACTGTCATTCCAATAATACCTTGCATTCAAAAGGAATTTTTGTGGTGGGCTCAGGAATGTCACCTAAACAAGGGACTCTCTGTGACCCGGCCAGAGGCGAGTCAGATTTTAACGACAGATGCCTCAGACAAAGCTTGGGGAGCTCATCTAAATGGAAAATGGGTACAAGACACGTGGCCTGCCAGACTCCAACATCTGCATATCAACTTGAAGGAGATGTTAGCAGTCCAATTTGCATTGATAGCTTTCAAGGATTTACTTCTTCCAGGGCAGGTGTTGATTCAAACAGACAACACAACTGTCATGTGGTACATCAACAAGCAAGGGGGAACGCATTCTTATCCTCTATGCAGACAAGCAATGATTTTGTGGGAGACTGCTCTCAGTTTACAGCTAAATCTTCAGGCAAGGTTTCTGCCAGGAGCACAGAACTCCTTAGCAGATGTGTTGAGCAGGCAAATTACGGATCCCCACGAGTGGAAATTGGATCCTCATGTATTTCAGAGATTGACAGTGTTATGGGGAACTCCAGACATAGATCTGTTCGCTTCTCCACTGAATTACCAGCTGCCAAAGTTTTGCACAAAAAGGTTTCATCCCTCTGCTTGGAAAGTGGATGCTCTCTCATTCAATTGGAGCAATCTTCACGTGTATGCCTTTCCACCTCTGCCTCTCCTCCCAAAGGTACTGCTGAAGGTCAGACAGGACAAGCCAAACATGATTTTAATAGCTCCAGATTGGCCTCGACAGCACTGGTACCCATTACTGAGAAGTCTGGTACAGGAGCCTCCATGGCCTTTGCCTTCGATTCCTCACCTGCTGTCTCAGGAGAACAGTCATCTACTCAATGTCAAACTTCATTCTCTACATCTGACAGCCTGGCATATTCTGTTTTAGACCCTGGAGGGTCTCAGCTTCCACAACAAGTTTTGAATGTTATTTTGGAGGCCAGAAGGCCTAGTACAAGGAAGGTTTACGCAGATAAATGGAGGAGATTTTTATTTTGGAGTACAGCAAAGGACTTTGATGTTTCTAAACCTAATTTAAGTGTGGCACTTCAATACCTTACTGAGTTATTGGACAAAGGCTTGTCCTTCTCCTCTATAAAGGTTCATGCTGCAGCAATTTCTGCTCACTATGACTGTGACCCACCATTATTTTCTCAGCCTTTGTTTAAGCAATTCCTTAGAGGGGCAAAGAATATAAGACCCCCACGTAGAGCTCCTACTCCTGCTTGGGATCTCAATTTTGTGTTGGAGAAACTCACTCTACAACCTTTTGAGCCTGCAGCATCGGCAGAGTTGAAATATTTATCTTGGAAGACTGCTTTTTTGTTGGCCATTACCTCTGCGAGAAGGGTTTATGAATTGCAGGCCCTTATGGCAGTTGAGCCTTTCTTAATTTTCCACAAGGATAGGGTGTCTTTGCGTACTAACCCTTCTTTTATGCCTAAAGTGGTTTCTAGTGTGGCTTTAAACCAAACTATTCATTTGCCTACTTTTTATGCAAACCCCCAAAATAAAGGGGAAAGGATTTTGCACACTTTGGATATACACAGACAGTTGCGATATTATTTGAGCAGAACTAAAGGGTTCAGGCAGTCTCAACAGTTGTTTGTTTCTTTTGCTTTGGGTTCTCAGGGCAAACCTGTTTCAAAACAAACTATTTCTAAGTGGATTGGTTTTTGTATTGCTTTCTGTTATTCCCATCATGGTAAGGAGATTCCAGCTGGGATTAGGCCTCATTCCACTAGGGCTACTGCCACTTCTACGGCTTTTTTAAGTGGGGTGGCTACTAAAGATATTTTGGAAGCAGCTACTTGGAGTTCAGTGCATACTTTCTCTAAGCATTACCACCTTCCACTTTACTCTAAATCTAGGGCTGGATTTGCAACTGCAATTTTACAAGGCATGTTGGCAGCTCCTAATGCTTTATAGTTTTGCCATCCCCTTACCTCTGCTTTGGGATTCTACCCATATGTAAGGACTGCAGCAATGTGAGATGAAGAACATAGTACAGTTTTGTACCTACCATAAATGTAGATGTTCAAGATCCACATTGCTGCAGTCCAATTTACCCTCCCTCCTTCCCCTCTGTTGTTGAAGGTGGTGGTGTGGTTTGTGTTGTACATATTGTAAATATGGTTAGTGCACGGGTGGTTGGTTAGGTTTTGCTAGTTTTTGGCTTTGGCCTTTCTTGTTAGGGCCTTCTGACATCTGGGGCAAGAAAAGACTGAGGAAATGACGTCGGTCATGCGCTTTTGTAACCTGACGTCCTGATGTCAGTTTTAAGCGCCTTGACCGACGTCAGCCTAATACTTTGGTATTCGGGCCGACGGAGGACAGCGGACTACCCATATGTAAGGACTGCAGCAATGTGGATCTTTGAACATCTACATTTATGGTAGGTACAAAACTGTACTTTCCTAAGAGCGGCTAACAATTTAAGGCCACCCAGAAGAGTTCCTACCCCAGCTTGGGATCTTAACTTTGTGTTGGAAAACCTCACACTACCCCGCTTTGAGCCTGCAGCTTCAGCAGAGTTAAAATTCCTCTCTTGGAAAACAGCCTTGCTTGTGGCCATCACTTCAGCTAAAAGAGTTTCAGAGCTACAAGCACTCTTGGCAGTAGAGCCCTTCATCATTTTTCATGCTGCCAGGGTTTCCCTCAGGACTAACCCAACTGTCATGCCTAAAGTGGTGTCCAGTTTGGCTCTCAACCAATCTATTCATTTGCTCACCTTTTTTCCCTAACCCACAAAACAAGGGGAAAAGGATTCTGCATTCTCTAGATATGCACAGACAGCTCCGATTCTACCTGGATAGACTAAATCTTTTAGGAAAACTGACCAATTGCTAGTCAGCTTTGCAGCAGGGGCAGAGGGCAAGGCCATATCCAAATAAACAATCTCCAAATGGATACCACACTGTATCAATTTCTGCTACAAATACCATGGGAAACCACCTCCTAAGGGGGTCAGGACATATTCCACCAGGGCAACCTCCACCTCTGCAGCTTTTCTCAGAGGGGTCCCTGCCAGGGACATCCTGGAGGCCTCAACATGGAGTTCTGTTTATACCTTCACCAAGCATTACCACCTGCCTATCTTCTCCAAATTCAGGGCAGGCTTTGCAACCACAGTCTTGCAGGACATCCTAGTCAGCCCCCAGTCTTCTTGACTGCCTCCACCCTTTTCTTCAGCTTTGGGAATCAACCCAAGTGTGATGACTGCAACAGTGAAACACGAAGAACATAGTACAGTTGTGTACACTTACCATAAATGTAGATGTTTGAGTGTGTTGACTGTTGTAGTTCTGGTTTCCCACCCTCTGTCCCCCTTCTCTCTCTCTCTTTTCCTCACTCCTTACAGGGATTTTTGATATTTACTTTCTACTGGTGGTGGTCTTCCACCATAGCCTAGCTCCCTGTTTGGAGGCTGCTGACATTTGGGCAAGAAAAACTGATGTAACTGCATCGGCTGCCTGATTTTATACCACTGACGACCTGACGTCAATCCTGGAGTGACAGCAACTGATGCAGAAATACTAAGCCTCTGGTATTCGGGCTGACTGAGGGCTACCCCTGGCAAGATAACCCAAGTGTGATGACTGCAGCAGTGAATACACTCGAACATCTACATTTATGGTAAGTGTACATAACTGTACTGACTAACCCTAGACCTTTATAAGCCTTCTCATCTTGTTGGCCATCATAATATTCATGGTGCCATATGCATGGCTGAAGGTGTTATTGTTGCAGTGCTCTCTGGCTGCAATGTCAATAAGAAACCATACTCCTATTGAGCTTTTCCTCTTACAAAACCCCTATTGCCAGGCCCTTTACTGGTAGACAGCCCCTGCCATTCTTCAAACATGCTTCCTGTTTCTGCAGCTTGAACAGTTTCAGGATATGGTGACTGTTGCTTTACTGGTAGAGAAAGGAGCTCTCCATATGTCTGCATGGTTCATTGGTAGTTGTGTCTCTTGGAAAAGGGGGCCTCATGGCCATTTGGAGCTACATGGAGTCATTTTGACGATAAAGGCTTTGTAGGATAAACACCTTCCTGGAATCTCCCTTGTTTAGTCGGATAGCTAGTCTGTGTTGTGCTACCTGTTATATAGTCATACCCCACTGTAGAAAGACAGCGTTGTTTTGGCAGTAAATTTTAACTAGGAACATTAATCCGGCAACACTTAATATCTCAAGTATAGGCTGTGTTAGATTTACTAAGTGGCATCTTCATTGCTTTTCTGGAGTTGTTGATATATAATTGTATGACTAATTTGAAAATGAAGTAGGAACTTTAGATAGCAGCCTATTAGCCAGCCTGTAAAATGTAATGCCCCCCCCCCCCCACACACACACACACACACCTTGGATCAGCAGGGCAGCTGTGTGGAAGATAACATTCACCTTCCAATGGCAAGGAAGATTCCTGTATGCCTTCTCTGTATTCCTGCCAGTTCTATGCATTATTACAGAAGTAAGGGAAGAAAGGTCAGAACTAATCCTGTTTGCTTTCTTGTGGTCAAGAAAAGGGTTTTGTGCTACCAAGTCTGTGATAATAAAACTTCAAAGGTGCCAATATGAGCAAGTAGCTACACCACAAGCCCAACACATGAAACAAAATGCTCACAAAGAGTATGTTACTCCAATCTCTTAACATACTCTTTGTGAACATTTTGTTTCATGTGTTTGGCATATGGTGTAGCTACTTGCTAATATTGGCACCTTTGAAGTTTTATTAGTAGTTTTTTTTTTTTTTGGTGCCTTATCAAACGGATTTGTTGTTATAAGTCTGTGATAACACATGGAAGTTTTCCAGCCCTAGTAAAGGAGGTTCCCAGTAATTGAGTAAATGTGCTGGCTCCACTTAAAGGCCTAGCACTTATCTGTAGCTCTCTGATCCCAGTGACCTTTCAAATGGGTTATCAGAAGTAAAACAAATAACACAGCGCCATACCAGATGCCACACATTACCTTTAATTTAAGCACTTTTATTCTGAAATCCTCAGAAATTTCATCAGAAACATTGTATCAAATCACTTCTTCCCTTTAAAAAACCTTAAAGGTGCCAATAGCTAAAAATATTTAAAGAGTTACACTTAAGAAATAAATATGTATAAATATTAAATAATTGTATACATGCTTAAAAACCTTACAAAATTTACCATCATAATAAAATCATAAAACAACAACTTAGCAGCTTTCAAGAATACTGAAGGTGAATTTTCTCAGCTCTTTACATTGAACTGAATATTTATATAAAGCATTAAATGTAATAGCATAAGTTGTTGTCTTTCGGCATTTCCTGGTTAGGGGTCGCCACAGCGGAACTCTGGTCTGCTATTGATTGGCAGTAGATTTCCACGATTGCCGAGGTGCCAGCTCGACGTTCAACCTTCAACAAAGGCACTCCCATTTACGCATGTCTTTCGAGCGCCCACCCAACCTCGGGGAGGACATGCAGACTCCACACAGAAGGCACTCCCTGCACTCCAACCGAGAATCGAACGGGAAAACCTCTTGCTGTGAGGCAACAATGCTACCGCTGCACCACTGCGGAAGTACCATTAAGCATGTTGATAAATCCTACATTTTAGTCCTACTGTCTTGCCAACATAAAAAGCCGGATAAGATGCACAAAAGACAATATAGACAACGCCTTTAGTTTTACAATTGCAGTTCCCCCTAACCAAGATTAGTCTTGAAAAGTTCCACAGCCCATCAGAGGAGGTGACTGGGAGCTGTTTTTGGAACAGAGATAACTTTACTGGCAGCTTTTATTAAATACCAGTAACCCACCGGGTATTAATAACCTAACCTATGATCGATTAAGCCTATTTTGAGTGTTAAAGCTGGTAAGTTGTGATTTTATTATGATGGTCAGTTATTATTTTGTAAGGTTTTTAAACGTATACAATTATTTAATGTTTATACGTATATATTTAAATATTTTTTAGTTGTTGGCACTGTTAAGACCTTTTAAAGGGATAAAGTGACTTGATAACAATGTTTCTGATGATTTTGGAATGAAAAAGCTTAAGTTAAAGTTCTTGTGCGGCATCTGGAGAGGTGTTGTCTTATTTGTTTTAGTTTTTGGTATTAATGCCAGGTAGTTTTGTTGGGCTGCCAGAAGTGACTGAAGCGAACAGAAAGTCCTTCACTTAGCAAGCATACTGTTCAAGGTAGTAAGATCCACCTTACAGGCGGAATAGGGTCCGAATGGAGAGAGAAGTCAGCAAGCAAAGGAGAGTAGTATTGTTGAAACTGAATTCATCCTGAAGTCTTGGTGAGTATCTTCACGAGGTGGAACCTGTTTTTCACAAAATCTCACAAGGGCGAAACTGATATATAGACCGTATTTTATATAGCGTGCGTAATGGACAGAAGTAGGTCAGAAATTAAAAAAATAGCGGGGTGCACAAGACCGAGAATAAAAAAGTGCCTAATCCTGGTAGGTGCACTGGTGCCTGGACTGGAAAAAATGAAAGTGTAGAATCTTCAAAATACAGAAGCATTTCTACAATGGGGCTAGGCCAGGCCCAGGGGGAGGATGGACCCCCATTGTAGAAAGAAGTAGCAGTCCACAAAAATCACAAAAAATGATAGGCCAAAGAAGAGCCATAAAGACGATAGGGTGGACTATTGAATATCAGAAATAAATTATATATAAATTATATATAGTTACTATTATGCAGAAAGCTCAGCATTTCCAGGTACAAGATATAGAAAAAGGTTGAGAGAAATTTATGGAAAGAAAAATACTTCCCCAAGAAAAAACTGTCAGAAACCTCAAATAAAAGTTTGTGTTCATTAATACAACATATTTCTGAAAAACATTGTATAAACCAAGAAACTTTGACCTGTTTGGAAAAAGAAACATCTGAGGAAGTGCAAAAATATAAACAACAAAACCTAATATGGACATGGGAAAGAAAGAGATTTGACATGGTGCAGTATTTATGCAAAGTCAAAATCTAAATTAATTAATACAAAAAAGGCAGCCCCAAAGATATTCGAAGAGAAGGCAAAATATAGGCAAAGGCATCCAGATATGGAAAATTTCACAATAAAGAAAGTTATGTCAAAAAGAAAGAATGTAGAAAAGAAGATTAGTAAAGTATAAGTTAAAAAAAATAGAAGTTGAAATTATGGAATGCCTGTGAAGGATTTGTTGTAGGACTTCTAACACAGGTTACATCACAGCATGATGGAATGAGTCCCCAAAGTAAGGAGAAACAGGAAGAAAGATCAGGAGACATCTGAAGAAGAAGTATGGACATGGGAAAGAAAGAGATTTAATATGGTGCAATATTTATGCAAAGGAGAAAGCAAAATTAATTAATACAAAAAGAGCAGCACCAAAGATATTTGAAGAGAAATACAGGCAAAGGAATCCGGACATGGAAAACTTTACAATACAAAAAATAAGAAGACCGAGAGGAAAAGTAGAAAAGAAGTTTAATAATGGGCAAGTTAAAGAAATAAAAACTGAGGTTATGGAGTACCTGCAAAGTGAAGGATTCAGTGTAGAAAATCTAACTCAGAAAGCACCGCAGCAGGATAAAGCAATAGACATCCAAATTAAGGAGAAACCAGTGGAATGGGAAGCAACTGGTCAGTTGCCATATGAAGATATTTTGGAGCCTACCACTTGAAACCAGTATAAACATTTACTTGAAGCTGGAGAGCAAAGGAAGGAACAGGAAACTGTCAACTCTGGAGCACTCAATGCTGAGGAGTGATTGACCAGTGAGTCCCCCATATGACAAAGCAACAGATAACATAGGATGAAATTGCCTGCAATAGGAAGGTGCTATAGAACTTTCTACAGAATGCCCACAGAAAATGAAGAAGAAAAAAGTGCCCTCAGTTTAGAAGAAAATAAGCTAAGAGAAGAGTTGCTTGATTTAATAGAGATAGAGATATTAAGATCAATGAAAGAAAGACTGAAGAAGATCAGTAAAACCCAAAAGTCAGAAGTTACATAAAACAAATTAACACAGTAATTAGGATTGTCCATAGAGATCCATGTGATATAACAGAAGTAAACATGATATATTACTGTGCAGCTAAATTAATAATGGATAAATTCTACCACAAGAACACAAGGTAGTAAGGGAAAGGAAGGGGAGAAATCAAATACCATCATAGAAGTATCGAATAGAGAAAACTAAAGCAGTAAGTCAAGAAGTGTCACTGTTGGAGGAGTATAGAAGAGGGAAGAGATCAACAAAAATACAGAAAAAGATAGATGTGATAAATGCAATGTGCAATACTGTAACAGATCAGTATCTATTGTGCACTATTGCAAATGTTTGTTTGTCTTTTCGGCTTTTCCTGGTAAGGGGTCTCCACGGTGGAACTCTGGTCCGCTAATGATTGGCAGTAGATTTTTATGGTGCCGAGTTGCCAGCCCGACACCCAACCTTCAGCGAAGGCACGCCCATTCACGCATGTCCGGGGAGGACATGCAGACTCCACACAGAAGGCACTCCCCACACACTAGCTGAGAATCGAATGGGAGAACCTCTTGCTGTGAAGCAACAACGCAACCGCTGTACCACCACGAATAATAAACTAAAAATATCAGTGCAGGCAGAAAAAAATTAGAAGATACACAGATAAGTATAAAGGAAAAGTACAAAATAAGAAATGTATTGATGACCCCAAAATGTTTTATGGAGAATAGGGAAACAAGGTAAAGGAATTGAAAGACCACCCGAAAAAGAAGATATGGATACATTTTGGAGAAGTATTTATGAACATCCTGTGGAACCTAACAAAGATGTTAAATGGATAGAAGAAGTTAAAGCATAAGAAGTTCAAAGGTACAGCATATGAAATGGGATGAAGTAACAGCCAGAGGGATTGAAACAAAGTTAAGAAAAGTCTCTAATTGGAAAACACTAAACCCAGATGCAGTACCTAACTTCTGGTTAAAAGTATTAACATCTTTGCACGATAATTTAGCCATGAGTAAGAATTATTTATATGCGCAACCTGAACCTATGCCAACCTGGCTAACAACAAGAAAAGTAATGCTCCTACTTAAGAGTGAACTTGCAAGCTACCCTAAAAATTATAGACCAGTAACTTGCCTTCCAAAGACATATAAGCTATACATCGGAACTGATGCCAACAGAGTTTATAGTCATTTAGAAGAAAACTCAGTCATGGTAGTAGAACAAAAGGGCAGTAAAGGAAAGTCATATGGAACAAAGGATAATCTGTTGCTAAATAGAGTCATAATGGAGAACAGTAAAAACAGGAACAATCTAAGTATGACATGGATTGACTACAAGCAAGCATTTGATAGTATCCCACATTCATGCATAAAAGAGTGGTTAAAAATGTGTAAGATATATCCTACACTGATCAGCTACATTACAGTGACCATGAAAAAGTGGCAGACCATTTTGCAATTAAGCCATGATAAAGGACAATTTTTTTATTCCAGGGATAAACATCAAAGGGGGATATTCCAGCTTGATTCCCTGTCACATCTGCTATTATGTCTTGCCCTTAACCCATTAAGCTGTCTACTTAACAGATTTGGCCATTGCTATAATTTGGCTCCTAGAAAACAAAGACTTCTCATCTCTTTGTCGATGATTTAAAACTGTATAGCTCATCAGATGAACAGAAAACACATCTGCAAGTAGTCAAAATCATTTTCAGAAGGTGTAAGAATGTCAGTTGGTTTTGATAATTGTGCAAAAGAAACCTTTAAAGCAGGGAAACTGCAGCACCAAGAAAACATCAGTTTGGGACAAGAATGTGATTTAAAAGAACTTGAGCAAGATGGAGTGTATAAATATTTGGGAATTAATGAAGGATCAGCAATAAATCATGAACAAATACAAACTAAACTTAGTAAGGAATATTTTACAAAATGTAAATTAATCCTGAGAACAGTGTTGCCATTTAGGAACAAAATTCAAGCTGTAGACCAATTTGCTTTCCCAGTCCTAACTTACAGTTTTGGAGTGATTGATTGGCCCCAAAACATGTTGAATAGATTAGATAGGAAAACAAGAAGGATGCTTCATGCTCACCAAATGATATGTAAAAATCACTGCATACCATGATTATATATTCCGTGTTCCGGAGGAGGTATGGGCTTCCTTGAAATTGATTGCATGTATAGATCTACAATCATGGGACTGCACACACATATCTGCTAACCTCACAAGACCCAAATGTAGTGAAAGTTTTGAAACATGAGGAGAATAAATCTAAGATAATTTCCCTCCTCTGTCTAGCAGAAGCATATCGGCGTCAAGCAGGAGTGGAAATCAAACCAGAAGCAGATAAAAATCAGGCAGCAACTGAGTGTGCCAAAAAAAAAAAAAAAAAGAAAGAATATAAGGTGAAGGCCCAGATGAGAAGGCAAGAAATGTGGAAAATGCATAAATATAGTTGCAAGTATAGTAAACTTCTGGCAAAAACTTCATGTTGATCAGGAAATAATGCAGGAATGGTTAAGGAGAGGTGACTTCAAACCAAGAGATGAAAGGTTATTATTGGCTGGTTTACAAAGTCCATTGAACATGTGGGAGAAAGAGACTAATGTAGGTTTTGTAAAACCAAATTGGAAACAGTTTCACACCTCGTTGCTGGTTGTGACATACTAATGGCAGAAGGGAGTGTATACTGAAAGGCATAATAATGTGGCAAGACTGTTGCACTGGGGATTGTGCAAACATTATTGTACTGAAGTGGTTGAAAAACACTGGGAACATGAGCCACAAAGCATCATAGAAAATGGATCATGTATTACCAATAGTTCAAAAGATAGCTGCTTGAAAACCGGATCCAGTGGTCCATGAGAAGAAGATAAAAGTACCATTGATCATTGAAATCATTAAACCCAGTGACTACAGTGTCTTGCATATGGAGAGAGACAGTCATAAAATATCAGGATCTGCAGGCAGAAATGAGAGCAACGTGGAAGAAAGATACCCAGACAGTTCCAATTCTAGTACGAGCAATGGGTCTTATGAAAAAGAATCTACAATCATATTTAGATTTTTCCCTCACTAATAATGGAGAGTGCTGCATACCCCCTACTGTAATGCCTTCCCTGGCAAGGTCAGACCACAAAATGGTGTCCTTTGAAGAAAAATAAAACCTGGACCCCCAACTAAACCGGGAATATTCAGGAACTATTCTAAGGCTACCTCCTGCTATTAAGTGAGAATCTGGCAAAATTTCAAGCCCCTATAATCCCTAAGAACACTTCTGTGTATGCATAACTGTTCACAGAAACCCTATACAAGCATGTTAATAGCTGCATTTAGGCAGCTGTACCCACCAAGAAGTGCAGAACTAACTCAATAAACAAGCCACCCTAGTGGAATCACAAAATCAATCGGATGTGTAACATGAAGAAAATCATGGTAAAAATTAGGAGGTGCAGCACCCAGCATGATAAAACCACTCTCATTAAACTAAATAAGCAACTCAGATGACAAATAGTCTGCCAAAGCCAAATTTGAGGTATGTTTGGCCTCCCAGGCCAAGGACAATCACAAAGCATTCTTTAGCTATGTCCGCAACCTCAAAGGCAATACACAATTGTGTGCAAAGCTCATTGTAAATGGAGCCACCTATACTGAGCCAGAAGATATATCAAACCTCCTGGCTGATAAATTCAGCTCCAACTTTACACCTCTCTACCACTCAACCTTCCCCTCAGGAAATATCATCAGATGTAACTCCCCTTACTATCACTAGGGAACAGGTCCTTAATGCTCTCTCTAAGACCAAGAACACTGCATCATTGGGCCCAGACAGTATCCCAGGATGCCTTCTAAATAGCTTGAAACATGACCTGTCAGGGCCTCTGGACTTACTATTTAACTGTAACCTCCAAACAGGCTTCATGCCTCATGAATGGAGAAAGGCAACAGTCATGCCTCTGCAAAAAGGTGGGACATTTACAGATGCTGGAAGCTACAGACCCATACGTCTCACTAGTTCTGTATGTAAAGCCATGGAAAGAATTGTCATGGAGGTGATCAGTAGAGCTATAGTAAACCTCCAGGCACTGGACCCAACCCAGTTTGGTTTTGTCAAGGGCAGATCATGCCTACTCAGCCTGGTGGACAATTTTGAGAAGGTCAGAGGGCAGAATCGTTCACACTGCCTACCTTGACCTGGCCAAGGCATTTGACACAATACCCCACTCGGGCATTGTTGACAAACTTGAGGTTAGGTACAAACCCATATGTCACCCAGTGGATAGCCAACTGGTTCATAGACAGGGCCCAGGAAGTTAGAATTGGGGAGTCCACCTCTACAAAGAGGCAAGTCACAAGTGGAGTCTCACAGAATTTCACACTGAAACGTTCTCCAGGAGGGGCTGACACAAACAAACAACTGGTGTCAGAGTCATGGACTAAAACTAAATGCCAAGAAATGCATAATAGTATCCTTTGGGAAGTCATCCATCCCTGGTAACCATCATATTGACAACACACCCCTTAGAGTTGACCCAGTAGTCGGGTACTTAGGGACACACACACACAGTAATCTAGGCTGTGGTCATCAAGTGTCTACAGTGGTGAGGAAATCATTCTATGTTGCGCAACTTATAAACAAAGCTATGGCATCTAAGTCCATGGAAGTCATTGTTCCACTGTATTCGGCATTCATCAGACCTGTCGTTGAGTACAGTGTCCCCTTAGGTATGTACCTAACCAGGTATATCTAACAACTGGAACATCCACAGAGGTTCTTCACTAAAAGAATATAGAGCGTAAGTAATATGTCCTGTGCAGACCACCTCAAGGCCCTGTTCCTGTATTCTGTCTCCTACAGGCTTTTGAGGGGAGATCTGTGCCTGGCGTACAGGGCATTGTCAGACCCTACTCTGATGGACCTCCTGCATATCCATAAAAGAAACAGTACCAGAATTACCCGTTTTAAAGACTTTAAACTTTGCCTGTTATATAAATAGAACCTGCTGGAGATATAGGTATGTATCCCAGAGACTACCCTCTCTATGGAACAAGCTCCTCATCCATGTGAAGCAGAGTTCCTCCTTAATCCAATTCAAGTGCAACTTGGACAATTGAATGGGAAACCAGAAATTCATCCCTGGTTTGGCACCTGTCTCTCTGATGCAAACAGGTAACCTGTTAATGGTTCATCTCTCAGGCCTATGCTTACACTTATCAAGGATATCAGAATTTGTCTGAGATTTGCGATGCATGGCTAAGCTTAAAAAAGCCCTTGTGGTCATTAGCCTAGTAAACATGTTACCAATAGATTTAACCCCGTATGAACTGCAGGAGTAGTCATTACTGGGCACATTGCGGGTGGTGCAAAGAGCACTTTTGGCTGACATCAAAGATTGAAACAATGCTAGTTTCATGAACTTTAATTGTACTTTGATTTAGGAATGGGGTCCACTCCTGTCATGGTATTAGAAACCCAAAAGATTTGGAGAAATAGAAAAAAGGGAGGGCAGAGGTTCTGGCCAAATTCTGATCTAACCTTCTGAGCAGACCCCCTCTCCAGGGAGAGAATGACTTCTGCTGCCTACAGACTATAACTGCTTGTCTTCCTTTTAAAAGACTCTAAAGCCAGGGGTTGGACATCATGTATGTGGCTAGGGACAGGAATTTTTAGGTATATAGTAAAGAGGAAACTCTAGCTGGGCAGAGCAAGCATGACATTGTATTAGTCGCCATTCACAATGTCAGCGTGCTTCTGCCCCCTCTTCTAGTTACCAAATGAATGGTAACCTACCTACAGCCAAGAAGGTATGCCTCAGCTGTGTAAGCAGAGCACCAGTTTAGCCCCTCCCCCCGAATGGGTGAACTGCCATAAACTGCATACTTTCAACCCCAACCCCCACCCGGTATCAGTCAGTGTACAAATAGTAATCAAACGCCAGTCATCTATGTTGTGGTCAGGCCTCCATCTGTCTGTGCTGTGGAGCCAGTATCCATGTTGTTGTTATTATTGTATGTTTTACTAACTGTGTTGTCCCTCTTGCTTGAGCTCCATTTTCAGTACCTGGAACAATTTCTCACATTAATTTACTTGCTCATGTGTCACACGGTGTGCAAACGGAGACCAAAAGAATATAATCCAGGACTCCAGGGTGAAGCTCATTAGCATGTGATAACATTAACCACACCAATTCTCAAAATATCTATAATGTTCCCTTAAATGCCCTCCTTCCTTTTTAGGATAACACTCCCATCATTTATAACAAACTCCTCTAATTTTCTTTTTTCCATCTAATTTTGTTATTCTTTGTTTCTGAACACCATATCCTTTTGTCGGTGAATGCAGTGCTCCATAGCCGCTTTCCTAGAGCCTTCATCATTAGAGAGATCTCCTAGACCTTTAAAAAATTGCCTTTGAAAACTTAGTGGTGAAACCTCAACCTCGACTTAAGAATGCTCCTCTTATATTTTTAACCTCTACTTTCGTCACATATATGTAGTGTCCAAATATCACAGAGTTCCCATTTTCCAGTTGTGATTTAAACATTAAACTTTTGCCTCAATCTTGAGAGTAATGTCATATTTAAGCAGTCAGATCCAGAAAGAAAATTCAGTTCATACAGCTGATAATGGCTGGCACTGGTAGCATAGAGGAATAAAGTCCTAGTTACTGCTAAGGTAGCCAGAGTTCCACCATCAGATCACGAGCTTGCTGGAGCTGTTAAGATGTATGGGTAGGCCCATCTTGAGCGAGGGGGGAGGGACAAAGCCTGACACACAAACTGCCACTCTCCCTTAGAAGAGAAGTGTTGATGCAGAAGGCAGCCTGGGGAGGGCGTTATGCTTATCAAATCATTAATACACAGTAACCTTCGTAGCAGATGTGTTGAAGTGCACTTTGACGGGGGGGAGGGGGCATTGTGGATCACCACTGTAATGGAGTTTGCTTGTCTGTCCCCCCTGGGTGTGGGAATTAAGCCATTCAAAAAGGCTGTCATTCCCAGGATGCTGATGAAAGCAGAAAGCACATTCATGGCTGCCTGAATGACTGCTGCTATCAGAAAGTTCTTTCCTCGGCTCGGTCTGAAATCCCAGGAGTGGACGAATGAATGGACTGTGTTTGATCAAAGGAAAGCTTATTGTTTGGTACGCATGACAGCAAAAATAAACTAGAAAAAATATAGCTCATAATAGTTAACACATTTTCATCAGGTTTTATACTCACTAACTTCACTAGTTTATCATGCCACTGCTTTGGCCAGTACAGCTCCTCATTTTCTGATTGGCATAACCATTAGGGGTAGTGTGTCCTCTCCATTTCTTTTTATCACTAATATTTCTTAAAACTTCACATAGTTATATCCATCCAAATAAATCATAGCCAACATGATTGGTATAAATACATCTTTTACATGTCAAACCGTTCACATTTTGCTTAGTTATATAACAGTCTTCACATTCACATCTGATTTTTGTTTTACACATTACTTCAGTCTGCACCATTCAGTCACTTCAACCAGCCATCCTCTTGTCCACCTTACAAGAGTCCTATTTTCACTTCTGCTGTTTGAAATTTCAAAACATTCATCACGGCATCCTGTTTGGTCAACTAAAGCATAGGCAGCATGAGTTAGTGTCATGCTTTTCCATATTTTTAAACATCTTTGTTAAATCATCACATTTTAAATGTTAACATGAGCATACATGCATTACTATAAAAGAAATTATACAATGCCTTTTCATTAGTATTCAAAAACATGCATGGTGATTGGACAGACCAACCAGAATAAGTTGAGCATAAACCAGTAGAAAAAAGTCCAAATTGCTGAAGTACCATTGAGCAGCCAGAATTTCCACTGGCATGTGCTACAGAAGATAGTGCAAAAAAAAAAAAAAAAGAAAGAAAAATCAGGTAAGTTCTGCAAAACTAGAGAGATAGAAACATGATTTTCCTTGTATTTCTGTACTGCCCCGCCTTAAAAATTGGCAGACTGTGTTATACCTCTCAACTATCTAGATCGTCGCAGAATGCCTACATTTTTTGGCTCACTGTTTTCTACTTTTCTTCATTTAAAAAGTGTATTTTCTTGTCAAGCCACTGGGGATTGAAGTCAGTAAATTTGAAATTTTTATTTATTTGACATTTGTTTACCGGGAGTGTTAGACTGGACAGTTGGTGTTAATTTTCAGTGGAGGCTCGGGGAGAAAAGCTCCAATAAGTACAATAGTTACAGCATTTAGAGATAATAGAAACAAGTTACAGCGATTACACCTGTAGAGTCAGTTAATATCATACTACAAAAGTGTAACAGTTTTGAAAGGAGATATTAGAGCTCAGGGGATACATGACAAGTAGATTACATTGAGGTTAGTGTAAGGCAACAATAGAAGAAAATAAGTATAATTACATATTGGTGGTGCTGCTGTAGCGTTGTCGCCTCACAGTAAGATGCTGTCTGGTTCGATTCTCAGCTAGAGCGTCTTCTGCATGGAGACATGCGTGAATGGGCGTACATTAGTTGAAGGTTGTGTGCCAGGGCTGGCAACTTGGCACGTAAAAATCTACTGCCAATCATTAGCGGACTGGAGTTCCGCTGTGGCGACCACTAACCAGGAAAAGCTGAAAGACACAACAACATATTTACATATTTACAATGAGAATTTAGTAGCATTCACAAGAAGTTAGAGAGACAGAGTAATGGTGAGCACGTCACTAAGAAGAGGAGGCATAAGGAAGTAGTACTGCTGCTGTGTAGTGAAGGTTTAAGGTGGGCCATTGCAATTGTATAGTCAGTTGGTGAGAAGGTGTGTTTTCAGTAGCCTTTTGAAAATGGGTGTTTTAATTTAAAGTCTAATGTCAGGAGGAAATATATGCTTTATTTCCTGCAGAAAATGCATACTAACACAAAACCTCTTGTTCCACTAACTTTCTAAATTTATAACTGCAATAAAATCTGTCCCTATTTTGGATCTTTGTCCCCCCCCCCCAAAAAAAAAAATGCTGGACTTTGGCCATGTTTTTTTACATTAATACTGACAGGGGGAGTAAAAGACAACAGAGATTCTATTTTCTTCATTACTTCTGAAAAGCACTGATGTATTGTGCAAGTGCAGGAATGTAAGTCCCATACGCATGTGCTGTACATCAGAAATTGCAGAAGAATGCAAAACAAAATGGAGGAACACGACAGCATTGCTATACAAAGACATTATTTAAGAAAGGTAAGCAATTTTTCTTAAATGTAAATTTATAATAGCTGCAACCCACAAATGTGTGTGGGTATTCCTGGATTTACCCACAGTTGGCTTTGTTTGATCACTGTGGCTTCCCCCTCATGATCAGTCCACACCAGCCATGGATAAATCTAGCATTACCCACACCTAGTCATAGGTTATTGCTTAAACAAACCATACTAACATTTCCTATTGATATTGTCATGCAATATACATGTTTTCATTTGAATAAATTTACATTCACCCCAGTATTTTGTAAACTTCTCAACTCTTGCCTTTTCTTAATTCTCACTCTTTCCAGTGAACATTATTTTGCATGTATTGAGCCCGCAAATTCTTATTTGTATGTGACTTGCACCTTCCCTTTTCTAAAGATACCACCTCCAGTTATTGTATCTCCTTTACAATATTCAGTAATTAAATTACAGTTGGTATAATATCTACTTTCTAGAATTTTTGATATCCAGTAGTAGTAAACTTTATAAGTAAAACCTTACTACAACCAGGCAATTCAGATCTTTCATCCCAGCTCAAAAGTATCATTTCCTTATTTAAAACCATTTCTTCCTCTAACATTTCTCACAAGGTACTCTGCAAAGAATTTTTTTTTTTTGGGCAGACAGTAACATTAAACTTAGTTAAAGCCTTGCTGTGTTTTGGCAGTTCAGATCTTCTGTCCCTGCGCATAAGAATCATTTGCTCCCCCAGCCTTTCTGACAGAGTACTCTGTATGGAGTTTTTAAAATCTGCCAACTCTTTTCATTCCTACAAAAGAATGTTTTCCTTTTACTCTCTCTTTTCCGTCTCACATCTAGCATTTGCTCTTTACCCGAAGAAAAAAAAAATCTTAAGTCTGCTTGGGGTATAAAAATACCTATGCATACGCTTCCAAGCAAAAATCCTACAAATTCAGTACTCGGTTGCATACTTGAGGACCATACAGATGTCCTTCCATTGTGCCTCTGTAAATTCTTTCTAGTCTGTGTCTCAATTTTTTTGTTTTTTAAACACCTTTATTAAATTATCATGTAAGATAGGGGCAAACATACATTAACAGAAAGGGAAACCAACATTTTTCCATTTACATTCATCACGTATCTTTTCTTTTCTTTGTAACTGTCGTTAGTAAAACTTATATTAATTCCTGAATCCTTGTCTTAATTTAAACATCATTCCTCCTAACATTGTTGTGCATGTATTCCCACAATTTCCATTTATTTCTATGTAATTTGTTCCTTCCCTTTTCTAAAGTTCACTCCTCCAGTTTTGATCTCTGTCATAATATTAATACTTCTAATGCAGTTAGTTTAGACTTTGATATCCATTTTCTAGTTGTTGCTTTTTTGACAGCCAATAGAATTAAATTTATTAAAGCCATACTATGTATAGGCAATTCAGATCCTATGTCCCAGCTCAAAAAAAAAAAAAACATTTCTTTTTCTTAGCTTCCGCTATTTGCTCCCCCAATATTCCTGACAGAATGCTCTTGGGAATTTTTAAACTCTGACAAGTCATTGCAACATTTGCCATCTACCTGAAGAAAAATTCTTTGAAGTCTGCTTGGGGTATAAAAATACCTGTGTGTGAACACTTCTAAACAAAGATCCTAAACCTTCTGGACTTTGCATACTTGGGAGCCATACATATGTCCTCCCATTGTTCCTTGTACATTTCTTTTCCATTCTCCCTCTTCCCAGTCTTTTCTAACCTTCTCTGATTGTTATAGATATGCAATATTTTAAATGCCATACTACTTATCCTTTTAACAGCAGCTTCTTTACTAGAGCCAACCAAAAGTTTACTTTTGCCTATACTTCATCAGCTCCTGTTAGTGAAGGTCGTCTGCAGTCCAGACATCATCTTGGCCTCATCCAACTCTGTTACCTTTCCCTGTCTAGTTATTTACTCCCAATACCTTGGTTCCTTTGTCAATTTACACTAGTAAATGCAGGAGGCCTCCTGCTTTTATCTTCTACCCCTACTTCCACTCATCCCTGTTGGTAAAATCTCCTTTCTCCATCTGGTGTTCGCTTAGTTCTTACAATATTTTCTGCTAGTTTGAGTATAATATTCTGTATGGTTGTGGTTCTCCTTAAAAATCTGCATAAAAAAATCCCACTGTCTATTTCTTGAACCCCCCCCCTTCATCACCCCCCCTTTATATTTTGAGTTATAACCTTCTGGTTGTCTGTCTGCATTGTGTACATGAGCCTTAACTGTGCAGCTCTAAAATATCCCTGCAAATCAGTTTATCTTAAACCACCTTGTCCTTTTTGAAAGGTATCCCCTTATCCCACTTAACTCTTGCCCTCTTCCCCTCCCAGATAAATCCCTTCAATGCTTTATTTGCTATTGTCCACAGTTTCTCCTTTGGTTGATAAAAAAATTGCCTGATCTGTATGTAAAACTAAAGGCACTAAAACCATTTCAGTGCTTCTATTTTACTATCCATATCTATGCACAAAAGCTTCCAGTTTCTCATTGTTTTTATTATCTATTTTTTTGTCGTGTCTTGTCCTTATGTGCCATAATAGAAGACGACTTTTTAATCTGCACTCCTAAACAGATCATTTTATTCTGTCCACATAAATATGGGAGTTAATGAACTAATTTGTGTGTGTGGGTAGAAAATTTACTCCAATAGCTTTTGTTTTATTTTCATTAGTTCTATATCCTAAAAAGACTTGAAACTGTTGCTGTGTCCCACAAAACTGAGATGTCTTTTTCTCGACTGATCAGGTACAAAATGTCATATGCAGATAAAGCCATCTTTTATGATTACCATACCATTTACATCCTTACATTTATGAGCCTCTTATTTTCTTTGCCATTGGCTCTAAGTATAAAGCAAGTCTAAAGAAAAGAGACTGGAAGACCTTTCAGATGAAACTAAGAAAAGGTCCCTCGACCTCACAGCTATTGCGGGTCCTGCACTTAAGGTTTCAAGGCAGTTAGATTCTACAGTTTACAGGATCCAAACTCCCTGTCTGAAAACTTCATTTTCTGTGGGGCCCATTATCCCGAGTCTTCACTCGCCCATACTGAAGAAGATGCCTGTGAGGCCTACTTCAGTAACCTCTTCTTTGAGATCTGATCAATCTACTCACAGTTATATGTCAAACAAATGATAACGTTTTTGAGAAATCAGATTCAGCTGGGAATCCTTCCATCTCCATTCCCAGGGAAAAGACTGGGATCAGTCCTTTCAACCACGACTGTTCTTTTTCTGACTCCATTTTTGGAAACTGTGCACATCTGCTCCAAACTTCTTACCACCCTGAATTCAGAGCTGATGGCCTTGGAGTCTTCAGCTGTGACATCTTCCTTCACTCACTTGACAGTGATGCACACCGATCAAGTAGAGTCCTTGAGCCAGAGCTTCAGAGTCCAAACACTGAAGGTGAAATTGACTCCAAGACTTTCAGAGCCTTCCCTTGTGGCTCAGAGCTTTGGTCTTGGACAGCTCAGTTCAGAGGTCCTCCTCAGAGCTGTCAACCTTTGGAATCAAGAGACCTACCAGTTCTGCTGTTTTAGGTGGCTGTTCCTTGGCTCCATTGGCTGAGTCACTTTCAAGGCTGTGGAGAGGGTCCTGGCTGGACCAAGACAACTGGTACGTGCTCAGAGTTCAGATCCATCCAGACACCTCCTTGACTGTACCTTCTTCCTCTCATTCTGCTTGAAAGGGACAGAGTAATCTTGTCAGCTTTGAGACTACTCAGCATTCAAGCTCCATATCCATCTCTAATGTGTCTCCCTCAGAAGTCCCAAGGTGCAATCTTCAGAAGAGGACTTGCAAGCAGAAGCATATTGACTCCTCTCCTGAGTCAATCACAGAAGACACCGATTTAGATGAAGGAGGAGGTTCCTCAAGGTCCTTCTCAAAGACATCTCATTTGGAGACATCCTTGAATTATTGAGACAGAGGGGAATGGTCTACTGAAACCCCTTCTTCTGATGAGTTGGTGCATCTCAAATCTTTTGTGTCTGGCCCTTCCAGTGTCCTGGGTTATCCCTCCCCCCAACATCTTAGTTGATTTCATAGTCCAGAAAGCATGCAGGGGAACCTGATGTGGCAGAGCCCATCCTGAAAAAAATGGACAAAATACTAGTTGTCCCTAAAGAAAGAAAACATTGGGCCAAAGATCTCCCTGTAGATGCCATGGTGGTAACAGGAGCCATGAAAAAGGAACTGTCCAAAGAAAGTTTCTCTGTTCATCCCCCCTAAACAGGGAGTTGACTGGGTAAATGAGCTTGTGCTTCAACAATATTTGCTCTCCGTTTGCTGAACTGTATGACACACCTGACACATTTCCCAGAGGGTTTTGATCAAGGAACTTTCAAATACCTTGGCAGGTAACTTCGGATTTCCAGAAACGTGTGGATACCCAGTCGTCTACTCTACAGCCATCTTCAAATGTTGCTATGATAATACTATTCCCTGCAGCAGCTGGCACAGGTATTACCATGTGACATCATGCCTGGATGCAACTTTGTGACTTTGCTAAAAGCTTTAAGACATCCTTCATGAATGACCCATGACTGTTCCACCTTATTTGGACTAAACGTAAAGGAAACACTTACCTAGAGTGAGCAGGATAGCAAGACCTTGTCTGCCATTGGAATCCATTTTTAACCTTTCAAAGATCCTCTTCCCGGAATCAAAGAAGAGGGAGGAAAATGTAGTCCAAGAAATTACAAGGTATTCACCATGACATTCCTGGAGATAGGTCTCCCAGAGAACAGAGGTGGAGGCAATTCCATGGGATGTCACCCATAGTGCAGAGGTATTCTGCTGAACCAAGGTTTCCATGCACCTTTCACAGAGAAACCTTAGCGTCCTTGCATGCTTGTCCAGCTGCTGCACTCTGGAGGCAGTTGGGGGCCACTTCTCATTATACTCTGTAGCCTGGATAAATAGAACCTCGATCCTTGGGTGCTAAGGATCATTAGCAGAGGTTATACTATTCCCTTTTTAGAACCCCAAAGACAAAATAAAGTATTCATGATACTCCACCAACTCATTTAGAATTTGCAACAGCAGGGCTTCTAAAGTTGATGGAAAAAGAGTCATTCATCTGGTCCCAGAAGACCAGCAAGGATCCAGAGTCTATTCGAGTTTTTTTTTAGTTAAAAAAGATGGGTCTCAGACCAATACTGGATCTCAGCAGTCTGAAACAGTACATAAAACAGGCAAAATGCTGGATGGTCACAGTCCAGTCCATTCTACCTCTACTGAGGAAGGACATTTGGAAGTGGTCTATCGATATGCAGCATGCCTGCTATCATATCAAGATCCATTGGCAGTCCAGGAGATTGTTTCCATTTACAGTTGGAAGCCAGTCACTTTCAGTTCAGGGCACTACTGTTCGGTGTCACCACAGCCTTCCCTAGGTGTTCACAAAGTTAATGGCTGCCATGATGGTTTATTTCAGGCTGCAAGGGATTCGGGTATTCCTGTATTTAGACAATTGGCTTCTAACTGATACTTCCAGGGATCTACTACTGAGACCTCAGTCATTCCTTTTATATCTAACAACTTGGACATTTCAGTCAGTGTCTACAAGAGCAAGCTATCCCCTACACATTCCATAGAATTCATAGGCTGCCACATAAACACTGTACATCAGATAGCAAAACTTCCCTTAACACGAGTCAAAGCCATAAATCTGCAGCCCTCCAGGTAATAAAGCATTCCCAGCCCCAATTTTGACTTATCCTACAACTCTTAGGTCTAATGGCTGCCTCTGTAATGATAGTTCCTTTGGCCAGATACCACATGAGGGTTCTGCACTGGACACTAGTACAGTGGTCACAAAAATTTTATCTGTTTCACTACAGAGTTTGACTCCAGTATGCAAAAACCACAATCACCAGTGGATTTTGTCCAGTTCTGTTACTCAGGGCAGACACTTCAATCCCCTGATTCCGAGAACCACAGTCACCATGGATGCCTTCCTTCTTGGGTGGTGGGGGCACTTTGAAGGGAAGACTATCCAGGGGACATGGTCATCAGTAGAGGCCAAACTTCACATCAGTGTCTTGGAGTTGAAAGTGGTCCTCCTTACATTGCAGGCATTTCAGGACTTCCTACCCAAGGATGTGATTTCCATACACACTGACAATATGTTAGTGGATTGATACATCAACAAACAAGGTGGAATGTGCTCATGTAACCTCCTTGCTGAGAAGCCATGAAAGTTTGGCAGTGGGCAATGTCTTCAAACTGCTTTCTAGTAGTAATGCACATACCTGGGGCAACCATTTTTCTGGCAGACAAACCGAGCAGAACTATACTACTGCCTCACAAGTGGTCTCTCAATAGAACAGTGGCAGTGGAGATTTTCAGCTGCTGGGCCAACCTTGCTGTGACCTGTTTGCTTCATACCTTAACAACAAATGCGGAAGTTACTTCGCCCTCATCCCTCTACAGGGACAGTTACCAAGAGAGACTAGTCCATTTTTGACCCCCCACGTTTCTCTTATTTCTTTCTGATTTCTTTCTGCCAATTCCCCTCATCACCAGATTCATTCAGAAAGCCATGGAGCACAAGACCAGATTAATCCTCATTGCCTCTTCTGGCCTTGGCAGATATGCTTCTCCTTTTTTTGGCCTAATCTGGTTCATCCATCATTGGTTCTGGATCCATTTCTGGATCTCCTCAGTCACCCATCTGGGCTACCTTTACTGAATCTGAAGATCCTAAAATTGACTGCATGGTTTCTCCAATTCTAACTGCCAGAGATGCCAGGCTTTCTTCCCCTGTAGTCCATATCATATATTCTTCACAAAGAAACTTGCGTGTATGGAAACATTTTTCCATCTGATGCTCTTCTAAGAGCTAGACCCATTTTTAGTACCTCTACTTGAAATTTTGGAGTTTCTGTCAGAGCTATTCACTGCTGGTTCGCATTACTCTACAATTAAACTCCAATTAGCAGCCATCTCAAACTTTCACACTGGGCTCAACAATACTTCCATCAAAGTGAGCAAAACATTCCTTAGGGGGATCTTTTTATTGAGCCCCCCAGTTCATGATCCAGTCCTCCATGGGACATTACTATTTAACTTCAGTCACTAATCCAAAAACCTTTGAACCAACAACTTCTGTAGATACAATGTTTCTTGCATGGAAAACCATTTTTTTAGTCTCCAGTATGTCTGCAAAATGTGTCAGAATTACAGGTGCTCTCTTGTAAATCTCCATTCCTTATTTTTCACAAGAACATAGTGTCACTGAGAACAAACTCTTCATTTCTTTCCAAAGTAGCAACATAATCTGACTTGAACCAGCAGACTGATTTTCTTTCCAAGTTTTACCAACAAAGTTGAACATAGCCTGCATACCATATTTGTCCACAGACCACTCATATTCTGTCTCCCTCATGCTAAGTATTTCAGAAAATCAGATTGGCTGTTTTATATCCTTCTCCAAAAACAAGCTTGAACAATGTATATCAAAGGTAACCCTATCAAAATGGTTAGCAGACTGCATTTCATTTGTCTGTGATTGACAAGACATGTCTTTACAATCAAAGTCTAAGGCTCATTCTACCAGGGCAGTGGCAGTTCAACTGCATTTGCAAAAAGAGTTCCTGTAAGTGACACGTGCTGTAGCAACCTAGTCCTCAACTTGTACCTTTGTATAAATTAGATGGGCAATCTAGGACTTGCACATCTTTTGGCTCTACTGTACTCGGGAATATCTTTTGGCTGTACTGTAGTCAGGAATATCCTTCCTTGAGACCACCCAGGTCCCTGTCGGGTAGCTTGGAAATCTGTTTCACATGTTGAATCAGATAAGACATCAGATACGGAAGTTGTGTACTCACCATAACAATATATCTGAGTTTTCTTCTTTTCATCTGGTTCAACTCCCCTCCCTCCTTCCCTCTGCTTAATTGTCAGTTTCCTTCAAGGGATTGGCCAGACCTTCTTTTAACCCTGTCTGATTCCTTTGTAACTTTTAGATGATATAGTGATTTATGTAATTTTCCTTCTTATCCCTTCCTACATAGTTTGTCACCAATTATGGTCATCCAGCAAACTCAGTCTGAGGTAATACACGCAGGAAAGGGGAATTTTGGGTGGGGGAGTTGTCAGAGCTCTCGTATCGAATACTTTGGTATAAGGTGCTGAAGTCAGATCCTACAACTATTATGTTGAACCAAACGAAAAGAAGACAACACAGACCTATCATTAAACAAAACCTTCCAGATCTTTATCACTTTCTTCCTTCTTAACTTCCCAACTTCCAAACTTCCACTGGAATACCAGCTGCTCCTGTAGACTTTCCTGAAGATTGATTATAGATCACCATTTTTATCTCATCTCCTCCTATCTTGAATGTTAGTTGTTGGGCCTCATCTACCCCTAACCGTGGCAAAATTAAGTCATCCTTAAATATTTCCACTTGTGCTCTTTATTTCCACTTTTCTTTGCTTTATACAAATGTTCATCACATTTCCAAAATATCTCTAATATCCTTACAGGATCTCTGGTTATTTTTATTGTTGAAAGCTGCCTAAGTTTGGTGACCCTTTCTGTTGCCTAAGTCATTTTACTAAATGTTTTTATGCTCTAGAGTTGTCAGAAAGTAGTAGCTTAACCACCAGCTTTTTGGACTCACGCATATTATCCAGATTTTTGTTGTTTTCTCTTTAGCACTCTGCATTTGTGCCTTTTATTCTCTGAAACCCCCTTACTCTGTAATACTTCAACCCTTTGTCAGCCCCTCTAATTCCTGTTACTGTTTAACCATCTCTTTCTCTTATCTTTCTATCCTATTTTTGTACTCCATTTTCATTGTATCCCACTCACCAGCTGTAACTTTTGAAGATATTTCTGTATTCCCTGGTAACTCTATTTTTCACTGCCCATTCCTTAAATTCCTCTTTTTTTAACATTTAGATGAGAAAGCACCAATGTCTCCATTTTACTTCATTGTCCTGCATTTTTGTCTTAGTTTTTAATGGTTCATGATTTGAAATAGTTTTTGAATGCATGTGAAAGCTTTCAGTTAAATGCACATCTTCCTGTGAAATACAACTCCTGTCTAGTCTAGCCAAGTTATTTTTACCATCGGGAATAATATGTACATTCTGAGTTCCTAGTACTGAATTCACATCTTCCGTACCAAGTATTTTCTTAAATTCCTTCAGAAATCCACCCTCTTTTGTTATATTTTCCCCTTCTAGGTCCCCTGATAAAGCCTCACTGTTTTTAACATCAAGTTCCAGTTCCCACCTATAAGTAATATTTCTTACCAAAAGCTTGTTGTTTCTCTGAAAATTTTCATAAGCTCCATATTAGCGTTTCTTGATGGAATATAAATCCACCATAGCCCTTGTTACCATAAAACGACCGTTTATTGTCTTTTTTCCTCTTCTGTCACTATAGGAGCCCCTCTAGCAGTTAGTATAATTATATCCCTTTCCTTTTTTACTGATATTCTTCTGGGTATCCACCCTGAAATCATTTCTTTATTAAATTCACCTGCTCATTTTTTTCCAAATGCGTTTCCTGCGGCATTAATGTTTGCCCTCTTTATTTTTTAAATATATTTCAATACTCATTCCTTTTTGTATGTGTGTGTGTGTGTAAGGCCATTTATTTTCCAAAATAAAATGGATGGCTTAGCCATTAAGATGAAAAGCTATTTATACCACCTATTATACATGCCATTTTTTGAATGTGTATTTCCTGTTTGAAAATATTTTTTTTTCATTTTCAAAAAGAAAAACGTGTACAGGTTATTTATGGCAGTGAAGTATTTACAAATTATTTAAACAGGTTAGCTAAAAAGCAGTAAACATATAACATTAAAACCAAAATAAAGTATTTACAAGGGTGTTTATTATTGACATATAATCGACTTTCTTTACAATTGTTTCCCAATTATAATTTGAATGTGTATTTCCAACTTTTGTGTTAAATGCACTAATGTTTGGTAGATTGATGTTTTATACAGTTTCTTCTCTCCATTTGAACCTTTGTCACATTTTCAAGACTTTCTGTTTTAATGAAAACCCTCAAGCAAAACAAATACACAAACACATTATATGTATGTATTAGGAGGAAAACTCGGCCTGCATGCAAAAAACTGGGAATACATTACCCAAGACAAATGGGTTTTAAACATTGTTTCCCTAGGATACAGATTCCACTTCCACTCACTCACAGCCCTAAGTGGATGGCCAGACCTCCCCCCAAACCAGTGGGCGGAGGTCCAAAAGCAAGTACTTTTTCTCCTCAGCATCAAGGCTATTCAACCTGTCCCAGCAGAACAAAGGGGACAAGGCTTTTATTCAAGACTGTTCCTGGTTCCCAGAAAAGAAAACTGGCGTCCTATCCTGGTTTTATCTATTTTCAACACCTTTCTGGTGGTTTCAAAATTCAAAATGCTAACTCTCCGACAGCTGCTTCCTATGCTAGCTAAGGATGCCTGGCTGGCAACCCTAGACTTAAAAGAAGCTTACCTGCACATCCCAATAAGGGAATCTCACAGGAAATAACTTCACTTCAGGGCAGGATCTATGCACTATCAGTTTTCTGCACTTCCCTTTGGCTTATCTACTGTACCCAGGGTATTCACAAAGTGCCTAGCTCCAGCCATTGCTTTTTGTAGGCAGAGAAGTATTCAGATTTACCCATACTTGGATGATTGTCTGATTCAGGCAGAAAGTCAGGACTTGCTACTATAGCACCTGACATTTGTAGAAAGACTTCTAACTTCACTGCGGTACACCATCAATGAAAATAAATCACACCTAGTACCCTGCCAACAGATTGTATTCCTGGGAGCAAGCTTGAACACAACTTTCCAGATGGCATTCCTTACTCCAGAGAAACAAATTTGACAACTTACTTCAACCTACTGGCCACCAAAACCCAGCTATCTGCAAGGAAAATACTGCAAGCTCTGGGATTCATGGCCTCTTGCATTCTGTTAATTCCATATGCAAAACTGCATATGAAGAAACTTCAGTGGTATCTAAAAAGTCTATGTTGTCAACATTCTCAGGACCTGGAAACAATAATTCCTATCATTCCGTGTCTAAGGGCACAGTTCCTTTGGTGGGCAGAGGCCTGCAACCACAACCAAGGACTGTCTTTCACTCTACCCCCTTGCTGCCCAAACCCTAACAGACGCATCAGACTATGCATGGGTGGTTCACATGGCAGGGCAGTGCATTCAGGGCAAATGGAACCCAAAGCAGATGCACCTGCATATCAATCAGAAAGAAATGTTAGCTGTACAGAATGCTCTGACAGCCTTCAAAGGCCTTATTCTTCCAGGACAACTATTGGTAAAGACAGACAACACCACAGTTATGTAGTTCATAAACAAGCAAGGCGGAGCACATTCCTACCCACTCTGCAGACTAGCCATGGCTCTGTGGAACGCAGCCTTGAGCAACCAAGTGCACCTACAAGCTCAATTCTTGCCAGTCAAACAAAATTCAGTGGCAGATGACTTGAAAATTTCATGGACCCACACGAATGGAAACTGGAAGCCAAAATATTCAAACTTTTGGGGAACAGATGGGGGACATCAGAGGTGGACCTGTTCGCTTCCCCTCAGAACTATCAATTGAACAAATACTGCACCAGAACTCCCCACAGCCAAGCTTTGAAGGTGGATGCCCTGTCCTTTTCCTGGGAAAGCCTCTCAGCCTATGCCTTTCCCCCTCTGCCTCTCCTCTCAAAGGTTCTACTAAAGATCAAACAGGACAAGCCAAGGACAATCCTGATAACACCAGACTGGCCACACCAGCACTGATATCATCATTTGCACAGTCTGACAGTGCTACAACCATGGCACTTGCCTCAGACCCCTTCCCTGCTGTCCCAGCAGGGCGGCCAAATTCTGCACCCTCAGCTTCAGGCCATAAACCTTGCAGCCTGGTTAATCCCCTGAACTCACCTCTAGCAACCCTCATTAAGAAGGTGCTGGATGTCATTCTTGAGACAAGGAGGCCTAGTACTAGAAAATCCTATTCAGAAAAGTGGAAACGATACTGTTCCTGGAGTCAATCTCAAGGGATGGCCACAACTGCCCAGCTTACCTCATATACTAGATTACTTAACAGAAATGCTCCACAAGGGCCTAGCCTTCTCTTCAGTTAAGATTCATGCCTCTGCCATCTCAGCTCATTATAATACTGAGCCACCCCTCTTCTCTCATCCTCTGGTAAAACATTTCATTAGAGGGGCCAAAAATTTAAGACCACCCCAGGAGAGCTCCCACTCCAGCCTGGAACCTTACCTTTGTATTGGAAAAACTTACACTTCCCCACTTTGAACCGGCTGCTATAGCAGAGTTGAAATTCCTCTAATGGAAAACAGCTTTACTTCTAGCCATCACTTCAGCAAGAAAAGTGTCTGAACTGCAGGCCCTTATGGCAGTGGAACCATTCATTATCTTCCATGCGGACAGGGTTTCCCTCAGGACTAACCCATCTTTTATGCACAAGGTGGTGTCTAGTGTGGCTTTAAACCAGTCCATTCATTTGCCTTCTTTTTTCCTTAATCCTCAAAATAAAGTGGAAAGGATACTGCATTCTCTAGATGTGCACAGACAGCTTACATTCTATTTGGACAGGACTAAGCCTCTCAGAAAATCTGACCAGCTGCTAGTCAACTTTGCTGCAGGGGCAGAGGGGAAGGCCATTTCAAAGCAAACCGTATCTAAGTGGATAGCACACTGCATCCGTTTCTGCTACAAGCAGCATGGAAAACCTACCCCACCGAGGATAAGAACACATTCCACTAGGGCTACTTCTACCTCTACTGCTTTTCTCAGAGGTGTCCCTACCAGGGACTTCCTGGAAGCTGCAACCTGGAGCTTGGTGCACACTTTAATCAAGCATTAACACTTGCCTATCTTTTCTAAATCCAGAGCTGGATTTGCCACAGCAGTCTTACAGGGCCTGATTGCCAGGCCTAATGCTTCTTAATCTACCTCCACCCTTCCTTAGATTTGGGAGTCAACCCAAATGTGATAACTGCAACAGTGAAACACAAAGAACATAGTACAATTGTGTACACTTACCATAAATGTAGATGTTCGAGTATATTCACTATTGCAGTCCTGGTTACCCTCCCTCCAGCCCCCTGTTTGTCTTTGCTTTCAACTATCCTTTTTTGTTTGGCATATCTTATACTACGTGTATTTGCTTTTTGCTGGGGGTGTTCCACACCCTATAGTTACTTCATATTTTGGGGACACCTGACATCTGGGACAAGAATAACTGATGTAATGGCGTCTGCTGCATGTTTTATACCCCTAACGACCTGACATCATGGAAGAAACAACAGCATCTGACACAGAAATCCCAAGACACTAGTATTCAGGCCAGCTGAGGGCTACCTGCAGGCATATTACCCAAATGTGATGACTGCAACAGTGAATACACTCGAACATCTAAATTTATGGTAAGTGTACACAACTGTACTTTAGGGTGGTGTGGGGCACATCCCCACCCACATTGGGGAGTTGGGGGTCATAGCTCCCCACCTTATTTGTTTTATATTGTATTTTACCAAAAACTTCAAACCAATACATTTTAAAGAATAGACATGCATAGTTGCAACACCAATGACTAACTCTCTCCAGAAGACAATATGTACTCAAACTAAATGGG
Organism: Protopterus annectens; assembly: GCF_019279795.1. Taxonomy (NCBI): domain Eukaryota; kingdom Metazoa; phylum Chordata; order Ceratodontiformes; family Protopteridae; genus Protopterus; species Protopterus annectens. The sequence continues at coordinate 620,105,847 of NC_056725.1, forward strand.
GGCTGTGCCCCCCCACCCCCTAACTATATGTACTAACTCCAGGATTGCACTGCAGTGGGGAAAAGGGCATACACCTTTTACTTGCCTTACAGTAATCTACGCAGTGACATATATACTAACTGCAGTTCTGTGAAATGAGTTTTCAGTAATTTGAGTTTTCAGTGAAGTGGTCGGGGTGAAATGAAATTAATTGAAAAGAGATTCAACGAAACAAAGTAAACCCATATATATATATATATCTGTAAAATTCCCCAAAGCAGGCAGATGACAGCTCGATATGCAGCTAAATCCAAAATCTTAATGAACCAGCAAGTAATCGTACCAAAAAACTTTATTGCAGAGAAAGAAAGTTAGCGCTTTCATGGTAATACCATACCACTTCTTCAGACAAACATGAATGGGGACAGAATAACTTGTATACAAATGACATCATCTCAAACAGCATAACGGCCAATAAAACAAACATTCATGCAGCCACATTCTCAGCTTAAAGGCATATGAAGTAGATAATATTTACTGGCATAAAATCTGATAAAAAATAAAAAATGATAATAAAAACATTCACAAATAAATAAAACATAAAAAAAATCATAAATATATAAACAAACAATAAACGCCCTCCAGCCGTTTATTCCTTAATGCAGGCTTAATGGGGGGGACATGATCATTAAACCCCATAGCTAGGTGTGCCCCCAGCCTCAAGATCCACTCCAACTTGACCACCTCAGTACGAGTCAGTATATCACCACCTCACATACCTGGGCTGATCACACATAATACCTGAAAGACAAAACATGTTTCGCTAAGGCACTAAAATCATATTGCTTCTTCATGCAATTCTCATGGTCCCTAATTCATTCTTTTAAACTCATGTTGGTCTTGCCAACGTAAAATTTATAACAGCACTGACAATATGCTAAATAAACCACATTCCTGGTGGAGCCCTCAGCAGATGCCCCCAACTTCCACAAGTAGCTCTTGACAGGGTGCCTAAAGAACCTAGACTCATCTATAAACTGACAAAAATTGCATTTATGACATTTAGATGTTCCCATCAAAACTTGGGATCCAGACATGACATGTCTAGGAAAACATAACTGTTGCCTTAAATTACTGTGGTTCTTGTATACAAATCTAGGGCAACCTGCTAATATATCGGAACATCTGCTGTCAGTCTGTAAAATATGCCAATTCCTGGTAACTATATCTTTCACCATATTTACACCATGGGAAAATTTCAAAACAATGGGAGGACAACAGTACCTATGAGGTGATCTAATTGATTGCCTGTACAGAGCAGAAAAATATGGACATGCTCTACTGTCACGCTCATTGGTTATTCTGGTACAAGCTTGATCAACTTCTGCTTGGGTGTAACCCCTGATGGCAAACTCTTTCTTCAAATCTGACAAACTTCCGTCAAAGTCAGTAGTAGTACATGACAACCTTGAGACCCTATATGTTGTGGATGCATACTCCACCTATGGATATATGACTGTCTATAACAGTCCTTCCTATGCATCCTGGTCAGCATTCTGCCATTCTCCAGCCGGATGTTCACATCCAAGAAATCAACAGTGACTTGGGAACAAGTGAGGGTAAATTTCAAAAAATTACTACTGTTATTTAAAGAATGAAAAAATAAATCAAGCTCTTGCTTGTTGCCTTTCCAATCAGTAAACATGTTATCAACAAAACATCTATATATTCAATATGACCTCTATGTTGTCCCAATACATGATGGAATTCCCATGCCGACATCACCAAATTGGCGTAAGAATTAGCGCAGCTGGTCCCCATAGCCACGCCAGATTGTTGCCAGTAACATTTATCCTGAAACATAAAGATATTGTGTTCGAGGACCAGCTCTTATAGCATGCACAGGAAGTCAGTATGCTTCATGTCGAATTTATTACTCCTATCCAAAACTGCTCTGACCATACTAATGCCTTCCTGGTTGGGAATGCACTTAAACAGGGATACAACATCTATCGTCACTAAAAATTTAATATCTGAAACATCCCCCTCACTGGTCACATTACATAAATCTCTCAAAAAGTTTTCAGTATCTTTCAGTACAACTTCACTCATGTCAAGAGCTATTCGAAGTTGTTTGTCCAAATAAATGGACATAGCCCGAGTCAACCAACCACTCCCAGCTACAGTTGGTCTAAACTGTGGGAGTGTGTAGGGTGTTTGTGGATCTTGGGTAAGCCATAAATCTCATGCATAACAGGAAATTCAGGAATAAAGTACTCCGATAGTTACTTGGAAAGTAGACCTAGATTAAAGCATTCAAATAAACAATTATCTATTCTGTTCTTCATCACACTCACAATATCAGCTTCCACACTACAATATATGTATTAGTATCTGACAAAATCTGATTCATCATATCATAATAATATCCAGAATCAAAAATCACTACACACCCGCCTTTGTCTGCTGGGCGGATAGCTATATTTTCATTCTTAATCATATCATTCAAGGCTTGTTGTTCAAATCTAGTCAGATTATTATTTTTTATTTTTTTATCAGATTTTATGCCAGTAAATATTATCTACTTCATATGCCTTTAAGCTGAGAATGTGGCTGTATGAATGTTTGATGTTAAGTTGTCTATCTCGCCTTTGTTCTTGCTGGTTGGGATCGTAGCCGATCCTCGGCTCAGACTCGGCCATCTTCTGTAGCTCGAGAGCTGTTTACTGGCTCGAGGCTACCCCTTATCCCATGATGCCTAGTGCTAGCTACCCAGATCTCATATGCCGCTTCAGCTGCGAGGTGTCGTTTTTCTGGCTCAGCCCCCTTTTAGTCGTTTAATTTAGAGTCATTCATCAACACCCCCTTTGATGGTTCCTTTCTTTTTGGACTACAGGTGAAAGACACTTTGACTAGGTGTGAGCAAGAAGGCAAGACTGTCTCTGCCGTGGGAGTCTGTTTTTCTACTCCTTCCAGACCCATATCCCAAGGATCAGAAGAGTGGTAAAATGTGATTCCAAAAATCCCAGGGAGCCTCGTCTGACACACGTAGCAATTTTTCCTCCAGGGGCAGAGGGGGAAACAACAACAACAGACACCGCCCTTGTGGCAGAGGGGGTCCGCAGAACCAGGGCAGCAGAGAATCCTTCTCTGAGAAGTCCTTTCAGCATCCCTAAAGGGTTGCCCGCCTCTGGAGGCTTTCGGGGGAAGACTTTCACTGTACCCAAAAGCCTGGCAAAATTTAACACAAGACAAATGGGTACGGTCAATTATATCCGGAGGTTACAAAATTCCCTTCTCTCACCCCCCTAAACTTCAAGCAAATCCCTTCCAGATGTTCCACCCAATCTGAGGGACCAAGCAGTCATAGAAGTTTCAAAACTGCTAGAAAAAAAGAGTAATCCAGGAAGTCCCGGCAGACCAACACGGATCCGGAACTTACTCAAGGTTCTTTTTGGTACCAAAAAAGACAGGGGACTGGAGACCGATTCTGGATCTCAGCAGACTAAACAAGTCTGTTCAAAGAACAAAGTTTCGGATGGTCACGTTACAGTCCATTCTACCCTTTCTGGGTCAGGACAATTGGATGTGCTCCATAGATCTTCAGGATGCGTACTATCACATCAAAATGGACAGGCGCTCCAGGAGATTCCTTCACTTCTGGCTGTGATCCAGTCATTACCAGTTCAGAGCTCTGCCCTTTGGTCTCACCACAGCCCCCAGGGTGTTCACCAAATGTATGGCAGTGGTCACGGCTCACATGAGACTTCAAGGATTCCAGGTATTTCCATATCTAGATGACTGGCTCCTCACTGCTACTAACAGGCATCAACTTCTGCAAGCCAGGGACTACACAATCACAATCTGCTCCCAGCTAGGCATCACAATAAACTTCGAAAAATCTGCCTTGTTGCCCTGTCAATCTATCACCTATATAGGAGTGACTTAGACACAAGGAACATGTCCGCAAGGCTACCGCCAGACAGGGTGTCTACAATTCGCCATCAGGTACAAATTCTAATGCAGAGCAAAAGGATCCAAGTCAGGTTCGTCCTTCAAACTCTGGGTTCCATGGCAGCGGCAATTCTTTTAATCCTTCTGGCCCACTTTCACATGAGAATCCTTCAGTGGGTTCTGTTCACACAGTGGTTTTTCCAACAGCTGCCCATGTTTCACATGATCATGATTACAGAAGCATGCACAAGGCACCTTTCCTGGTGGATGGTCTCCCCACTAGTATCTCAGGGCAGACCCTTCATTCAGCCCCCTCCAGTTGCCACAGTGGCCACAGACGCCTGCCTGATAGGGTGGGGGGGGGCACTTTCAGGGCAGGGCAGGACAGTCCAAGGCACTTGGCAGCCTCACGAGTACCATCTGCATATAAACGTCCTAGAAATGAGAGCCGTGCTCCTAGCATTGCAAGCTTTTCAGGACTGTCTCCCTTCTGGGACCATTGCAATTCAAACGGGACAACATGTCAGTGGTGTGGTACATCAGCAAGCAGGGCTGAACCAGGTCCTACCCCCTATGTCGAGAAGCACTCAGACTCCGGCAGTGGGCAAATGTCCTTCAAGGATGCATCTGCAGTCCTTAAAAATGGTTGTCCTGTCGTCAGGCAGCCCTTCGGTCGGCCGGATTCCAAAGTCTGGGTCTGGCCTCGGCTGGTGTCGCACTTCACCCGACGTCATAGCTGCAGTTCTTCGGGTATAAAGGCATCAGCCGACGCCATTTTCCTCAGTCTTTCTTGCCGCGTGGCGCCCGAAGCAGAAGCTGTTCGCAAGTGCCGGTCGGTCAGATCCAGAGATTACTACTACCGAATACAACTTCGAAGACTTCTAAAAAGCTAAGTACCCCGTTGGGGACTCTTTCTTGCCTCATCCGATGTCAGAAAAAGTGAATAACTGTTTAACTTGTGGGAAACAAATACCTCATAAAGATTTCCACTCTTACTGCTTACCTTGTGTAGGCCCAGACCACGACGTAGCAGCTTGTTTAGCCTGTGCTTCTTTCAACCGACGGACGCTTAGACATCGGTCGGAGTTTGCTGAACAGTTTTTCGGCTCAGAATTTGCGTACATAATGCCGTCGGATCCTCCGACTTCACAAGTTGTTAAGAAACGCAAAGAAAAGGACCGACACTCGCGGTTAAGCAAACCGCGAGTGTCTCGGTTTCGGCCGAAACCGAGCAAACGGTTCTAACTTCAGCCGAATCCATGACTACTACCGAGGCCCCTTCTAACCTGGTTGAGTCGGCCTCTGAAATTCAACCTGCTACTGTGGTTTCACAAGAACTATCGGACACCATCCCTTTGGATGTTTCAACCCCTGCACGTGGTGCTGCTAGGCCGCCTGCAGCCATGTCCATAAAGGCCTTTGCCAGGGCTAAAGCAGCCAAAACTTCTAAGTCTGTGCCTGTTAAGCCCCCCTCTCACAGGCCCAGTTCCAGTTCCCAAATGCTTACTCTGGCAGAGGATCTCAACTCTTTAATAAGGGGATCCCAACCTCATCCAGACAGGGCCTCTCAACCTCCTCCAGAAAAGAGACCTAGAGCAGAGCCCCCTGAGCCAGTGTCCTCAGATGATTCTTCTGATGATTCAGACAATACAGACCATCCAGAGGCTCCTTTTTCTACTTATGAAGACTCCGATGCTGAGGAATCGATTCCTTCTGCCTCTCCACCAGAGGAATTTTCCTTTGGGGAAACCTTACATGCCATGAGAGAGCAATTTCAGTGGCAGGGGCAAGATTTCTCAGACTCAAGGAAAAGGCTTAGGACTTTTTTGCATTTACCACAACATAGGCCTTTAGCTATACCTCCAGTTCTTCCTGTTGTAGATGACGCATTTAATAATGCTTGCACTGCTCCTGACACTTTGCCTCCAGCCCCTGCTAAGCCCGATAGGTTTTACAGGGTCCCGGACACACATCACCATTTATACAAGGCTCCTTTTGCAGATCCCGAGACTATCTCCCAGGGGCCTAAGGCAGTAGCCGACCTCAGTTAAAACCCTCTCCCTCTGAAAGGGAATCCAGGTCCTTAGAGATGGGGTAAAAAGTATACACCTCTGCTACTCTCTCAGCTAGGGCATTGAACTGTCAGTTTCATATGATCCAATACCAGGAGTTTATGCTTGATCAGTTAACTAAGAAACTGTCCTCTGATGATTCTTTAGATAAGAAATATGTTCTAGAAATGGTGCATAACATTCAGCAGGTTAGTAACCATTCTTTAAAATGTGGCTATGATGCACTGGAGGCTTCCTTTAGATCAGCCATGACTGGCACAGTTATAAGAAGGCATGCATGGTTGAAAGAACAGGTCTTACCGGATCATGTTAAAGCAAAACTATTAGATGCTCCTATGGATAAGGTCAGTTTATTTGGTTCTCCTGCTCAGCAGGTACTGAAGAAAATGGAAGAGAAGGCAAAATCTGTACAAACAGTGAAAGATTTCTTACAGGTTCAGCCTCCAAGGTTTAGCAGGAACTGGCCTTCCAAAAATTGGTCCTTTCCAGACTCCTCTAAAACACAGAGAGGCAGGAATAGGCGTTCGAGAGGCAGAAATCAATCCAGAGGAGGTGCCTACAGGGGACGCCAGTGGCAAGGTAACAACCAGTGAGGCACAGACACAACTACTACCACTGCAACAGGACAATCACAGTGACTTGGCTCTGGCACCGCCTACCAGGGAACAAATTGCAGCACCCTTAGGCGGAAAATTAGCCTTATTTTCAAAAAACTGGCACTACATCACAAGAGACAAGTGGATTTTGCAAACTATAGACCAAGGCTACAGGTTTCATTTCCATACTTTACCAGGAAAAAGAGGAATGCCAAACCTACCACCAAATCAAAAGACAGAAGCTCTAAAACAAATAGCTCGATTAGCAAAGATGAGAGCTGTGGAAAGGGTACCATCTATGGAACAAGGAAAGGGATTTTACTCCAGACTCTTCCTGGTACCAAGAAAAGAGAAAAATTGGAGGCCTATTCTCGACCTGTCCGCTTTAAACACATTCATCATTGTTCCACAATTCAAAATGCTGACCCTACAGCAACTTCTTCCCATGCTGGGCAAGGAGTATTGGCTGGTGACTCTAGATCTCAAGGAGGCATACCTGCACGTCCCCATACGACCAAATTGCAGAAGATACCTCAGATTTCTTGCAGGATCAGAGCATTATCAATTCTCAGCATTGCCCTTTGGCTTATCTACTGCGCCCAGAGTGTTCACGAAATGCCTGGCATCAGTAATCGCTCACTGCAGGCTTCAGGGAATCCAAATATATCCATACCTGGACGACTGCTTGATACAAGCGGACAACAAAAACAAGCTAACAGAACACTTACAAAGAGTCATTTGCTTACTGCAAGCCCTGGGATATACAGTCAGTATAAAAAAAACAAGACTGATACCATCCCAAAGAATAACCTTCTTAGGTGCAGAATTGGACACAGTAAAACAGATGGCATTCCTAACTGCAGAAAAACAAGAACAACTTCCTCTCTACTTCTTGGCATTAACAAAGCAGAACAAACTAACAGCAAGGAAAGTACTGCAGGCCTTGGGCTTCATGGCATCCTGCATAATCCTGGTCCCTCATGTCAGACTGCATATGAGAAAGCTACAGTGGTACCTGAAGAATTTATGGTCTCAACACAGGCACAACCTAGAAACCGAAATACCACTAATCCCATGCCTGAAACAAGAGTTCCTATGGTGGGCTCAGGCATGCCAGTCAACCCCAGGTTTGCCCTTCCACAGCATTCAACCAAGCCAAACCATCACAACGGATGCCTCAGACCTCGGTTGGGGGGCCCACATGCTGGACAAGTGCATACAAGGCTTATGGACTCCAGATCAGCTGCACCTGCACATAAATCAAAAGGAAATGCTGGCAGTAAAACTAGCAATCCAGAATTTCAGACCATTCCTCCAAGAAGGGCAGTTGATGATAAGGACAGACAACACCACAGTCATGTGGTACATCAACAAACAGGGAGGCACTCATTCATACCCTCTATGCCTGATGGCACTGGACCTATGGAATATGGCTCTGAGCTACAACATTCAGTTACAAGCAATTTTTGTACCGGAAAAGAAAACATCCTAGCAGACATATTAAGCAGAACTACCTCGGATGCTCACGAATGGATGCTACACCCGGACATCTTCAAGGTCATCACAAGGAAATGGGGACTGCCACAAATAGACCTATTCGCATCCCCACTCAATCACCAGCTCAAGAAATTCTGCACAAGGACGCACCACCCACTTGCTTGGAAGGTGGACTCTCTATCCTTCAGTTGGAAAGGCCTGACAGCCTATGCATTCCCACCTCTTCCTTTGATGCACAAGGTGCTATTGAAAATCAAAGAGGAACATCCAAGGATCATTCTGATAGCTCCAGACTGGCCAAGACAACATTGGTACCCATTACTGAGGAGCATGTCTCGGGGCAGATGTGGACACTACCCTGATTCCTTTGCTGTTAACTCAGAGCGGCTACAACACCCTGCATCCAAACCTGAAAACTCTGCAGCTGACTGCCTGGAACATTACATAAGAACAACTAACCCAGATTTATCCCAAAGGGTTAAAGACATTATCCTTGAGGCCCGCAGACCTTCAACAAGAAGGAACTATGCAGGAAAATGGAAAAGGTTTCTCATTTGGAGTACTGAAAGGGGAAAAGATGTGTCAAAGGTAGACATTGCCAACATCCTGGAGTATTTGGCAGAGCTTTTCCATACAGGCCTGTCCTACTCCTCCATCAAGATACAAGCATCAGCTATTTCTGCAGAATACAGCTTCGATCCACCTGTCTTCTCGCATCCTCTACTCAGGCAGTTTCTGAGAGGAATTAAAAATGTAAAACCTCCTAGGAAACCACCATTACCAGCATGGGACTTGAACTTTGTGCTAGAAAAATTGACACTCCCCCTTTCGAACCAGCAGCAACAGCAGATCTTCAACACCTATCCTGGAAAACTGCTTTTCTGCTGACAATTACCTCAGCAAGAAGGGTTTCTGAGCTACAGGCTTTAATGGCAGTACAACCCTTCCTAATCTTCCATCAAGATAGAGTGTCCATGAGAACAAATCCTACATTTATGCCTAAGGTGGTATCCAGAGTGTCTTTAAACCAGGCTATCCACCTACCTACCTTCTTCCCCAATCCACAGAACAGGGGGGAAAGACTGCTGCACACTTTGGATGTACATAGACAGTTGCGTTACTACCTGGACAGAACCAAGAGCAATAGAAAAACTGACCAGCTTCTGGTAGCATATGCAACAGGAAGGGAAGGAAAAGCAATTTCAAAACAGACAATCTCCAAGTGGATAGGAAATTGCATCAGATTCTGTTACTCCTACCATGGAAAGCAAACTCCACAGAACATAAGGCCTCATTCTACAAGGGCTACAGCCACTACCACAGCTTTCTTACGAGGAGTGGCTACCAAGGACATTATAGAGGCTGCTACTTGGACCTCCGTGCATACATTTGCCAAGCATTATAACTTACCTTTATACTCTAGATCCCGAGCAGGGTTTGCCACTGCTGTTTTGCAAGGGATCCTAACTACACCATAATTTCTTCTTCCTCCTCCCTAGTTTGGCTATGGTATTCTACCCATTTGTAAGGACTGCAGATGCATCCTTGAAGGACATAGTACAGTTTTGTACCTACCATAAATGTAGATGTCTGAACAGGAATGCATCTGCAGTCAGGATTACCCACCCTCCTTCCCCTCTGTGGTATTCCTAGGGTATTGGCCCATCTAATAGCTAGCTGGGGGGGGATCTCTTATGGTGTATTTGTTTGTATATATGTACATACATGCTTATTGTTTGTGTTTGCCTTCTACTATTTGGAAACATTGGCATTTATCCAAAATTTAGCTATCCAAGAGGGCAACTGGCATCTGGGGCAAGAATCACTGAGGAAAATGGCATCGGCTGATGCCTTTATACCCGAAGAACTGCAGCTATGACGTCGGGTGAAGTGCGACACCAGCCGAGGCCAGACCCAGACTTTGGAATCCGGCCGACCGAAGGGCTGCCTGACGACAGGACAACCATTTGTAAGGACTGCAGATGCATTCCTGTTCGGACATCTACATTTATGGTAGGTACAAAACTGTACTTTTCCTCCCAATGATTTCTGATTGTGATGCACATCCCTGGGAGGTCCAACGTCATAGCGGACAGGCTCAGCAGAGCTATTCTCATGCCTCACTAGTGGTCTCTGAATCAGGTAGTTGCGGATTTGATCTTCCGCAAATGGGGACAGCCTTGTTGCGATCTTTTTGCCACTCCTTTCAACAGCAAATGCAGCAACTACTTCTCCCTTCTTCCGCTTCCAGGTCACTCTCCCAGAGATGCTTTAGTCCACGATTGACCTCAGGGACTTCTTTATGCCTTCCCTCCGTTTCCCCCTGATTCTGAAACTGATACAGAAAGCAATTTCGTTGGGTTGCAAAATGATCCTCATTGCCACCTACTGGCCTTGACAGATATGGTTTCTGTTCCTGTACCATTACTTTCTCGAGCAGCCCTGGACTCTGGATCGGATTCCAGACCTACTGATTCATCAATCAGGCGGGCTGCATCAATCCCACCAAACACTCCAGCTCACAGCTTGGTTGCTGCACTTCAACCTTAGCCAGGCTTCCCAGCATTTCCCCGGCCATGCGTGAGATTATGGTCTCCTCTCACAAGTCCACAACAAGAAAAACTTATGCGAGCAAATGGAAACGTTTTTCTTGTTGGGCAGAGGCTAGGAACATAGATCCCTTTTCAGCCCCAGTCCACGAAATATTGGAGTTTCTAGCACAACTTTTTCATTCTGGGTCCGCTTCTGCTACAATCAGGGTTCAATTGGTGGCCATTTCTAACTTTCGTGTTGGGTTGTCTAATTCAAACATTATGTCTCATAAGCTCTGTAAAGCCTTTCTAAGAGGGACTACTCTCCTTAGACCTCCAGTGAGAGATCCCCCTCCTCCTTGGGACCTTAATTTGGTACTAACCTCCTTAATTATGCCCCCCCTTTGAACCTGCAGCGTCCTGCTCCATTAAGTTTCTATCTTGGAAAACACTTTTTCTGGTAGCTATTCAGCCAGGTGCGTCTCTGAACTTCAGGCACTATGTGTTCATCCTCCATACTTGGTTTTTCATAAGGACAGGGTTGCACTGAGGTCTAATCCCTCTTTCCTTATGAAAGTCTGCTCAGAAAATAATTTAAACCAATCTATAGACCTTCCTGTGGTTTTCCCTAACCGTACCAACAAGGCAGAATACAAATTATACCAATTGGACGTTCATAGACCATTGCGTTTTTACCTGCATAGGACTAAGGATATAAGGAAGTCGGACCAACTATTCCTTTCCTATGCTCTAGGCAAACAAGGTCTCCCAGTTTCCAAAGTGACCTTATCCAGGTTGTTGTCTCACATTATTACCTTCATTTATCAATTGAGAAACAGAGTTGCCTATCAAACCGAAAGGTCATTCTACTAGGGCTTTGGCCACCTCTGTAGCCTTCCAGTCTAGGTTGCCCATGGATTCTATCTGTGCAGCTGCTACGTGGGCAAATCCTCATACTTTTATTTCTCATTACAAGCTAGATATGGTCTCCAGGAGCAGAGCTGACTTTGGTTCCACTGTTCTGAAGAGTCTGTTCCAATGAGCCACCTAGGATTGTAGGTGCTAGGGACGCTGTCCCAACCAGCAAGAACGAAGGCGAGATAGACAACATAAAGAAGTTATGTACCTACCATAACGTTCCATGTTAGTTGTCTTCATCTCGCCTTCCTTCCTTGCGTCCCACCCTCTGTCCCCCTGTCCTATTGGATCGGGAGGAGTTTTGGTTTCACTGGCTGAGTGTTCTCTGGTTTGTTTCCTCTACTGACTTAGAGAGTATGACAGGTATGCTCAACCTGTTTCTTCGACAGGTTGAGTCTCTGGCTAGGTCTGGGATTAGCTATTACAAACGAGATCTGGGTAGCTAGTGTTAGGCATCATGGGATAAGGGGTAGTCTCGAGCCAGTAAACAGCTCTCAAGCTATAGAAGATGGCCGAGTCGGAGCCGAGGATCGGCTCCGATCCCAACCAGCAAGAACAAAGGCGAGATGAAGACAACGAACATGGAACGTTATGGTAGGTACATAACTTCTTTTTTTATTGGCTGTTAAGCTGTTTGAGATGATGTAATTTGTATATGTTATTCTGTCCCCATTCATGTTTGTCTGAAGAAGCAGTATGGTATTACCGTGAAAGCGCTAACTTTCTTTCTCTGCTGTAAAGTTTTTTGGTATGATTACTTGCTGGTTCATTAAGTTTTTGGATTTAGCTGCATATTGAGCTGTCTTCTGCCTGCTTTGGGGAATTTTACAGTTTTGTTTGGTTGCTGCAGTTGGGTTTGTTTTTATATATATATATATATATATATATATATATATGTATATATATATATATATATATATATATATATATATATATATATATATATATATATATACATACACGTTTTTTTTAGAACACCCCTGTTCCATATTACCTTACAACAAACACAGAAAACTATGTGCATCTTCAAACAATGATGTTTAACCCTACAGGTAGGAACAATTGCTCCTGTGTTCGTACTTACACTGATCACGGTGTGTTCTTTACTTTTTTCCTCACAGATGTGAAAAACAGCTTTTATGCTTTCAGAAAACATTAACATTTAACCCTAAGAAAAAGTATACAGGCTATCTTCAAATAAAACCAAACTGTAGTCTGTTCTTATTAAATGCATTTGCGTTTCAAGATTGCTAGAGAGGCTGCTGTCTCTTATTACTTCCCCTAATTTCTAACTTTATTTTTCACTTAACTGCTTGCCCTATTGTACCTTTAAATTTTGCATTTCCCTCATCAAAGAATGCTCAGAACTTTCAAGATTAATTGCTTGCATCTGTAAACAGGTAGAAGTAATCAGCAATTAATATTTGTAAATTTTACTCAGAACATGTACAACTGCCTTCAGCTGCAGACTTCTTTACTCCCACTCAACATTTGCTAATGGGGAAAAAAACAAGCTAATATATTTGCAGACGTAAGAAACCTATCATTTTTCTTGACTTTTATTGTTTTGTCGTATTTTTAAGCCTTCTTGCTTACATAAAACACACATTCATAGCTTTAAACCAAGATCATTAATTTAGACATCAACACTTGCAAAAATAAGCATAAATATCTTAAAAATGCATGTAATAAAATGAGTGCTGTTTTAAACTCCACCCGACTCCAGCAGCCCAAAATCACAGCATATTAACATTAAACTTGCTTTTGTCAGGATTTTCTTCTTTTGTTATTCTGTAAAACCGACAAATACTAGTTTACTTTAATATCCTTAACACATACAGCTGTCACTGAAATGACTCCTTCCACATTTTAAACACCTCTGACTACACACTAGATAAAACTGCTTTATCACGTGTGTGTGTGTGTGTGTGTGTACATGCGTTTTATTTATATATATATATATATATGTATATATATATATATATATATATATATATATATATATACACACACACATACATACATATTATATATGTGTGTTTGTATATAATAAAATGTGCAGTTTATATCATGAAATGATTTATACAAATACTAATAAGAACAGAAATAGATTTACTTATAGTTATAGTTTTCCATCTTTTAGTGTCCTCCTAAACATTAATGACTTAAAGTGGGGTATGTACTTTACAATCCACCACAAGTTTAACAAAGTCAACAAAAATCCAGTCTTTCTCAGCCACTTTTTCTTACAAAGCTATATTTTGCAAATTAGCTTGATGTTTTATAATCTGCAGTTTATGCACTAATTACAGTGTTGCTGGTCTTCGTCCTGGTCATCTCCATCCCCCAACACCAGACTCGGGTTCTAGTCACCTCTTGTGTTTTTTTCTCTCTCTCAAGCTTTTTGTTTTGGAATAGTGGAAAATAATTCACTGGCAAATCTTTGAGTTTACTGTCAGAAGAATGGAGTGCCACCTTCTGCTTGCCAGCTCACTGTTTGCTGCATTTTTTTTTCTTTTTTAGTTTCTCCTTAGTCTGCCCTGAATGAAAAAATGACTTGATCCTCCAGGGAGAAATATTCTAAAGACAGCTGGATCAGTAGCTTAAATATCACTCCTACTTCTCAGTATTCCCTTAATACTGAGATAAACTTGTTTTTCTCCAGTGTGGTGTACAGTGAGTAGCCATTTTACACAAAAGCATTGTCTCCAATCTTTGGTGCTATTCTTTTCTGTAGGTTTTGTCAGGATCAACTCTCTTTTTTTCTGCTGGTATAATTGCATTGTTACTAATATAGGTTTTAGCTGCTTTCTTGTAGCTAAGTCTGGAGCATACATACAATGTACACTTATAATAATCAAATCCTGCTGTGGAGCACTAGCCCTGTTACTTGTTTGTACTTTCATAAAATGAATACAATGTGCCTTTTCCAGTTTCTGTGGTACAATCATAAAATATTTTTTTCTGTGCACTGTTATCTTCTGAGTCTGCTATATTTTGGAAACTGCTCTTCTTAAGATGCCTCACACTCAACTAGCCTTTTGTTCATTTCACCCTCTGAATTTTGCACTTTTAGCAGTTTATCTGAATGGCTAGATGTCCTTCCTTATCACGGTTGCAGTATTTTTTACTCTTGGGATGTCTGACTGAGGCTAACTAAGTATCCAGCAAGCATACTAAAGCCTTTACATCTTCTGGGCACCATGCATCAGATGCATGTCCACAGAGTGCGTTCCACTACCAAGCCTTCTGCAGATAAGTGCCCCATTGAGGTTTGTTTCATTCATTTTTCTTACTATTACCTTAGTTTATATGTCATCCAGGAAATGAAAATGTGAATGTAGGAGGCAAATTCCCTATATAAGTAGAGATGAACTGTGCATTTTTTTTGTTTGGATTCTACCCATGACCATATGTAGTTTGAGATTTGTCAGGTGTTTGTCTCTAAGACATGCCACAGTCCTCTGTCATCTCTTTCCATTTATTTTGAGAACTAACAGTTGAAGCTTTTGTCTAAGGGTACTGTGGACGAATCTGCCAGCCCTGACATTTGGACACTACTTAAAATGAAATCAAACTGATGCTGCTGCTGTGCAGCCTCCACTGGACATCTCCAGGTTGGATGAAGACCCTGAGGACCATCTTGTGCCACTGTCAGCTCCCTCTGCTATCGCCCTATGGGAGGCGAACAAACAGCTTTCTACCTGCACATCTGCTGAGGCTGTGCCAATGTCTTGTGCAGATGTGGAGGGGGGAGCTATGTCTGATTATCTTGTAGAGACTTAGGGGAATTCCTGCAACACTTGTTGGGAAAGAGAGACTTGGTACCCTTGTTGAATCTAGGCAAGAGTCTGAGCCTCCTCGATTTGCTAAAGCTGATTTTCCTTTGTAATAAAAGAAAGAAGAAGGCTAAGCATGTGGCCAATATGGCTAAGGATGCACACAAAGAATGGCATGAGTTTACTCGTTGGGGGGGGGGTGCTTTTTAAAGCTGTTATGGCTCTTAAGTCCCTCAAGGATTACTTGTTCTTGCTTTGTTTTCTGGTCTTCCACACCTTCCAAACACCCTAGGGACTCTGATTCCTCTGAAGACTTGGACTCTGGTGAGGAGTCATTGGCTTTTTCCTCTCCATTCTACTCTCCCTTTGTCCTGAGGTCTGAGGAAGATAATTCATTTTCTTCTGAATATCTTACAGGAGAATTGTCCTTTGGGGATACAGATACAGAGCTTTGTATGTTGGAACACTAAGTGGGAGTGTTCCCAGGTTTCTGATGTTCAAAAAAAGATACTATGAATGCTTGCAGATAATGTCATGTTGGCCTTATGCAGTCCCTCCAGTGCTGGCTTCCCACCTGGATGCTTACACTGAAGGTTCTCAGGCCCTGACTCTTAATTTCCTGCCACTAAAAAATTGGACAAGTTTTATAAAGTTCTTGAAGATATATATATATATATATATATATATATATATAGCCCTTCTGCTGATTCTGCCATTATTTATGTAGCTACTTATTAATCATTCAAGTTGCTGTCTTCTTAAAAGCTTTTACCTTCTGGTATGGACATCTGTGCCTTGGACAGGTATGGTTAAAAACAATAGATACCTCTGCTGCCTTTACCTTCAGGGCTTTTAATTACTAGACCCATGTGATTGTGTTCTCTTCCAAGTTGGGATTATTCTGTCTGATTTGCTTGATTAAGAGGCCAAGTCGTCTGACATTTCCCTTTTGAGCTGTGTAGTTTAAGTACATTTTTGATGCTGCTTATGCCTCCTCTAGGGCAGCTGCATATGGATCTGTTAGGAGGAGGTGTTCTTGTTTGCACTTACAGACTCTGCCTTAAGACATCAAGGCCAAAACTGGTTTCCTCGATGGACAACCAGAAACTGTTATGGTGTGCTGAGGCTGAACTGTTTAAAATCCTTCAGGATAAGGATCCGAAACAAATCTTTGTATCTCTTGTCCCCAAGTTTCAGAGAAATTATCCTTCTAAGACTTCCTGTGTTCATAGGCAGCCTAAACAGCTTTCTAGGGGCAAGAGGGCTTCTAGGAGAGCTTTTCTAGACAAGTCATCTCAGGCCTTTAAGAGTTAGAAGCTTTATTTCTCTGACATATCTTTTTCTATCTGGCATGAAGCCGCTCCATCCCCTCAGCCATATTCCTTTGTCTCTCTGGTTGACTGTCTTTTTCCAGTTTGTCAGCAGATAACTATGGACACTTGGGTACTGTCCATTGTCCAAATGGTTATTTATTTCTTCCATTCTCAGGCCTTCCTTGGCCTTCTCGTTGTCAATTCAAACATTTTCCTTTGGTTTTTCAGGATCTAGTGGTACAGGGAACCATCTAATCTCTCCCCTTGTCTCAGCAGGGAACAGGTTTTTATTCCAGGATGCTTCTAGATCCCAGGAAGGAGGGGATGTGGAGTCCTATTGTCTTTTCTCAACACCTTTCTCAAGGTCCCCTTGTTCAGGATGTTGTCTCTTTATCTCTGTTGCTTCCTCAAGCCTTTCCAGTATCCAGTATCCCTGGATTTGAAGGATGCTTTTCACTCTCTCTCCAGGAAATGTTTGTTTCTCTGTTTCTTCCTGTTATCAATTCCCTGCTGTGCCTTTTGATGTTTATGCAGCTCCAAGGGTCTTTGCCATATGACTGGCCCCTCTGGTAACCTTCTGGAAACTTAAGGAAATTCAGATATTCCCTTATTTGGATGAGGAACTTCTTAATAAAAGAACAAAAGTGCTAAATCTGTTCACTGTGGAGTACCTATTTTGTGCCTTTTTGTGTTATTTCAAGTGTTACTTTGTTTTGATCACTTTTTGTTTTAGTTTTGTGAAATTCAGATATTCCATTATTTGGATATCTTTTGAGTCAAACTCCTTCTCAGCTGCTCTTGCTTTTAAAGATCTACACTTGAAGACTTAAGTGTTCCTGGGCTGCAGGATTCAGACTTTTCCAATCCTGGCTTATTTTTTTCTCCCAAGGTCCTCTCTTTGACTGTTTTCCATTGTCCTCTTCCAGCTCTTCATGTGAGGGAGTTTTTCCAAGCTTTGGGGTACATGGCATCCACCATTCCCTTGGGTCTCTTTGCCAAACTCCACATTAGGAAATTTTGGTGGTATCTCATGATTATTTGCCTCCACCACTGCCACCTTCTGGAGTATCTGGCTCTTCTCTTCCCTTGTCTGAAGCTTCATATCCGCTGGTGGATTCACCAGTTTTCCTTGAATCCAGGTCTGCCTTTTCAGGTTCCTACCCCCTACACAGGAACTGTACACAGATGCTTCCAGTCACTGAGGGGAGCCTCCTATAACAACCTCAAAGTCTATAGGCCCCTCAGTAACTGGCAGAACATATCAACATCAAGGAGATCAAAGGCTCTACTGCTGTCTCTTCAGGCTTTTCACTTTCTTTGAGTTCCAGGTCCTTTAAAGGTTTTAACAGACAATATCACAGTCATGTGGTACATCAACAAGCAAAGGGCACAATCTTATATTGTTTGTAAGCTTTCTCTTCAGGCTTGGGATTTTGCAGTCTGCGGTCGCTTGGATTTTCAGGTGGTCTACTTTCCTTCAATGCAGAATCTGGTGTCAGACTGTCTGAGCAGGTCCAGGACACATTCTCCAAATTGTTGCTTCACATGGAGGTGCTTCTGGATACTGTACATCGGTGGAGTTCTCAAGTAGATATTTTTTTCCTCTCCTCTGAACAGACAACTTTCCCAGCTCTGTTCAATAGTGCCTCTTCTGCTGGTTTGAAAAGTGGACATCGTGTCTTTTTCTTGGAAGGTGGCGTTTCTGTATACCCATCTCCCTCTTTCTCTACTGCCAAAGGTCCTGCGCAAGATCATGTGGGACATGCCCAAAATCTTGCTGGTCCTTTTGGCCCAGACAGTACTGGTTTCCCCTTCTATTTCATCTGGCCATGGGAAATCATTGCAAGTTGTCTCACATGATGGATATTCTCACACAAGACAAGGGATCTGTCATTCACCCTCACTTTTCCACCATTCAGTTGACATTTTTGGTGATAAAGTTTTGATGCCTTTTAGGCACCAATTTTCTGAGGACGTGTTCTGGGTTTTTCAAGAGGCCAGAAAACCCACTACCAGAAACTCATATGTGACTAAATGGAAATTTGGTGTATTAGGCATGAGCTGGACCCTTTTTCCGTGGGGATTTCTACAGTTATTTCTTATTTGTGTGAGTTGCTCAATTCTGGCTTGGTATATTAATCTGTTAAACTTCATTTGTCAGCCATTTCTGCTTGGCTGCCTCTGAATCCATCTTTTGCTTATAGTTTTGAAGTCAAACAATATTTAAAATGCATCCTTCATATTTGGCCTGCAAGAAGGCATATTCCTCCTCCTTGGGACCTTAATTTTTTCTTGAGAATTTGACCCAATCCTCATTTGAGCTTGCAGCATTTTCTTCCCTACAACACTGTACTTGAAAGACTGTATTGTTGGTGGCAAATTCTGCCACAAGGGTCTCTGGACTTCAGGCACTCATGGTGGTTCCATCTTTTTTTTTTCCATAGGGGCAGGATGTTTCTTCATGCCAGTCCTTTTGTACTCAAAGTGGTTAATGATTTGTCCTCGAGTCAGTCCATTTACTTTCCTTCTTTCCCTTTTTCACAGAATCCTAGTGAAGGGGGGGTTGTTCTCATCTTAGATTTACATAAACAACTCAGATAAGTTTTGTCTTTACCAAGTAGTAACTGGAAATCTGAGTAGTTTTTGTTTCCTTTCATACCAGGGAATTGGTTTGGTGGTATCTAAGCAAAACCATCTCTTCCTGGATTTCTGAGGCCATTTCTTTTTGGTATTATTATTTTTATGGCAAACAACTTTCCTCTTTTGTTCGTACACTTCTGCTGTTGCAGTGACCACTTCTGGTCCTCTTTTACGGGTCTGGATACTGGATCCCTTTTTGAAGCTGATAATTTATTTTCTGTTCACACTTTCACCAAACATTACAAATTGGATGTAATTTCTAGGACCAAGTTGGGTTTTGCCAGGGCCAGCCTTCATGGTTTTTTGGGGAGCTGTTCTGTGGCTTCCTCTTCCCATACTTTACAGTAGCTTTTGTACTCTCCCAAGAGTAACAATACTGCAGTAGTGATATGTAAGGACATAGAACAATTGTGTAAGGTCTTACCATAACAGTAGATGATCTCTCTAGTGCGGTACTCTGTTCCACTGTACTACCCCATTACTTTGTTGTTTTCCTTCTGGCCAAGGGAATTTTTCTTTTGTCCTCCTCATCTTCAACTTCTCTTTCTGGATATATGGGTTATTGTTTTCCTCTGGGACTGCTGTAGTTCTTATGGGACACAGGCACGTCTGACATAATCACTCAGAAGATGTAAAGACTTTGGTATGCTGGTCTGATGTTTGGCTTTCTTTACATGATATCCCAATAATAAAGAATACTGCATCAGTGAGAAGTAGGACATCTACTGTTACAGTAAGATCTTACAGAACTCTGCTTTAATGCTGCTTCTATCCTTTTTTCCAGCATTTTGCTATTTGTGTTAATATATTTCTTCAGGATTTTATTTATCTTAATTACTTCTGAGTACATTGGACATATTTTTTCCTCTGAATTACTGGATGCCATCTTCTGCACCAGTGCTCAAACATAAGCTGCCTTTTCCTGAAAAACTGGAGGATTCTTACCAATGAGAGTTTTCTCATTTTCTAAATGATTTTCTCGTATGTTCTCCAAATAAATTCTTTGCTGGCATCCAGACAGTGTCATTACTACTGAGTGTCTGAATTTTACCCATATTGACCGTTTCAGTAGACCTTTTTCCTCATTTTCTGTTTCCACTTTGGGAGAGTAGAAATCAACATGCTGGTCAGTGTGCAGTCATCTCAGAAGTATCTGTCCTCTCTTCCTTGACCTTGTTTTAACATTTGTGTGTCTTTAGTTCATTTGTGTGTACTCTTATTTCTGGACATGAGGACCTTTGGCCGTGATACTATATGCATCCAATTTAGTTTTGTTATCCTGCAGGCCATGAGCTGGTGGGTGTGTTCATTAGACATGATTAGTACTTTATCAGTATAATCTGGAAAGTCCGGAGAAGTTCCCGTGCTTTTTCCTTAGGAATTCTGCACTTAGTACCGTATGCTTTCCCATTTATGCTGTTAAGAGTTTCTGATATTTACTCAGTTCTCGCACAATGTTGCTGACTCATCTTCAGCATAATATTTTTGTATTAGTCCTTTGCTAGATGATTGGTTACTAGTAGCTTCCCAACGGAAGTTCTCAGATGTTTTGTTAATTCTGCCTTGCTGATGGTCTTTAGGTATTTTCATCACCTGGAGCAAGTTATGTAGGTCCAGTTTAGTCCATTAATTTGAATTGTGATGGTGTGGCCATAGAGAAACATTTTTTTTTTGTTTTTGTGCTGCATTGAAAACCTGCTTTATATTTAGTGGTTGTGTTTCTTCTGATACTAACAAGAAATGATAAATTTCTGTATCAGAATTTGGCTGCTGTAGAAGGCCATGTTTCTCTCTGGGCTTTTCTGACCGAATTGTAGAGGTTGATATCTGCTTTAGAAGGCTTTTGTTCACTACAATGCCATGTAGAATTTTTTTGGGCAAGTATTTCTTATACCTTCTTCAGTAACCTAGTAGAAGAATTTGCATGGGGTCTTCCAATTGAAATTTCCTATTAAAAATCCCGCTTGTCAGTTTCATGATTGAGAGGGTGTCACTTCCTTCTTTTGAGCCTACTTTTTTTTGAAAATGTATTGGTGATCATCAAATCATTCAGAAGGCTAAATGATACTGGAGTGATCCTTCTTGTCTGATGACCCCTAAGGATATGGTGTTTTTAACAGTGAATTCTCATTTTCTTTTGAAGATACTGTTTTAATACTTGTTTGAAGAGATTTTACAACTCCTCTATTTTCTTGTGAATGTTGAAAATAAAGGAGAGTGGCTGCTTTGCATACATTGGAGGTAGACTAATGGCTCTGGTTTTATACTGTTAAGGTTATGTAGCTTGACAAAATGGCTCAATTTTTAAAACTTTTGTTCTGTATTATAGAGGAAAACAAACAGCTAAAATAAGAATCTTTGAGTGTTGGCTGTTAGTATTGTTTTGTACTGATAGATGCTGTTTGGCTTCTCCTTTAATAAATCTGTCTTGCCTATCTACTAAGGCAAAACTTGATGCTCTTAGATATTCCAGTAGAGGACTGATGCTCTTAAGTGGATTATTCAGAAATGCATCTGTGGTCAACATCTGCTCAACAGTAATTTGATCTTCCTTGATTACTTCTCGAAAGTGATTTTACACTTAAGAGCATTCTTGTTATGCATTTCCTACAGAACACCATGTTTTGAACATTTTATGCATCTGCTTATTAATGCTGATAAATTACTTGGAAATATGACTCTGTGATAGAAGTCCCAGCAAAACAAGGTGTGCTGTATGAGTGTTTAAATTACTATAAGATCTTCGATACCCAGTATCTTAAATGGGATATTTATTTACTCTCTCTTGTTTAAAATGTTGCCCTTCAGTTACGGCTGTAGTTTGGGAGTTTTCAACATGTATGTAGTCTTAGAGCAACACAAGTGAATTTGAAATACTTGTGTTACGGTAAATATTCTTATTTAAATTATTTTTCTGTAAGATCTTCCTGTTTTGGTTGAATGTACAAACTAGGGGCACCAGCAGTGAGCAGACCCCTTAGTCTATGCACAGGGAACAAGGGCACGAGTCGTCCTTGGCTTCTGCAGATGCAAGCAGTGGTATTTTTACTCCTTGCTGTGAATGCAAGAAAAGCATCTTTGTCTGGTAAGGCCCACTTTAGAATTCAGTTTGAGGTCTACTAGTACAATGTGATCTAGTATCATTAATTAAGAACTAAAAAAAAAACAGTAAGCTTTTCACTGACATCTGTCATTGAGTATATATCAACATTTAATTGTGGCATTTTAAACATGAGGAAAATCATAAAAAATGTAAAGGGTTTATAAGTATATTGTAATCTTCATAACTGATACTTTCCTGCCATTTGCAGCTTTTCTCCATTTCCTTAAAATGTTCATTTGGCTCGATTAAAATCGTGGACTAATTGTTACCACCCTTTCTTTACCTATGAATATTTACTGTTAGTTGTTGCACTTAAGGACATTTTTGGCTTATGTTCTTACATGTTACCATTTAAATGCTAATAACTCCTACACATTTTGAGTGCTACGAAAAAACTTAAAAGAGCAGATCTGATTTCAGTTTTCATTCTGTCCTCAACCTAAGAGTTCTGTTTTGATCCTCAGAACCGACTTGACCACAATCATAGCTCGTGGTTACCGAAAACTCTCGAGCTTATCCCTAACTCATAACGCACCTATACCAGTTACCTCAGATCTCATTTTCCACTTTTCATGTCAGATGTGGAGCCAGTTGCTCTTGAGCAGATAAGTCTTTTCTTTAATATATTTTCAATTCTAATTCTTAATCTTTCTATTTTGTCTGTTTTTCGTTTCAATTTATAAATTCATTATCCTTTCTTGGACGTCAGTACTCTAATTTGTATTTTTCTTTTTTCCTTTCCCTGCACTTCATTGTATTTTGAATATCATTGTTGATATTTTCCTCGTAGACTTCGTGTAGTCTCCTTTCTCATCGCTGATATAACTTTAGTACATTGCTATATTTCTATCTTTAAAAAAAGCTTTACTGTACTTTCTCTCAGTTTTGCTCTATTTGTGTACATACATGTGTAGAAGATATGGCGAAAAAAAAAAAGCATTCTTAACCCTGGACAATGCTGACATCTGCGCAGTCACAGAAACCTGGTTCAAACCTGCGGAGAGCACCCCAGCCATACCTGGTTACTCATCCTATCATACATTCACACCTCAAATTGTGGGTAGTAAAGCCAAAGGAGGTGGAGTTTCGATATCTATTAAAGACATACACACCTCCAGGCTGGTCAAACATTATGACACACAGGAGACACTCCAGGTGCAGTTAACCATTAACAAGACCCCTGTACAAATCATAACTAGCTACCGGTCCCCAATTCTGACTCAGGATGCCCAATCTGCCTAGCTAGAACTCTTCGAATCTATCAAGATTCAACCCTTTACTCTGATCCAGGGTGACTTTAACTACCCAAACACAGACTGGAAGAACTACTCATGCCAGAACACAAATGACCAGAGATTCCTCAATCTTTGTCAGTGCAAATGCTTTTGAACAGGTAGTCATTACCCCCACAAGAGGTGATAATATCTTGGACTTGGTATTGACCAACATAAGTAACCACTGCAGCATCCCTGTAGTATCATCCTCCCTTGTAAGATCTGACCATAAAGCAGTCACGTTCGAAGTCACCATCTCTTCTGAACCCCCCCCCAGCTAGGGTCAAACAAAACTTATCTAAAGCTGATTACAGCCTCCTGAGGGATGGTATAAACAGCTTTACAGCCCCCTCCCCTGTGTAGGAACTGACACCAGTATCCAAAACTATATCAAATTATTGTATGAACATTTATATAGATGCATGGAGTCAGGAATTCCTGACAGGACTAAATCATCCTCCACAAGGAAGAGTAAACCTGTCTGGTAGACATATGCAATGAATAAACTCTATAACAAAAGAAAAAAAATTGCTGTCCAGGACCAAGAAGGAGCAGGTGTCCATTTGGAAGCAATCTCTTCTTAGCCTAAACAAGCATATAGGAGCACTTAGTGAAATCCTCCAAAGCAACCTTCATGTCTAAATTGGCCACATCTACTAAAGACGTTCATAAGGCCTTCTTCACATATGTCTGTCATCTCAAAGATGGCACCCTGATCTGTTCAGAACTGGTGGTCATGGACACCACATACACAACTGCTGTAGATATAGCCAATCTAATGTCTGATGTATTCAGCAAAAACTTCTCTTCTCTTCCCCCCCATCAGTAAATCAGGACATACCCAGTACCTGCCCCCCCACCCCTTATCTCTAGGGAACAGATCATCACTGCCCTCTTAAAGGAAAAAAATACAGCTTCTGTGGGACCTGATAACATCCCATGCTTCATCCTACATGAACTCAGGCAGGAACTTGCAGCACCATTAGGCACCCTATTCGACCAAAGCCTGAGTACCGGCTTTGTCACAGCTAAGTGGATGACAGCCACTGTCATCTCTTTACACAAAGGTGGAGCATCCACTGATCCAGGAAATTATATACCCATCAGCCTTAGTAGAATGATCTGCAAGGCCATGGAACAAATTATCATGGACCTCATTAACAAGATATCACTTTGGCTTTGTCAAGGGGAGGTTGTGTCTGTTAAATTTAGTCAACTCTTTTTGGGACAGTCACCAAAGCCATGGACAATGGGAAGACAGTGCACACCGCCTACCTTGACCTGGTCAAAGCCTTTGACACTCTTCATCAGTCAAGCATAATAGATAAACTCTCTCAATTAGGCATCAATCCATATGCTACCAGATGGGTAGCTAACTGGCTCACTGATAGAACCCACCTAGTCAAAATAGGGGAAGCCACCTCAAGCAGTAGCCCCGTATCGAGTGGTGTACCCCATAGTTTGGTCTTGTGGTCTCTGTTTTTAGGGATATATAAAACTAGTGGACTGTGGCTAACCAAGTTTGCAGATGACTGCAAGCTGGGTGCTGTCATCATTTCCCCTAGTTATGCGGACATCTTCCAAGAGCATCTCACCTAAACAAATGACTGGTGCCAGAAACATGGCCTCAAGCTGAATACAAAAAAATGCATCATCATCCCCTTTGGGGAGAGTGATGTGCCCACAAGTTATCACATTAATAACAGTGTCCTAAGCATGCAGTCAGTCATGAGGGCTTGGGCACACAGATTGATAGCAGCCTGACTTTTGACCATCATGTTGCTTCCATTGTATAGAAAGCTTTCTACATGGCCCACCTCATAAGTAAAGGTATCTCATCCAGGGACAAGGAGGTCATAACATCCCTGTATTCTTCCCTTATAAGGCCCATTATTGAATACAACGCCCCATTCAGCGTGTACATCGCAAAGAACATGCAGCAGCTGAAGAGACCACAGAGATTCCTCACCAGGGGAATCCAGGGCCTCAAAAATCTACCATACACAGATAGGCTAAAAGCCCTATCTCTCTACTCAGTTTCATACCGACTCCTCAGAGGTGACCTCTGTCTGGCATACAAGGCAATCTCAGACCCTGCCTTGATGGGACTGCTGCATAGCTGCAAGTCAAACGCCACTCGAGTAACCCACACGTGCGGCCTCAACCTGGTCTGTGACATCATTAGGACTTGCTGCTGGGACAGATTTGTGTCCCAGAGACTCCCCCATCTGTGGAACAGATTCCCTCTCCACGTCAAGCAAAGTACCTCTTTACCTCTTTTTTAAGCACATCCTGAATAACTGGGTAGGAAATAGAAAATACATCCCTAGGATTCCACCAGTGTACCTGCTGGACAGGGGCATCTGGTGCTGATTTGTCTAAACATGGGCTAAAATCTTGGCTAAGCTTATAAGGGCCTCATGGCCAATAGCCTAGAAACTTCCTGTGATCCTGTGGATTTAAACATAGTCAGAAATGTGGCCATAAAATGCCCTGTTCTGACATGCATTCTTTATGCGTTTACTGTTTGGGCCCCTCCATCTTCAAGAGGATTGCTTGATTTGTCACTCATTTAGTCATAGGGTTCTTGTTGAGCTGAAAAATAAACTTATCTTAAAAGGCCTGCTTCCATCTTCCTTCAATGTG
The DNA here is from genome assembly GCF_019279795.1 of Protopterus annectens. NCBI lineage: Eukaryota > Metazoa > Chordata > Ceratodontiformes > Protopteridae > Protopterus > Protopterus annectens. The sequence goes on from NC_056725.1 coordinate 620,132,149, forward strand.
GTGTTATCTGGAGCCACTTAAACTAAAGAAAAATCAAACAAATGTGGCTTTTCTAGTCCCATCTTCTTCGTCTTCTAAAGTTATTGAGAAGATGAAGAAAAGTTGGTTGGTACTGACATCTCCTTCAGCTACAAGTTCAAAAAAGTCAAAAGCCTTTGGTTCCATCTTCTCCTTCAGAACCGACAGGAAGAAAGTCACAAACTCTGGCTCCAAATGTTTCCTCCGAACCCAGAATTAGCATAGGTTTGCTATCAGAATTGACTAGCTCTTCAGTTCCTTAGACTAAAGATCAAGGACAAACTTTGGCACTGACATCCTCCGATATGACTCCACAATTGCAGGTCTCAACAAAAATTACTCTACTAAGAACCATGGTCTCAAGCTAAATGCAAAAAAATGCGTAGTAATCCCCTTTGGAAAAAACAGAGTACCCGCAAACTACAACATAGGAGGTAATCCCCTGAAATCGGAAGAAGAAATAAGGGATCTAGGGACCCACGTAGATAGCTTTCCTTTGATAACCATGTTGCCAAAGTGGTTAGAAAATCCTTCATTGTTACCCATCTGATCATGAAAGGGTTCACATCAAGATCTAAGGATGTAATGGTGCCCCTCTACTCTTTCCTCATCAGACCCATTATTGAGTACAATGCACCAATTGGAATGTACCTGGCTAGACATCTCCAGCAGCTGGAGAGACCACAGAGGTACCTAACCAAGAGGATTACTGGCCTCAAACAGTTGCCCTATGCAGCACGATTGAAAAAGCTAAGACTGTTCTCTGTTGCATACCGCTTTCTCAGAGGCGATCTCTGTCTAACGTACAGAGCCATGTCCAACCCAGAATTGTTGAACATGCTCCATCTTAGCAAAACCAAATCTACTCGAGCTACACGCTCTAGGGATATAAACCTCAACACAATAATGAATAGAACATGCTGGAGAGAGAGATTCCCTTCACAGAGACTTCCCTTACTATGGAACAGGGTCCCGATCTACATAAGACAGAGCCCCTCACTATCACTCTTCAAGAGGAACCTTGATGAGTGGTTGGGTAACAGAAAGTTCACACCGGGGATCACACCAACAGCACTACTAGATAGGTGCCAAGGGTACTAGCTGCTAGTACAAGTGTCTAGGGGAACTACTAAAGGGGCAGTGAATACCGCACAATGTGGCTGGGCTAATATATGCCTTTGGGCAGATAGCCCAGTACCAGCCTATGAACCTATAAGAACTAGTTATTCTCCCTCAGTTGATCCTTTTTCAGACAGACTAACTTCACCATTTTTGAAAAGACTTAAATCACCTTCTGTGATGTCAGCCTCTTCCTCTAGAAGTCTAACTGAAGATGATGTGGAGAGATTGGTGAAAAGATCCTTTGGGAAAAAGGAGTGACAGGATCCACCTCGGTTCCTACCCCAATGGATCAAGGATTCAGTTCTTCAGCTACTGCCCCTTTACTTCCTCGTCTAACTTCACTTGAAGGCTTGGAAACTACGGTTTCAAACTACCCGGTGTTGTCTATGTTGGAACCAGTGATATTTTGACCCGATTATTGCTCTGAGCTCTTCGTTCAGTCAGAACTGGAGACCTCTCAGGGCTGTATCTGTCTTCTTGGTTCTGAAGGCTAGAGTCAACTCCTGTGTTTTCAGAGCTTTCTCTACACCTTGGAGCTTCGACATGGATCAACTCTACTCCAGCTTCTGCTTCAAGAGGGATCTCCTTGGAGCAGAAGGTGATGTCCGTTCCCAGACACACACTTTCAGATCCAGGGTCCCTCTTCTCTGGGTGGATCAGCTTTCGAGGCTACAGAGCAGTCAGTCAGTCATCTTTTCCTACTCAGAGCACACATTCTGTCACGCCTACATGTCTCAACCAGTGCCTCCACAAGGACAGAGAGTACCAAAACCTCAGAAGTCCCAAAAGGGAATGCCCTCCTCTTCAGATACTTCCCCAGATCACCCCACTGAGGAGTACCCCAAGAAGAAGCCCTTGGATTCCCCTGAAGAAAGTATGGATGAGGGTGAAAGATCCCCAAGATCACCTCCTGATGATGTCTCCTTTGAAAACATCCTGGAAATCTTAAAACAGAGAAGTGATTGGAAGCCCAGCAGTCCTTCGTCTGAGGAGTCGGTGTACCTGCAGGCTTTTGATACCCATCCATTTACCTCCTGGGTGAATCTGCCCACCAATGAGCTCATAGAGTTGATCCCTCAGCAGGCATTGAAACCATTCCCCTGAGACCTGACAAAATTACACTGCCCTTGAGGATAAATAATTGTGGCCAAAAATTTGCCATTGATGCCATGGTCATAGTAGCAGCAACCAAAAAGGAACTAGCTGAGGAAATGTCCTCTATCCCTCCATCCAACAAGGAGTCTCAGGCAATGGATAGGTTTGAGAAGCAGGTTTATACTTCATTGACCTTTGCATTACAGTACTTTAATTTCTTTGCACCCATCACCAGCTGCAAAGGGATCTGATTAAGGAGATCTCAGATGCTCTTTCAGGAATCCATCTGTGAAGAGGTTCAGGAATCTGTGGCACTTTAGTTGGCTACCTTACACTTATCCAACTCGTCCAAGAGACTTAATTTCCCATGCAGCCGAAGGGATGACAAGAGCAGCAGGTTCTGGCATTGTCATTTGGAGAGATACCTGGATGCGCTCATGTGATTTTGAGGAGCCCTTCAAGTCTTCATTCGTCAGTGCTTCCTTTGGTGGCACGTCCTTGTTTGGCCCTAAAGTTAAAGAAACTTTGTTCAGGTATGAGAAAGATGGAAAGAACCCTGTCTGCTGTCAGTGTACGTTTTTTCACTCCTCAATGATCCTTTTCAAGGAATCAGTGAAGTAGTGGAAAGATGCGATTCAAAAAGTACCAAGGGTCCTTTCAAGATACAGGTGCAGGTAATTTCCCCAGGGACAGAGGGGGGAACTTCAGTGGTAGAAGCCACCCTTGCAGCAGAGTAGGCCCACAAAACTAAAGGTACAGAGATTCTTTCTTTGGTAAACCCTTTCAGCTGTCTTCCTCTGGGGGCAGTTCAGGGGTCATCTATCCTTGCACAACAGAGGCTGGCTAGAAATAAATATCAGATACCTGGGTGCAGAGGATCATTTCCAGAGATTATATTATTCTATTTTCCCTTCCACCACCATTTGCAAAAGAATCTCCTATGTCCCACCCAATCAGAGGGAACAAAAGCAGTACTACAGATTCAAGAACTGCTAGACAAAAAGATGCATCCAAGAAGTCCCACCAGACCAGAGAAAATCTGGAACATGCTTTTTAGTGCCAAAACAGACTGGAGACCAGTTTTGGATCTCAGTGTTTTAAACAAGTCAGTTTAACAAAGTTCTGGATGGTAACAGTTCAGTCCATTGTTCCCTTTTTGGAACAGGATGACTGGATGTGCTCAGTAGATCTTCAGGATGCATACTGTCCTATAAAAATGAACAGGCGATCCAGAAAGTTTCTTCATTTCTGGCTGGGAACCAGTCGCTATCAATTCAGAGTTCTGCCCTTTGGTCTCACCGCAGCCCCTGTGTTCACCAAGTGCATGGCAGTAGTTGCAGTTCACTTGAGACTGCTGGGATTCTGGGTGTTCTGTACTTAGACTGGCTCATTACCCACTCCGACCAGGGATCAGCTGTTAGAGGCAAGAGAGCAGGTTCTCCAGACATGTTCCTATCTGGGGCTAACCATAAACTACAAAAAAATCTTATCTCGAACCAGCTCAGACCTTAGAGTTCGTAGGAGCCTTCCTGAACAGAAAGACAAAAATAGCCTCTCTTCCCGCAGTGAGACGACAGAAAATCAGGTCACAAGTCAAGAAGATAATCAACAGAAAGAAAGTATCTGCATGCCTGGTTCTACATGCTCTGGGGTCCATGGCAGCAACTATAACACTTGTCCCCTTAGCCTGATTTCACATGAGAATTTTACAGTGGCTGCGTGCAACACAATGGGCAATACTGTACCAACCAGTGTCAATTCTGATTGCAATCGCCAACATTTGCAAGAGAGATCTCAAATGGTGGATTCATTTGGAACAAAAAAGACTGTCTTTTCATCCCCTCTCAACCCGAGGCCACAGTGACCACAAACACTTCCCAGTTAGGGGTGAGGGGCATTTTCTGGAGAACACTGTCCAAGGCACTTGGTCCCCCATAGAGGCCAACTTGCATATCAGTGTCTTAGAGATGAGAGCAGTGCTTTAGTGTTGCAGGTCTTCCAGGATGTACTCCATTCGGGGACAATTGTGATTGAAATGGACAACATGTAAGTAGTTTGGTACATCAACAAGTAAGGAGGAGCCAGATCCTATCCCTTGTTTTGAGAAGCTCTGAGTGTGGCAATCTCATCTAAACACTTTCTCATAGCAAAGCACATTCTGGAGAAGTCAAGTGTTATAGCAGACAAACTGAGCAGATGCATACTTCTCTGTCGAGTGGTCCCTCAATCCAAAAGTAATGAAGAGAATATTCTGTCAATGAGGCCAGCCTTGCTGCAGTCTTTTCACCTCTCCCCTAAACAAGTGCAGCAACTACTTTGCCGTAATCCTCCCTCAGGGAGAATCACTGAGGGATGCTCTTGTCCACAATTGGCCCTCTGGTCTTCTTTATGCCTTTCCTCCGATTCCTCTAATTCCAAAGTTTCTACAGAAAGAAATAGGGTTGAAGAGCAAGGTAATCCTCATCCCACCTTATTGGCCTTGACAGATTTGTTCCCCTTCCTTTGGCTTCATCTGATTCACCCACCTTGTTTTCTGGACCTGGTTTCAGATCTCCTGTCCCATCCAACAGGCATTTTTCACCAGACATCATGAACCTTAAGCTGACAGCTTGGATTCTCCAAATCCATTAATAGCCAGGCAGTCTATGCTCTCTTCACGTGTGCGACACATACTTTTGGCCTCTCACAAACCATCTACGTGTAATCTTTCCAACAGTAAATGGAAAAGGTTTGCCTTTTGGGCACGTTAAAATAATGTAGACCCTTTTTCAGCACCTATTCATAAGATTCTCATATTTTAACCTCCCTGTTCAATGAAGGGATTTTGTCTTCTGCTGTTAAAGTTCAATCAGCAGCTATATCCAGTGTTCATACTGAATTTGAAGTGTCTTCACTTGCTTCTCATAAACTTTGTAAAGCTTTTTGAGAGGTACTCGTCTATTAAAGCCTTCTTATAAAGATGCATCCTCTCCTTGGAAGCTGAACTTGTTGTTGCAAGCAATCTTACAACCTCCCTTTGAATGGGCAGCTGATTGTGATCTTAAGTTTTCTGTCCTGGAAAACTGTTCAGATTTCAGAAATTCAAGCTTTGTCATGTAAACTACCATATTTGATTTTTTACAAGGATAGGGTTGCACTAAGAAGCATACCCCGCCTTTCTACCAAAGGTGGTTTCTGAAGTCAGTATCACTCAGACTGTTAACCTACCAGTTTCCTTTTCCACATTTGCTAATAAAGGTGAATATTGCTTACACTTATTAGATATTCATAGACAGTTACGTTTTACCTTCACAGAACTAATGGTATCAGAAAGACTGCATTTACTTCTTCCTCCTAGAGAAAACATAAATTCAAAAGAGATTCTCTGAATTTCTGTGCTGCACTGGTCTGGAGTCACTGCCATTTCTTGGGGGAGAGCACATGGCTAATGAGAATTAGCTACTCCCATGCACTGATAAATTACTGTGTGGCTTCCCCAGTAAGACAGTTGTCCATGCAGTGACCCTAGTGAGATACAGGTCCCTGAAATGGAACGGCTAATCATGATTTAGAAGCCTTCCATTGTAAGGCTTTTGCATCACAGTCAGCCTTTCTGAATCTATTCTATTAGCTAAACTAGCCCATCTCATAGTGGTGTCTCCTATGTTAGAATGTGTTGATGCAGTAGAATGACGTAGATATTTTTTTGTAACCAGTAACGTTTGTTTCTCTAAAGGTTTTGCACCTGATTGGCATGGCATTACAAGAGGAGAACCAGCAGATGGAGATCAACTATGAGGAAAATGGAGAGTCATTTAACTTCACTCAGAAAGTTTCACGTATGTTGCAGTTTTACAAAGATGTCTTTTTTGTGTTTTTCTTTTTGCAGTAAAACTGAATCACTGTAGTCTTCCTGTTCATAATTTGCTTATATTACTGAATTTTTTATTTTTATAGATCCCCATTTTAATATTTTTATTTCTTTAATACTTATTATTTAGGCAGCAATTCATTGCTAAGTTATGGAACAGTACTGGGCTGATCCACGATCTCTGTACTGTACCCACCTTCCGTTGTGGATTGTATCTAAAGGTTTACACAGCACTTGCATCAGTAAAGCCTACATTGTACATACATCATTGTGACTGTTTATTTAATAATTAATTATTTTTAAATAAATATTTTTAATAGCAAAGAGCTGTGCAATGATATAGTGACATTTGTTTACTTGTATCATAGAAATTGTTGATGTCACATTGACTCTAATGTATTTCTGAATGAATGTTATACAGAATAATTTTTTTTTTGTAGCTCTTTTTGTGTAAGATTTCTCACTCAAGTCCCCACAGTGAGTGGGGCATGTCTGACAAAGTAAAAATAATAAGTAAATAATTGTTTAACTAGACTTGATTTTGCAAGTGCTTTGTCACTGGTGATGAATGTCTAGGATGAACACATCAGTACTACTTATAGCTGTTCCTTTTGCATGGGAGACCTGTTGTTTGTAACAACTTTTCAACTGTTGGACAAAAGTTCCTAGCATGAGATACATAGGTCAGTTTATATTATATTGCTTAGTTATAGTGAATTGTTTGGTGTAAAGTGAAAATGGAAATCAAACCAGATGATAAAAATGAGATGGCAACTGAATGCCTAAAAGAATATATGGAAAAAGGACAGATGAGAAGGAAAGAAAATTGGAAAATCCGTAAATATAGTGGTAAATACAGAGATCTCTTGGAACAACCTCATGTTGACCAAGGCTTTACACAGGAATAGTTTAGGAGAGGTGGCCCAGGATAGTGGACTTGCTTACATATTGGATTGCAAAGTACATTGAAAATATTTGTGACACAATCAAATGCAGGTTGAAAAAAAAAAAAAAAAACTTGAAACTGTCTCGAATCTTGTTGCTGCATGTGATACACTCATGGCAGACGGCCTGTATACTGAAAGGCACAATAATGTGGCAAGAATGATGCATTGGGGATTGTGCAAATATTACAATGCAGAAGTAACTGAGAAGCATTGAAAACATGAACCACAAAGCATTATAGAGAATGAAGACGTTTATTATGTCACATCGAATCTCGTTACCAACAGATTAAAGACTAGTTGTGAGACAACCAGATGTAGTAGTTCATGAAAAAAAGACAAAATTAGTCTTGATCATTGAAATTGCTACACCGAATGATTACAATGTTTAGTATACAGAGAAACCTAGAGTTATAAAATACCAGGCTTTGCAGGTAGAAATGAAAACTTTGTGGAAGAAATCTACATAGCCAATTCCAACAGTAGTAGGATCAACAGGTCTAATAAAAAAATAATTCAGTCTTACTTAAATATGCTACCAACATACAGTGGGTATAAAAAGTGTATACACCCCTGTTAAAATGCCAGGTTTTTGTGATATAAAAAATGAGACCACAGTAAATCATTTCAAAACTTTTCCCACCTTTAATGTGACCTATAAACCTGTACAGTTCATTTGAAAACAAACAAATCTGTTATGGGAAAAAAATATAAAAAATAAAAAAAATACAATACGCTGGTTGCATAAGTGTGCACACCTTTAAACTAATACTTTGTTGTGTGTGCACACCCTTGAAGTAATACTTTGTTGAAGAACCTTTTGACTTAATTACAACATTCACTCTTCTTGGGTGCAAACCTGCCATCAATTAAATAAACTCTGATTAACCCCAAATAAAGTTCAGCTGTCCTAGTATGATTTTTCTGACATTTACTCAGTTGCCTTCTACAGCAAAAGCCATGGTTCGCAGAGAGCTTACAAAGCATCAAGGGGATCTCATTGCTGAAAGGTTATCAGTCAGGAGAAGGCTACAAAAAAAATTTCCACAACATTGGATATACCATGGAACACAGTGAAGACAGTCATCAAAAAGTGGCGAAAATATGGGACAACAATGACATTGCAAAGAACTGGATGTCCTTCCAAAATGTATTATCCAAAATTATGAAAAGACAAGAAAACTGGTCAGGGAGGCTTCCAAGAGACCTTACAGTAACACTGAGGGAGCTGCAGGAATTTCTGGCAAGTACTGGTTGTGTACTACATGTGACAACAATCTCATGTATTCTCCATATGTCTGGACTATGGGGTAGGTTTGCATGACAGAAGCCTTTTCTTACACAGAAAAACATCCAGGCCCAGCTAAAATTTGCAAAACAATGCATCAAATCTCCTAGAAGAATGTGGGAAAATGTGCTATAGTCTGATGAGACCAAGGTTGAACCTTTTGGCCACAATTCCAAAAGGTACGTTTGGCGCAAAAACAACATTTCTTATCACCAAAAGAACACCATCCCCACAGTGAAGCATGGTGGTGGCAGAATCATGCTTAAAGTATTAGTTTAAGGGTGTGCATAGTTATGCAACCAGTGTATTGCACGTTTTTTTATTTTCTATATTTTTTCCCCTAACAAATTTGTTTGTTTTTCAATTGAATTGTACAGGTTATAGGTCACATTAAAGATGGGAGAAGTTTTGAAATGATTTATTGTGGTCTCATTTTTTTATATCACAAAAACCTGGCATTTTAACATGGGTGTGTACACTTTTTATATCAACTGTATATTAACCCTTTATGAATTATAGGAGGCATCAGTTCTTGGAACATTGTGGGTATTCAGAAAGAACACTTTTGGCTAACATCAAAGACTGAAACAATATTAATTTCATGAACTCTAATTGTACCTTGACTTAGGAATTGGGTTTATTCTCATCATGGTACTGGAAATCTAAAAGTCTTCGGAGAAATAAAACCAGGCGAAACTGCAGTGCATAGGTTGGGAAGTGAAATAACAGTTAATGTGGAAAGAAGATATGGAGTTAATTAAAAAGTGTTCTTTTACAAGCTTGCATTACTAACTGTAATTGGTGGCAAGTTTGCAGTGTTAAAATGATTGATGTTCTTTGTGTTTCACTGTTGCAGTCATCACACTTGGGTTATCTGCCTGCAGGTAGCCCTCAGTCAGCCCGAATACCAGAGACCTAGTATGTCTGCGTCTGTTGCTGTCACTCCAGGACTGACATCAAGTCGTCAGGGGTATAAAAACAGGAAGCTGACGCCATTATATCAGTTTTTCTTGCCAAGGAGCCCGAAGCAGAAGCAGTTCACACGACTGCCATTCGGCCACTACCTTAGTTTTCGGTTCTGAATTGAATCATCCTGAAGTCTTGTAAAGCTAAGTAGCCCATTGGGGATCCTTTTTTCTTGCTCTAAATGATGTCAGAAAAAGTTAACAATTGTCTCGCCTGTGGAAAGGAAATACCACATCGAGATTTCCATTCTTACTGCGTCACCTGTTTAGGCCCAGACCATGACGTACCTCACTGTCGGTTTTGTGCCTTGTTCAACTCCCGAACTATTTGTTGTCCGACCCTTATTGTCACTAAATACTTTTGTTCTCGATCTCCATATTCCGAAATGGCTTCGGTAAGCCATCTGACTACCGATCTTCCGAAAAAATGTAAGGATAAAGACAGAGACAGACTGCACAGGTCCAAAACTGCTGCCAACGCTTCCATTAAGCTAGTCACCAGTTAGTCGGTACTCAGTGAGGAGCTTTCGCAGCCCCTGATGCCCGCTTCAGTGGATTTGCAGGGCTGTACCAAGACTCGTTCGGACCCCGGTATGCTGCGAGACTCTTCTTTGACTATGGAACCTGGGGATGTCTCTACCTTGGATGGGTCCAGAGCTACTGAGCAGGCTCCGGCTTCTGAGGAATTTCTTCGCACTACCGATATTTGATGCAAACAGACTTCTTTTTTGTCTTCAGTTCTGTCAAAAACTGCAGAGTTTCTAAGGCTAGGAGTATGAGCTACGCCTAAAAAGCCAATGACCCAAACTCAAGCACCTGCTTCCTTGCCGCAACATCACATGCTTAAAATATCAGAAGACCTTATTATGCTGAGTAGGGGAAGTCAGCCTTCCCCTGCTAAGAGAAAGAGACCTGTCCCCAGCAGCTTTAATAGACCAAGAGTCCGACGAGACTGAGGTATCTGATTATGAAGACATGCCTTTATTTGCCTTTATTTGCTTATGTGGATTCAGATGCAGAGGAATCCATTCCCTCTGCTTCTCCTCCAGAGGATTTTTATTTTGGTGAAACCTTACATGTTCTGTAGTCCTAGCTCGCCTTCATTCTTACATATGGGTTCGGAGCCGATACTCTGCTCCGACTCTGCCTATTACAAGCTCAAAGTCTCTTAGTTGGCTCGTGGCTAGGTAGATATCCCATAGTGCACCAGTACAATCCCCAGATCTCGTTTGCCGCATCTACGAGTTCAGATGTGCTTCTTACTTGGCCGTGGCTAAGTTTAAAACTTTTTCTGTTATTATATTACTGTTTACCTATAGCGATTTATCTTGTTCAGATAGAGTTTAGTAGTGTTAGGAGTATTTTCTGACTTGTTGGAGTGTTTTTGACTTTTAAATTAGTTAGTTGACAACTGGTTGGCCCTTGTTGATGATCTTCTTGTTTCACTGTTGCAGTCATCACATTTGGGTTATCTGCTTGCAGTAGTCCTCAGTTGGCCTGATTATCGAAGTCTTGGGTCCTGCTATGGTTGCTGTCTCATCTTCAGTGATGTCAGGTAGTCAGGGGTATAAAGCATGTAGCCGATGCCATTACCCCAGTCTTCTTGCCGTGTGGTGCTAGAAGCAGTTCGCAAGTGCCGGTCGGCCGACTCCTGAAATTTTCGTTTTCGAGTTTCAGAAGCAAAGTCTTCAACTAAAGCTAAGTACCCCATTGGGAAAACTTTTTCTTGCTCTAAACCGATGTCAGTAAAAGTTAATAATTATATTTCTTGTGGAAAGCAAATACCTCATAAAGATTTTCATTCATACTGTATTCCTTGCCTAGGCCCTGACCACGACGTACCTTGCTGTCGGCTTTGTGCCTTATTTAAACCATGAACTATTCGTCTGTATATTTTCGCTTCTGAATACTTTGGTACTCAGTTCAGTTATCCAGATATGTCTTTCGTAAGCCACCCAACTATCGATTCCGAAAAAACGCAAATATAATGACAGAGACAGACTGCCTAGGTCCAAAACTGCTGACGACACTTCTCCTAAGCTAGTCTCCAGTTCGCTGGTACACAGTGAGGTGCATTCGCAGTCCCTGATACCCGCTACTTCAGATTCGCAGGCCTCTACTGAGACCCATTCGGAGTCCGGTATGCCGCGTGGTGCTTCAACTGGGGAACCTGCGGATGTCTCTACCTTGGATGGGTCCGAAGCCGCTGTGCAGGCACCTGCTTCTGAGCGTGTATTCAGGCCTACTGACTTGCATATTAAACCGATGCCATCTTCTTCTTCAAGGCCTAAAACTCGAACCATGCCTAGAAAACCGATGCCCAGACTGCATGGTCAGGCCTCTATTGCTAAAAAACAAATGATAAGAATGGCAGAAGACCTTATTACTTTAATCAGAGGAAACCAACCTTCCCCCTCTAAGAGAACTAGGATTCTGAAAATTCTGTCTCTTCTAAGGACCAGGATTTACCCTTATCTACCTATGAAGATTCTAATGCAGAGGACTCTATTCCTTCTGCTTCACTCCCAGAGGATTTTTCTTTTGTTGAAACCTTGCATTTTAGGGAGCATTTTCATTGGGAAAGCCAGGATTACTCTGATTCTAAAAAGAGGCTTAGAGATTTCTTACTCCTGCCCCAACACAGGCCTTTAGCTGTCCCTCCTGTGCTGGACATTGTTGATGATGCCTTTTCGGATTCTAGCTTGGCCCCCTTATTCTTTACCTCCTGCTCCCAGAAAACCTGAGACCATTTCACAGGGACCCAAGGGCATTAAGGATGCTACTGCCAAAATCCTATCCCCTCTGACAGAGATTCCAGGGCCCTGGATAGATGGGGGGTAAGAAGGTATGCACCACTGCAACCTTGGCCATCAGGGCCTTAAATTGCCAGTTTCATATGTTAAAGTATCGGCAGCATATTATTGGATTGCTTAAGCAGAAAATTATGTTGATTCCTGATTGCGCTGAAAATAAGGATTTACAGGATTTAATGCATTCTGCTGAACAGGTTGGAAAACATACTTTGCAATGTGGTTTTGATTCACTAGAGGCATCTTGCAGGGCTGCTGTCACTGGGTCTGTACTTAGAAGGCATTCTTGGCTTAATGAGCAATCTTTGCCAGATCATGTTAAAACTAAATTTCTGGATGCTCCCTTAAATCAGGACTGCCTGTTTGGCAACAAAGCAGAAGACATTCTTAAAAATATGGAGGAAAAAGCTAAATCTATGCACACTATTAAAGATTTCTTACAAGTGCAGCCTCTAAGATTTAGTAGGCATTGGCCCTCAAAAAATGGGTCCTTTTCTGCCTCTTCCATGCCTTCTCAGTTCAAACCCAGAACCAACAGAACACCCAGACTTCAGTCCTAGGGTACGCACAGGACTAAGCAGTGGGGGGTTCCCACTTCCAAATCAGGGAGTAGAAAGACTCCCCCCCTATGGTAAGCTATCTCAATGACTTAACTTTAAAACTTCCAAGAACTTGAGGAGAAAACAAACAGTGCTGGGGCGGCCATAATAATTAAAAACCAATTTAAGGAAAAAATACTTAAAACCAAAGCTGACAAGGGTGGAAGAAAGTGTTATGTAACATTTACTAGTCCTACAATGCCAAAACATATAATGGTACTTAATGTTTACACACCCTGTAATAACCAACAACACACTTTATGTCATTATACCCAGCCTTAAACCAATTTAAAGATCACTACCTAGTGATCGGAGGTGAATGGAACACACATCAAAACCCAGAAAAGGATAACTCTAATCTGACCAAATCACATAATAATCAAGCCACATTAGCCCTTAATGAACTGAAACAAGATTTCAAACTGTATGACCCTTTTAAATATGGGAACAGTAAAGATAAAACATGGAAATTCACATTCTATTCGTAATGCCAAAAAATGTGGTCAAGGATAGACGACGACTTAATCTCTGACATATTCATTAACATGGCCCCAACAATAAATATACATACCAGGTTCTTTTCAGATTACTCCAAAATCACACTGAACATTAACTGGGACAAAAAGATATATTTAGAGAATAGGGATCATAATTGGTCATTAAACCCTAATTTACTTTCCAAAATGGATGTAATAAAAGAAACAGAAGCAATACTAAAAATAGCTCTTACAAATATCACTAACTCCCAAGTACCAACTGACACAGAATGGGCTGCAACCAAAGCACAAATTAGAGGAGTGTTTATCAAAAAAGCAGCATACTATAAAAAAATACAACTGAAAGAGGAGCATACACTGAAAGGGGAAATAGAGCATCTCGAAAAAGAACTAATAAATAACCCCAAGAACCAAACAGAAGCAGAACTTTTAAAACTGCAAGGGGATCTATATCTGTTAGAAACTAGGAACCTATCTTTTTATGAAGCCAGAATGTTAGCCACTTACGCTGAAGAAGCTCGATATACTCTCAAATATATGGAGCACAAGTACTACAAATCTCAAAGGAAGATAGAACTCTTCCTTCAAAAACTGAAATTCCTCAAACTAAATTTAGACCAACAAAAAAAACTAACTGAACCGATATCCATCAGTGGAATTATTACAACAATCAAACACTTAAAAGCGCATAAGGCTCCGGGTCTGGATGGACTCGCATCAGAATTTTACAAAGCCTTTTCCCCCTTGATAGCCAAACTACCATACTATACACTGAATTACATAATAAACTATAAAATAAATGATATCCACTTTAATGCCTCTAAAACCATCTTTATATTAAAAGAGCACACAGACCCCCAAAACCCCGACAGCTACAGACCTTATCCCCCTCTTAAATATAGATACTAAAATATTTACCTCTACACTTGCAAACAGAATGAAAAATCTGATAGAGAAAAATCATCTCCTCAGAACAATCTGGTCTTACGCCACATAGACAGACTAGTGACAATACATTAACATTAGATGCACTAATATCCTACGCTAACCGATACATTATCAACATCTACACAGTGGTAGTGGATGCCCACAAGGCATTTGATAGGGTTAACCTAGAATTCTTACTCCAAACACTACCCTACTTTAATATACCCAATAACTTCATTCAGGTCATTCAAACTCTCTATAGCAACCCATACACATCTCTATATATAAATAAAACTTGTTCAAATATGATTCTAATAAAAAATGGAACAAGACAAGGATGCCCATTATCACCCTTCCTGTTTAACCTATACCTAGAACCACTCTTTCTGTACATTAAACAAAACACATACCACAATCCTCCATCAACACACAACTTCAAAAATATACCTCACTGCATTTGCGGATGACCTGAACATATACTGCACTACACCAAATTCAGATATAAACAAAATAATAGCTGCAATTGAACATTTCTCGACTATGTCTAACTACAAACTAAACCTCAGTAAAACTAATATTTTCCCCCTAAAAACACCCAAACTCATCTCACTAATACCGTTGTTAAACACAATACAAATCAAAGAAGAAACTAAATACCTGGGGATCACCTTTTTCCAGAATAACAAAGACTTCTACCAACACAATGTAAACCTTAAATGACAAAACATAATGCAAGACTGTAAAAGGTGGAACAACCTAAGAGTACCATTCTTGACCAAAGTATCAATAATTAAAATTAACATTTTACCTAGACTAATGTATATATTCATGATATCACAGACAGTAATACCAGGGACGTCGGGAGGCATACGCACTGTACTGATTTCAGTACAAGTTATGTAGAAGGGGGGTAGCATTTTAAATTTTCACTTCTTCGCGCTTTACTGCACGATGACATCAGCTAATCAGGGCAGCCAGTCGAAATTGAGCTCAGCGCACGTGTATTTCCGGCGACCGGCCAGTTCAAATACTTTCCGAGCGGGAAGGAGGATTTTGGTCATGCGGGAAGGAGGATTTTGGTCTCACTTCATGAGTTCCAGGCGGGAAGGAGTATTTTGGTCTCATCCGAGCGGGATTATGGTGGTCGGTCGAAGCGGGAGGAGGATCCGTTATGTTGGTCTCACTTCATAAGACCCGAGGGTTGGTGAGTAATATGAAGTGTGTGTGTGTGTGTGTGTGTGTGTGTAATACATATTCTCATTAAGGCTTTTAACTTGACCCCAGTTAACAGATAGATCAGTAGGCTGAAAGAGCCTAAAGAATGGCAAAAGTGAAAAAAATGCATGGATGAATGGTATAGTATGAAGAAGGAACGCCCGGTGGTTAAGGGAACCCTGTGAAAACAAGGAGAGGTGCTGAGTGGGATTCCAGAGCATTGGTCCTGTGCTCAGTGCAGTTCTGTATATGATATCAGTCATCATAAAAGGGGTACATATAATTTCGTTGAAGTGACTACCCGTCGAACACCTATTCGTCGAAGTTAATCTATTGAATGCTAATTCCATTAAACATTCATTTAAGCAAATTTCTTCCCACCGAAAAAAAAACTTGTTGGCCATCATCAGGAATTTGCCCCTTTCTCCACTGTATTGCAATCTCAGAGTTGATATATTTAGTTGTGTGTGTGTGGGAGTGCAGTCTCCACATTGGAGGGTGTGGTGGGGCCTTGGCCTCCCACATGGGTGGGTTTTAAATAATGTGTTTTTTTTGACGGTCGATAGTTTGGCTGACTGTTTTTTTCCCTGAGAAGAAATTCACTTAAATGAACATACAATTGAATTAGTGTTAGATGGATTAAGTTTTGACAAATAGGTATAGAATGGGTAGTCGCTTCGACAAAATGATATAGACCTCATAAAAGGTACTGATAGTGTAATTGTTCACAGATGTTATGAAGGTATGTGGGAAAATGTGAAGTGGGAGGAGGATCCGTTATGTTGGTCTCAATTCATAAGACCCGAGGGTTGGTGAGTAATATGAAGTGTGTGTGTGTATGTGTGGGGTTACTGCTTTAGCTCCTCAGAAAATATATATGCCATCTTTATTGCTGCAGTCATGAAGAAAGATAAATCTCTTGTATGATGCTACATTTAACCTACTGTAGTTTGTCTTTCCCATAGCTTGACCTACTTCATCACCTACAACATTGCAATGAAATTCTGTTCACAAATAAATGGAACCCATACATGTGTGTGTGTGTGTGTGTGTGTGTGTGTGTGTGTGTGTGTGTGTGTGTGTGTGTGTGTGTGTGTGTGTATGTGTGATTATATGTGGGTGGATGTGTGTGCATGTGTCTATGAATGAAAATCTTTCTCTTAAAGATTAAGAGAGACAAGGATTAGTATACATGTTGGTGAGTATTCACTGGTTTGTGGCACATGACGTCTTCAGTTCTGGCATTAAATCAGGCAAATATATAAACATTTACTATGATGATTTTTTAATAAACAACATTTTTCTAATAACTTAGTATGCTCCCAAACAATGAATTATTTTGGTTGACAGAAAAAAATGTATGTACCACATTTTATTTGCAAAGTTCATTATATTCTTTGTTGTAAATGTGTGGATGATATCTCTTGTATCGAACATTGTATTGCAGTATTGTTGCCTCACAGCTGTAGGTTTTCTGGTTTGATTCTTGGCTGGGGTGCCTTCTGTGTGGAGTCTGCATCTTATCCCTGTGTTTGTGACATAGTAAAACAACTTTTTATTCTAGCAATAAATATATACTAACACAACCTTTTTTATAGCAATTTTTTTAAGTTTATGACTATTTGAAATTTGTCCTTATTTTTGGGACTGTAATACCCTGTTATTGGCTTTGTCCAGGTTTTTTGTGCTAAGGTTGACAGCTATGGCAAGAACTGAATTCACTGAATATGTTTGAGGGCTGTATTCCCTCATTACTGGGTTTGTCCTGGTGTTTTGTGCTAAGAGGTTGACAGCTATGGTGAGAACTGAATTCATTAAATGATAGCCATTTAAGTTTCAGTCTTCCTCTCTTTCACAAAGCAGGTGATTTGGCATAGTGGTATGTTGTTCTGACTATTTTGCTCAGTGACCTTGGCAGTAAAATGTTTGATGGTAACACAGCATTTTATTCTAGCAGCTTTCCAAGATTATACAAGCAATGTTTAATGTGTTCCTGTTTTTTGCCCTTTTGACCCACCCCAATAAATTTGGCTTTTTCCAGACTTCTTGTGCTGCAAGTTGAGATGTAGTTGAGTATTGCGTAGATTTTACAAGGAACTGAGAGCTGCAGGGGAAGAGAAGTTTAGTACTGATTATGCTAAGTCAGCTCACATTGCTAGTAGCACAAAATGTTGTGTACTTGCTTTTAATGCAGAAGGTTGTTGGTTCTACTCCCATAAGGGGTGAATGCTGCTGTACTGAAAGTTAAGACACTAACTATGAGCCTGTTATCAGTTTGCCATCCATTTCCTATTGCAATATTACTAGCTTATTAATGTAATTTAGGCAATTTATTCCTCAGGGGCATCAGACACTTTTTTTTGGTGAAGTCATGAAATATAAAGGTGATTGAATTATTTAGATGACTTTTTTTACTACTTCAGAGATTGTGCATATTATTTACTGATAATGGTGGACTGTAGAAGTTTGACTAGACTTTTACGATGGAAAGTTCTGCATTGGGCAGTTTTGTTTCATTGTTTACTGGAAAAATGTTCAAAGCAATAGGAAGGTGTATCAAAGAGCACATGTATGTTTCATATGCAAGGGGCCTATGATTTAAAAGCAGCCCAGAATTAATTTTTATCTGCCACGGGTAAAATGTATTTTTCTTTGAATGTGGGTTTTAATGTTGTTTCAATGAATGTGAGTTTCAAGGGCAGAGAAGTTTTATTGCCAAGTTTGTTTAGCAGATGTCTTAGTGTTTGTGCTGTAAAATGCAAAATAAAACTTTCAAATGAAGTTCAAATCATCCTAGAAGTAAATCAGTGTGCACATTAGTGTTTATAATAGCAAAGTAATGGATCATTGGAATGGCTGCAGGGGGGGCTCCATTCGACCATGGTTTTGTGAGGGGGAAGGGCAGCAAACTTAGACAGCCCCAGCTGAACTATACCTCCCAACTGTCCAGATTTTCAAAGAATGAATAGATTTTTTGCTTCTTATTTTGGGTTTGTTCCTCAATTTGTGGTTTTCTGGCAAATTATTTAGGAATTAAGTCACTAAATAATGACACACTACTTTCAGACTTTATAACCTTCAGAAAAATGCATGCTAAAATAAGACCTGTTCTATCAACTGTCCCAGTTTATACAAGAGCAATTTTTAGTACTGTTTATATGTTCCCTCAATATATTTGGCCTTGTCCAGATTTATTGCATTAACAGGTTGAGAGGTACATGCAAATTACTTTATAGAATTAGGCATAGCCAAACCTCAGCTGTCCCCGATTTTGGCTCAAACTGTTGCTCTTCCCCTAATGATCCCTCCACAAAATAGCAATTTTGGAAGAAAACATAGAGGGTTTACTTTACTTTTATAAATAACTGTAATGATCAGAGTTGTACATTACTTTTATTTCAGAAATGCATGTAGATTCTTTAATTTTGTCAGCTGCTCTAAGTTAACTGTGCTCATGTTAAAATGGTGTCCCTCCTTTGACAGGTTCCCAGCTGTATTGTCTGGCAATTTTATATTTTTGCATCACATTTTTGGTCCGTTTTTCATAAAGTTGCAGTTTTCTGGCAAATTAGTAGTAAATTGTTAAAGACTGAAGTTAGAAAATAATGCAGACATTTCAGTTTCAGATTTCATACCTTTCAGAAAATTCATACTGATGCAAAACCTACTACTATTCTATTATCTTTCTAAGTTTATAAGAGCAATATTTAAAAAAAATGTCCTTATTTTTGGGCCTTTGCCTCAGTTTTATTTATGAGTTTGTTGCTGTGAGAGGTTGTGTGTGTGTGTGTGTGTGTGGTAGGTAGCATACCTCTCAACTGTCCAAATTTTGCAGAATGTCCAGATTTTTGCCCCATATTTTTTGTCTGTTCCTCATAAATTTTGTGATTTTCTAGAAAATCATTGAAGGCTGAAGTTGCTAAATGACAGACATTTGAGCTTCAGACTTCATGTCCTTTAGAAAAATTCATACTAGCACAAATCCTGTTATTCTAGCAACTTTCTAAGTTCACAAGAACATTATTTAATATCTGTCCCTGTTTATTTTAGGCTTTGTCCATATTTCTTGCACTAAGAGGTAGGTAGGGGTGTGTGTGTGTGTGTGTGTGTGTGTGTGTGTGTGTGTGTGTGTGTGTGTGTGTGTGTGTGTGTGTGTGTGAATGAAACATCCTAGTTAGTGGTAGCAGGTGGTTAATAATTTACTCAAGCTCAAAACCTGTACCTTAGTTACAGAAAACAAAAGCATAAAGTCTCTACCCCAACTACCATGCTGCATTTTTCAAAGAACTGACATTTCAGGTTAATTTTCAATTCAAGGAACAGAGTTTGAGTGAATTTATATTGTATTACTGAAGAGGCATTACAGCGAATGCCTCTTCATCGACACTAAAAGAGCGAACCGTGAATTACGAGAATGGCCGTAGCTTGGCTGGGGAGGGGGGTAGCAGTTTGAGAGCTGTCAGTACAAATTTGAAAATCCTAGCTACACCCCTGAGTAATACATAATAAATTCTTCAAACAAATTCATACCTTCCTAGCAAAATGTATATGGGATCCCAAAATAAACAGAATCTCCTATCCAAAATTAACACTCCCCAAAAACAAAGGAGGACTAAATTTACCAGATTTTAAAATGTACTACTCGATCATTAACACTAACGGAATATTAAGAATAGCTGAACATAACCCGTCAATGGAAAATTGGTCTCCTCTTTGAGTAACAATCTATTATAGATATATAAAAGCTCTAGGTTTCAATCCCAAAGCACTTTCATTCCTGAAGCAGAAAAAAATACAAACTTATAACATTACAGAGCCCTTAAAACATTTTATCAACTTAGTGCAAAAACTCTTTCAATTCTTGAACCTTGGACAAGCCATGACAATACTGCAACCCCTTCATAAAAACTCAAATTTAAAAATAAACAGTAAGATGCTGGACTTAGTCCCTTTTCCCAGACTGAAAGATAAAACAATCCAAGATATTTATCCTTACCTTAACTGCTCAGTACAAGAAAAGAGGACCAACTTAAACCTCCCTAAATCACACATAATAATCCTAAGACAAATCAAAGAACTGCGTTCCAGTTACCTCCAAAATGCTACTATGACCAATAGTGACATAGAAACTTGTAGCAGGTTTTGGAAAACTATAATCACAACAAAGAAAACTATTACTAATTCATATAAAATGATAAATGAAATCAAATACCAGAAATACCTCCTCTTCTCTAACTACTGGAGAAAATTAAACCATCCATAGATGATCAGCAAGTAAGCCAGGCAATCAATCTAACACTGAAGATTATACCTCTCAAAAAGTTAGCATACACTCAGCTCATGTTCAGTAATAATGCATATTTTACACCTGCAATCCTACACAAATGTAACACATCAAAATCACTTTTCTGCCCACACTGTAAGGACCAGATAGCTGACTTAATCCATGTATTTTGGAGCTGTAAATGTGTCTATAAACTTTACTTTCCCAAGGTACAATTACAAAAAATGGGTTATCAAACATCAACATTAACTTGGGAATTCACTCTATTACACATTCTCCCACCCAACATACCAAGAAAACAAGCAAATACACTTCTAACAATCTTCCTGCTAATGAAACTGTATATAGCTTTTAAATGGCTAGATAGGATAAATATCTCTTGGAAGGGTTTTAAACAAGTAGCTGTACAACACCTTTTAGCTCATAAAATAGTAATAGATAAAAGAAACAAAAACATGAAATCCAGAGAAATTTGGGAACGAACCTTTAATATCATATTAGCATAATTCATCACACGGCAAGTTAGAAATACACTCTAATGGAACCGAAGAACACATACAAGTTCAGATATTAAATAATAACTTGGATATTACGAATGTATATACTGTCTGTATACCTGTGGAATTAGCAGTGAAATCATCTATGTACATAGTGGAAATAAATGATGTAATGGGATCCTATCTCGCCTACATTCACAACAGATGGGTTCGGAGCCGATCCATCGGCTCCGACTCGGCAACTAATACACTAGCACGAAGTCTCTCATTGGCTGGGCTACTCCCTATCCCAGGATGCACTACACCTGCTTCCCCAGATCTCGTTTGCCGCTTAACAAGCTGGACGTGGTCTCGACTTGGCTGGAGCTAAGTGGTTCCTTTTACCTTATTGGTCCTTGACCTAGGGAATTTTTGTCTATATTAACCAAACAGCTGTTTTAACAGCTATTTCTTACTAGTTCTTATTGTTTTTTGTTGAGTGCTTGTTTCCAAAAAATTTAATTTGTTCAGTCGGGCAAGGCCCGTTTAAGTTAGAGGGCCTTTGCCCTACCTTTTGAGTGCTTTTAGTTTTTATTAACTTTTGGTTAGTTGTTTTTTGGGCAAAGCCCGTTTAAATTAGAGGGCTTTGGGCTGTTTAACTTGTTTCAAATTGTTGTGAGGTAAACTTTCACCAGTACTCGCGCCAGTGTGTCTCGTGCTTTTCAGTTGGCGCAATTTGTGTGTAGTGCTATACTTGTTGTGGTAGAGTAGTATTCCTTAGAGTTGTACTTGTTGTGGCCTGTATCATGTCTAAGGAACAAAAGTCAGGTTTTAAAAAATGCACTCTGTGCAAATATAAAATGTCCATTACAGACAGTCATTCAGTATGTGTTTATTGTTTGGGGCCGAAACATCTGCAAGAGACTTGTAGCGTCTGTCATGCATTCTCATCTAGAGTTCTTCAAGAACGCAAGAACAAATTAATATTGAAAGGGCTTATCAAGCCTTCTTTTGAGGAAGCCTTAGATCTACCTGTTGCTTCCAAAAAGAAAAGATCGTCGGCTCCGACAAGTCCGTCAGAGCCGACTTCTAAAAAGACAAAATTGACCTCTTCTTCCTCGGCTCCACTGACTTCGGGGCCGAGGGTGAGGTCTGCCTCGATACCTCCTACCTCGGCTCCATTGCTTTGAGCCGCAAGTTGGAAGTATCGAGAGGTGAATCACCTCCATCGGTTCCAATGGCTTTGGAGCCGGTGGAAGTGTGCAACTCAGACTCTTCCCCTCGGCTCCGGAGAAGGCTCCTTCGGTGCCGATGGTGGTCCATGCTGTGGTGGAGTCAGCGCCGATAGCATTGGAGCCATTTCGAGCCGGTCCCCTTCTCTCGGGCCGAGAGGAAAGTCTTCTCGATTGTCTACCTCCTCTAAATCATCGAGACTTTCAGATTCGGACCTGGATAGGGTTTTACAGAGGCTATTCCAATCTCCAGTGTTTACTAAATTGGTCTCGGCTCCAGCACAGTTAGCTTGAGCCGATCCCCTCCAACACATTCGATTCCTCCTCCAACCTCCTCGGAGCCGTTGGAGTCGGTGGTGGTGGAGCAAAGCGAGCCATACGGTCGGAGCAGAGACCCCTTCGAGGTCTCTCGGTTCCGACTGTGCTTCCTACCCTGTCCTCCGGTTCAGGGTTTGGTACTGCGACCTCTTCAGCCGGGCCCGAGGGGAATACTTTGGGATTGGGTGCTTGGTGCCTAGTCTTCCTCTCGGAGCATCGGCTGCTGGAATTCCCAGTGCCATCGTGGCCTCTAGACCAGTGACCTCCTTGGATTCTGGAGGTCCGGCCTTTGAGGCCATGAGGAGCGTGCTGGCCATGCCTTTGCCGGTTCAGCAAGATTCTACCTCACCGTCCCTAGATTTGGAGACTGGTGCCTCTGTTGTGTTGCAGCCCCCCGGCAGAGGGGCCCCAGGGCCTGAGGATACCCCCATCGGGGGTTCCCTTCTTCCGGGTGGTCCGTCCGAAACTGCTTCGGACGAACCCCCACGGAAGAAATTGTGTAAGAGGAAGCACGTAGACTCCCAAGATGAGTCTGTTACATCGGATACTGACCTCGATGACGCAGAAGGGTCCCCCAGATCATCTTCGGATGATATCTCCTTCTCGGATATCTTGGAGATTCTGAGACAGAGAGGTGACTGGCAAGCCAAAACCCCTTCAGCTGAGGAGTCAGTCTTCCTCAAGGCCTTTGGGGCCCAGCCTTCTGCCTCCTGGGTGTCTCCGCCCTTCGATGAACTCCTTGATTTGGTTTCTCGAAGGGCGTGGGAACACCCTGATTCTGTAGAACCGGTGCCTGCGAGGCCCAATAAATTTTTGTCAGCCCCCCCCCCAGAAGGAGTTTCTCACAAAGGGTGTGCCTGTAGATGCTTTGGTGGTGGCTTCTGCCACACAGCAGGACGTGGCAGAGGCTTCGACGTCTGTTCATCCTCCTAATAAGGATTCTAGGAGTATGGATAGGTACGGGAAGCGTACCCTGTCTTCAGCGGCCTTTGCCCTAAGGTCGCTAAACTACTTATGTCATTTTACGAGGCTCCAAAGGGATCTTCTCAAAGAGCTAAATGACTCTCTTGTTGGTAACCTACCTGAGGCGCTGGCCCCGACTGTTGGCGCACAGATGACTACCCTCTTTTCTATTGTTAACTCGTCCATGAGGCTCATTTCATATGCGGCCAAAGGGGCGAGTAGAGCCGCGGGAACAGGCGTTGCCCTCAGGAGACAAGCCTGGTTACGCTTGTGTTCGTTCGCGGAGGCCTTCAAGTCTTCCTTTGCCGACGCCCCATTTGATGGGTCATCTTTGTTTGGACCCAAAGTGAAGGACACACTAACTCGGTGCGAGCAGGAGGGCAAGACTTTGACTGCCATTGGGGCCCGATTTTCCGCTCCTTCTAGGCCTTACCCCAAGGCTGGGAGAGGAGGGAAAATGTGGTTTAGAAAATCTCAGAAGTCTTTCCCTACTCCACCCAGTGATTCCCCCTCCAGAGGCAGGGGGGGGGGGATTTTGGAAGACGCCGCCCCAGAGGTGGCAGAGGCCCCCGTAACTCTGGAGACCACGATTCCTTTCGTGGTTCTTCATACAACCAGCGTTCCTGAGTTGTTGCCCGACTGTGCAACTCCGGAGCCAGTCGGGGGTCGCTTTGGCGCACCCACAAGCTTGGGAATCCATAACAAGCGATCAGTGGGTGCCGCGTATTACCGGAGGTTATATCATCCCCTTCAACAAACCCCCCCTTTCTTTAAGGGAAATCCCGGACGTACCACCCAGTCAGCGGGATCAGGCAGCATTAGAGGTTTCAAAGCTGCTAGAAAAAAGAGCCATCCAGCCTGTCCCCATCGACCAGATCGGATCAGGAACTTACTCAAAATGATTTTTGGTACCAAAAAAGACAGGGGACTTCAGGCCCATTTTGGACCTCAGTTCATTGAATCGTTTCGTAAAGAAGTCCAAATTCGAATGGTCACTCTTCAATCTATTCTTCCTTTGCTGGAAAAGATGCATGGATGTGCTCCATAGATCTCCAGGGCGCTTACTATCACATTCCCATAGCTCAAGAGTCCAGGAGACATTTACGCTTCGCCTCGAGTCAGTCATTTCCAATTCGAGCACTGCCCTTTGGTCTCACCACAGCCCCCAGGGTGTTCACCAAGTGTCTGGCAGTGGTAACTGCTCACCTGAGAAGTCTGGGATTCCAGGTGTTTCCTTATCTAGACGACTGGCTCCTTACTGCCACCTCCGAGCATCTACTACTCCAAGCGCTCAGAGCCACGTTCACCTTGGGCCGTTTCTTGGGGATCACGTTCAATTTGCAAAAATCTGTACTACAGCCATCTCAGCATATTACTTTCATAGGCGCAGACTTAGACACAAAAAGAATGCGCGCCTTTTTACCGGCAGCAAGAATTCAGGTCTTACAAGATCAAGTCAAATCCTGTCTCCCCCTACAAAGAGCCCCGGCCCATCGGATCCTACAACTGTTGGGCTCGATGGCGTCGACCATACTTTTAGTTCCCTTGGCCAGACTTCACATGCGAATTTTACAATGGCTACTGTCGGTTCAATGGTCTTATCAGGAACTTCCCTTGAACCACTTAATCATAATCAGGGAAAGTTGCCGTCGAGATCTGCATTGGTGGCTACTCCATTCAAATCTCGACCAGGGGCGACCCTTCATACCTCAACGTCCCGTTGCCACTGTGACTACGGACGCCTCCCAGGTAGGGTGGGGGGGTCATTACCTGGACAGGTCGGTCCAAGGCACATGGCAGATCCAGGAAACGCATTTGCATATCAATGTCCTGGAGATGAGAGCGGTACTATTGGTACTCCAAGCTCTCCATCACGCTCTCCCACAGGGCCCGATTACTATCCTATCCGACAACATGTCGGTGGTGTGGTACATAAACAAGTAAGGTGGAACCAGGTCTTACCCACTATGCAGAGAAGCCATGAGACTTTGGCACTGGGCGGTAGCTACCAACCGCTTTCTAATGGCAACGCACATACCGGGGAAGTCCAATGTGATTGCGGACAGATTAAGCAGGACCATTCTTTTTCCCCACGAGTGGTCCCTCAACCAGGGTATAGCTGCGAAAATCTTCGACAGATGGGGTCTTCCTTGCTGCGACCTGTTTGCCAGCCCTCACAATGCGAAATGCAGAGAGTTCTTCACACTGTTTCCTTCTCAGGGACAGATTCCCAGGGACGCTCTGACTCGCATTTGGCCCCCCGGTCTTCTCTACGCCTTCCCTCCGTTCCCCCTCCTACCGAGGGTGATACAGAAGGCCATTTACATGGAGAGCGAGATGATTTTGATTGCCCCACACTGGCCTCGTCAAGTTTGGTTTCCTTTCCTACAGAGGCATGCGATAGAAGGTCCATGGTTTCTGGATCCGGTGCCAGACCTGTTGACTCATCAGTCAGGACAGCTTCATCCGTCTCTCAGGTCCCTGAAGTTGGCAGCATGGTTACTCCACTTCCATCCTTAGTCCGAGACAATGCTCTTTCGCGGACGTGGTCCACATACTGTCTTCTTCTCATAAATCTTCCACCATCAAACTTTATTCCAGTAAATGGAAAAGGTTTGCCTTCTGGGCTCAAGAACGGGGGGTATAGATCCCCTCACTGCACCAGTATCGGAGGTTCTGAATTTTCTGGCCTCCCTTTTTCAGTCGGGCTCTTCAGTTTCTACCATTAAGGTTCAGTTAGCGGCGATCTCTAATTTTCATGCTTCATTTGAACCTTCATTGATGTCTCACAAACTTTGTAAGGCTTTCCTTAAAGGGGCTTGGCTCCTTAGGCCTCCTTTATCTCATCCTGTCCCCTTGGGATTTGAATATGGTTCTTGCTGCCCTAACTGCCCGTCCTTTCGAACCAGCTGCTACTTGTGATTTAAAATTTCTGTCTTGGAAAACGGCCTTTTAGTAGCCATAACATCTGCTAGGCGAGTTTCATAACTTCAAGCTCTTTGTTCTGATCCTCCCTATTTGATTTTTCACAAGCATAGAGTTTCATTGAAATTAAACCCTGCATTTATACCAAAAGTGGCCTCCTCTTTCTGTATTCAACAAACTATAGAACTCCCTGTCCTTTCCCAGAATTCTCTAATAACGCAGAATATACTTTGCATCAATTGGGCGTACATAGACAACTGCGTTTTATTTGAATAGAACCGCTCAAACGCTGAAATCAAATCAATTGTTTGTTTCCTTTGCAGTGAACAAATTGGGTCAACCAGTAACAAAACCTCCATATCTAAATGGATTAAAGATTGTATCATTTTTATTTATTCACAGGCTAACAAAGACCTTCCCTTTCCAGTCAAGGCTCATTCTACCAGGGCAATGGCTACTTCCGTAGCTTTTCACTCCAAGTTATCAATAGATGATATTTGTGCTGCGGCAACCTGGACTTCTCCGCACACTTTCATTTCTCATTACAAATTGGATGTGGTTTCTCGAGGCAGAGCTTCCTTTGGTTCCACAGTTCTCAGGAGTGTGTTCCAATGAGCCACCCGGGATGTAGATGCTAGGGACGCTGTCCCATCTGTTGTGAATGTAGGCGAGATAGGATCCCATTACATCTTTTAGTTATGTACTTACCATAACTTCGGATGTATGGGATCTATCTCGCCTACATTCATAAGTACCCACCCTCCTTCCCCCTTCCATTTGGATTTAGAGGAGCTGTAGTCTCTTTTTTCTTGGAGATCTTTCTTGAAGAACTTTAGTTGGTTATAGTGACTACTAATTTTTCTGTGTTTGCATGGATGTATGAAAGCGAACAAACAAAATCTGGGGAAGCAGGTGTAGTGCATCCTGGGATAGGGAGTAGCCCAGCCAATGAGAGACTTTGTGCTAGTGTATCAGTTGCCGAGTCGGAGCCGATGGATCGGCTCCGAACCCATCTGTTGTGAATGTAGGCGAGATGGATCCCATACATCCGAAGTTATGGTAAGTACATAACTAAAAGTTGTACGACCTATATCCTGTGATATTGACATCAGTGTGTAAGATACATATATATATATATATATATATATATATATATATATATATATATATATATATATATATATACACACACGATCATGTTGTAAGGTGGTTTTTATCTGTGACATTTATTAATGAAAAAGAAAAAGAAAAATTATTGAAAAAAAAAAACTTCAAGCACTTCTCAACTGACTGCTCCTTTAGGGGGAAAGATTGCTCTGCAAGCAAAAAAAAACTGGGAACTCATTACCCAGGACAAATGGGTTTTAAATGTAGTTTCCCAAGGATGCAGATTTCACTTCCACACTTTACCAACCCCAAACGGTTGACCAGATCTACCCCCAAATCAGTGGGCAGAGGCTCAAAAGCAAATACTCTCTCTCTTAAGATTAAAGGCTGTTCAGAACTGTACCAGACGAGAAAAGCGGACAAGGTGTCTACTCAGGACTTTTCCTGGTACCCAGAAAAGACACCTCATGGCATCCTGTCCTGGACCTTTCTATCTTAAACACCTTTTTGGTGATTTCAAAATTCAAGAAGCTAACTCTTTCACCAGTTGCTTCCCATGATAGGCAAAGATGCCTGGTTGGCAACACTGGATTTATAGGAAGCCTTCCTGCACATCCCTATCAGGGAATTTTGCAGAAAATACCTACACTTTAAAGAGGCTGCATTCACTATCAGTTCTCTGCACTGCCCTTTGGCTTATCCACTGCGTCCAGGGTATTCACAAAGTGCTTAGCTCCCGTTATTACATTTTGCAGGGAAAGAAATATTCAAATATACCCATACCTGGACGATTGTCTAATTCAGGCAGGAAGCCAGGACATACTTCTGAATCATCTGGCATTTGTACAGAAGGTGTTAACTTGTCTGGGGTACACCATAAACGAAAAGAAATCATATCTGGTACCCTGTCAACAAATTATATTCCTGGGAGCAAGCTTGAACACGACTTCTCAGATGGCTTTCCTCACACCAGAGAAATAAATTCATTTGACAGCTTACTTCATACTAGTGGCCACAAAAACCCTGCTATCTGCAAGGCAAATACTGCAAGCCTTGGGGTTCATGGCCTCGTGCATTCTACTAATTCCATGTGCAAGACTGCATATGAGGAAACTACAATGGTATCTAAAAAGCCCATGGTGTCAACATTCTCAGGATCTAGAAGCAATTTTTCCTGTCATACCTTGCCTGTGGTTAGAATTCTTTTGGTGGGCAGAGGCCTGCCACCAAAACGAGGGACTAACATTCACTCTACCCCCTACCACCCAAACCTAACAACAGACGCATCAGACTATGCAAGGGGGGGGCTCACCTGGCAGGGAAATAAATTCAGGGCAAATGGAACCCAAGTCTCAAATGCACCTGCATATCAATCAAAAAGAAATGTTATCTGTACAGAATGCTCTGACAGCCTTCAAGAACCACATTCTTCTAGAACAATAGTAAAGATGGACAACACCACTGTTACGTGGTACCTAAACAAGCAGGGGGTACCCATTCTTACCCCCTCTGCAGGCTAGCCATGGCTGTGTGGAACACAGCCTTGAGCTACCAAGTGCATCTACAGGCTCAATTCCTGCCAGGAAAACTAAATACACTGGCAGACGAACTAATCAGAAATCTCATGGACCCACACGAGTGGAAACTGGAACCAAAGACTTTCAACATGTTGATAAACAAATGGGGGATCCCAGATATAGACCTGTTTGCCCCCCCCCTGAACTACCAATTGGACAAATTCTGCACAAGGACTCCACACAAACCAGCTTGGAAAGTGGATGCTCTGTCCTTCAGCTGGAAAAACCTATCAGTTTATGCCTTCATCTGCGTCTTCTCTCCAACTTACTACTAAAGATCAAACAGGACAAACCAAGGATGATACTGATTGCACCAGACTGGCCACGCCAACACTGGAACCTCCTCTTGCACAATGTGTCACAGCTAGCACCTTGGCACCTTCCCTACCCTGCTGTCACAGCAGGAGATCCAGATTCTGCACCCCCAGCTTCAAACCCTGAACCTGGCAGTCTGGCTAATTACCTAATCTCTCTCTTACCATCCCTCAGTAAACAAGTGTTGGATGTCATTTTGGAGGCAAGGAGGCCTAGTACTAGAAAATCTTATGCTGAAAAATGGAAAATATTCTGTGCCTGGAACAAAACTCAAGCGATGGCCATAGCAGCGTCCAATTTACCTCAGATTCTTCAATACTTAGCTGAGATGCTTCATAAAGGCCTTTCCT
The DNA here is from genome assembly GCF_019279795.1 of Protopterus annectens. Lineage (NCBI taxonomy): Eukaryota > Metazoa > Chordata > Ceratodontiformes > Protopteridae > Protopterus > Protopterus annectens. The sequence continues at coordinate 620,162,026 of NC_056725.1, forward strand.
TTTCCTCCATCAAAATTCACGCCTCAGCCATTTCAGCACAGAACCACCCCTCTTTTCTCAACCGCTGCTCAAGCAGTTCCTCAGAGGGGTCAAAAACTTAAGACCACCCAGGAGAGCCCCAACCCCAGCTTGGGACCTTAACTTTGTATTGGAAAAACTCACTCTTCCTCCTTTTGAGCCAGCTGCAACTGCAGAGTTAAAATTCCTTTCTTGGAAAACAGCTTTCCTTTTAGCAATCACTTCAGCAAGAAGGGTATCTGAATTACAGGCCCTTATGGTAGTGGAGCCCTTCATCATCTTTCATGCGGACAGGGTGTCCCTCAGGACCAATCCCTCTTTCATGCCCAAGGTGGTATCCAGTGTTGCCCTTAATCAGTCCATTCATTTGCCAACCTTCTTTTCTAATCTACAGAACAAAGAGGAACGGATACTGCACTCCTTAGATGTACACAGATAACTTAGATTTTACTTGGACAGGACTAAACCTCAAATGAAATCTGAACAATTGCTGGTAGCATTTGCTGCAGGGGCAGAGGGGAAGGCTATTTCAAAGCAAACCATTTCTAAATGGATAAGCCATTGCATTAATTTCTGCTATAAGCACCATGGAAAACCTATCCCACAGGGGATTAGACCCCATTCAACCATGGCTGCATCTACCTCTACAGCCTTTCTCAGAGGTGTCCCTACCAGAGACATCCTAGAAGCTGCTACCTGGAGTTCTGTACATACTTTAACCAAGCATTACCATTTGCCAATTTTCTCTAAATCCAGAGCTGGCTTTGCCACCGCAGTTTTGCAGGGTCTTATAGCTGCTCCTAATCCTACCTAAATTTCTCCTCCCATGGTTAGCTTTGGGAATCTACCCAAATGTGATGACTGCAACAGTGAAACATGAAGAACATAGTAAAATTGTGTGCACTTACTATAAATGTTGATGTTCGAGTGTATTCAATGTTGTAGTTGTGGTTACCCTCCCTCCAGCCCCCTGATTTCTTTTGACTATACCTCTAATCTCCTTTACTATGCTTAAAAGCTTTGTGATGTATTTGCTTTTTTGTTGGAGGTATAAACTTGTATGTATATATATTTAATTGCTTCCATTAGGGGGCACCTGACATCTGGGTCAAGAAAAACTGATGTAATGGCGTCGGCTGCATGCTTTATACCCCTGACTACCTGACGTCACGGAAGATGAGACAGCAACTGATGCAGGACCCAGTGAGGGCTACTGCAAGCAGATAACCCAAATATGATGACTGCAACAGTGAATACACTCGAACATCTACAGTTATGGTAAGTGTACACAACTGTACTTTCTCCCTTTTGGTATCCTGTGTGCAGTGTGTTTTGATAGTTTCTGACCTTGTTTTTTCTACGACTTAGCTCTTCGAGCCATAGATTTCTAATTTAGAGTTGGAATTTTAGATATTTAGAAATTTAGCTTGTGTGTAGTGTCGTTTGATAGTTTCTGACCTTCTTTCTACGACTTAGCCTATCTATCTAGGTCCATTTAAGTTAGAGGACGTAGTTCTCTGTTTATTTTTTTTCCAGGACTAGGCCCGTTTAAGTTAGAGGATGTAGTCCTCTCTACTTCTTCCTTGTGTGTGCGTGTGTGGTTAGGGCTAGGCCAGTTTAAGTTAGAGGACCTAGTCCTCGTTGTGCTTGTGTGTTCCTGTTTAGCTAGTTATTATGTCTAAAGTGTCTAAAGACCACAAACCTTTGGGTTTCATAAAAAATGTAAAGTGCTTCCAGAAGATGTCAATTATAGATGGCCTTAGTAATTGTGTTTATTGTCTCAGAGCCATTCATTTGCAGGAAACTTGTTCATTCTGCCATTCCTTCAACTCCAGGAGCAGAACAAGAAGTTAATTTTGAAAGGTCTCCTCAAGCCAGTTCATCTTCCTCTTCAAAATCACATTCTTCTAAGAAAGAGAAGGTTAAGGCAGCCAAAAGGCATTCTCCAGCGCTGTCTAGTGTATTGGAACCTCCTCAAAAAATATCTAAACTGGATAAGACTTCTACCTCCTCGGCTCCACTGTCCTCTGAGCTGATTGAGGTTGTTGGTATTGGCCCTTCAGTTTCAACCCCAAGCATTTTGGAGCCGACTACTGAGAGACTACATCAGAGCCGGTCCAGAGATCCCTTGCCTGTCTCCCCAACCTTAAGATCTCCAATTGTGCAGAGATCCAGATCGCCTACACTGTCATCCAGATCCTCCAGAAGCTTGTCAGAGGAAGATGTGGAGAAGGTAGTGCTTAGACTCCTGAAGTCGTCTGCATTGCCAAAAATGTTGTTGGCTCTGACCCAGTCGGTTCTGGAGCCACTTGAGTTCACTCCCCCTGTTGTGGTTCCTCTTCCAAGCCAAGTCGGACTTTCGGAGCTGGAGTGTTCGGTACCACTTGTGGAACCCTTGGTTCCAGCTCCCCTCGAGGCTGTCTCGGAGCCAATTTCTGCTCCGATACCTTCAGTGCCATCCGTGGTGTCTAGGAGCCAAAGCTCACCTGTCAGCCCCAACAGGGAAACTTGGACCCAAACCTCCTCGGTTCTGAGTCTCCCTCTTGGTGCGTCAGCTATGGTGAGCTTGGACCCCACATCCATCTCAGAGCCGATGACCTCAGTTTCCTCGGAGCCGAGGCGGTCTTCGGAGCCAGAGAAATCTGCATTCGAGATGAGGAGTGCGCTGTCTCACTCATCAGCCCCACACAAGGGTACCGACACTATTCCCCCTTGGGTACCGGCTTCTGTCTCAGCACCTAATCTGTCTCGCTACAGCAGAGACCCGCAGCCTCAGGAGCCTCTGGTTGCTGGCCCCCTGTCTTCCGAGACCTTCCCAGAATATCCTTCTGTGGAGCCCCCTCGGAAGAGGACATGTAAGAGGAAGCATGTAGACTCCTAGGATGAGTCCATTACCTCTGACCTCAAGGAGTCAGAAGGGTCCCCCAAGTAGCCTCTGATGATGTCTCCTTTGTAGACATCTTAGAGATACTTAAGCAGAGAGGCGGCTGGCCCACTGTTACCCCTTCTGATGAGGAGTCAGTGTACCTGAAGGCTTTCGGGTCTCAGCCTTCAGCCTCTTGGGTGTCTCCACCTTTTGATCAGCTTTTAGACCTTGTTAGTCAGAAGGTGTGGGAGACTCCTGATGCCATGGAGCCAGTTCCCAGAAGACCCAATAAATTTCTCTCTGTCCCCAAAGAGAAGGAATTCTTGTCCAAGGGCGTGCCTGCAGATGCCATGGTGGTGCCGGCGGCCAGTAAGAAGGAGCTAGCTGAGACTTCATCTGTCCATCCGCCGAATAAGGAGTCTCAAACAATGGACAGATACGGGAAGCATATCTTTTTGTCAATGGCATTCACACTAAGATTGCTGAACTATCTTACACATTTTATGAGGCTTCAAAGAGATCTCCTTAAGGAGTTGGGAGATACTCTACAAGGTGCATCTACTGAAGGAGTCCCTGAGAAGGTGTCTGCTCAGTTGTCCACTTTAAATTCCATAGTTAACTCCTCCATGAGGCTGATTTCTTAAGCAGCCAATGGAGCGAGATGGGCAGTGGGTTCAGGAGTTTTTCTTAGGGAGGCACTCCTGGATGCGCTTATGTAATTTTGCAGAGCCATTCAAGTCTATCTTTACCAATGCCCCCTTTGACGGTTCTTCATTGTTTGGACCGAAGGTAAAAGATACGATCACCAGGTGTGAGCAAGAAGGGAAAACGCTCTCTGCCATGGGAATACATTTTACCGTCCCCTCTAGACCATATCTTAAGGGTCAGAGAAGGTGGTAAGATGTGGTTCAAGAACTCCCAGAGATTTTTCCCAGATGCACAGGGTGACTTTTCTTTCAGAGGCAGAGGAGGAGGAACAAATGGTAGACATCGCCCTAGAAGCAGGGGCGGCCCGCAAAACCAGGGAGGCCACAATTTGTTTTGAGGTCGTCCGTATCAGTGCTCCTGATATGGGGCCTGTCTGTGCTTCTCTGGAGCCAGTCGGGAGTTGCATATCTTTGTATCCAGAAGCCTGGTTAAACATCACTCAAGACAAATGGGTACAAAGAATAGTCACCAGAGATTAATCCGTACCCTTTTCTCTTCCACCTCATGCTCTCCGGAAGATCCCGGATGTTCCACCCAATCACAGGGATCAAGCAACTGTAGAGGTGAGAAAGTTGCTCACAAACAGTGTCATCCAAACCGTCCCTGCAGACCTGATAGGATCCAGAACTTACTCCAGATTCTTTTTAGTGCCCAAACGTACAGGGGACTGGAGGCCCATGTTGGACCTCAGCAAGCTAAACAAATCTGTAAAGAAGGCCAAGTTCCAGATGGTGGCACTGCAGTCTATACTCCCTCTTTTAGGGAAAGACAATTGGATGTACTCCATAGATCTCCAAGATGCGTACTACCATATAAAAATGGACAGAGCGTCAAGGAGTCATCTACACTTCCGGCTTGGAGCCAGTCATTACCAGTTTCATGCTCTGCCCTTTGGTGTCACCACAGCCCCCAGGGTGTTCAAATGTATGGCGGTAGTGACAGCTCACCTGAGACGTCTATGATTCCAAGTGTTTCCGTACCTGGATGACTGACTCCTGACCACTCCCACCAGACATCTACTCCTACAGCAAAAAAATGTTGTAGCATTGTTCAGACCTAGAAGCAGGAGACCACCATAGTTTTAAATCCTTAGTGCTACAAAAAAATCTTAGAAAATTTAAGAGAAGGTGATGTGAGTAATGAAACAGAATGTTTGGAACTCAGGTGGATAATTGATTTTAAAGCATATGCCCCTCCAGGTCTGAACAGTGCCGTCTCGTTAAAACCTGTTCTTAGGAAAAGGAATCTGTCTCATTAAATTGGTATCATTGGCTGTAGTAATGTATAAATGCATCTTGATTAATTGTCTTTGTATTAAGGTCTGAGGAAGCAGGCAAGTGCGAAAGCGCTTACCTATACTGTTTTTTTTGTGGACTGTTAAAGAATTTAAAGTGTTTCACCCTACTGTCAGCAACTGACAACTGTTTTTTGCTGCAGCATATACTTTTTGGTTTGTCTGATACCAGTGGCACTCTATATATTTTATAATCTACTCCTACAAACCAGAGATTCCACTATCCAGCTTTGTTCTCAGTTGGGGATTACAATAAATTGGGAAAAGTCTGCATCTGTGACTTTTATAGGTGCAGAAATAGACACATTCGCCATGTTAGCTCGTTCTCCTGCAGAAAGAGCGCAGAACCTCAGACAAATTTTCTGTCTACTTCTTCTACAGAAAGTCAAGGCAAAGACGGTGCTGAAACTCTTAGGGACCATGGCATCCACGATAATGTTAGTCCCTCTCGCCAGATTACACATGCAAATTCTTCAATGGCTTCTATCATCCCAGTGGTCTTTTCAGCAACTGCCTCTATCTCACCACATCCTCATAACAGAGTCTTGCAAGAAGGATCTTCGTTGGTGGATTCAACCCGACCAACTCACAGCAGGCACCCCATTCCTTCTTCGCCAACCCATTGCTACTGTGACCACAGATGCCTCCCAGATAGGGTGGGGGGGGCATTATCTAGGCAGGACTGTCCAAGGCACATGGCAAGTTCACGAGGCTCACCTGCATATCAGTGTCCTAGAGATGAGGGCAGTACTTCTAGCATTGCAAGCACTTCATGACTCTCTCCCTCTAGGCACGATAGCAATCCAATCAGACAACATGTCAGTGGTATGGTATCTCAACAAACAAGGTGGAACCAGATCTTACCCCTTTTGCCGAGAGGCAGTTTGTGTTTGGAAGTGGGCGATATCTTCCCAGCGCTTTCTGGTGGCAATGCATATCCCAGGAACAACCAATGTGATAGCTGACAAACTCAGCGGGGCAATCTTAATGCCTCACGAGTGGTCTCAGAATCAGGAAATAGCGGAACAGATCTTCCACAAATTAGGACGGCCTTGCTGCGATCTCTTCGCCATCCGATCAACTACAAATGCAGCAGCTATTTTTCTCTTATCCCCCCTCCGGGGGAGTCGCCAAGGGACACACTTGTTCATGATTGGCCCCTGGGACTCCTTTATGCTTTCCCTCCTTTTCCTCTCATATCCAAGGTGATTCAGAGAGCGAAGCTGTTAGGAAGCACAATGATTCCCATCACTTCTTACTGGCCTCATCAGATTTGGTTCCCCTTCCCTTGGCCTCATCTACTACACGATCTGTGAACTCTGGACCCAGTGCCAAGACCTCTTGACACAGATGCCAGGCTCCCTTCACCCCAGCCTACACACCCTCAACTTGACAGCATGACTGCTCCAATTCCATCCCTAGTCAGGCTTCATGACTTTTCACCTGCTGTGACCCACATTCTCACGTCTTCACATAAACCTTCCACCAGGAGGTTATACTCTAGCAAATGGAGATTGTTTTCTGTCTGGGCTGAAGAAAGGAATGTAGATCCTTACACTGCATCCATCCCAATGGTTTTAGAATTTTTGTCCGAACTTTTCCACCTGGGATCTGTTGCTGCCACAATTAGGGTCCAATTGACAGTGATATCTAATTTTCATTTGGGTCTGCATGAGCTTAACCTGATGTCACACAGATTGCGTAAAACCTTCCTTAAAGGTGCTACTTTGCTGAGACCCCCCTTTCAGGAACTGGTAGTTTCCTGGGATCTGAACTTTGTCTTCTCCAAGCTAACTTCACCACCCTTTGATCCTGCCCATTTGTGTCCGCTGAAATTTCTGTCTTGGAAGACTTTGTTTCTAGTAGCCATCACATCAGCTAGACAAGTATCAGAGTTGCAAGCACTGTCTATAAAGCCTCCTTATCTCATTTTCCACAAAGTCAGAGTTTCTCTTCGTATGAATCCTTCCTTTATCCTTAAAGTTTGCTCTCAAACTACCAGAACCAAACTATAGAGTTACTGGTGGTTTTCCCTAACCATTCTAACGCAGCAGAATTCAAATTTCATCAACTGGATGTTCACAAGCAGTTACGGTTCTACCTTCACAGGACTAAGGATCTCAGAAAGTCAGATCAATTGTTTGTATCCTTTTCATATTCTAGACTAGGTCTGCCAGTCTTTAAAGTTACTCTGTCAAATTGGATCTTGAGCTGTATTTCCATTATTTACTCCAGTGGAAGGACTCTACCGTTCAAAATTAAGGCTCAGTCTACACAATCCCCGTCTACATCTGCTGCCTTCCAAGCCAGGGTCCCATTTGACAGTATTTGAGCAGCAGCAACTTGGGCTACTACTCATACTTTTATCACTCATTACAAATTGGACCTGATCTCAAGGGGTAGAGCCTCCTTTGGTTCCATGGTACTCAGGATATTTTCCCGTGAGTCACCCAGGAATAAGGTTCTAGGGACGCTGTCCCATATGTAAGAATGAAGGCGAGATATGACTACAGAACATAAAGAAGTTATGTACTCGCCATAACATTCCCAGTGTGGGGTCCATCTCGCCCTTCATTCTTACGAACCCACCCACCTACTCCCGTCCTGGAAGGATCTGTAGACAGGGTAGTATTACCTTGACAGGGTGGAGACCTTTCATTATTGCTATTCTTTCTGGATAACATTAGTTCTGTTTTTCTATAGTTTAGCAGCAAATAGGATCTGGGGCTTGTACTAGTGCACTATGGGATACCTACCTAGCCACGAGCCAACTAATAAATTTTGAGCTTGTAATAGGCCGAGTCTTGGCCCCAAACCCATATGTAAGAATGAAGGGTGAGATGGACTACAAACATGGGACGTTATGATGCATACATAATTTCTTTATACTTAGGTTCATAGGTTCATAGGTTTATACTAGGCTATCTGCCCTAAGGCATTTATAAGCCTAGCCCAAATTTTTGTGGCTTACGCCACCCCTTGTATGAAAAAATACTGTGCCCATTAGTTTGTTGTGCCTCTGTCCAGCAGTGACACAGAGATGATTCCCGGGGTAAACCTACGATCTCCCATCCACAGGTCTAGATTTCTCTTGAACAGAGTCAGCGAGGTGCTCTGCCTCACATGGACCGGGATTTTATTCCACAGCATAGGGAGTCTCTGAGTGATAAATCTATCCCTCCAGCACGTCCTATTTATATCCGTGCTAAGGTTTAAGTCGCTTGCTCTAGTGGTTTTGGTGGATTTGGATTTTTTGAGGTGGAGCATGTCCATTAATTCCGGGTTGGACATGGCCTTGTATGTCAGGCACATGTCACCTCTGAGCAGACGGTATGCGACTGAGTAGAGCTGGAGTTTCTTCAATCTGGCAGCATATGACAGATTTTGGAGTCCCTTTATCCTTTTGGTGAGGAACTTTTGGGGTCTCTCCAATTGCTGCAGATGTCGGGTGAGATACATCCCGAATGGGGCATTGTACTCGATCATTGGTCTGATAAGTGAAGAGTACAGGGAACAATGACCTCACTAGATCTGGATGTGAATCCCTTCATGATCAGGTGGGCAATGTAGAAGGTCTTTCTAACCACTTTAGCAATGTGAGTGTCAAAAGAAAGGCCACTGTCAACCTGGGTCCCCAGGTCCCTGATAACCTCTTCTGTGCTTAGTGGATTGCCACCTATATGGTAGCTTGGGGTTACCTTGTTTTTCCCGAAGGGTATGACTATACATTTTTGGCGTTTAACTTCAGGCCATGGCTCTGGCACCAGCTATCTGTTTCCGTGAGTCCCTTCTGAAGGATATCCGTGTCCGATGCACTTTCCACTATGGCCCAGTTTGCAGTCGTCTGCAAACTTTGTCAGCCAAAGTCCTCCCATGCTGGCCTGTACTTCTGAGAAGTAGATGCCAAACAATAGGGGCCAAGGACCGAGCCCTGTGGGACACCACTTGTGACCGGCTTGGAGTCTGACACAGCGCCAGCAACTCTAACCCTGTGGGTTCTGTCCTTAAGCCAGTTTGCAACCCATCTTGTGACATATGGGTTTACATTTAAGCTGGTAAGTTTTCTACAATACCCGAGTGGGGTATTGTGTCGAAAGCCTTTGCAAGGTCAAGGTAGGCTGTATGGACTGCCTTTCCCTCATCAATGGCCTTGGTGACTGTTTCAAGAAGTCGACCAAGTTCAAAAGGCATGATCTTCCCTTGACAAAGCCAAACTGGGTCGGGTCCAATGTCTGCAAGTCCCTATATCTTTGTTTATGAGCTCCATTATGATCCTCTCCATAGCTTTGCAGACTAGACTTGTTAAGCTTATGGGGCGGTAATTACCAGGGTCCGTGAGGCGCCTTTGTGGAGTGGGACCACAGTTGCCGTCGCCACTCCTTGGGCACGTATCCTGTGGTAAGGCTGAGATTAAACAGCTGCCTTATGTGCGGGGTTAATTCCTCATTTAGCTCGTGTAGCACACAGCCGGGGACACCATCCGGTCCCATTGATGCTGTGTTTTTAGCTTTAGAGAGCAGCTTTCACCTGCGCATTTGAGATGTCCGGGAGGCTACACTCGGCTGGGATAGTTATCTCTCCTTTAGGGGAGAGGGGGCCGAAGTTTGCACTGAACCTGTCTGCCAGTATGTTGGCAATGTCTGTGGGTTCAGTGATTTTTGTATCATTTTGGA